>NW_027361717.1:26870000-27470000 GCF_039654945.1 Dendrobates tinctorius
AACATATGTGGTGATCTAAAAGTTGTTGCACTTCTTCTTGGACTGCCGCTTGGATATACCAAGTATTGTTGCTTTATTTGTGAGTGGGACAGTCGTGCACGAGAAATGCACTATTTCAGAAAGGACTGGCCACTCCACAAAAACCTGGTTGCTGGACAGATGAATGTTAATCCTCTCGTTGATCCAGCAAAGATATTTCTCCCTGCTTTGCATATTAAACTTGGGCTTATGAAGAATTTTGTCAAAGCAATGAACAAAGAATCGGAAGCATTTTTTTACTTGCGACAGAAATTTCCAAGAATAAGTGATGCAAAGATTAGAAGGTATTTTTATTGGCCCATAGATCAGAGATATAATGAATGACAGTAACTTTGATGGTCTTTTGCCAGGTGCTGAACAATTGGCATGGAGAGCCTTTAAAGATGTAACCTTCAACTTCCTTGGCAACCGCAGGGCACTGAACTTTGAACAAGCCGTGGACAAATGCTCACAGCATATCATTTGAGGAAATGCAATATGTTACTAAAAATGCATTTTCTACATTCTCACTTGGACTTTTTTTCAGCCAATCTTGGTGCCGTTAGCGATGAACACGGTGAAAGATTTCACCAAGACATTGCGCTGATGCAGAAAAGGTACCAGGGAAAGTGGAGTACATCAATGCTTGCTGACTATTGCTGGAATCTTATTCATGAGCATCTGACACGGATTATAAATGAAAGTCGTCGGCAAAACACTTTTGAACAATTGCTTTTGCTACTGACATTGATGCACATGTATGTAGTGTCTCGGACGTCATAATGCAGACTACAAACTGTTGTTTCTTAACCCCTTACCGCCAGCTGATGGAATAGTACATCAGCTGGCAGTATCACCTGCTTTCAGGTGGGCTCCGGCGGTGAGCCCACCTCAAAGCTGTTTTTAACAGCTGACATGTGCCCGCAATAGGCGCGAGCTGAATCGCGATCTGCCCGCTCCTATTAAGTAGTAGTTAAATGCCGCTGTCAAACTCTGACAGCGCGCATTTAAATACACTTCTGGATTCCGGTTCGGAAATACGCGCAGCGACGACCCCCGTCACGTGATCGGGGGTCATCGCTGTGTTGACATCACAACCAGAGGTCTCCTAGCGACCTCTATGGTTGTTGATGGCAAATTGCTATGAGAGCCATCCTGTAATTCTGCTGCATAGAGGTGATCTAAGCATCACTTTTTATGTAGAAGAGGTGATCACGCTATGGCAGCTTCTAGGCTCCTATGGAGGTTATTGAAGAATGCCAAAAGTAAAAAAAAGTGTTTAAAAATATAAAAAAAAATGAAAGTTCAAATCACCCCCCTTTTGCCCCAATCAAAATAAAACAAACAAAAAATCAAACCTACACATATTTGGAATCGCTGCGTTCAGAATCATCCGATCTATCAATAAAAAAAGAATTAACCTGATCGCTAAATGGTGTAGCGATATAAAAATCAAAACGCCAGAATTACTTTTAAAATGCAATAACGGGCAATCAAAAGAACGTATCTGCACAAAAGTGCTATCATTAAAAACATCAGATCGGCACGCAAAAAATAAGCCCTCACCCAACCCCAGATCATGAAAAATGGAGACGTTACGGGTCTTGGAAAATTGCAATTTTTTTTTTTAGCAAACTTTGGAATTTTTTTTCACCACTTAGATAAAAGAGAATCTAGACATGTTTGGTGTCTATGAACTCGTAATGACCTGGAAAATCATAATGGCAGGTGAGTTTTAGCTTTTATTGAACCTAGCAAAAAAGCGAAACAAAAACCCAGTGTGGGATTGCAGTTTTTTTTGCAATTTCACCGCACTTGGAATTTTTTTCCCATTTTCGAGGAGACGACATGGTAAAACCAATGGTGTCGTTCAAAAGTGCAACTCGTCCTGCAAAAAATAAGCCCTCACATGGCCATATTGACGGAATGCAAAAAAAAATTATGGCTCTGGAAAGAAGGGGAGCGAAAAACAAAAACGAAAAATCGAAAATAGCTACGGACATGAAGGGGTTAAAAGCATTACGTGATACAGACTTTTGGAGCACATATTCGTGTTCAGCATATCAAAATCTATAAGATAAAATTTTATCAGAGGACAAGAACTTCCCTGAAATTTGTTGCGCAGTGTAATTTGTCAGATCAAATGGGATATTGTGGGTGGAGATCTGGACTCTGCACTCCTAAAGAAGGAGAGCAAGTGGATCTTCAGATTGAATTCTGTGACCTCCATTGGGCTCAATGAGAATTTCAACCTTGGGTCGCTTCTTATAAGTTTATTATCCTGATATAGGAGATCCTTTTTCTGTTATTGGAATCACTTTTTTGGCCATAATCTTAATACTCTCCAGAGAGGGATAACATTTATGGTATATATTCGTATACTGTGAATAGCCACTCTAGATTATTATTTATTGTGCCATATTTTCCCCAGCACGGATAACTTGATTTTCCCTTTGTTCCATAGACTTTATTTGTTTGATATTTGATGATAATTGTGTCTTGTAACGGAAATGTTTATTCCATACTCTTCCTCTATTTATTTCCTCTTGATTGGAACTTAGATATAGGGCTAAAGATTTGTCTTTCAGAGCTTATTTAAGATTGACCTCTTAAAGAAGTCTGTACAATGTAAAAAGAACTATATTACAGTAATCTCTCTAATGGTGCATTTCTGGACAAAATACATGACTGAATTTGATCTGATCTAATTATGTTTTAATTTTAATTCATAGACAATAAGACAACATCTCATAAAATCATTTATATCTATTTGGACCAATGGTGAGTCTTTTCTTCTATCAGGTTTCAGCACGACTGAATTGTGACATACAGTATTGCTTATTGGTTGATCCAGCTGTCAATCGCAATAGAGAGTTTAACTTTATATAGAACTGTGCCTCTATTATTATGCACATTGGTCTTATGTTGGACTCAGATATATATATATAAGGTTTTTTTTTTAACAAAGATCCCAGCATATAAAAACAGCAATGATGACTCAGGGCCAAAATATTCTCCTATTTTTATTAATCTATATTACTGGGGCAACAAGTAACAACAAGGTGCAACAAGGGGTGAATATTTCTGTAATCCATGAGCATATCTAGAACATGCCACTAGTAGAGTTGAGCGATACCGTCCGATACTTCAAAGTATCGTATCGGATGGTATCGGCCGATCTTTAAAAAAAGTATCGGTATCGCCGATTCCGATACCGGAAGTCCCATTCAAGTCTATGGGACTTCCGGTATCGGAATAAGAAAAACCCTTTCCTGCCCTTGTACAGCCTCTCTGGGGTCTGTACGGGCCTTTCGGGGGGCTGTGCCGGCCTGCCAGGGGGTCTGTGCAGGCTCCGGTGGTCTGTGCCGGCCTGCCGGGGGGCTGTGCCGGCCTGCCGGTGGTCTGTGCAGGCTCCGGTGGGCTGTGCCGGCCTGCCGGGGGGCTGTGCAGGCTCCGGGGGGCTGTGCCGGCCTGCCGGGGGGCTGTGCCGGCCTGCCGGTGGTCTGTGCAGGCTCCGGGGGGCTGTGCCGGCCTGCCGGGGGGCTGTGCCGGCCTGCCGGTGGTCTGTGCAGGCTTCGGGGGTCTGTGCAGGCATCGTCCGATGGGACTACAAGTCCCATCGGGCGATGCCTGCTACCATGACAGTGATTGACACATTAGCCAATGATGGGACAGTAATAGTCCTATCATCCGGCTAATGTGTTGAATGTAAAAAAAAAAAAAAAAAATTACATGCTACATACATACAACATGCATACTACATACATGCTACATTCATACTACATACTACATACATGCTACATACATGCTACATTCATAATACATAAATACTACATGCAACATACATACTACATATATACTACATACATACTACATATATACTACATGCATGCTACATACATACTGCATGCTACATACATACTACATGCTACATACATACTACATATATACTACATGCATGCTACATACATACTACATGCTACATACATACTACGTATATACTACATGCATGCTACATACATACTACATGCTACATACATACCACATACATACTACATACATGCTACATGCTACATATATACTACATATATACTACATGCATGCTACATACATACTACATGCTACATACATACTACATATATACTACATACATACTACATACATACTACATGCTACATACATACTACATATATACTACATGCATGCTACATACATACTACATGCTACATACATACCACATACATACTACATACATGCTACATGCTACATATATACAACATATATACTACATGCATGCTACATACATACTACATGCTACATACACACTACATATTTACTACATACATACTACATACATACTACATGCATGCTACATACATACTACATACATACTACATGCTACATACATACCACATACATACTACATACATACTACATGCTACATACATTCATACATATATACTACATGCATGCTACATACATACTACATATATACTACATGCATGCTACATACATACTGCATGCTACATGCATGCTACATACATACTACATACATACTACATGCTACATGCATACCACATATATACTACATACATACAATACATTCATACAATACATACATAGACATACAGTACATATAACATAGAGTAACATACTTACCAATACTTGTCACATTGTTCCCCGAAGCCATTGTCTTTTCCGGAATAAATATTAACATAACAAACCACAAAAATACTCACCCACGATCCGAAGCAGTCCACGAGTGTGTCCCACGACGATCTTGGGTAGAGAACGGCAGCATCAGCTGATGCTGCCGTTCTCTACGGGCTGCAGGAATCCAATGACGGAAGGTAGGTATCCTTCCGCACTGTATTCCTCCGCCACTTAAAAAAAAAAAAGGCCCTAGTCTCACTTTATGCCATTGCTGTGTGGGAAATTCGGACGATGCTTGCACAGACCCCTGGACATCAGCACAGCCCCCCGGCAGGCCGGCACAGCCCCCCGGCAGGCCGGTACAGACCCCCACAGGGTGCACAGACCACCGGCAGGCCGGCACAGCCCCCCGGCAGGCCGGTACAGACCCCCACAGGGTGCACAGACCACTGGCAGGCCGGCACAGCCCCCCGGCAGGCCGGTACAGACCCCGGGCAGTCCACACAGCCCCCCGGCAGGCCGGCAGAGACCCCCGGCAGGCCGGCAGAGACCCCCGGAAGGCCCGAAATGACGGCGCATCATGATGCGCACACACCGCGCATCATGATGACGTCAGGCTGTCAATCAACTGAACTTCCGATTCCGATGCCGAATTCCGATATTGAAAAAATATCGGAAGTCGGTATTAGAATTCCGATACAGCAAGTATCGGCCGATACCCGATACTTGCGGTATCGGAATGCTCAACACTAGCCACTAGCCCAATTTCTTTACAGTCATTCGATCAGCTGCCATACTATGTTATGATAAATTGGTTTCAACATAAATTTGCACAATTTTCTGTAGTGAAAAATTACCTATTGCTCAAGATTGATTGTGTAGGGTATCCCCAATTCTGTATTCTTCCATTATTGTCTTGGTACAAGCAGTAGGGACCAGTGAATAACCCGAAAACAGAGATTATAAGAGAGATTGCAGCTCCAAGCAAAGCCACAAATGCGAAAATACCAGATAGGAGCATCTGCAGGAAAAAAAAAGAAGAAGTCGTGAGTTCACTTCTTCCCCCTCCTGCACAATTATAGATAACACCTCCAGGCACAGTAGGGCAGTGATGGCGAACCTTTTAGGCAATTTAACCTGAATATTGAAATTTTAGTTTAGAAAAAAACAACTCATGCAGAGATCAGCCACAGACAGGAGCAGGGGTACCAGACTGCAGATATAAAGGAATAGGATTATATATATACCCCCATCATTTTATATGCTCCACCAAATCATGTATATGCCCCAGTCCATGTATATGCTCCCTCATCCTTGTATATGCTCCACCATCCTGGTGTATGCTCCTCCCGAACATGGTGTATGCTAACCCCATCCTGGTGTATGCTCCCCCCATCCTGGTAGATGCTCCACCCCATCCTGGTATATGCTCCCCCATCCTAGTGTATACTCCCCCATCCTAGTATATGCTCCCCCAAATTATATATTTATGCCTCCATCATTTTATATGCTCCACCAAATCATTTATATGCCCCAATCCATGTATATGCTCCCCCAATCCGTGTATATGCTCCCCCAATCCATGTATATGCTCCCTCATCCTGGTGTATGCTCCACCATCCTGGTGTATGCTCACCCCATCCTGGTGTATGCTCCCCCATCCTGGTAGATGCTCACCCCACTCCTGATATATGCTCCCCCATCCTAGTATATGCTCCCCCAAATTATATATATGCCCCCATCATTTTATATGCTCCTCCAAATCATTTATATGCCCCAATCCATGTATATGCTCCCCCAATCAGTGTATATGCTCCCCCAATCCATGTATATGCTCCCTCATCCTGGTGTATGCTCCGCCATCCTGGTGTATGCTCCCCCCATCCTGGTGTATGCTCCCCCCATCCTGGTAGATGCTCACCCCACTCCTGGTATATGCTCCCTCATCCTAGCATATGCTCCCCCATCCTAGTATATGCTCCCCCAAATTATATATATGCCCCCATCATTTTATATGCTCCACCAAATCATTTATATGCCCCAATCCATGTATATGCTCCCCCAATCCGTGTATATGCTCCCCCAATCCATGTATATGCTCCCTCATCCTGGTGTATGCTCCGCCATCCTGGTGTATGCTCCCCCCATCCTGGTGTATGCTCCCCCCATCCTGGTAGATGCTCACCCCACTCCTGGTATATGCTCCCTCATCCTAGCATATGCTCCCCCATCCTAGTATATGCTCCCCCAAATTATATATATGCCCCCATCATTTTATATGCTCCACCAAATCATTTATATGCCCCAATCAATGTATATGCTCCCTCAATCCGTGTATATGCTCCCCTAATCTATGTATATGCTCCCTCATCCTGGTGTATGCTCCACCATCCCGGTGTATGCTCCCCCCATCCTGTTGTATGCTCCCCCCATCCTGGTAGATGCTCACCCCACTCCTGGTATATGCTCCCCCATCCTAGTATATGCTCCCCCAAATTATATATATGCCCCCATCATTTTATATGCTCCACCAAATCATTTATATGCCCCAATCCATGTATATACTCCCCCAATCCATGTATATGCGCCCTCATCCTGGTGTATGCTCTGCCATCCTGGTGTATGCTCCCCCATCCTGGTATATGTTCCCTCCATCCTGGTATATGTTCTGCCCTCCTGGTATATGTACCACCCATCCTGATATATGCTCCTCCATCATGGAGTATGCGCCCCTATCCTGGTGTATGCTCCTCCATAATGATATATGTTCCCCCATCATGGAATATGCAATCCATCCTTTTATATCCACCTCCATCCTTGTATATGCTCCCCCAAATCATGTATATGCCCCAATCCGTGTATATGCTCCCCCAATCCATGTATATGCTCCCTCATCCTGGTATATGCTCCTCCATCCTGGTGTATGCTGCCCCATCTTGGTATATGCTCCCCCATCCTGGTATATGTTCCCCTCCATCCTGGTATATGCGCCCCTATCGAGGTGTATGCTCCTCCCATAATGATATATGTTCCCCCATCCTGGTTTATGCAATCCATCCTTTTATATCCTCCCCCTTCCTTGTATATGCTCTCCCAAATCATATATATTTCCCCATCCTTTTATAAGCTCCTCCATCCTTGTATATGCCATTCATCCTGGAATACATATGCTCCCCCATCCTTGTATATGTCACCACATCCTTGTAAATATCAACTCACCTTTGTATATGCGCCCCCATACTGGTAAATGTCCCTCATCCTGCAAGAGCCACTGTTCAACCCATAGAAATTAGAAAAAAGAACACAATAAACACTGCTACTCACCTTCTTTCCTTATTTCCTCTCCCCCAGGGCGCCGCGTCGTCCTCTGAAGCTGGTAGCTGAATTCAGCGTCCAAGCGACGAGGGAAGCATGACGTCAATGCCATGCACCCAGTCATGTGTACGCCAACATCAGCTGCTGGTCTCTGATTGGCTAGCTGCATGTATTGCGGCGCACTGACCCAGCAAGTTTGTGTTCTGCAATACACTTCAGCTGAATGTGTTCCTGAGGACACTGATCCAGCTGAAGTAAGCGCTGACATTGCGGGGCTCCTCAACTGCTGGCCCTGGTCCACTGATGCAGAACAGCGATGGCGCTTGTGCCCACAGGGAGGGCTCTGCATGCCCTCTATGGAACGCGTGCATTCTATAGGTTTGCCACCGCTGATATATTCACAATAGGTTATAGTCACAGTTCACCACTTCCCCCTCCTGTAGAATGACAAATAACATCTCCATACTCAGTAGATACCATAGCCTCCACCAATCACAATAGGTGATGGTCACAGCTCATCTCCCCCCTTCTGTATAATGACATACTATAATACTTCCATACACAGTATATAGCACAGGCTCTACCGTTCACAACAGGTGATGGTCACAGTTCACTTTCTCTCTTTCTGTTCACTATGACCTTTACCTAGATCAGACCATGAGCACAAAGTTTTCCCTGAATAAGTCTAGTTTTAGTCCCATTGGTCAGTGTAAAAATTGCAAGATTTTTGAAGTATTTTTTATATGGATAGTTACAGTATATGGAAAGTTGAAAAAATAAGTTATTAAATATTTAAAAAAAAAACAAAAAAACATGTTGGACTATGTTCCCATGAAGAGCTTTTGGTGAGTTTTGATGCACTCATTAAGTAACTAGGTTACCTGCATTTTTAAAAAAAAAGTATGCAATGTCCAAAACTTACCAAAAGCTCATCATGGGAACGTAGTAACATAAAAACCCAATGTAAACATTTTCTGATTACAGATGTCATGCTACTGCAGTGCAGTATAGCACAACCTCCACAAGGGGGTGCTGCTGAGGGAAGAGAGGTTGCACACACACAGCGTAGCAACACTGAGCAGCAGCACAAGCGCCACCAGGTGGCGAAAAAGTGGTCAGACGAGTCGAGTCAGAAACAGTCAGGAGCAGAAGTACCAGAGGTCACAGCAGAACACGTGGTCAGAAACAAGCAAGGGGATCAGCAACGGTCGGAAGCGGATAAGTCGAAGACAAAAGACAGAAGCAGGTCCAAATGCAAGCCAAGTCAAAACCAGGGAGTCAACAAACTTACAGGGTAACACTGAATCAGGATAGAAAGAGGGAATAAACAGACATGGGGCAAGTCAGGGATCACAGCAGGACATATCAGGATATACCAAAGTCATATACAGATGCCGAAGGCAGAACTAAAGCTGACACCGCCTGCAGGATGCAGCGGAGCTAAATAGCAAACCTGAAACCAGACTGGGGCTGAGAAAAGTTAACCCCTGAAATGACCAGACCGGGAACATGGAAAGATAGGACTCAAAACCCGGTCTGGATCATGACAACAGATAGATACATGGTTTTCTCCAGTAAGGCCTCTTTCACACATCCGGTTTTCAGCATCAGGCGCGATGCGGCGAAAAGTGTAAAAACCGGATCCGGCGCCGGTTGCCACCGGATCCGGTTTTTCCCCCATTCAGTTTCATTATTGCCGCATCGCGCCGGATACCTATGCGGCGTATCCGGTTTTTGCCTGATCCGGCAAAAACAGCCTGTCCGGCGTTTGGAAAAAACGTTCCATGTAACGTTTTTTTGCAGCGCCGGACCGGCTTTTTCCACAGCGCATGCCCGGACTCTGTGAATGTTAACCCCACAAGTGCCCGGCGAGAGAGAGAGAGATCTCTCTCTGTCACCCGGACACTTGTGAGAGATCTCTCTCGCCGGGCACTTGTGGGGTTAACACTCACAGTGTCTGGGTGAGAGAGAGAGATCTCTCTGTGGGGTTAACCCCACAAGTGCCCAGCAAGAGAGAGAGATTCTTTTGCCTGGACACTAATGTTAACCCCCCATGTCTCTCTCTCTCCACCCCCCTCCCCTCTCCTCCCCTCCCCTCTCCTATCCTCTCCTCCCCTCACCTCCCTTTCAGCAGCTGTCTCATTGGCTGCCTCTGTCCTGCGGCTCCTTTAATAATGTCCGAGCCGTATCATCTCGCCGCACACACATCCGGTGTCACGGCTGCAGGCCGGATCCGGCGGCCCGGCTTTTCGCCGCACGCCGCCGGACCCCACACACCGGATGTGTGAAAGTAGCCTAAGGTGCATGTTTAGGAGTCCTTATAAATTGGTTGGAGGGGGTAGAGACAGTGACAGTCTCCTTGCCCTCAGCTGACAAATAGCCACTGTGACTGCCTCAATTTTGTCCGGATACTGTGGGCTAAATAAGTATTTCAGCTGGCAAATTACTTTAAAGCAGTGATGTTATGGATAGGACACAACTAACAAATGCCACAATTTTCTCATTACTTACATCGCACCGAGGTCCACAACTAGATAATCGTTTTTTAAACCCAGTGGTTGTGATTTGTATACTGGCCAAAAAGACCTAGAAGTGAAATGATATTATTTATTAGTTTGGTGCCAGTGTATAAACTATGCAGTCATGAGATACATAGTAACATAGTTAGGCCGAAAAAAGACATTACTCCATCCAGTTCAGCCTATAAAATACTGTAAGAATAAATCCCCAGATCTACGTCCTTCTAAAGAACCTAACAATAACTGTAAGGCTATGGGCACACGTAGCGTTTTAAAACGCACACTGAAAACCGGACTCCTTCCTAGAAATCGTGCGTTTTTTCCGTGCAATTTCACCGCGATTTTACTGCGATTCTGTTCGCGATTTTGCCACGATTTTCTCAAGCACTTTCCAAGCGATTTGAAGCATCGCTTGGAAAGTGATTGACAGGTTGGTCCCACTCGTCAAACATAGTGTTTGACAAGTGTGAGCAGCTTTTTACTATTGAGGCCGCCTATGCGGCATCAATAGTAAAATATAGAATGTTAAAAATGATAAAAAAATAAAAAATCGGGGTATATTTACCTTCCGACGTCCCGCGCTGCCATCCCGGGCCACAGCGTTCCCAGTAATGCCTTGTGAGACCTGTGATGATGTTGGTCTCGCGTTGCTATAGCGATCTCGCGAGACCGCTAGAGTCACGCGAGACTACGTCATCACAGGACCTTGCCGCAGGGCATTACTGGGAACGCTGAGGCCCGGGATGGCAGCGCGGGACGTCGGAAGGTAAATATACCCCGATTTTTTATTTTTTATTCTTTTTTTTACAGGGGTATGGTACCCAGGGCCTGGAAGACAGTCTCCTCTCCTCCACACCGTGGGTACCAACCGCACATGAGACGCTTAACTTCCCGCATGGTGGGTATAGCCACATGCGGGAAGTAAGCGATTCTCATGCATTCCTATGGGTGCGGACTCGTGGCAATTCTTTGCGATTCCACACAAAAGAATGATCATGCTGCGATTTTTTCCGCGATGCGATTCCGCCGCGGAAAAAAGTGCAGCATTAGCACAGAATGTGCGGAATGCCATAGGAATGCATGGGGTGCGTCATGTACACGATTTTTAAACGTTTTCGCAGCGTTTTCGCACCGAAAATCGTGGCAAAAACCGCTTGAAAATCGTATCGTGGGCACACAGCCTCAGATACAATATCGTTACGCTCCAGGAAGACATCCAGGCCTCTCTTGAACCCTTCAACTGAGTTCGCCATCACCACCTCCTCAGGCAAGGAATTCCAGATTCTCACTGCCCTAACAGTAAAGAATCCTCTTCTATGTTGGTGGAAAAACCTTTTCTCCTCCAGTCGCAGAGAATGCCCCCTTGTGACCGTCACCTTCCTTGGTATACACAGATTCTCGGAGAGATATTTGTATTGTCCCCTTATACATGGTTATTAGATCGCCCCTCAGTCGTCTTTTTTCTAGACTAAATAATCCTAATTTTGCTAATCTCTCTGGGTATTGTAGTTTCCCCATCCCCTTTATTAATTTTGCTGCCCTCCTTTGTACCCGCTACAATATCACACATAGCCTATTTTACTTTTACAAAACTTGAGACTAAAATATTGTTAAGTTTTTAAAAAAAGTAAATGGAGAAACATACCATGGTATTGAAAGTATAGTCCACGAGAAATGAATAAATAAATAAAAATACCAGAGTAATAATGGAGTATAAAACCACACACATTCCAAACAATTGACACAGACACACCACGTGCCTCTTTACTACACAGATGACAAGGTGAAGCCATCCAAAGCTGTAATCACTATTTTGCTGTTACATCATGGCCTATACTTAAGTCACATACAGAGCTGCAGTCACCATTTTGCTGAACATTATGTCTAACGCTCTGGTCACATCTAGAGCTGCCATCATAATTCTGCTTTGATATCATGTCTACTGTACTATTCCAGTCACTTCCAGAGCTGTAATCACTATTCTGCTGTAATATCATGTCTTATACTTCAGTAACATCCAGAACAAGAGAACAAATGATCAGTAATAATATAATATACAGTATGTATACAGTATATACAGTATATTTTTTTCAAAAATTAACATTACAAAAGATTAACAATAATGCAATCTGTTTTATTAAACAAACATCCTGATTTAAGACATTTGTCAAAACACGTGCTTTAAGAAAAATTACAAACTGACATAAAAACAAACACAGACGTGATAACAAATGAGCAGACTACTTACCAGAACTCCTCCTGCCCAAACTCCTGCAAGAAATCTAGCATAGCTGTTGATCTGTTCATTTCTTAAGTATGAACCATCAAGATTAGGGAAGAGTAGGAAAAGATTTGCAGTAATAGAGAGCACAGCCAGTAACATTAGAGCGAGTCCAGTACAGCGGGTACACTTCCCAGCACACATCCCCCTAGAACAATGTTTAGAATAAATATGTACATATGATGTAATATACAAAGTACAAGGAAAATATGATTGTATAAGCTCTTTTGTACCTTCCATTTATAATAAAGTAAAAAAAAGACAGATAGATGGAATAGGACGCTCAAATGATCCCCCCTCCTTCTAACCCTCAAAAGGTGAAGATGATTAGCAAAGGATTATAGCTAAGTATATTAATCATGATATAATTAGTTTAAACAATATAAAAAATAAACTGAACTGAAAGATACCCAAAGACCTATTCAATGTATAGTCTTGGCCAAATTTCGCTTTTTACAAAGTTTGCTGCTTCAATGTATTGCTCCGATGAATTCTAAAAAAATTGGTAAATAATTTCTTGACATGAAAATGAACTTTATCACAAAAAAAATTCCACTTAATTTCAGTCTTCCAACAAAATACTTGATTACATAATTTCAGCGATCTTCTTGTTAGTTCAGGAGAAAGTGTTAACAAGGACAAGGCAGCTGATATCACTCTATCATGCTGAATGAATTGCAAGAGTAGAATAGTTGCCTTAAAGTGGGCTGGTGCTTGAAATCATTGTTTTCCCTTTGTTATCCATGGTTACCTCCAAGGAAATACATTCAGTCATCACTGCTTTGCATCAAAAGGGCTTTATAGGCAAGGGCATAGTTGCTTGTAAGATTTCCCATAAAACAAACATTAATCAGATCATCAAGATCTTCGAAAAGAAAGTTTTAATTGCTATGAAAAGAGTATCATTGTGTCCAAGAAAGTCCAGCAAGTGCCACGACTGTCTCCTAAAGATTCAATGTGTCATGATCCAGGACGGGATTTCGCTTTGACCCGTCCTGGTTAGACTATGGGTTAATTGTGCTGCCTCTCTCTGGCAGCAGGAGGCTATTTAGTACTCACTGGACCTGGGTCCGGTGTCAGTTATACTCCTGCCCTCGGCTGAGTTAAGTGACCTCTTGTATACGTGTGCCTTGTGCCTGATATCTTGCTTGCTTGTTCGGTTGTGATCTGGTTCTGTCCCTGTTACGAGTTCTGCCTGACCCTCTTGTACTGCGCTACCTCTCGTGTATGACTCTCTGCTTGTGACCCGACTTCTCTCTGCTTGTCCCCTTGGTACCACGTCGCCCTCTTGTGTATGACCTTTGGCTCTGTCTGACTACCCGTCTGTTTGTCCCTCCTGTACCTCTTTTGCCTGTACTGCTGTGACCTCTGTTTTGCCTGACTCTAAGTTGTTGTATGGTGTCCTGTCCTATCTGAATACAGGACGCTAAGCCCCGCCCCCTTGCTGTCACATGACCATAGGTCCCGTGCAGATTATTCAGTTTCAGTGTCCGCAGGTCCCGTGCCTCTTTACCTTCCAGCGCTGACTGGACCCTGACACTATTAGCCTGAAGCACGCATGGTCACCTCTGCTGCCCTTCTCCACAGGTATCTTTTAGCACTGCTTCTGTACTCAGGACACGCGCACTGGCTCTATGAGCAAGTGCAGTGCGGTGTCTCTGACATTATCTCTGCTCTCATTCACCTGTGTGTGTGATGGATCCTATGCACACTCTTTCTGAGCAGGTTAAGTATCTGACGCAGATGTCTCAGAAACTCTTTGGAGAACAAAGAGTCCTGGCTCAGTCTCAGCAGCTGATCGCCGACACTGTGCAGGGGGTTCTTTCATTGGGGGCTCGGGATGTTACATTAATTTCCCCTGAGTCTCCATTGAAGTTACCAGATACCTTTTCTGGAGATAAAAATGACTTCAGAGTTTTCAAGGAGGGCTGTAAGCTTTTTTTTTCCTTAAGACCACACTCTTCTGGGGATGAAAGTCAGAGAGTGGGGGTCATTATGTCTCTGTTAAGGGGAGCCCCCCAAGTTTGGGCTTTCTCCCTTCCTACCATGGCCCCTGAGCGTATGACTGTGGATGCATTTTTTGAGGCCCTGGGGCATATTTATGATGAGCCTGATCGGGTGCGTATGGCTGAGGACAGGCTGATGAATGTTTGCCAGGAGAAACACTCAGCCGAGTGGTTTTGCTCAGAGTTCAGACGCTCTCTCCGGGGGTTGTTCCGTAGAGGCTTGTCTGAGCATCTGAAAGACGCCTTGGCTCTCCACCCCCCACGTGATGCCCTGGAGGAAGCTATGACACAGGCCGTCCGAATGGATCGCAGGTTACGGGCAAGGGGAGTGATACAAACCGAGACATCATTATTCTCCCAAGGAAGGGGAGCCAGTTCTTCATTGAAAATCATGGCGATGGGAACCATCAACCTTAAGGAGGAAGAAAGGAGACAACGGCACGTGAGAAAATGCTGTGTTCACAGTGGCGAGTCTGGACATGGGAAAAAGGATTGCCCCTCCCGGCCACTAACCAACAAGCGACTGAGCCCGGGTGATTATCGTGGAGGTCACCCAGGCTCTCAGGTACCCTTTTCTGCATTTTCTAAAATGTCATTTCAAGTGGAACTTTGTTGTGGGGGTGTCTCCACATCCACTTCTGCCTTCGTGGATTGCGGTTCATCATTGAACTTTATTGACTCTGACTTGGTGGCCAGGTGTAAGTTAGGGACAGTTAGGTTGGAGACTCCGATTCACCTTGTTGCTATTGACAAAACACCACTGGTTAAGAATGACATTGTGTTTTGTACTGAAGAGTTTCTCCTTAAAGTGAGTTCCTTACACCAGGAACGTATTTCATGTTTTGTAATGAACAACCTGCCTGCGGGACTGGTGTTGGGGTTCCCCTGGTTACAGCTGCATAATCCTGTGATTAATTGGGAATCTCAGGATATTGTTAAATGGGGTCCCTATTGCTCTGAGAAATGTCTTGTTTCTGTGTCTGTGTCGTCCGTGGGTCTAGAAGGCATTCCGGAGTGCCTGATAGATTATACTGACTTTTTCTCCGAAAAAGAGGCTGAGGTTTTACCACCACACCGCCCATTTGATTGTGCCATTGACCTGGTTCCAGGTGCTAAATTGCCCAAAGCCCGCCTGTATAACCTCTCGGGTCCGGAACGGGCTGCGATGAAGGAATATATTTCCGAGAGCCTCCGTAAGGGACATATTCGTCCTTCTGTTTCTCCTGTGGCGGCAGGGTTCTTTTTTGTAAAAAAAAAAGACCGTGGTTTGCGCCCATGCCTCAATTTTCGTGAGTTAAATAAAATAACTGTGAGGAATACTTATCCCCTTCCACTTATTCCTTTCCTGATTTATACAATCAGTTGTCCGGAGCTAAGTGGTTTTCGAAATTAGATCTACGGGGAGCGTATAACCTTATCCGAGTCCGGGACGGAGATGAATGGAAGACCGCTTTTCTCACTACTGAAGGGTTGTTTGAAAATTTAGTCATGCCCTTCGGCCTGACCAACGCTCCAGCGGTCTTCCAAAATTTCATAAATCATGTGTTCTCCGATTTGATTGGACGTTTTATGGTGGTGTATTTGGATGACATTTTAATCTACTCGCCTGATAAACAGACTCACATTGGTCATGTTCGGGCAGTTCTCCAAAGGCTCAGGGAGAACTGTCTGTTTGCTAAACTTGAAAAATGTTTATTTTTTGTTCAGGAACTGTCCTTTCTGGGGTTCATCGTGTCTGCTGAAGGGTATCGCATGGATCCTAATAAGGTGCAGGCCATTCTCGAGTGGGTTCAACCGTGTGATTTGAAGGGTCTGCAACGTTTCCTAGGGTTCGCTAATTATTATCGGAAATTTATAAGGGGGTTCTCACAGGTGGTTAAACCCCTCACAGACATGACTCAAAAGGGGGCCGATATCAAGAATTGGTCAACTGCAGCGGTAGCGGCATTTCAGTTTTTGAAAAAATGTTTCATGTCGGCCCCGGTTCTTATCCAACCGGACCCCTCTGAACCATTTATTGTTGAGGTAGACGCCTCAGAGGTGGGGGTGGGGGCGGTATTGTCCCAGGGACCCGCCACTTTGACCAATTTAAGACCTTGCGCCTTTTTCTAAAAGAAGTTCTCCCCTGAGGAGAGAAACTATGATGTGGGGAATCGGGAACTTATGGCCGTAAAATTGGCTTTTGCAGAATGGAGGCATTTTTTGGAGGGGGCTGTTCATCCTATAACGGTAATCACGGACCACAAAAACCTAGCTTACATTGAGTCAGCTAAAAGGTTGACTCCCAGACAGGCTAGATGGTCACTTTTTTTTTCCCGATTCAACTTCTCGATCACTTTTCGACCAGGATCCAAGAATATCAGAGCGGATGCGTTGTCACGCAGTCTTGATCCGGTGTCCCCCCCGGAACCTCCATCCTCCTTTCTTCACCCTGGGGTGGTGGTGGCAGAGGTTTCTAATGTGTTGGAACGGGAGATTCGAGAAGCCCAGGCTCTTGCACCTCCAGCTAAGCCGGTGGATAAACTTTTTGTGCCAGCTCAGTTTCGTCTCAAGGTCCTCCAGGAGTTCCATGACTCAGTTCTGGGTGGACATCCAGGGATCTCAGCGACCTGGAAGGCCATTGCTAGAATATTCTGGTGGTCTTCTTTAGCCTCTGATGTTGGGGAGTATGTGTCTGCGTGTGAGGTTTGTGCCCGTGCGAAAACTCCCCATAATCGGCCGGCCGGGGAATTGGTACCACTGCCAATTCCTGAGAGAGCATGGACTCATCTGTCCATGGATTTCATCACCAACCTTCCCCCTTTCAAGGGTAATACCGTGGTCTGGGTTGTAGTGGACAGGTTTAGTAAGCAGGCACATTTTGTACCTTTGGCAGCGCTACCTAATGCGGAAACATTGTCCAGATTGTTTGTGGAGCATGTGGTGCGGTTGCATGGGGTACCCCTGAATGTGGTGTCTGATAGGGGAGTGCAATTTGTGTCCAGATTTTGGAGAGCTTTTTGTAGGAGGTTGGGTATTGGTCTGTCCTTTTCATCCGCCTACCATCCAGAGACTAATGGGCAGACTGAGCGGACCAATCAGTCTCTGGAGCAAATTCTGCGTTGTTTGACCTCAGCCCGACAGGATGATTGGTGTTCTGTGTTACCATTGGCTGAGTTTGCATTTAACAACCGCACTAACCAGTCTACGGGTACATCTCCTTTTTTTTGCAATTATGGGTTTCATCCTCATTTTGGAGAATTTTCCCGCTTGAATTCTGGGTGTCCTGGGGCGGATGAGACGATCCAGCGGTTGGGGGAGGTATGGCGGGAGGTCCAGAATAACATTACGAAGGCCCAGGACAAATTAAAATTTTTTGCGGACAAAAAATGATCCGTGGGTCCAGTGTTTCAGGTCGGAGATAAGGTATGGTTATCCACCAAAAATATAAGGCTCAAGGTCCCCTCTGCGAAGCTTGGACCCAAGTTTATAGGTCCCTATGTAATTACCGAGGCAGTTAACCCAGTGGCTTTTCAGTTGAGTCTTCCGCCATCTCTAAGGATCCCTAATGTTTTCCATAAGGCCCTTTTGAAACCTGTGAGGTCCAGTGGGGAGGGATCATCATCTTCCCCGACACCGGTTCTGGTAGATGGGCAGGCTGAGTACGAGGTGGCACGAATTGTCGACTCCAGGTTGGTCCGTCGCGTCCTTTTCATCCGCCTACCATCCAGACACTAATGGGCAGACTGAGAGGACCAATCAGTCTCTGGAGCAAATTCTGCGTTGTTTGACCTCAGCCCGACAGGATGATTGGTGTTCTGTGTTACCATTGGCTGAGTTTGCATTTAACAACCGCACTAACCAGTCTACGGGTACATCTCCTTTTTTTTGCAATTATGGGTTTCATCCTCATTTTGGAGAATTTTCCCGCTTGAATTCTGGGTGTCCTGGGGCGGATGAGACGATCCAGCGGTTGGAAGGGCTACGGTCATACATTGGAAGGGCTACGGAAGGGATACATTGGAAGGGCTACGGTCCTGAGGAACGCTCGTGGGTTCCTGCTGGATCAGTTCATGCGGATCGGTTGATCCGAGCCTTTCACGCCAAGTACCCTGAGAGACCTGGGGGTCCGGTGGCCCCCCATTAAGAGGAGGGTACTGTCATGATCCAGGACGGGATTTCGCTTTGACCCGTCCTGGTTAGACTATGGGTTAATTGTGCTGCCTCTCTCTGGCAGCAGGAGGCTATTTAGTGCTCACTGGACCTGGGTCCGGTGTCAGTTATACTCCTGCCCTCGGCTTAGTTAAGTGACCTCTTGTATACGTGTGCCTTGTGCCTGATATCTTGCTTGCTTGTTCGGTTGTGATCTGGTTCTGTCCCTGTTACGAGTTCTGCCTGACCCTCTTGTACTGCGCTACCTCTCGTGTATGACTCTCTGCTTGTGACCCGACTTCTCTCTGCTTGTCCCCTTGGTACCACGTCGCCCTCTTGTGTATGACCTTTGGCTCTGTCTGACTATCCGTCTGTTTGTCCCTCCTGTACCTCTTTTGCCCGTACTGCTGTGACCTCTGTTTTGCCTGACTCTAAGTTTTTGTATGGTGTCCTGTCCTATCTGAATACAGGACGCTAAGCCCCGCCCCCTTGCTGTCACATGACCATAGGTCCCGTGCAGATTATTCAGTTTCAGTGTCCGCAGGTCCCGTGCCTCTTTACCTTCCAGCGCTGACTGGACCCTGACACTATTAGCCTGAAGCACGCATGGTCACCTCTGCTGCCCTTCTCCACAGGTATCTTTTAGCACTGCTTCTGTACTCAGGACACGCGCACTGGCTCTATGAGCAAGTGCAGTGCGGTGTCTCTGACACAGTGAAGGAGATACATGGCACTCTATATTTTCTAAAGGATGCGCAGGTGGTATACGATACTTAATCTGAAATATGAAAAAAGGAGAGCATAGAATCCAGATCCATTTCAACCATATATATATTTATTTGTCAAAAAGAAGACACACATCAGAGATACAGGATAATAAGAGAAACCAATAAAATGGGTAGTCACATGAGGCCCGATACTGGAAAAAACAAGTGGACGACCTGTGATGGGTATGGATACCCAAAAACAATTGCCACAGGTTATAGTGCAGTTACAGTAATGGTTGTGAAATGGCATTAGGAATAGTCATTACACCAGCCAAATAATACATAGTTAGATCTATTGTGCAGAGGTCGTTGGCATGAAGCTTCCCCTGGGCAATATTGTGTATTGCATAATACCCAGATTAGAAGTAACAGTGCCAATTGCTAGTGAACTGGGTATGAGTCAGCCAAAGGCGAATTTGCTCTTCAGAGGAAACTTTTTTGGATCAAGCTGAATCAGACGAATTTGCTCTTCAGAGGAAACTTTTTTGGATCAAGCTGGAATCAGGCGAATTTGCTCTTCGGAGGAAACTTTTTTGGATCAAGCTGGGGAACTTAGAGATCGTTTTCTCAAACGGGGCTATAGTCGGCGCTGTGTCAAAAGGGGCTTTGATAGAGCGAGAAAAACAAATAGGTTGCCTCTTTTACAACCAAATATTAGAAAGAAAAAACAAGAGCAGGGTAATGTTAGGTTCATCTCAACCTTTAATGGGGGATGGAACCAAATGAGGGACATACTTGCTAAACACTGGAACATACTGAAGACGGAGTCCTCATTGATGAACATAATCTCTGAGTACCCACTTATGACATACCGTAGAAGCCCCAATTTAGGGGATATATTGGTACGTTCGCATTACGTCCCATACATCAAAAATCCTTTTGACTCTCGTGGCCCCCCTTTGGGATGTTACCCTTGCGGTAATTGCGTTGCATGCAAGAATGTCATACGGACATCATCATTTCAATCTGTTGATGGAACAAGAACCTACTCTATTAAACAACATATAACTTGTAACACCGCTCAGGTCATCTACTATGCTACGTGCGGGTGTCCGAAAGTTTATGTAGGTCTCACGAGTCGCCAACTAAAATTACGCGTTCGTGAACATGTCCGCGACATTCTTGCATCAAAGACGATAACTGATTTGACACAGTTAAAAACCATACCCAAACACTATAAATTAGTGCATAATAGTGATCCTAAATCTTTTTCGGTGAGAGGCATTCAACATGTAAACAGTGGCATCAGAGGCGGCGACATTAAACGCCTTCTAGCACAGAAGGAATGTAGATGGATCATGGTACTTGGGACCATGACACCACAAGGGTTAAACGAATCACTCAGCTTTGCGCCATTTTTATGATTTATAAAATTATTTCTGCCTGCCATCCCTAGATAGGTATCTCTCCTTCTCTCCCTTCTTTTAATTTATTATGTGTTGTTTTTAGAGTATGAGTGTTTTTCGGACCTCGTACTTATTTTCATTTTTTAATTGCTATTTGTCTGGCTATAGATTACGCATTCTTTTGCCCTGATGTTTTGGAGTGGAGAATTCAACTATGACGCAAACAGCACGTGATATGGGATCTACGTGACAAAATCATCATTGAACTTGCCATGGCATATGACCATGCGGCTGGCATATTATCTGCAGAAAGCACGTAAACGGAGGACTTGATGTAAATGGATGGATATGTACTTGTGGTTACATCTTATCTGCTGTTTATCATTTTTGTTCTGTTTGATGGATGCACACAGGTTTATTGCTTGCATTAATATATGGGCTATCTTTTTTGTCCAACATCTATGCCATCCATGTGTAATATACGCATAGTTAATAAGCACAACATTCACTCCTACCCTATCTATTCTTTCTTTTCCCACCACCTTCCTCTGCTCGTTCCGCCTTCCCCTCCCTCTTTTCCTTAGTTTCACGGGTTCAGATCATCTGTTGTTTTGTGATCCTGTCATGATGGGATTCATGTGCGCCACACGTCATATAGACGTGTAATATATGGGGCAGATGCTGCCTGTGTAACAGTCTAGCGCCGGCCGTTCCCATGTGGCGTCTGTTTACTATGAGCAAAACACCGCCTGTCCTGGCTGTTGCCTAGGCAGCGGTCTGGTGCTGGCCGTCCCTAGATGACGTCAGCTGATCGGGAGGCAGCACCAGTGGCACCACGCATGCGTGAGAATCTCCCCACTGATTGGCTCACAATGATCAGATGACTGCTCCCAGCCAGGCATTTAACCTGGGACGTTCACAGTTATAGCCACGCCCCCCGAGGAAGCGGTCTTCTATACCGCGAAACGCGCGTAGGGGTACACAAGTCGGCGCCTGCTACACACCAGGACATGATGGGTATGTTTATCCAGCTTATTTTAGCTCATCTTTGACTTTTTCCACAGGGTTTTCTGTTACATGGTTCATGACATGTTGATATGGCGCACTGCTGAGTTCTGAATAGACTCAGCTTTAGAATACATTGGCTGACCATACCCAGTTCACTAGCAATTGGCACTGTTACTTCTAATCTGGGTATTATACAATACACAATATTGCCCAGGGGAAGCTTCATGCCAGCGACCTCTGCACAATAGATCTAACTATGTATTATTTGGCTGGTGTAATGACTATTCCTAATGCCATTTCACAACCATTACTGTAACTGCACTATAACCTGTGGCAATTGTTTTTGGGTATCCATACCCATCACAGGTCGTCCACTTGTTTTTTCCAGTATCGGGCCTCATGTGACTACCCATTTTATTGGTTTCTCTTATTATCCTGTATCTCTGATGTGTGTCTTCTTTTTGACAAATAAATATATATATGGTTGAAATGGATCTGGATTCTATGCTCTCCTTTTTTCTTATTTAATTGAGAATCGTCTCCATATTAATAGATTTAATGAGGCACTATCTATGTATTTTACTAACAATGGAATAAGGATGTTTCTTTGGAGTATTTTTTATATATTAATCTGAAATATGAAGAGAAACCCATATTCTATCAAAGAAGAATAAATGCTTTAAATGTTTATCCATACAAATATGTGACGTTTTGTTTAATCATACCATTATCAGATAAAACAGATTGTATATGTAAAGTTTGGAAGAGATAACACAAGAAGGAAAGTCTATCTCTGTAGCTTCAGGAGAAGTGTAACTCCAAGCAACAAAGGTTGCCTCTCCAACCTGTACTATCGCTTCCAAAGTTAAAATTTTGTTAATAATGCAAGAGGTTTTGTCTGGTAAAGGTCTGATTGACCAAAATGTCATATGTTTTCAAAATTTAATTTTTATTGAAAGATTATATCATTTTAAATTACAAAAATACAAAAAAAGAAGAAGAAACAGGACAATATCAGCATCAATATATCATGGAATACAAGAATAATGTTCAATAAAGCATCAAGTTATAGGAAGAAAAAGGAGAGATGGGAACATTTTAAGCCATCAGTATTCCAGTTATGAGGTTACTAAAATTCAATAGAAACAATATATAGTGCAGCCAGACGCGAACCAAAATGGAGCATTCTCAGAAAAGAGAAGAAATGCACCAGAAAAAAGTATGGGTCACATCAGTCTGATGAAAGGCGGAATTCAATCCATTCTCTCCAAGTCTCACAATCAATGGGGGATTGGGCAATCAAATGTTACATCCTATTTAGAAGGGCCTTTTCAGAGAACCATTCCTACTTCCAGAGAAGGTGGAGAAGTACTTTTCCAGTGACAAGGAATGTTATTCTCAGCAACCTTAGCAATTCTTAGCAGCCAATTCTTTGGAATGCACTTCCCAGGTCAATACAATTAGTTCCCAATCCCTACAATTTTAAGCGTGCCCTGAAAACGCATTTATTCAGACTGGCCTATCGCGTCAACACATTAACCTAATCTATCCCTGTGTGGCACAGCCAAAAGTTTTACCATAACCAGGTTCCCCGCATCATGTTCCCACATGCTTTATGCGTCCATTAGCCCTCTGTGTCTGTACTGTTACACACTTAACATTATGGCTGGTCCAAACAATCAGGGCAACTGTTACCACCCACCTTTCGTGTCTACCTCTTTCCTCATAGACTGTAAGCTTGCGAGCAGGGCCCTCATTCCTCTTGGTATTTGTTATAATCTATGTGATTATTGTTATGCTGTAATGTCTATTGTCTGTGCAAGTCCCCTCCGAAATGTAAAGTGCTGCGGAATATGTCGGCGCTATAGAAATAAAATTTATTATTATTATTATAACCTGTAATAAGGTAGCTTACTAAATATCTTTTGTATCTGGTGAAACTAGTTTTGATCATAAAAAGCAAAAGAGATTCAGGAGAGTCAGGTACAGAGAAACTAGTCATTTTTTGAATAATTTGTATTGCCTAAGTCCAGAAACCTCATATTATGGGACTGCTCCACCAAATGTGTGTAATTGTCCCTTCTTCCACTCCACATCTCTTGTCTCTTGAGTTCTGGTTGTAATGGAAGTTTTGTGAACAAATTGAAATCAGAAAATGTTTTTTCCCACATTTTTGAGAAGTAGGACCCCTAGACTGTTAGGCTGATAAAGTTCTGAAAAACATTCACCCCATGGGGTATATACAGCTCTGGCAAAAATTAAGAGACCACTACAAAATTTTCATTTTTTTCAGATTTTTCTCTTTATAGGTATATTTTTGAGTAAAATGTAAATTGCTCTAAAATTCTATAAACTACTGACAACATGTCTTCAAATTTCCATGCACTAAACTTTGTATTTATTTTCAAAAAAATGAGAAACGGTCAAAATAACAAAAAAATGCAGTACTTGCAGACCTCAAATAATGCTAAGAAAACAAGTTCATAATCATTTAGAAATAACAATACTAATGTTTTAACTCGGGAAGAGTTCAGAAATCAATATTTTGTGGAATAACCATGATTTTTAATCACAGCTTTCATGCGTCTTGGCATGCTTTCCACCAGTCTTTCACACTGCATTTGGGTGACCTTATACAACACCTGGTACAAAACTTTAAGCAGCTCTTCTTTGATGGCATGTTGCTATCCATCTTCCTCTTGATTACATTCCAGAGGTTTCAATGGGGTTCAGGTCTAGAAATTGGGCTGGCCATGACAGGGATTTGTTGTGGTGGTCCTTCTTCCACACATTTATTGACCTAGCTGTGTGGCATGGTGCATTGTCCTGCTGGAAAAAACAGTTGTCAGAGTTGGGGAACATTGCCTGAGCAGAAGGAATCAACTGTTTTTCCAGGATAACCTTGTATGCTGCTTGATTCATACATCCTTCGCAAAATTTAACCTGCCCAATTCCAACCTTGCTGAAGCATCCCCAGATCATCACCGATCCTCCACCAAATTTCACAGTGAGTGCAAGACACTTTGGCTTGTACGCCTCTCCAGGTCTCCATCTAACCATTAGACAACCAGGTGTTGGACAAAGCTGAAAATTAGACTCATCAGAGAAGATTACCTTACTCCAGTCAGCTATGGTTCAATCCTTATGGTCTTTGGCAAACTTCAGCCTGGCTCTCCTTTGCTTCTCATTGATGAAAGGCTTTTTTCTAGCTTTACTTGACTTGAGTCCTGCCTCTAGGAGCCTGTTACGAACTGTTCTTGCCCTGCAATTCACCCCAGCTGCCGTTTGCCATTCCTTGATGTCATCCTGCGGTTGCTGAGTGACATTCAGAGAAGATGACGGTCATCCCGGTCAGTGGAGAGTCGTTTTTGCCCTCTGCCGGTCTGTAGCTTTGTTGTCCCCAATGTCTGCTGCTTGACTTTGTTGAAATGGACTGCCGACTTAGACATTTTAAGGATGGAAGCAACATGACGCTCACTGTATCCCTCTGCTAGTAAGGCCAGAATTGAGCCCTTCTTTTCCTCACTGAATACTTTTCTTTTCAATTCCTTTGGCATGGTTAAAATTTATTTTTTCATTCCTTTTACTTTTGGGATATTACTAGCACTTGTTTTGCCATCCAGCTTGTCCTATTGCAAGAGGATTGTGAACACCACAGGAGGGTTCTCTATACTTTCCTTCGTTAAATAAGATTTGGTTCAGTTGATCACCTAATCAGAAGCACATTAAGTAGAATGAGGTGTACTTTGGTTGGAATTCAACTGATACTGGAATGGAATGGCTGATAGACATGTAGAGAAGCTGATTTTTATAAAACTGTGCAGTGGTCTCTTAATTTTTGCCAGAGCTAATATATATATATATATATATATATATATACAGTATATTTGTACAAGAATTGTAGAGGTAGGCCTCATACACATCCTGTAAAAATGATGAAGGAGGGCATCATACACACCCTAAAAAAAAGACGATCGAGGGTCGTATCATGACCGTCTAAAAATTTTGAGTGACAGCCACCTGAGGACCCTATAAAGATTTTGAACAAAGGCCATCTGATGACCTTGTAAAAATTTTAAGTGAGGGCCGTATGATGACAATATAAAGATTTTGCGTGAGGGCCATCCAATGACCCTATAAATATTTTGAGTGAGGGCTGCTTGATCACCCTATAAAAATTTTGAGTGAGGGCTGCCTAATGACCCTACATTTGAATTGCCTTTATGTTCTGCTGTTGTCATCCAGTGGGGTTGAGTAGTCTAGTCCAATCCAGGCCTTGTTCATTTTGATAAGAGTCAGCCTGTCAGCATTTTCAGTTGACAGGCGCTTACCAGTTATTATGCCCACTTAGGCACTAAAACACGCTCTGACAAAATGTTAGCAGCAGGGCAGGCCATGCCACCTGTCCAGTTTGAATACCCAATAGCTGTACCTCACAGAGGAATCATCGAGGATGATAGTACGGTTGGCTAGGTACTCCTTGACGATGTTCAAAAATATTTTCTGCCTTGTCAAAGTACCCTGCAGATCAGGGACTGGGAATTGAGAGGTTCTTATGACACTGTTCCAGACCTTCGATAGTGTTCCCCTGCCTCAATTGGACCTGGTGTGTGTCTCCGTTGTCTCTCCTCTTTGTTCGCCCAGGAAACAGTGACCTCTGCCACCAGTGTTGTCAGATTGGAATATTCATACTAATTGTTTGACTAGGGCCTTCTAGTATTGCCCCATTTTACAAGCCCTCTTTGCCGCAGGATGGAGAGATGGAAAATTCTTCTTGTAGTGTAGCAAGGTGGCACAAGGTGGTAGCTGTGGGCGAGTTCACTAAGCAACAGTCAGTGAGCACCCCAGCACCTTGTACATAAAAAAGATAAAGTCCCTTGTATTAAATGTGTAGCATGCACCACAGCACACTCACAGGCCCTGTCAGATTCCCCTCAGCTGCTGCCATGTCGGCTCCACAAATTACTTCAGAGATGAGGTCTTTTTCAAACAGCTTAACTTTACTAGCAGCAGCCTATGCATCACAAAGGCAGCACAAGTCAAGCACAAACATTTTCTTATCTGCATTCTTCACACAGCAAAACTATACAAAGAACAAATTACGATCAAAAAATCCAAAAGTAATCCATAAGCGTATGCAAAAAAATGAAAATGTATTAAATACATAGGTACAAGGGAGGAATGGGTTCCACCAAACAGCACATGTTGGATAAAAAAAGGGGGCGCTCACTGGAACAACAAGATATTAATAAATATGTCCATAATTACCATGTAAGGGAGTACACAATAGAACATTCTTCCATAAGTCAATAACAGTGTATTATATGTTGCCCATATACCACATGACAATAAAAGTACATAAATTGGAAAAAGCCTACACCAGCCACATTAATAACGGTTAGTCCTTCAAATGTAACATTACCAAATGGCAGGGCAGGAGCAATCCTGGAGCGTCCACCCCTGATGCGCGTTTCGGCGGTCTGTGCCTTTCTCAACCCTTTGAGAAAGGCACAGACCGCCGAAACGCGCGTCGGGGGTGGACGCTCCAGGATTGCTCCTGCCCTGCCATTTGGTAATGTTACATTTGAAGGACTAACCGTTATTAATGTGGCTGGTGTAGGCTTTTTCCAATTTACCGTATATACTCGAGTATAAGTCGAGTTTTTCAGCCCCCTTTTGGGGCTGAAAAAGACCCCCCTCGACTTATATTCGGGTCACGGTGCCAACTTACCTGGTCCCCGTCATCTCCGCGGTCCCAGTCGTCTCCGCGGTCCCCGGTGTTCATCTGCGGTCCCCTGCAGCGTCCTGGCGGCGGCGGCAGGTGATGATAGGGCCGCGGCGGCGTTCAAAATCTCTGCGCGCCGCTCTTTCCCGTCCTCCGGCAGTGACGTGCAGGGGGCGCGATGACGTGGAAAGCACGCGCCCTCTGCCTGAGTCACTGATGAGCCGGCGACGCTCAGGAGCAGCTGTCATCAACGTAGGTGAGTATATAGTGTTTTTTTTTTTTTTTAAATTCCAGCAGGGGCGGCAGCAGCGGCAGCAACATGATAGGATTACCAGAAATCCTATCACTTTGGGGGCAGCATTACGGTATTTGGGCCACCATTCACTATGCAGCATTTATGAGGGCATATGTTGTGCAGCGTTATTTGGGCCAGTATTCACTGTGCAGCATTTTGGGGGCATACTGTATGTTGTGCAGCATTATTTGGGCCAGCATTCACTGTGCAGCATTTTGGGGGCATACTGTATGTTGTGCAGCAATATTTGGGCCAGCATTCACTGTGCAGCATTTTGGGGGCATACTGTATGTTGTGCAGCATTATTTGGGACAGCATTCACTGTGCAGCATTTTGGGGGCATACTGTATGTTGTGCAGCATTATTTGGGCCAGCATTCACTGTGCAGCATTTTGGGGGCATACTGTATGTTGTGCAGCATTATTTGGGCCAGCATTCACTGTGCAGCATTTTGGGGGCATACTGTATGTTGTGCAGCATTATTTGGGCCAGCATTCACTGTGCAGCATTTTGGGGGCATACTGTATGTTGTGCAGCATTAAATTTACCAGTATCTTCGGCAATTCCCACCCTAGACTTATTCTCGAGTCAATAAGTTTTCCCAGGTTTTTGAGGCAAATTTAGGGGGGTCGACTTATACTCGGATCGACTTATACTCGAGTATATACGGGTATGTACTTTTATTGCCATGTGGTATATGGGCAACATATAATACACTGTTATTGACTTATGGAAAAATGTTCTATTGTGTACTCCCATACATGGTAATTATGGACATATTTATTAATATCTTGTTGTTCCTGTGAGCGCCCCCTTTTTTTATCCAACATGTGCTGTTTGGTGGAACCCATCCCTCCCTTGTACCTATGTATTTAATACATTTTCATTTTTTTTGCATACGCTTATGGATTACTTTTGGATTTTTTGATCGCAATTTGTTCTTTGTATAGTTTTGCTGTTTTGTGCGATTTTTTCCATATATAGTTCCTTCTGATGTAGAATCACACCATATATGGATGTAACAATTTTTGGTATGATGAATTTCATGAGGTCTTCTTATTCTTCACACAGGCAGCACAAGTTAAACACAAAGACATCTTATCTTTACCTGTCATCCAGACAGACTCTATCTTCTGCATCAGCTTCCCCTTCCTGGCAAGCTCAACTATATCCCTGGACAAGCCGTGTCCCATGTGTTTCCTTGGACAATCCCTGTCCCTCCTCTGGACAATCTCTGTCCCACTCATGCTCCAGGCCCACCAACTTCCTGCCATTTCCCTTTCCGGCTGCGAGTTATAGGGTAGCGGGCTTGCCGACTCAGCTGCCTTCTAATCCCAGCCGCTAGATTCAGATCCTTTCTTGGAATGGTTCTTGTCTAAGCTGGTGACCGCCTGCATGATTCTCAACCTGGGGCCCCTTACGGAAACAGCTTTATCCTCAAGGCCTGTAATACTATGCTCACACATCCTGTCCTTGGGCAAGGTGCCTGGGCATCTGTATCTAATCAGGAAGTGCCTTTCCTATACCTCCCTGCTCTTTGCTGCTCTGCTGTGTGACTCCTCCCATCTGCTTAACCCCTATGCTGCCTGTATCTAACTAACACTCTTATCTATCCTATTGCTCTATCTCTACTGCACCCCCTCTATTCTAATCCCCTTATGGTCCTGCACTACTTACTAATCTATCCCTAAGCTAAAGCACAATACATCACATTACAGTACATGACAAATGCATTACAGTGCCCACAATAGCAAAACATTAATAAAACATCAGGGTGCCGCATGTGACACAGGTGAGGAGAGAGAAGGTACATGAGGGTCCCCACCCCCTCCTTACAGTAGCATGGGTTGAGAAGGGTGAACAACCAGTAATCAGTGTGGGCCAAATTGCGTATAACTTGAGGGTCACAGGAAAGGTAGTGAGACACAAAGTCAGCCTTGTGTTCCAGATTCCCAACAGACAAGACTTCCCTGTCCTGATCAGAAGGATAACTCTCCATCTCCTCCTTTCCCTCTTCAGCTCTTCCATGCTAAACAGACAAAATGAAGCTAGTGTAGGTAGTACCTTCTATAGTGCAGGCAACAATCTCCTGTTCCTCCTTCTACTTAGCCTCCTCCTCATCATTATCACCCAATTCATGATGAGAAGATGAGATGAGGCTTGGCTGGGTAGTATCACCCTATGTACTTTTTCCTCCATCTCCACCTGGTCCACATGCAAACCTTCTTCTTTAATTGTTAACAATGAGAGTTTGAGTAGACATCATTGAGCAGGATCTTTATGCTGATTATGGCATCATCACCGCTTACCATACTGGTTGATTCCTCATAGTTTTGGAGAACCTCACACACGTCAGACATCCATGCCCACTTGTCGTTGTTATGTGCTGAGGTTTCCTGGAATACCAAAAGGCATGTTGTAGCTGTTATTTAACTACTGACCTCTGCTGCTCACAAAGCCATGCCAACATATGTAATCTGTAGTTTCAGCACTTGGTCACGTCGCACACCATTCAGTTAGCTGGGACTTGCAAGCGCTGCTGCAGCAATGACAGACAGGCAACAGCTGTAGTTGACTTGTGGAAATGGGCACATATGCAGCGTACCTTCACAAGTAGGTCAGACAAATCTGGGTAGGTTTTCAGAAACTGATGACTAAGTTGAGCATGTGGGCCAGGTATGGAACATACACAAGCTTTTGGCGGCTGGGGAGTGAGTACCAAGGGACAGACATGAGGTTGCAGAAAGCCTCAGAGTTCACCAGCCTAAGACAGCAACATTTCCAGAGCAAGCAGTCTGGAAATTTGCCTGTTTAGTGTTTGGGCCTGTGGGTTGGTGGCAGGGTTTTTTCACTTGCATTGCAAGACTTGTCATAGGGACAGCTGAGCACTGTGCTGGGACAAGGATGTGATTGCTGATGGTGCTTTCAAATGTGTAATGACAGATACGGGACAGGAGGCATCGGCGCCTGCATCATGGACAGGAGATTGGCAAGCATATAGCACAGGGGAAGAGGCAGTGGTGTCATTCGCAGACACTGATTGTGGACCCAGGCATTCAGCCCACCTAGTCGATTGCTTTGTTGACATTTGCCAAAGCATGCTGGTGGTGGTGGTCAGGCTGGTAGTAGTCAGGCCCCTGCTGATCTTGGTAGCGCACAGGTTGAAAATGACCATTCTTTCATCTGCACTCACTTTAAAAAAGTACTAGACTGGGGAACACCTAACCCTTTTCTTGGGAACTTGACGCATGGGTGCTCTGGGGAACAGTTGCCCGTCTTCTCCCTTTGGCCACCCCACTGCGTCTTGCTGCCTGTTGTGATGCTGTGGATCCCTCCCTCTCTGTTCTGTTGGCCTCGATCTCCATGGCACCTGGGTCAGTGTCATTGTCCACCCCCTTGTCTTCCACTTCCAGACTCTGGTCCTCCTGACTTGTTGACTTAACAAAATTACTTGCTGGCACCTGTGTCTCATAATCATCTATATTTTAAGACAATAATTGCTGTTACCCACCATCATCTTCCTATGACTGTGGCTGATCAAATATTTGGGCATTACTACATATGAGCTTCTCATGTCCCACCTGAAATGTGCAGGACGAGAGGCCAGGATCAATAATTGGAAATGAAAAGTGCTCCGCAGAGTGTCAGAGTATGCGATCACTTGTCTCTTGGGACTCGCCATGGTGTGACAAAGAAGGATCAGAGTGAGGATTATGTGATCCAGACTCTTGGCTAATGAGATTAGACTGTATGGAAGACAGGGTGGTGCTGGGAAACATACTCAAAGTATTATCTGCCATCCAACTGACCACTTGTTTACAGTGTTCTGGCTTCAATAGTGATGTTCCGCGCCCCTGTGCAAAGTGGGACAGAAAGCTAGGTCTTGTAGACGAGCATGCTTGTTATGCTTCTGCAGCAGACACAGTTTCACCTGGCCCACAGACTTGGCATCTGCGTTCAACTTCAGCAGCATGTCCACTTCCCTGTCATTTACCACACGCATTTTAAATTACATTTACATAGTAAAAAAATGTGGAAAATCCAGCATTTGCAGTGTTCTTTAAAGTATCACGTTTATTTGTAGAATAAAACATGCAATAACAAAAATTAAAAAGACATATTAGCGCTACGGTTGATGCGTTTTGAGCTACACTAGTGCTTAATCCTGACCAGGCATATTTATATGGCTGCTGTCTTTCTGTTATTAATAGAGACAAGCAAATACAGTATGTAGCCCTCAAAATAACTTTTCTTTTAATGGTGCAGCAGCGGTATACAAGTACTGCAATAACAATAATTAACCCTGAATAGATGCCAGCTCTGAAATATGCTCTCCCTCCTATGACAACTCACCCTGAACTGCTTCCTTTGCAAAAATTAAAGTAGAATTCAATTCCAATGAATACATTTGCTCATCTCTAGTTAACACTGTAAATATTGATTCCTTGCATAAACTTAATGTATTTGTCAAAAACATCTAAAACATAAAATTCTTGTAACCGCATTTCAGCAGCCATCGAAACATCTGACTAAAAGATTAATAAACACTGCTAAAGCAGCAAACTTTGTGAAAACCAAAATGTGTGTTCATCTCAAAACTTTTAGCCACAACTGTATGTTCATGAAGCAGCACTGCAATAATGAGATGACTAACTACAAATTGTAAAAAAAACAAGAATTTCACATAGGATTATGACTAAGTAGGTGAGACCAGGATTACTCTGACTTTTGATAGATGTTAAAAATCACCAGAGAAAGACTTTTGACATGCGATTCCCCATGAGTACTTAAAAGTTATATTTGAGGTCATCTTTCCCCCTCAGTCTTTTAACATCTTCTCCACACTATTTTGAATTGTTTACTACAAGCCTCAGTTTATTTAAATACATTTGTAGTTAAAAAGTAAAAATCAATGATAAAATAAAGTTACTAAAGTTTATAAACTGACGATTACAGAATTTGCAAAAACGCTAAAAAAAACAAGATTACTGCTAAAAAAAATGTCTACAACACACAAAATTTTATACATACAGTATTGGGTATCCTCCTAATTGTAGCGACCTGCAAAAAGGAGGTAATATGTTATATAGAATGCATGGTGAATGACACAGGAAAGGCGACAGAAAATACAATACAAAAGTAAGTTCAGAAAGAGCAAAACTTACTGAAACATAAATGAGCAACTACTAACAGTATGCCAACATGCATTGGTCTATGGGGAGGTTGAAGACATCCTTGAATTTTGGTAAGTAAAATTAGATGCAAATCTCTCTCAGTTCTGCCTTAATTTTTATATCTCTATCTATCTATCTATCTATCTATCTATCTATCTATCTATCTATCTATCGTGAATTCATTATTGTTTACTCACCTTTTAGAAGTTTTGATTATTGATGCTCTATTGCATTATTGCCCAGCAGCGTTCTGTCAATGTTCTAAAAAGATATTTCCCCATGAATCAGGATTAATCTACTTTTGAGAACTTCCTCCTGCTCTTTCATTTATATCGTAACTAAGTTAACCACAAGATCCCAATTTTAGCCCAAAAAGAGGAATTCTATGTGTAGATGGTCTGATGAAATCATAAATGGCATTTATACCTAAATGAGAGTGTGTCTTTATGAACAAATAAGACATATTCTAACACTTTACTACTTGCTGATAAACATGCAACCACAGAGGTACCCAAAGGTTTGTGAACCCTTCAAAATTGTCCATGTTTCTGCATAAATTTGCTATAAAACAACATTAGATTTTCACACAATTCCTAAATGTAGATCAAGACCACCAAGTACAGCAAATCAAATAAAATATTAGACTTCGGCATTTTTTTAAATGAAGAAAATGATTAATATTATATGTCTGTGAGTGGCAAAAGTATGTGAACTTTGCTTTTATTATTTGGTGTGACTTCCTCCTTACATTTCCAGTAATTCTTGATTAGTCTTGCACATTGGCATAGAAGAACTTTAGCTCATTCCTCCCTATAAAATAGCCCCAACTCTGTTATGATGGTGAATTTTCTCCCATTAACTGCTTGCTTCAGGTCCTTCCACAACATTTCTGTAGATTTAGGGTCAGCACTTTGACTTAATTAATACAAAACTCTAAATTTATTCTTCTTCAACCATTCTTTTATTGAATGGTTAAAGAAGCAATGTTCTTTTTTGGAGAGCAGTGGCTTTCTCCTTATAAGTCTGCCATACATACCATTGTTGTTCCATGTCTTCCTGATGGTGGACTCATGAAGATTAATATTAGCTAATGTGAGAGAGGCCTTTAGTTGCTTACAGGTTATCTTGAGTTTCTTTTGTGATCTTGTAGACCATAAAACGCCTTGCTCTTGGAGTGAGCCACCAATAAGTTAATAATAAAGTTAATAATAATTTTATTTCTATAGCACCAACATATTCTGCAGCACTTTACATTATAGAGGGGACTTGTACAGAAGATAGACATTACAGCATAACAATAAACAGATCAAAACAGATACCAAGAGGAATGAGGGCCCTGCTCGCAAGCTTACAGTCTATGAGGAAAAAGGGGAGACACGAAAGATGAGTGGTAACAATTGCTTTCATTGCCATAGTGTTAAGCTGGAGTCACACATAGCGACTTACCAGCGATCCCGACAGCGATATCAACGTGTCAGGATCGCTGGTAAGTCGCTATGTGATCGCTGGTGAGCTGTCACACAGACAGCTTCACCAGTGATCAGCACGCCGACGCCGAGGTGAGGAGCGAGCCCGGGAGCAGCGGACAAGTGTGCCTGCTGTTCCAGTCCTCCACCAGCAGAGGGCGCGCCTGCATCCCTGGCCTCTCCTGGCGGCGTCCTGCTGTCTCCTGGTCCCCAGCGTGCAGCGTCGGCGGCAATTAAGGTACACACTCCGCGGGCTCCTGGTCCCCAGCGTGAGGCGGCGGCACCTGTAACTCGCTCGTAACTAACGTACACATCGGGTATCCAAGGGACGCACGTCCCTTGGATACCCAATGTGTACGTTAGTTACCAGCTGATCGCTGGTCTCCCGCCTGTCACATGCAGCGATGCATGCGGCCAGCGGGAGATCAGCGACGAAAAAAATGTCCAGAGGTTTCTTGCAGCGATCAGAGATACCGGCAGGGGGGCTGGTCGCTGATTGCTGTCACACACAGCGATCTCGCTGGTGAGATCGCTGTTGTGTCACAAAACTTGTGACTCAGCAGCGATCTCGCTAGCAAGATCGCTATGTGTGACGGGGCCCTAAGAATTGGGTGTTCATGTAACACTGCATGAACCGGTTATCAGCCTAAGTATGTAACAATACAGACACAGAGGGCTATTAAATGCATAAAGCAGTAATAATGTTTTTTGACTTGCCTCCATTTGTGCCCAATCTGTTTGACTTTGTATTGGTTTAGCAACCTTTTCCAGCCTGATGAGTATCTGTATCTACTTTTAGGACTTGTGTGAAAACCTGATATAATTTTAACCCGAATTACAAAGAAATATTGAAAATTCTGAAATATTCACAAACTTTCAAGCACCAGTGGCGTAACAAAAGTCCTATGGGCCCCCATGCAAAATTTGGAGCCGAGTCCCCACCAGAATGTTGATCAGATGTATGGCCCACTGTAGCGTTCTAGATTATATGAAAACATGAAAACACATGTCACTCCCCTCCATTAAAAAAAATTCTAAATCTCATAGTAAACACAGCAATAAGATAATTTACCAAATAATACTTTTCAATAGTAGTAATGCAGTTACCAAATAACAAATATCACCATATTGTTAATAATAAAGTCTACAATGCTAAAAAAAAATATTCAAATAATAATCCACATATAGGGAATAGATAACATCAGAAAATGACAATATGTTTATCACGACATAGTAAAGGATACAAAGGAAGTTGGCAGATAGGCTTGTTGGTAAAATTTGTTAATATTATCACCAGTGTCAGTTATACACAGAAGCTCTATAGATTGTATAATGTATATGGTAAATCCGGTGACTTACCGGTAATGCCTCCATTTCATCCAGCACAGACCTTTATGACTTCTTCCAGCTAAGACTAGTTTATGCAGGAAGAAACACACATAAATCTAGGACTGATCACTTCTACAGCACTATCCACACTTTTCCTCCCATTTCTACATTGTCCTAGGTAAAGAAGAAAACTACAATAGTACCGCCCTGGTGCCCTGCACAGTAACAGTACCTCTATTTTGTTCTTCCCATGGTAACAATATCTGCAAAAATGTATTTTGTGGTCCCCTCACAGTTGGAATTCCTCTCTTTCTGGTCTCCATACAATATTAATTAATTAATAGGTCCATTTTTGTGGCCTCTGTGCAATAGTTAATTTCCTCTTTATGCCTTTATATTACAGTAGTGATATCTGTCTGTGCCCAAGTACAACTGTAATTCCCCCTCCTCACTGGCAAAAAATACAGTAGTAACATGCACCATTTTGTCCCCATACAGTAATAGCATCCACCTTTTTTGCCTCGATACAGTTGGAACTTCTGATATTGTGGTTCCTTAGATTAATATAATTAATAATGTGTGGGCCCCAATTGTGAATAATAATAATGAGCTCTATTGTGGAATAATAGTGTTCACCATTCTGGCCCCTATACAGTAATATGGTCCCTCAATTGGCCCCGTACAATAATAATGCCTCTCAATTGACCTCCTACAGCAATCATATTTCCCATTTGCTACCATACACAAATAATGCATGTTCTTTATTCTGACCCCATATAGTAAATAGGTTACCTATTCTGTAGTAATGACTCGTATCCTGTAATAATGTCCAGAATCCTGTAATAATGTATCCCAGCCTAGCTCATTTCCTGTAATAATATCCCCCATCCTAGAAACTTCCTTTAATAACGCCCCCCCATCCTGATCCCTTTCTTTAATGTTGTTCACCATCCTAGGGTGCTTTTCCAACACATAAAAAAACAATCTCTTCTTACCTGTTCTTACTCCCACTCACGTACTCAATGTCAGTGTATTGAGCGAGACCGGAAACAGACTAGGCGGATTCTGTCCGGGAGTATGCAAATTGCATACTCACGGTCACATGCCCACCATTCCCAGCAACTAAAATGACACCTCTTCTGTAGAGATCTGATGCTTATTAAGGAGAAATTATGTTTTGATTCCAAATGCTTAATAGACTCTACGTACATTGGAGACAGTGGATGCATTTGCAAAGCCTCACCTCTTCAGTACATCCTGGTGCCATCCTTCTTTTCCTGATTGGCATCTTCTCTCCGTTTGTTTTGTCGCCAGAGGATATCACACACATTTTCTGCTACACCACTACACAATCCTACCACTAACTAAAATCCTTCCGAAGGTTCTTTTTAAGGATCTAAAAGGAAAATCTGGTAAAATAATTCGATCATCCATAATCATAATATAAAGAAAGAAAATGGACATTGGAGCGTATCAAAAATTATGAATAATCTTTAACCCCTTAGCCACCAGTGGTATTTTTGGTTTTGCATTTTTATTTTTGGCTCCCCTTCGTCCAAGAGCCATAACTTTTTTATTTTTTGGTCAAATAGCCATGTGAGGGCTTGTTTTTGCGGAAAGAGTTGTTCTTTTGAGCGACAACATTGGTTTTACCATGGCGTGTAACAGAAAAAGGGAAAAAAATTCTAAGTGCGGTGAAATCCCACACTTGTTTTTTGTTTGGATTTTTTTCTAGGTTCACTAAATGCTAAAACTGACCTGCCATTATGATTTTCCAGGTCATTACAAGTTCATAGGCACCAAACTTGTCTAGGTTCTTTTTTATCTAAGTGGTGAAAAAATATCCAAAGTTTGTAAAAAAAAAAGTTGCCATTTTTCGTGATCTCGGGCTGGGTGAGGGTTTATTTTTTGTGCGCCGATCTGATGTTTTTTATTGATACCATTTTGGTGCAGATATATTCTTTTGATTGCCCTTTATTGCATTTTATTGCAATGTTGCAGCGACTAAAAAAAGTAACTTTGGCGTTTCAATTTTTCTCACTACGCCGTTTACCGATTGGATTAATTCTTTTTATATATTGATAGATCAGGCGATTCCGAACGCGGCAATATAAATATGTGGATATTTGATTTTCCTTTATTGCTTTATCTTGAATGGGGCGATTTGACTTTTATTTTTTTAATATTTTTAAAAACTTTTCTTTTACTTTTTACTTGCTTCAATAGTCTCCATGGGAGACTTGAAGCTGTAGTTGTCCGATTGCCTCTGCTACATAGAGCAGGGCTGCAGCCCTGCTCTATGTAGCAGATATGCTCACTTGCTCTGAGAGCCAACTACCAGAGGGCGCTCATAGTATGCTCACTTGCTATGAGAGTCGACCACCAGGCGGCGTTCATAGCGATCCAGCAATGACAACCACAGGGGACTTCTGCTAACCTCGGGTTGTCATGCCAACCCATCGGATACCCGTGGTCATGTGACACGGGAGCTGATGGGAGGAGGTAATGACACGCTTCCTGCGCGTGCATGTTAAATTCCACTGTCAGAGTTTGACAGCGGCATTTAGCATGTTGACAGCCGTGGATGAATCACGATCTCACCTGCGGCTGTTCCGGGCACATGTCAGCTGTACAGATCAGCTGTCATGTGCTGGAAAAGAACAGGGGGAGGTGTCTAATAACGGACTGTGACCATCATTGGACATTAAGGCTCCTTTTAAGCTAGCTATTCAATAATGACAGCTGTCAGACAATGTATACTTTTCCTCAGCATCTGCAATTAAAGTACAGTTAGGAAACACCAACCACATTAGATGATTTCACTGAACTCAAACAAGCAAAACTTGCAATCAAATTAGCTCTCACCTCTGCTAAACAGGCCTACTTTACATCCCTTGTATCTTCCTTGTCCCACAACCCCAAACAGTTGTTCAACACTTTTAACTCCCTCCTCCTCCCACCACTGCCCCCTCTGATTTCCATAATCTCTGCTGAGGACTTTGCCATGCACTTCAAAAATAAGATAGACCAAACAAGGCAAGTCTTGTTGTCCGACAACCTTAATTCCTTTGTATGCCAGAACAATGCCCTAACCCCATAACTTCCCTCTCCAAAATCACTGAAGGAGAGATTGCTCATCTTCTCTTCAAATCACACCTCACCACTTGTGCACTTGACCCCATTCCATCCCACCTCCTCCCCAACCTCACCACTACACTAATCCCATCCCTAACCCATCTCTTCAACCTATAACTAACTTCTGGTACTTTCCCTTCTGCTTTCAGACACTCCACAATCACACCTATCCTCAAAAAGCCATCCCTTGATCCAATCGATATGTCCAGCTATCGCCCCATATCTTTGCTCCCGTTTGCTTCCAAACTCCTTGAGCAGCACGTCCACGCTGAACTTTCCTCTCACTTTGCATCTAACTCTCTCTTTGACAACCTACAATCTGGCTTTTGTTCCCACCATTCCACTGAGATTGCCCTGACCAAACTTACTAATGAGTTACTTACAACCAAAGCTAACAGACATTCTCTATACTCCTCCTTCTAGACTTGTCCTCTGCCTCCAATACAGTTGACCACTGCATCCTACTACAGATCCTCTCTTCCTTTGGTGTCAAAGACCTTGCCCTATCCTTGATCTCCTCATACCTTACCAACTGCACATTTAGCGCTTCCTACTCCCATACTACCTCTTCATCTCGCCCCCTTTCTGTTGGTGTCCCTCAAGGTTCTGTCCTAAGATGCCTTCTCTTCTCAATCTATACCCTTGGCCTGGGACAACTCATAAAGTCCTATGTCTTCCAGTACTATCTATATGCTGATGACACTCAGATCTACCTCTCTGGCCCAGATGTCACCTCTCTAATCTCAAGAATTCCAGAGTGTCTATCAGCAATATCCTCCTTCTTCTCCTCTCGCTTCCTCAAACTCAATGTGAACAAATCTGAACTAATTATCTTTCCTCCATCTTGCATACCTTCCCTACCTGATCTATCTATCACAATAAATTAATTCACACTTTCCCCTGTCCCGGTAATCCACTGCCTCAGAGTAACCGTTGACTCTGCCCTGTCCTTCAAACTGAACATCCAAGCTCCTGTCGCCTCCTGCTCAAAAATATTTCCAGAATCCGTCCTTTCCTTAACCCTCACTCTACCAAAATGCTTGTGCATGCCCTAATCATCTCCTGCCTCGACTTCTGCAACATCCTCCTCTGTGGCCTACCTTTTAACACTCTCCCACCCCTCCAGTCTGTCCTTAACTCTGCTGCCCAACTAATTCATCTCTCTCCTCGCTACACTCCTATTTGCAAATCCAATTTCCCAACGTTTCAAGTTTAAACTGCTAATACTGACCTACAAAGCCATCTATTACCTTTCTCCTCCGTATATATCCAAACTAATCTCTCAATATCTTCCCTCACGTAATCTCTGGTCCTCCCAAGACCTCCTTCTCTTCTCCACGCTTATTTGCTCCTCACCCGATCATGTACAAGATTTCTTCCAAATATCCCCCATCCTCTGGAATTCTGTGCCCCAACATCTCTGGTTATCCACCACATTTGGAGCCTTCAAACGGAACCTGAAAACCCATCTCTTCAAAAATGCTTACAACCTGTAATGACTATTCTGCCTTCAGGCACACTGACACAATGTGCAATCCAGCATACATTATAAGCCACAGCTCTGTCTTCCAAAATAAGCAGACTGTTCTCTGTAGTCTAACTTGTTTATTTGTGAACAGTATAGAACATGCGCGGTAAAACTACAAGGAATACAAATAACATGCATAAGTATTGGGCAGATGATCATAGCTAACACAATCACAGAAGTGTACATTGAGATGCAAACATTACATAGGAATACATTAGTTTATGATTACATTTACTGAGAACTGGCAACTAAAGGGTTAATGACATTTCTTGGCTGCTAGACAGTAAATAACACCTCTCTGAATCACTGCATTGCAAGAAAGATTAAGCTTACCAGATATGGTTTAGCCGGGTAGTGACTCAAGTAGAGAAGTTGCAGGAAAAACAAAGGTTACACAGGAGGACAAAATAACATGTGCATCCTATGAGATCCACAGAAACAAAATGGCCTTTCTTCATCTCAGAATACATTGCTTCCTTCCTACAAAGCACTGCTTTAATCCCAAGTGCATTGCTTCTGTTAAAGTCACAGCCTTTATAATGCTATTGAAGACACTGCTATAAATTCAGTCACCACTAGATGGTGCTATAATTAACCCAGCAATAATAAAACATTTTTTGCCCTATTAAGAGGGCAGAACAATGACCATACGGCCACCTCAACACAATCCGAGCTACGGCAACCCCCGATCTACTGTCTCCTTCCCCATAATCCTGTAGAATGTAAGTCCACAAGGGCAGGGTCCTCTTCCTCTGTACCAGTCTGTCATTGCTAGTTTGTTTATTGTAAGTGATATCTGTATTTTTATGTAACTCTGTCTCATTTACAGCACCAGGGAATTAATGTTGCTATATAAAAAATAATAATGGTAATAATAATGACAATTATAGATCTAAAATCATTTATTATAGATCTAAAATCATTTATCTTATGTTTTTGGACAGTTATATAAATGAATTATTTATATACCATGTAGTGTAAAGTTAAAGGAGTTGTGCAACCATAGTACAAACTATATAGGAGTGAGAATAAAAAATTGATGCGTACTCACCTGCTGGGTCAGCAGATGCAGTGGAGGTCACGTCAGTGGTCTGCGACAGACTGGAATCAATGATGTCCAAGGACTGCTATGGCCAATCACTGGTTGCAGCAGTCATGTGACTTGAGCAGCACATCACCAGAGAAATATCCAATAGCATGTTGTTATATCCAATGGCGTGCTGTCCGAGTCAGCTGACCACTCTAGCTAATTACAGTGCACAGCAGTCCTGTGACAGAAAAGCAGTGATGTCATGGTTTACCGTTGAGAGCTGACCACAGGAATGGCCTATGCTGCATTCATGGAATTAACACCATGTGAGAACGTATAAATTCCATATTTTCAAATTACAAGTGCTTAAAATGGTTCCATTAAAAGTTCAATTTATCCCACAATAATCAAGCTCTCATGCATTAGTATGCTGAATTAAAAATTGGAATGTGAAAAAGAGGAAAAACACTGCATGCTTGAGGCCAAACCTGGATGCATCCTTATTTAGGAATGAATACAATTTTTTTTATCACATCTGTGAGTGACTGTTATTTCATGTAACTTTGACAGTTCCTCTTTCTTATGGGAAAAAAGCTTTTTTTAGCTGTGCTATTTTTATTGGACCAAAAAAGTAATATTCGCCTACTAATTTTATTTATTTCTCAACTACACTATTTTCCCAAAAATGTGACCATTCTGTATAAGGAGTAACATCTCTCCTTGTGGAGAGTGACATGCCAATGTTAGGAGACTTATACCCCATGTAATGCTTCTCTGGGAAATTCAATAGGCAAATTGCCTCATCAGAGGGGACGAGAACTTGAACTGTATTGCCACCAATTGGAAGTAGTTGTCCTAAGTCAAAATCTAGACTTTAAAGGAGAAGCCCATTACTCGGACTACTGTTTCTGAATCCCAGTGCCTCCAATGGCTCTCCCAGGTCTGGTGTGACATTTTTATATCACGCTATCCCTGTAACATAACAGTAAAGCAGTTACAGGAATTCATAGCAAGTACTGTTGGTGTACTATAGCAGACCAATGTGGTTGACATTGCTGGATTGCTATGAGCGCCGCCCAGTAGTTGGCGCTCATAGCAAGTGAGCATTTCTGTTACTAGTGAGCATTTCTGTGTAATCTAAGCGATCGGATGGTCGCAGCTTCTAGTCTCCCATGGAGACTATTGAAGCAAGTGTAAAGTTTAAAAAAAAAAAAATGTTTAAAAATAAAAAATATAAAAGTTTAAATCTCCCCCATTTGCCCCATTTAAAATAAAACAAAAAAAAAATTAAAAATACACATATTTGGTATCGCCGCATTCAGAATTGGCTGATCTATAAAAATATAAAAAGAATTCATATGATCGGTAAACGGCGTAGTGGAAAAAAAAGTAAAAATGCCAGAATTACGTTGTTTTGGTCGCAGCAACATTGCATTAAAATGCAATAACGGGTGATCAAAAGACTGTATCCACACCAATATGGTATCAATAAAAACATCAACTCGGCACGCAAAAAAAAGCCCTCACCCAGTACCAAGTTCATGAAGATTGGAGATGCTACGGGTCTCGGAAAATGGCGCAATTTTTTTTCAAACTTTGGAATTTTTTTTCACCACTTTAATAAAAAAGAACCTATCAATATTTCTATGAACCTCATGATGACATGAACAATCATAATGGCAGGTCACTTTTAGCATTTGGTGAACATGGTAAAAAAAACCTCAAAAAACAGTTGTGAAATTTAACTTTTTATTGTAATTTCATTGCACTTGGAATTTTTTTCCCATTTTCCAGCAATGATATGGTAAAACCAATTGTGTCATTCAAAAGTACAACTCATCCCACAAAAGAAAAACAAGCCCTCAAATGGCCATATTGATGGAAAAATAAGGAAAAACGAAAATCGGCTGCGGAGTGACGAGGATAAAGGATTGCACAATTTTTTGGAAATTGGTGAACGGCATCAATTGGTCTGAAAATCTCCTTGCCTGGGTTCTGTTCTTCTGCATTACCTGAACCCCATCTGTGAATCACCTTCAGATACTCGGTGGTATATGGGGGCAGATAGACACTCATGTGGTGTGGAGTAAGATACTTCACTAGTCGTGCATTTTACCTGTTAAGGGGTAGAAATTTCTCAGTAGTTCTCTCTATCCAGAGGAATGCAGAAAATGTTAAATCCTCCATCAAGAACAGATGCATCAAACTTCTTTTTTTAAGATAAGTAAAAAAAAAAAGCTAAAAAGGGAAGGAAAAAACAAACAAATTAATTAAAAAGGTACTATTCCATGTTTATTGGTACAATGGGTATGTCTACATGCAGGTGGTCTATTGAAGGACCTCATGTCATTCATCAGTTTACATAAATGCTTGCCCCATGCTGTAGAGATATCTGTAACAAATCCCAGTGTGAATATTCCCTGAAATGTCCCATCTCAGCCTTCAGAGTGAAGTTAGAGTGTCACATGTTTACCTACGCCATCTAATAGCAGAACCGCTCTGTGCCACCACATCTTCAAACTATAATTATAGCGTTTTCGCAATGAAGTGTTACATTTTCCCACAAAACCTCATAACTAGTCATCACATTGATTACTAATCGTTTATTTTTGGACAAAGTACGTTGTTCTCACTCATAAATCTAGTTCTCCAGTGGTAATATGTAAGATAGTGAGTGAGAAATAATAGTCTACTCCAGATAACGTGAATCTGTTGCAAAATTTCACAATACAAGCTGGAAGCATTATTAAGGGGAGCCCTTAGAACCAATGAGGCTGATGTATTTACTTTGAAAATCCATGTCAAAATGGCTGCAAATGTATTTATTGTTTTAAATGCTCCCAATTTTAAAGTGAGCATTTTTGCAGCTCATAAAATGCTATTTTTGATAAGAGGAAAAAAAATCTTCAAGGTAAGTATACCAGCCTCATCAGGTACAAGACACTTGTTTACTAATCTATGCAATTTGTACTGTGAAATTTTGGTAAATCAAACTAGTCTAAAAATGTGCCAAATTTATCAAAGTTGTTCATGTTCTGATAAAGCTGGCTTTTTTTATACTGTCTAGTGGCAATATACACTTCCTATAATTAGGTAAATGTACCAGAGATATGCACTAAAATTTTCTGCACTCAAAAATTTCTTGGTCTGTGGGAAAAGGACCAAGTTTTACAAATGGATTCATCAATGGGGCTCAGTTATATCGTGGATGCGTTTTATTGACATCATTTTGTTTATTTGACAGATCTCAAGATCTGCTTTGGAAATCTTTGTGGAAAATGTTAATGACAATCATCTTGTCAGTAAACTTTCTCATCGAATTGATCAAAAATCAATTGATTTCTTGGATCTAATAATATGTACAGATTCTAGAGGGTGTCATTCACGCTGCTATACTCCACGAGGATATGAACAATTCTTATTTTCTTATTTCCATGCATCTTCTGCACTTCTCTAACATTTTACACTCCATACCTGCTGATTAATTTTTGTGTAATCTATGATCAGAGTCAAGATTTTGAAAATGAAGCTGCATAGCTTCATTCCATATTTTGTAAAGGGTCTATAGACATAACTATAGTGAAACATTAACAGCAACAGCCATGATTTGATTAACCCTAAAACCAATACAGTAAAACAGGAATGAGATGATATTGTTCTGCCCATTCTGTGCAGCAAGATATTTTAAGTGCTGTTCCAGCTATCACCAGTAGGTGTCACAAGTTGCCCTTCTGTGACGTCCGTCTGGTGCGAGTCTGAGCTGCAAGTAAGACAGCACCCTCAGAAACCCCGAGACCATTTACCCTATACATGGATCTGGAATTACAGCGGAACCCAAGGGGTAGCTGCCTATGAGAGTAGCGGACCGGAGCAGGACGGTTGCCAGGAAGGGATTAATAAACGGGACCGAAAGCGTAGTCAGGAGTCCAAGTCAAAACCGGGCGGGCAGCAGAGGTACAAAATCGGCAGGCTGAAGCAGAGTCTAAAACCAGGAGAGCAGCAGAGGTACAAAATGGGCAGGCTGTAGAAGGGTCAGAAATCCAGGCTGAGGTCAGGGTTAAAATAGCAATTTAAACACTAGCACACTGGGGAAACCAAGACTATATCTGGCGGCCTGCAGGACAGGCTCCAAAGTATTTGAAGGATACGGCTATCCCTCACAGGCTCACAGCCTGATGACCTAATCTGGACTGCCCCCAGAACCAGGCAAGATGGCGATGCACCAACCCCTTCATCAGATACCATCAGTACAAGTCCGGGCCCGTCTGAAGTTTGGTAGCAAGCATTTGGATTATCCAGAAGAGTACTGGGAGAAGTCACTTGGTCTGATGAAACAAAAGTAGAACTGTTTGGTAGAAACAAAACTCTTCGTGTTTGGAGGAGACAGAATGCTGATGTCATGATCCAGACCGGGTTTTGAGTCCTGCTTTCCCTTTTTCCCGGTCTGGTCATGTAGGGGTTAACCTTTTCAAGCCTCAGTCTGGGTTCAGGTTGGCTATTTATCGCCACTGCTTCCTGGCCGCTTTTCAGTTATCATTTTTGCCTAGGGCTGCTGTAGCTGACTCTGATTGCTCTGATTTATCCTGTCTGCATTTACTGCCTGAACCTGTGTCTCTGTTTTCCCCTATTCCCGTCTTGACTCAGTGTTTCCCTTTAGTGTGTTGACTCCCTGGTTTTGACTTGACTTGTATCCTGACCTGCTTCTTTCTTTTGTCTTTTGGCTGATTCACTCCTGACCATTATTGATCCCATGGCTTGTGTCTAACCGTGAGTTTGCTTATTCCTTTGGTACTGCATTACAGTCTAGAATTTGACCCGGCTTGTTTGACTTTTCTGCTGCTACCTGTGGTAGCATCACGGCTGCACTGCAGGCCAGCTCTGTTTAGGTGCAGTCCTGCTTCCACTCTACTGTCATCTAGTGGAGTCCGCACCTGCCTGCATTGCAGCAACGTGATAGCTGAGTTGCATCCAAAGAACACCATATCTACGGTGAAGCATGGGGGTGGCAACATCATGCTATGGGCTATGGGGCTGTTTCTCTGAAAAGGGACCAGGACGACTGATCCATGTACATGAAAGAATAAATAGGCCCATGTATCGTGAGATTTTGAGTGCAAACCTCCTTCCATCAGCAAGGGCATTGAATATGAAACGTGGATGGGTCTTTCAGTATGATAATGATCCCAAGCACACCGCCAGGGAAACATAGGAGTGGCTTCATAAGAAGCATATGAAGGTCCTGGAGTGGCCTACCCAGTCTCCAGATCTCAACCCCAGAGAAAACCTTTGGAGGGATTTGAAAGTCCATGTTGCCCAGCGACAAGCCCAAAACAGGAGATCTGTATGGAGGGATGGCAGAGGATCCCCAAATCCAGATGAGAAAAACTTGTTGCATCATTCCCAAGAAGACTCTTGGCTGTACTAGCTCAAAAGGGTGCTTCTACTCAATACTGAGCATACTTATGACCATGTGATATTTCTGTTTTTCTTTTTTAATAATATACAGTATGTGTGTCTCCTATATGATGTATGCATCATAATATAGTATAATCCTGTCTTAATTAATGTATATACTCGAGTATAAGTCGACCCGAGTATAAGCCGAGGCACCTAATTTTGCCATGGAAAACTTTGTAAGCTTATTTAAGCTGGCTATGCATTGTCCCCTCATCCCTGTCCTGCTCTGTGTGGCTCTCCCCCCTCCTAGTATGCATGGCTCGGCTCCCCCATCCCATCCTTCTATGTATGGTTCAGCTCCCTGTCCTCTTCCGTGCTCCCCGTCCTCCATGCTCCTCAGTGCTCCCCCGTCCTCCTCAGTGCTTCCCCTGTCCTCAGTGCTTTCACGACCTCCTCAGTGCTTCCTCGTACTCCTCCATGCTCCACAGTGCTCCCCTGTCCTCCTCAGTGCTTCACCCATCCTCAGTGCTCCCCCCCCGTCCTCCTCAGTGTTCCCCCCATCCTTCTCAGTGGTTCCCCCATCCTCCTTAGTGCTTTCCGGTCCTACTTAGTGCTTCCCCCGTCCTTCTCAGTGCTCCCCCCGTCCTCCTCAGTGCTCCCCCCGTCCTCCTCAGTGCTCCTCAGTGCTTCCCCCAGTCCTCCTCCATGCTCCCCCTGTCCATCCTCCGTTGTCCTGGGGCCGGCAGCTTCCTGTGTTGCGCGGTCACATGGTACTGCTCATTAAGGTAATGAATATGCCTCCACGCCTATGGGAGTGGAGTCACATTCATATTCATTACCTTAATGAGCGGTACCATGTGACCGCCCAACACAGGAAGAGCTGCCAGGTCCAGGACAACGGAGGATGCAGGGACATTCAGTGATTGCACGAGGAGAATGAGTATGTTGTCCCAGCCACCGGCTCCTGCCGCCGCTCCCCATCCCCCGCTGGCTTTCTGTACAATGACTTGTGTATAAGCCGAGGGGGGCATTTTCAGCACAAAAAAATATGCTGAAAATCTCGGCTTAAACACGAGTATATACAGTATATTGTAGAGTGGTCTGTATATACTATATAGTGTAGAGATGTTTATATAGTATTGCGCTGAGTATATAATGTGGAATTCACACTATAAGTACACTGCCACATTGCTACACTATATAGTATATACACCCCTCTATATTCCTTACCACGGTGTATAATATGGAGCTGTGTATATAATAGATTGTAGTATATTGTGGAGCTGTGTATACTTCTGTCCTGGCGTAATTCTCAGTATCTATTCTTATTATGTATGTGTATGAAAAACATGCGGACTCTTCATTAGCCCATGTGGTAACGTTTCGGATCCATCGCATAACATTTCTCTGATATGGAATTGAAATGTTGCCTCATGGGCTAATGAAGAGTATGAAAAACTCAGTTCCATTTTCATTCAGAAAAGTGGTACGATTTTCTTCTCACGTGCTATACAAGTGCAGTCGTTTTTTTTCTGAGCAGTTGTTGCAGGCAGATACACGGCGAGTCAGACCATTGAGGAGATGGAGAAATTAATTTCTTCGTCTCCTCCACACCTGTGCTGCAATTCTCTGTTGCGAGAGCATCGGAGCAAAGAGCACTGAGAGTCGGCTCACGCTCGCAGCAGACCAAGAGCCGAGTATCATTAGCATATCACATCCAATGCCATATGCTAGTGTGATTCCACCAGAATTCTGCGTACCTGTATTAAGATTGGAGAAAAAAGGATTTAGTTCAGCTCACCCCTCATTGATGCTGCAGCAAGGTCCGAGCAAGGACACGTCTCCACTTGGGCGTCTTGGAATACTTCACAGAAAAAGGAAAGTCCAGCTCAAGGAGTAAAATCCAGAATTTTCTTTCTTTATTTCATTAAAATACAAGCATGGCTGCTATAGTCATCATTGCGGTTTTTTCCCTGACATGGGATAGCCGCACAGAGAATACCCAGGAGGTTCTGTACGCGTTTTGAGCAGTATACGCTCTTAGACTCTGAGAGCGTATACCACTCGAAACGCATACAGAACCTCCTGGGCATTCTCTGTGCGGCTATCCCATGTCAGGGAAAAAACCGCAATGATGACTATAGCAGCCATGCTTGTATTTTAATGAAATAAAGAAAGAAAATTCTGGATTTTACACCTTATTCTGTATATATACACTGCACAGTATCACCTCTTCTGTCCTGTATATACACTGCACAGTGCCACTCCTCCTGTCCTGTATATACACTGCACAGTGCCACTCCTCCTGTCCTGTATATATACACTGCACAGTACCACCTCTTCTGTCCTGTATATATACACTGCACAGTACCACTCCTCCTGTCCTGTATATACACTGCACAGTACCACTCCTCCTGTCCTGTATATACACTGCACAGTACCACTCCTCCTGTCCTGTATATATACACTGCACAGTACCACTCCTCCTGTCCTGTATATACACTGCACAGTGCCACTCCTCCTGTCCTGTATATACACTGCACAGTACCACTCCTCCTGTCCTGTATATACACTGCACAGTACCACTCCTCCTGTCCTGTATATATACACTGCACAGTACCACTCCTCCTGTCCTGTATATACACTGCACAGTGCCACTCCTCCTGTCCTGTATATACACTGCACAGTACCACCTCTTCTGTCCTGTATATACACTGCACAGTACCACTCCTCCTGTCCTGTATATACACTGCACAGTACCACTCCTCCTGTCCTGTATATATACACTGCACAGTACCACTCCTCCTGTCCTGTATATACACTGCACAGTGCCACTCCTCCTGTCCTGTATATACACTGCACAGTACCACCTCTTCTGTCCTGTATATACACTGCACAGTACCACTCCTCCTGTCCTGTATATATACACTGCACAGTACCACTCCTCCTGTATATATACACTGCACAGTACCACTCCTCCTGTCCTGTATACACTGCACAGTACCACTCCTCCTGTCCTGTATATATACACTGCACAGTACCACTTCTCCTGTCCTGTATATATACACTGCACAGTACCACTCCTCCTGTCCTGTATATATACACTGCACAGTACCACTCCTCCTGTCCTGTATATACACTGCACAGTACCACTCCTCCTGTCCTGTATATACACTGCACAGTACCACTTCTTCTGTCCTGTATATACACTGCACAGTACCACTCCTCCTGTCCTGTATGTATAAATGCAGCTCATATAACTAATATCGTAGTAAACAGAATGCAGCTCGTATAACTTGTCTCGTAGTAAACAATGCATATGCTGCAAAAAAGACAGCTCGTATAACTTATCTGTATAAGTCAGGACTAGTGTTGAGCATTCCGATACCGCAAGTATCGGGTATCGGCCGATACTTGCTGTATCGGAATTCCGATACCGACTTCCGATATTTTTTCAATATCGGAAGTCGGCATCGGAATCGGAAGTTCAAAGTTGATTGACAGCCTGACGTCATCATGATGCGCGGTGTGTGCGCATCATGATGCGCCGTCATTTCGGGCCTTCCGGGGGTCTCTGCCGGCCTGCCGGGGGGCTGTGTGGACTGCCCGGGGTCTGTACCGGCCTGCCGGGGGGCTGTGCTGGCCTGCCGGTGGTCTGTGCACCCTGTGGGGGTCTGTACCGGCCTGCCGGGGGGCTGTGCCGGCCTGCCGGTGGTCTGTGCACCCTGTGGGGGTCTGTACCGGCCTGCCGGGGGGGTGTGCCGGCCTGCCGGGGGGCTGTGCTGATGTCCGGGGGTCTGTGCAAGCATCGTCCGATGGGACTACAAGTCCCATCTGGCGATGCCTGCTACCATGACAGTGATTGACACATTAGCCAATGATGGGACAGTAGTAGTCCCATCATCCGGCTAATGTGTTAAATGTTAAAAAAAAAAAAAAAAAATACTACATACATACTACATGCATGCTACATACATACTACATGCTACATACATACTACATACATACCACATACATACTACATACATACCACATACATACTACATACATACTACATACATACTACATACATAACACATATATACTACATGCATGCTACATACATACTACATGCTACATATATACTACATACATACTACATACATACATACTACATATATACTACATGCATGCTACATACATACTACATGCATGCTACATACATACTACATGCTACATACATACTACATACATACTACATACATACTACATACATACCACATACATACCACATATATACCACATACATAACACATATATACTACATGCTACATACATACTACATGCTACATATATACTACATACATACTACATACATACATACTACATATATACTACATGCATGCTACATACATACTACATGCTACATACATACTACATACATACTACATGCATGCTACATACATACTACATGCTACATACATACCACATACATACTACATACATACTACATGCTACATACATACTACATATATACTACATGCATGCTACATACATACTGCATGCCACATGCATGCTACATACATACTACATACATACTACATGCTACATACATACCGCTACATACATACCACATATATACTACATACATACTACATACAATACATTCATACAATACATACATAGACATACAGTACATATAACATAGAGTAACATACTTACCAATACTTGTCACATTGTTCCCCGAAGCCATTGTCTTTTACGGAATAAATATTAACATAACAAACCACAAAAATACTCACCCACGATCCGAAGCAGTCCACGAGTGTGTCCCACGACGATCTTGGGTAGAGAACTGCAGCATCAGCTGTTGCTGCCGTTCTCTACGGGCTGCAGGAATCCAATGACGGAAGGTAGGTATCCTTCCGCACTGTATTCCTCCGCCACTTAAAAAAAAAAAAGTCCCTAGTCTCACTTTATGCCATTGCTGTGTGGGAAATTCGGATGAACCTACCTTCCGTCATTGGATTCCTGCAGCCCGTAGAGAACGGCAGCAACATCTGATGCTGCAGTTCTCTACCCAAGATTGTCGTGGGACACACTCGTGGACTGCTTCGGATCGTGGGTGAGTATTTTTGTGGTTTGTTATGTTAATATTTATTCCGTAAAAGACAATGGCTTCGGGGAACAATGTGACAAGTATTGGTAAGTATGTTACTCTATGTTATATGTACTGTATGTCTATGTATGTATTGTATGAATGTATTGTATGTAGTATGTATGTAGTATATATGTGGTATGTATGTAGCATGTAGTATGTATGTAGTATGTATGTAGCATGCATGTAGCATGCAGTATGTATGTAGCATGCATGTAGTATATATGTAGTATATATGTAGCATGTAGTATGTATGTAGTATGTATGTGGTATGTATGTAGCATGTAGTATGTATGTAGCATGCATGTAGTATATATGTAGTATGTATGTAGCATGTAGTATGTATGTAGTATGTATGTAGCATATATGTAGTATGTATGTAGCATGTAGTATATATGTAGTATATATGTAGCATGTAGTATGTATGTAGTATGTATGTGGTATGTATGTAGCATGTAGTATGTATGTAGCATGCATGTATTATGTATGTAGAATATATGTAGTATGTATGTAGCATGTAGTATGTATGTAGTATGTATGTAGCATATATGTAGTATGCATGTAGCATGTAGTATATATGTAGCATGTAGTATGTATGTAGTATGTATGTGGTATGTATGTAGCATGTAGTATGTATGTAGCATGCATGTAGTATGTATGTAGTATATATGTAGTATGTATGTAGCATGTAGTATGTATGTAGTATGTATGTAGCATATATGTAGTATGTATGTAGCATGTAGTATATATGTAGTATATATGTAGCATGTAGTATGTATGTAGTATGTATGTGGTATGTATGTAGCATGTAGTATGTATGTAGCATGCAGTATGTATGTAGTATATATGTAGTATGTATGTAGCATGTAGTATATATGTAGTATGCATGTTGCATGCATGTAGTATGTATGTAGCATGTAGTATATATGTAGTATGTATGTTGCATGTAGTATATATGTAGTATGCATGTTGCATGCATGTAGTATATATGTAGTATGTATGTTGCATGTAGTATATATGTAGTATGAATGTAGCATGTATGTAGTATGTAGTATGAATGTAGCATGTATGTAGTATATATGTAGTATGCATGTTGCATGCATGTAGTATATATGTAGTATGTATGTTGCATGTAGTATATATGTAGTATGAATGTAGCATGTATGTAGTATGTAGTATGAATGTAGCATGTATGTAGTATGCATGTTGTATGTATGTAGCATGTAGTATATATGTAGTATGCATGTTGCATGCATGTAGTATATATGTAGTATGTATGTAGCATGTAGTATATATGTAGTATGTATGTTGCATGTAGTATATATGTAGTATGCATGTTGCATGCATGTAGTATATATGTAGTATGTATGTTGCATGTAGTATATATGTAGTATGAATGTAGCATGTATGTAGTATGTAGTATGAATGTAGCATGTATGTAGTATATATGTAGTATGCATGTTGCATGCATGTAGTATATATGTAGTATGTATGTTGCATGTAGTATATATGTAGTATGAATGTAGCATGTATGTAGTATGTAGTATGAATGTAGCATGTATGTAGTATGCATGTTGTATGTATGTAGCATGTATGTAGCATGTAATTTTTTTTTTTTTTTTTTTTACATTCAACACATTAGCCGGATGATGGGACTACTACTGTCCCATCATTGGCTAATGTGTCAATCACTGTCATGGTAGCAGGCATCGCCCGATGGGACTTGTAGTCCCATCGGACGATGCCTGCACAGACTACCGGAGCCTGCACAGCCCCCCGGCAGGCCGGCACAGCCCCCCGGCAGGCCGGCACAGACCACCGGAGCCTGCACAGCCCCCCGGCAGGCCGGCACAGCCCCCCGGCAGGCCGGCACAGCCCCCCGGAGCCTGCACAGCCCCCCGGCAGGCCGGCACAGACCACCGGAGCCTGCACAGACCCCCTGGCAGGCCGGCACAGCCCCCCGAAAGGCCCGTACAGACCCCAGAGAGGCTGTACAAGGGAAAAACAGGATTTTTCTTATTCCGATACCGGAAGTCCCATAGACTTGAATGGGACTTCCGGTATCGGAATCGGCGATACCGATACTTTTTTTTAAGATCGGCCGATACAATCCGATCCGATACTTTGAAGTATCGGACGGTATCGCTCAACTCTAGTCAGGACCTAATAGTCCTGATTAGGTCCTGACTTTTACAGATTTGTCTCTTTGCACTAGTTGGTTTGCAATTACTTGGAGTGATGCTGCTGTTATTGCTGTAGTACATTAAGCCTATCTTTTGAGTATGAGGCTGGTTAATGCTTTATCGTACATGTTTTTTAGGCATTAATATTGTGCATATGGTCTGTCTTTTTTGCAGCATACGCATTGTTTACTACGAGCTGCATTCTGTTTACTACGAGATAAGTTATATGAGCTGCATTTTTTCTTCTCCGAGATAATTTTCTTTGAGAGTTGCTTTGACTACGAGATAAGTTTACAGCACTTCAGCACTTTTTCTCCTATGAGACATATTTATGTCTACCCACTAGTGGTATTTTTTTCAGATATATTTGTATGTGTGTGTTTTTTTCCGTGTATCCCTTTTTTTTGTTTTGTTAATCTGATAAAGGGTCTTTAAGGCCTCTTTCACACATCAGGTTTTCGCCGTCAGGCGCGATCCGGCGCTTTTGACAGAAACCGGATCCGGCGAAATGCAATGCCGGATCCGGTTTCCCCCCATTGACTTGCATTTGCGCCGGATCGCGCCGGATGGCCATGCGTTTCATCCGGTTTTCGCCGGATCCGGCAATGTGTCGTGATCCGGCGTCTGGAAAAAACGGCTACTGTAACGTTTTTTGTTTCCGGCGAAAAAGCCGGACACGCCGGATCCGGCGCGTCCGTCTTTTTCACACAATGAAAGCCTATGAGCGCCGGTGGCCGGATCCGGTTTTTTTGGTCTGAGCATGCTCAGTAGCTCTGCCCACAAGACATATATAAAAGCAAGACAGTGGGACCCACAGCCACACCCAACATGCCACCCAAGAAAGCAACCAAGCGCAGCAGGAGAAGGCAGGAGACCACTGCAGCACCATCAGCACCACCACCACCCCAAATGGAGCAGCAAATGGAACATGCTGAGGAGGGGAGGCCAGCAGCAGATGAGAGACGGTAATTATCAAATCCCCCATTCCTCCAAACTAGGGCTATTGAATATCAAGATATTCATTGGCCCTTTGTTTCTCTTTATTCAACAGCCGCCCAATAGATGCAGCAGCAGCAGCAGCAATGGCAGCAGCTGGAACACCACCCACAGGCATGGAGTGTGGCCACCAGGAAGACAGCACATCATCTTCTGGGAGCCCTCCCTCGCATCGTCAGCGTTTGACGGTAAGTTTTTATTTCCAAAATCCATCATCTCTGTAATATATGTCTATTCATTGCCTTTTATTTCAAAACAGGATTCACAAGATGAAGAGGAGCTCCCAGAAGAAGAAGGAAGGGGTGGACAGACACCTGGAGTGGGCTCACAATTGGTAAGTTTTTTGCATCAAACGCAGAAACACAACATCACACTACACACAACACATAGAAAACAATGTTCTGCAGACCACACACACAGCAAACAAATGCCTACATCCAAAGACATAACATTTTTTGTTTTCTTCTCTAGTCTTCCCAATCTGGTGCTCGGCCAAGAGGTCCTCGCAGTGCCTCCCAGGGTCGTCGGCGACAGCAACGCGGCGGTCACCAGCGTGTAAGTATAAATATTTTTGCTTTGTTTTTTTGCACTTTTTATTTCATTTCTTTTGTGGAGGCTAATTATGTTATTTTTGTCTTTTTCTTTAACAGCCTTCACAGCGTGCTCCCGACTCTGACGGTGAGGATGGAGGACTCGATGTGGAACACCTCATCGATCTCATCAGAGAAAGGGAGCCGCTCTGGAATATGGCTGACCACCGCCACGCTGACCTTATCGTTACCCGACGACTCTGGGAGGAAATCTGTTCGCTCCTTGTGGGCCGCTGGGAGGACCTCGATGTTCGGGCCCAGATTAGAGAGCGTAAGTATATACAGTACCGGTTGCTTGATGTAAACCAGTGTTTCCCGAACTCCAGTCCTCGTGGTCCCCACGGATCATGTGTTCAGGATTTCTATTTACTATGGAAATCCTGAAAACATGACCCCTGGGGACCATGAGGACTGGAGTTTGTGAAACACTGATGTTGTATACTAACCACTCCTTTCTCGTTTCAGGGAACAGAATTGTGAATCGGTGGCAGTCTGTGAGGGATCGTTTCAAGAAGGAGTTCAATAAAGAGATGCGGGCCCCGAGTGGATCTGGAGAACGCAGGAGCAAGTACAAGTACGCACAAGCCCTGTCGTTCCTCCGGGAAACAATGGTCACTAGAAGGTAAATATTAGACACCACATGTGAAAAAAAATGTTAGATGTAACTTTTTTTTTTCAGTCAGGGCCATACCATGTCAGTATTTTAATTGTTTTTTTTTCTCTTTATTCCACAGCACGGTGAGCAGCACTCGGGAGCCTGCACGATTGGACCCTTCTGAGGCGATCCCTGAGGAGACCGGCACCGAGGGACACTTCGACCGCCCCGGTACATCTGCACCTTCCCAGCCTTCCCACACATTCGACCCATCTGTCCCATCCACCAGCACAGGAGCATCGTGGCCGCCTACATTACATGAATCTGCTGGTGAGGAGATCGCTTTCCCTTTACCCCACCCTTCTGCCCCTGCCACCTCTAGTACACCTGTGGGTACTGGGCGGCAGCGGCAGAGGGGTCAGGAAAAGAGTTATGCGCCAGAGTTCTTGCATCTGAATGCATCTTTCCAGAACTGTCTAAAAGTCTTGTCAGAGCAAATCTCCGCAGGCTTTCAGCAGATCAACTCCAGCATTCTGGAGGTGAAGACACTTCTGCAAACCATGCATTCAGAAGCAAGATCATCGCCAAACCACACCTTTTTCAGGTCTGTTGTGGAGCGCATGGCAACACTATCTCCTACCCAGCAGATGCATGTAATGCATTCGTGCCACGGTGCTCTACAGCAGGTTACCTCCCAACCTCCACCTCCCACCACTGTAGTTCCTCCACCTGCACCCCCTCCAGCCACTTTCCATCCTCCCCCTCCTATTACATCTGCACCCCCTCCAGCCACTTTCCATCCTCCCCCTCCTATTACATCTGCACCCCCTCCAGCCACTTTCCATCCTCCCCCTCCTATTACATCTGCACCCCCTCCAGCCACTTTCCATCCTCCCCCTCCTATTACATACCAGCAACCTCACCAGTACCAGCAACCTTCCCAGTACCAGCAACCTCCCCAGTACCAGACATCTCCCCACTTCCAGCAACCTGCCCCGTACCAAACTCCTTCCCCGTACTAAACTCCTTCCCCGTACCAAACTCCTTCCCCATACATTTTTCCATCAACATCATCTTCTCCTACAGTCCCTGCCCAACCCTCCACTCCACCGCCCACCACCTCTTCTGCCTCCCACATGTCCACCCATTCTGTAGCTTTTTCCACACCATCACCTCTAACTGTTCCTTCCCCACCACGATCCCAGTCCTCTCTCCACACTCCCATTGTCGAAGTGTCCCGCAGCCCCTCCAGCAGTATTTCCACCCCACACTACACCGAGTTATAATGTTTTTTTTGTAATAAAAATGCCCATTTGGTTGGTTTCAAACCTTTATTAAAAAAGTTTTTTTTAACTTTAAAAACAGTTTACACAAAAAAAAATATTTTAAATAAAAGTTAAATTATTGTTTACACTGGTTGTCTGTCATTTCTTTCTGCGGCGAAATATGTTTAAAAAAAAGGTTAAATACAGGGTATTTAAAAGGTAAAAAGGTATTCAAAACCAGGTATATAACTGTGGGTAAATTTTAGCTTTTTGCCACAGTTGTGTTCCTGGTTGTGTTTGAAGCAAAGTATTTCACCTGAAAAGTTGTGTTTATTGTTGGTGATTTCCTAACAATGTACACAACTTTTGTTAAAAGGTGAAATACTTTGCATAAAACACAACCAGGTACACACCTGTGGCCTAAAGCTAAAAATAGTAAGACCATGACAAGATAGCCAACTTTGGTTGGCAAAGGTATATACTGTTGGTCCAGAAGGTACACAAGTTTGGTTAGGGCACAAATCTTTCACACTCTGTCATCCTGCCAGTGTACTCTGCCTTGAGGTGACATAAAGTATAGTGCAAAATTGTCCCTCATTACTGAAACCGTCACAGAACTTCTAGTGGTAATATTTCCAATGACAACATCCATCTTCGCCAGTAACTTGCTCTTCTCTCCAACCTGCACTTTCTCCTCTACAACCTGTCAAAGAAGGGCTGTAGGAACATGCTATATATAGTTTTCCAGTAGCCAATCCCTTTCGGAAGGCCACAAGGGTCAATTTTAAAAACCAGATCCGGCGTAATCCGTCGAAAAACGGATAAAAAAACGGATGAACCGGATGAGACGGATCCGGTTTTGTCTGTCAAGAACAAGACGGATCCGGCAGAAAACCGGATCCGGCACTTCAGGTTTTACAAAACATTTGCCGGATCCGGCATTCCGGCACGACGCCGGATCGCGCCTGACGCCGAAAACCTGATGTGTGAAAGTAGCCTAAGGCTACTGACGTTGAGCAGGGGCGCCACATCATCAACAGCTAGGGTGCCAACCTTCACAGTCAGGAAGGGACACATTAGGGCTTATTAGGGTGAGTTTACCCCCCCCTCCTTTGATAATTAAACATTTTTTCTATGTGTCAATTTTTGGGCACTGTTGTAAGCCCGATATCACCCAGTCTTTTAGAATTTTCTAAAAAATTTTTAAAAAGAATTGAATTAAAGGTTTATTTTTAGGGGTTTACCAATTTTGTGCTTTCTTGGTCCGTTTTTGAATATTTTGGTCCCTACACATTTTTTCTAAGGTTTTCTTTATATATATATATATATATATATATATATATACACTGCACAGTACTACTTCCCCTGTTTTGTTTATACATATATACACTGCACAGTACCACTTCTCCTATCCTGTATATACACTGCACATTACTACTTCTCCTGTCCTGTATATACATATATACACTGCACAGTACCACTCCTCCTGTCCTGTATATATACACTGCACAGTACCACTTCTCCTGTCCTGTATATACATATATACACTGCACAGTACCACTCCTCCTGTCCTGTATATATACACTGCACAGTACCACTTCTCCTGTCCTGTGTATATTTACACTGCACAGTACCACTTCACCTGTCCTGTATATATATATATATAGTGCACAGTACCACTTCTCCTGTCCTGTATATACACTGCACAGTACCACTTCTTCTGTCCTGTGTATATATGCACTGCACAGTGCCACTTCACCTGTCATATACGGTATATATATATATATGTATACAAACTGCACAGTACCACTTCTGCTGTCCTGTATATACACTGCACAGTGCCACTTCTCCTGTCCTGTCCTGTTGTTGGAGAGGTGACATTGGACTTTGGAACTTTGGAAAGGTCAGTACTTTATTATTTTCAGTATTAATATGGGAAAATAAAAAAAAAATATTGGAAAACACATTTAAAAGGATTATCCCAAGTAATTCCTTATCCCAAGAACTTTCCAATCGCTGGGGTCTAACCGCTGGGACCCCCATGATCCCGAGGACTGACGCTCTAAAGAGCATCATGTAAATGGAGCTGTGGTCAATCATGCGCACTGCGGCGCCATTCACATGTGGCTCTTCAAATAACGCCTCTAAGAGGATTGTTGAGGGGAACGACAAAGTATAGCAAAACTTACTAATCAGGGGTGGGGAGTGTATGTGGGCTGTTGGGGTTTGTGAAACGGGGCTGCTTTTTTGTCCCAGTCCGGCCCTGCTGGACAATGTTTCCAAGCAAAGATTTAGTGTTGTAAGAAGTGGATATTAATTAGCGCTTGTGGAATGGGGAATTTTGGGTGGACACTGCAGACTTTTTATAGTTTTTAACAATTTAGTCTTCAACAATTTATGTCTTCATTGTTGACTTAGTTACATTCTCATTGTAATTCCTGAAAGTTATAGAGCTGTTGTCTGTGGTATGAGTTTATTCCTTTGCTTATTTTGCAGAATGGTATCATATTGAAATCCTGGAGTGACAAGTCTTTTGCACAGCAGCTCATCGTCCTCTGAAAGTCCATCCTTTAGATTGTAACCAAGGATCCTGGCAATCCCAGATTGATGTGGCATAATTGACTTGTCCTTTATTTTTTGAGGGTCAACCTCATCCTCCAGACAATTCTCAGACATCAAAGTCCTCATTCTCTGGAGCTCTTTAACCTCATGTTCCATTCGTTCCACTCCAAATGTCTGTACACGTTTCCAGAAAGTATTATTGAAGTAGACATACATATCCCAGTCCAAATTATTCCACGATTTTACCTTTTCTTGAGTTTCTACAGTTAGTGTTTTCTTAGTACTGTTGCTTCTGCTATTGAGACGGAAAGACAACACATCATAAAAAGACCAGCAGAGAGCGTCCTTCAGGAGAATAAGAGACTCATCATAATATTCTGTGATCAGCACCAGATCAAATATGTTGTCCATTGCATGCCATGCTAATATTGATTGCTCAGGGGAACCATTAAGCTCAAAACCAAGATCAAAAGTCATATAATTCTTAGCAATGCTGATTAATCCATCTGTATCTTTGTAAAATATATTTGAATTGTTTAAAAAATCTTCCAGATTTTGAGCCTTTTTGAAAAATCCATAGTGATTGTTATAGGAAAAAGATGATTCCATCTGAGAGACTGGATTTCGCAGGATGGTGAAGTAGAATGTGTCCTCTGGCATCACTTTTTCTACCTGTTCAGAATACATTAATTCACTAATTAATTTTTTATTCAAATAATTTTTAGCAATATTTTATTATAATTAGGCTAACTCTGGAGCTAGAGAATATAAGGATAGAAAATCCGCTGTCTTTTACAGTGGAACCAAAGGAGAAGAAGCCGAATATGTGGTTGAAAAGCGTTATTCAAAGGCTGAAATGGGAAAAAATAAAATACTTTTATTAGGACAGAGTGGGGAAATGGTGGAACTACCAACAGGAGAGTGCCTGCACTTACATACAATGGAATACAGCACAATGGATTAAATACATACACAATGACAAAAAATGCACACGAGGGGCGGACATACCGCATGTGCAACCGGTGCACCTGCACCGGGGCCCGGAGGTGGAGGGGGGCCCTTGTAGGATGGCTAATAATGAGGGCAATCTGGCCTGTTTATCCAGCCTCGAGGCTCTAGGGGGGCCCTGGCCAGATTGCCCTCATGTGCGGCCGGCAGGGAGCGATCTCTGCAGCTAAGCTGCCTGCATGAGAAAATGGCAGCGGCAGTCAGAGGTGCGGCTGGATGACATCATCATTCAGTGCTGAGGCCGCGGTGCCAGTGAGAGGAGCAAGTGTGTAGGGCAAGACAGGAGAGGGGGAGGAGAATAAGCCTCGCCCATCGGACCAGACCTCGGTGATTTGCATACATCGAAAGACAGATTAAAAAGGTATTTTTGCATTAAAGGAGAGGGGTCAGGGGCTATGAAAGGTACTGCTAGAATACTTATGCGACGCACAATTGAGTGATATCTTTACCTGATATCACAAAAAATGGGTGACAGATTCCCTTTAAGCCAAGCATTTAACTCCTTAAGCTCCCACTGTCTTTCATTTGATCCATATTGCACAGGCAGTTTTCCAGGGAACGCTACCTTGGAAGTCCTCCCCTTCTGCTTGCAGCCTAATGCGTTAATATTTTTCTTAAATATCCTCATCCTTCCATTTATTTGTAATTGGTTGCCACATGGACCATGACAGCTAAATCATCACAAATACCCCACAGCAATTTATCAACTCGTTCCACCACATTCCAAACCCTCTGGCATGAGGGAGACAGCATGCCAATCAGTGGAGTCAGTCTTGATGTCTAATTATTTTATCCGTTTTCCTAACTTTATAAATCACTATAACGAGCTACTACCGTATATACTCGTATATAAGCCAATTTTTTCAGCACATTTTTTGTGCTGAAAACGCCCCCCTCGTCTTATACACGAGTCAATTGTCCCAGAAAGCAGGCAGGGGAGCGGCGGAGAACTGGGTCACAGAGGCAGGAGCCGGCAGCTATGGCTAAAGTCTGTGCCGCTGCTAAAGAGAAATGAATATTAATTTCTCTTATAGCGTGCACAGTGACAGCTGCAGCCGCAGTCGCCAGCTTCCAGAAGACATCCTCCTCAACCTCCAGCGTGCCCTCGTAGCATCTCGTTCCCGCCGCTCTCACAGCATCTTGTTGGTTTCGGCTTCCAGCAGCTCTTCCGGTGCTGAGCAATCACGTGGCCCGGCTCATTAAGGTAATGAATATGCACGCGCCTCCACTCCCATTGGCGTGGAGGGAATATTCATTACCTTAATGAGTGGGGCCACTTGATTGCTCAGCACAGGAAGAGCTGCTGGCGCTGGAACGAGGTGCTGTGAGGACACACTGGAGGGATGAGTAGGATGGTCTTTTCTTTTTGTAATAGTTAGCATGTATACAAGGACAGGAGGGGGGGAGTCACACATACCAGGCCAGCTACGGGGGAGCCATGAATACCAGGACAGGACGGGGAGCCATGCATTACAGGACAGCGACAGTGGGAGCCATGCATACCAGGACAGGTTGGGGGGAGCCACGCATACCCGAACAGGGATGAGGGGACAATGCATACCCGGCTTATACTCGAGTCAATAAGCTTACCCAGTTTTACGTTGCAAAATTAGGTACCGCGACTTATACTCAGGTCGGCTTATACTCGAGTATATACGGTATTTATCCTACCTACCTTACTCTCCCTCCTGCTACTAGCCTCTGTAGTGTCGTGATGTCGGCGATAAAGAATTCAGAGACGTACGCTGATGTGCTGGTGCTTGGCTGCCAGGCCGTGCTTTTCTTTATTCCTTACTTCCTCCTTCCTCTCTACGTCCCTCCCCCGACTCCTCCTCTCCCCTACATCACTGTTACTAGGCAAAGAATGCAAACAAGGGCAACAGCCCACAAACAACAGGAGATGTGACAACATCACACCTCTTCTTTTCTCACAACAAAAAAAAAAACTGAAACATTTGAAGAATATTGTCGTTCAAACATTAAGTCTCACTGCAGAACATAGTCTGTAAGGTGGGCAGGTGGTCTTTGATAGGTCCTAGTCGGATAGCGGTGAGACAGCCCATCACCAGATGAGCCCTGAGTATCCCCGGAGACATCCCCTGTTAGGCTTACGGCATCTCCAGTCTCTGGCAGGAAGTCGTCGCTCTCCGCTTCCTCAATAGGGTGGTTTTTGGGACTTGGCCCCGGAGTTTTTTAAAGTGGGACACATTTCGTGTGACCTGACGACTTTGATTCCGGGCAGTAACCATGGTGCCCTTAACGTCTATAACTTGAAAGGGTTCCGGATAGTACGGTGACGCAAACTTGCTAGTCGCTTTTAACCTTTGTGCCAGGACCCAATCGCCCACCTGTATTGCCGGCTGTCTGCCTCGATGGTTGCGCTTATCTGCGTACCGTTTCATCTTTTCCTTTGATATGGAGTCATTAATAGAAATCGGGGTCTGGACGGAGATTGCTGGAATGCTTGGAAGTTTGACCCGTAAGGGCCTGTTGAACAGTGCCGTTGCAGGTGGTATTCCCGTTGTAGAGTGGGGTGTAGCCCTGTACTGTCTGAGGAATGCGTTCAACTCTTGCTGTAAGTCCTTGTGCTCCATGGTAGCAATCCTTAGGGTCTTGTTGAGCGATTGCATGAATCGATCGACTTCTCCGTTGGCCTGAGGCCAGCAAGGAGTTATTTTCCGGTGTGTGAAACCCAGGTAGGTTGCGAAGGACTGAAAGTCTGTGCTATTAAAAGGCGGTCCATTGTCAGATTTCACGATCTCAGGTATGCCATATGCCGAGAAGATCTTGTCTAATTTTGGTAAAACAGCCTTGGCCGAGGTTGTAGAAACATGTTCGGTGACTGGACACCTTGAAAAGTCATCCATGATCACCAGCAGATAGGAGCTATCTGGTAGACTGCAGAAATCGATGCTAACAGCTATCCATGGGCCGGCTGGCAGGGGTGTCATTTGTAATGGTGCACGTCTATGGGCAACTGTAGTGGCTTGGCACGGTATGCATGTTTTAACGAGTGCCTCTACCTTTTTGTCAAGTCCGGGAAACCACACTTTCTCCCGAAGTAGCTGCTTCGTTTTCACGACCCCTTGATGAGCTTCATGCGCCAGATCCAGTACCCTGCTCTGAAGTTTCTGAGGTATCACCAGGCGATTATCTCTTAAGAGCATATTTGAGTCTGATACTGATAGTGAATGTCTCGCGTTAAAGAAAACCTCCAGGTACCCAGCCTGATCAGGAGGGTGAAGGCGGGCCTCAGCGAGAAAACTGCTCCAGTTCTTGGACCGAACCGTCTCTATCACAAATTGAAGTTGGTGATCGGCATCCAGCGCTTGCTTAATTTCCTGTATGGTCATAGCTTTCGGTACCGAATGGGCGACGACAAAGTTGACATGCTCCTCCGCCAGAATCGTCGCGGGGATGTCGTCTGTGGTGGGCTGTGGTGCTGGGTGTCTCGAGAAATAGTCTGCGGGATTTCCAGCTCCCGCCTCGTATCTCAACTGGAGATGATAGTTCTGTAAGCGGAGCAACCAGCGTTCAAGACGCGGGGGAGGCTTTGACGAGGGCTTATTGAAAATTGGAACGAGTGGCTTGTGGTCAGTTATCACTGTGAATTGATGTCCAAAAAGGTATAAATGGAAATGAAGGCACCCCCACACAACTGCCAGGGCTACTCTCTCAGTTTGTGAATATCGCTGCTCTGTATCCGTTAGTGTCTTGCTGGCATATGAGATTGTGGATATGTCGCCTGCGCTAGACACTTGTGTGAGAATTGCCCCTAGGCCTACTGGACTAGCATCCACCAGTAGCTGTGTGGGTTTTGACGTGTCAAAATAGGCCATGACAGTGTCGCTGGTTAGGTTGGTTTTCAATGCGTCAAAAGCTGCTTGCTGCTCAGTACCCCATGTCCACGGAGAGTCTTTCTTTGTGAGCTTTCGCAGAGGTTCAGAAGCAGTGGCTAGGTCAGGTATAAATCGCCCACAGTATGTGACCAGTCCTAGGAAGCTGCGAACATCTGACACATTTTGCGGTGGGCTAGCCGATTTTATGGCAGCCACTTTCTGTGGGTCAGCTGAAACTCCTTGTTCAGAAAAGATGTATCCAAAAAAAGTTAATGATTTTTGGTTAAATTCACATTTTGACGGATTGACAGTGAGATTGCAGGCTTGGAGTCTTTGAAACACTTGTTCTAGGCGATTGTCATGTTCCTCTTGGGTTGTGCCATAAATGAGAATATCATCACTGACGTTGAGGACTCCTGCAATGCCAGACAGAACCTGGCTGACGATATTCTGAAAAATTTCTGCGGCCGATGAGATGCCAAAGTTCAATCTCTTAAATCTGCGCAGGCCCATATGCGTGCTAAAAGTTGTAATGTACCTGGAGTCTGGATGCAATTCAAGTTGATGATAGCCCGAGTTTAGGTCAATTTTCGAAAATACCTTCGCACCATTCAGGTCTGCGAGAATGTCATCAATAGTGGGCGTGATGTGCCTTTCTCTTTGGATCGCCTGATTGGCGTGGCGCATATCCACACATAGTCGGATTTTACCTGGCTGCTTCGGTTTAGGTGCAACAACGATTGGTGAAACCCAGGGGGTCGGGCCTTCAACGCGTTCGACGACATCGGACGCCTCCAGGTTTTGCAGTTCTTGCTCCACAAGCTTGCGGACATGGAATGGAATGCGCCTGTGGGGCTGAATAGAGGGCTGTACTGACGGATCTATATGCAATTTTATTTGAACATCCTTTAGCTTACCTAGGCCTTTAAAGAGATTTGGGTACTTCTGCATAATGAGGTGGGCCGAAGGACCTGTAATGCTGTTGACAAGGTTCACAAGGCCCAGAGATATTGCACTGGTACAGCTGAGAAGTGTGTCCGCAGAGCATTCTACCACATAAAAGGTGTCAGTGATGGACTTTCCTTCAGCTGCAACTTCTGACTGAAATTTTCCGCACAGGGGCAGTGCAGCTGCTGAGCCATAAGGAAAAATCTTTATATTAGTACTTTGTAGAGTAGGTTTGTTTAGGAGCTGGTTGTAGACAGTATGACTGATGACGTTGACTGATGCCCCCGTGTCTACCAGGGCTTCTATTGGATTGCCATTCACTAGGATTACTCGTTTTGGATTAGTAACTGCGTGCACAGTATTAGATCCCTCTTCCGTCACGGAGAATAAATAGGTGCTGTGGGACTCGTCATTAATCTGCAGTGTTTGGATCTTTGGTGGCCTAGGTTGTGCGGTGGTATGAGGAGATTGTGGCTTGGATCTACACAACTTTGCAAAATGATTTTGCTTTCCGCAATTATGACAAGTTCCTCCCTTTGCTGGGCAGACATTCTGGTGAGGATACGATCCACCGCAGTTGTAACATGTGGCTGCCTGCGTGCGAGGCACATTTGGTTTCTGTGTAAGCTTTGCTATAGAAGATGTCGCGTCTGGCTCATGCTCGATGTTCTCTATCAGTTTAGCTTGTTTGTCTGCAGCATCATTTATACGCGCTGTATCTAGCAACTTCGCTAACGTCATGGTGGGGTCTCTGAGTGCTTGTCTCCTTAACTTGGAGGAAATACATCCTTGTACGATCTGCATTTGGATTTCTTTGTCTACTTCCGCAAATGCACAGTGCGCTGCAAGGTGTCGTAGCCGGACATGATACTCAGCCATGCTTTCTGTTGGCGACTGCTTTGACTGCCTGAACTTAAAAATATCAAATGCCGGATTTCTGTGAGGGGAGAAGTGCTTGCTTAACGCAGCTTTGCTGAGCTCATAGTCCTTGTCCTCCCCTGTATTCGGCAGAGTAGTGAATATATCGTAAACCTGCTCCCCTGCGTAGTGTAACAGCATGGCTTTTTTCCGGGTATCATCAGAGACATTCATGGCTTGCAGAAATATCTCGAATCGCTTTAGCCATTTATCCCAAGATACTGCCAGGTTTGCTTGGGACTGATGCACATCAAAAGCAGGAAATGCGGGTAGACAAGCCATAGTGAGTGCTGATAGCCTTGTAGACTGTTCGTGGGACTGAAATACCTGTGGCTGATGAATGAACGCTTCCTCGTCGCCAGTTGTAGTGTCGTGATGTCGGCGATAAAGAATTCAGAGACGTACGCTGATGTGCTGGTGCTTGGCTGCCAGGCCATGCTTTTCTTTATTCCTTACTTCCTCCTTCCTCTCTACGTCCCTCCCCCGACTCCTCCTCTCCCCTACATCACTGTTACTAGGCAAAGAATGCAAACAAGGGCAACAGCCCACAAACAACAGGAGATGTGACAACATCACAGCCTCCCTCCTAGTTGTTAGGGACTAGGGAGAACAGTAGTCACTAGTGTTGCCATTTATCAGATGACATCATTGCATCGTTACTAGATATGAGAGGATATTTTGAATTTGCCAAATTTTCCCTAAAAATTTGATTCTTGGCGAATAAATTTGCATTAATTTCACTACTGCAAAGCTTATAATTGCTCAGAAAATACACAAAGGAAGAGAGAGAACTCAGCGGACCATAAGAGCTTATACTTTACAAAGAGAGAGAGGAGCCCGCTGACAATAAGAGCTTACACTTTACAGTGCCTTGCGAAAGTATTCGGTCCCCTGGAACTTTTCAACCTTTTCCCACATATCATGCTTCAAACATAAAGATACAAATGTAAATTTTTGGTGAAGAATCAACAACAAGTGGGACACAATTGTGAAGTTGAATAAAATTTTTGGGTTATTTTAAATTTTTGTGGAAATTCAAAAGCTGAAAAGTGATGCGTGCAATATTATTCGTCCCCTTTACTTTCAGTGCAGCAAACTCACTCCAGAAGTTCATTGTGGATCGCTGAATGATCTAATGTTGTCCTAAATGACTAATGATGATAAATATAATCCACCTGTGTGTACTCAAGTCTCCGGATAAATGCACCTGCTCTGTGAATAACATGCCCCATATATTGCTCCATGCAGTATAATGAGCACCATATATTGCTCCATACAGTATTATGGGCACCACATAGTGTTCCATACAGTTTAATGAGCCCTATATATTGCTCCAGACAGAATAATGAGCCCCATATAATGCTCCAAACAGTGTAATGGGTACCACATAGTGCTCTATACAGTATTATGAGCCTCATGTATTGCTCCATACAGAATGAGTCCCATATAATGCTCCATACAGAATATGATGGGCCCCATATAATGCTCCATATATAATGGGCCCCATATTAGGCTCCATATACAACCCCTGGCAAAAATTATGGAATCATCGGCCTTGGAGGATGTTCATTCAGTTGTTTAATTTTGTAGAAAAAAAGCAGATCGCAGACATGTCACAAAACTAAAGTCAATTCAAATGGCAACATTCTGGCTTTAAGAAACACTAAAAGAAATCAAGAACAAAAAATGTGGTAGTCAGTAATGGTTACTTTTTTAAACCAAGCATAGGGAAAAAATTATGGAATCACTCAATTCTGAGGAAAAAATTATGGAATCATGAAAAACAAACCAACAAAAAAACACTCCAACACATCACTAGTATTTTGTTGACCACCTCTGGCTTTTATAACAGCTTGCAGTCTCTGAGGCATGGACTTACTTAATGAGTGTCAAACAGTACTCTTCATCAATCTGGCTCCAACTTTCTCTGATTGCTGATGCCAGATCAGCTTTTCAGGCTGGAGCCTTGTCATGGGCCATTTTCTTCAACTTCCACCAAAGATTTTTAATTGGATTGAGATGTGGACTATTTACAGGCCATGACATTGACCTTATGTGTCTTTTATCAAGGAATGTTGTCACAGTTTTTGCTTTATGGCAGGACGCATTATCATATTGAAAAATGCGTCTGTGATCTGCTTTTTTCTACAAAATTAAACAACTGAATGAACATCCTCCAAGGCAGGTGATTCCATAATCTTTGCCAGGGGTTGTATAATGGGCTCCATATGATGCTCCACATATAATGGGCCCCATATAATGCTCCAGTCTATAATGGGCCCCATATTATGCTTCAGTATAATGGGCCCCATATAATGCTCCAGTGTATGATGGGCCCCTTATGATGCTCCATATATAATGGGCCCCATATGATGCTCCACATATAATGGGCCCCATATGATGCTCCAGTCTATAATGGGCCCCATATTATGCTTCAGTATAATGGGCCCCATATAATGCTCCAGTGTATGTTGGGCCCCTTATGTGCTCCATATATAATGGGCCCTATATGATGCTCCAGTATATAATGAGCTCCATATTATGCTTCAGTATAATGGGCCCCATATGATGCTCCAGTATATGATGGGCCCCATATATTGCTCAAAGCATTTAAAAAGAAAAAAAAAAACTGAAATCCTCACCCCTCCTCGCTGGCCACTGCTCTGCTCTGGACTCCTCTGTGTTGGTGTCTTCTGGGTCTCTGCACTGTGACTGTTCAGGCAGAGGGCGCACAGACGTGACGTCACTGCACCCTCTGATCTGAAATGTCACAGTTAGAAGACGTCGCAGCGGAGGAGCGGGAAGAGGTAACTATTGCAAGTGCCCAGGACCTGAGCAAGTGAGGGAGGGGTGGACTCTTTATTAGCCCATGTGGCAACATTTCAGTTGCACAGCAGAGAAAGGTTATGTTATGGATGTGAAATGTTGCCACATTGGCTAAGGCCGGGGTCACACTGGCGAGGAATATGGCCGAGTGAGAGGCGCTAAAAGCACACATTAGACACGGACCAATGATTCTCTATGGAGTCCCTCGCACCAGCCGGATATTTCTCATCTGTATTCTACGCTCCGTGCCAATCGCAGCATGCTGCGATTGTCAGCGTACTACGGCCGTAGTACGCCAATGCAAGTCTATGGGTGCACAAAAAATACGGATTACACATGGACCACACGTGTGACCTGCGAGCAATATGCAGGTCTTTTGGCTGGTGACAGGAAATGGGCCAATCCATCATCAGGAAGTCTAGACATGCAAATGAGCTCAAAAAGCGCTCCAGACATCCAGGAAGTACGCCTCCACGGAATACAGCAGCATCATGGCGTCCACTTACATAAATGTGGAGATGATAATAGTCCTGGTGCAGGAGCGTCCCGAAATCTGGGACCAACGCGATGCCAATTATTCCAACAGGGCAAGAAAGGAGGCGTCATGGAGGCGCATCTGTCGCGAGATGTACCATGACTCTGGTGATCGACCTCGTGAGGAGCAGCATAAAATTCGTAAGTACAAGCCAAAACATGAGTAACCTTAGCGCACAACAAAAAAGGAATATAGAATCAGCACCCCCCTTCCTGTGCATGTACTTTTTTCCTCATGAGGCCGTTAGATTTGGATGTGACACGTGGATTCACACAGCCATAATTTGGGTTTAGGCCACAAGCTCCTCATCCTCCTAGACAAACCAATTATTAAGTGTAGCTAAAGAGACCCTGTGTATCTGCCAATTAGATATGCCACCATGGGTAGAAAGCACACCCCAGAAGGCCACATGCCTAGACTACTGGTAGCAAATGTGACCTATCAAATATGTGAATTTGACAATATTTCCTGTCACATTGCAGTGGAAGATGTGATGAGACACTGGCGAAGCATCCAGGACCAATACCGCCTGGAACGCCAGCAGCGGTCCAGGAATGGGGATGCGGGATACGTAAAACGAAAATATATCTATTACGACCGCCTCTCCTTCCTCGCCCCAATTCTGGATCTGAGACCGTAAGTAGATACCTTACACCACATTACACAGATACTTTACAGGGCCAAAAATATTGATGTATTTTTGCCTCTGTTCTATTTCATAACAGAACTCAATCCAACCTTACGGATCAAGGAACGGGCTCAGAGACAGAGCCCATAATTGATCCTGTAGGGGATGAGGTGGCTGGCCCATCTTCTCCCCCTACAAGAAGCATGGGTGAAGATGAGTCATCACAGGAGAACCCATTGGCTGCCCAACAAACCACACCACCAGGACGGTCTGCTGCTGCCCCATCACCCATCCTGGAAGAGCCGGGCAACTTGAGCAGCAGCCCAACTGACCAGATCAGGGGATCCCCACAGGCTGCTGTTACATCCCGGCGAGGCCGAAGAAGGCGCCAGGTCGCTGTTCAAGAGAGCAGGACCAATGTGGACACAGGGGTGCTAATTTATTTATCTAGAGTCACTACAGATGATGGGGAGGAGGCCTACTCACATAGCCTGACCCTTTATCTCCGTACCCTTTCCCGTGAGGTCAGGCTCCATATTAGATGATGTTTTCAGATCCTGCTTAGCACCCCCCCCCAATACCCCATATGAGCTTTTCGAATATCTGGAGAGGTGGCAGCTTTCCCCATGAAATCTAATGCACATGAGACCACCCACACAGATGCTTGCTCAAGCAGGGTCTGAACATCCTCTAATACGTGGGCCTACACCTCACCCCCTTCCTCCCCCTACCCAACCTTCCCAACAGCAGCAACAGATTTCTGGCTCTAGCCAACCCCACCAATATGGCCACTTATTCCCACCCAGTGTTGGAGGCTGGTCCCAACCTGGTTGGGGACGACATGGCTATATTGGTGGGTATGAGACACGGGCCTACCCGCCCCAACAAGATGCCCCTCAGCAGTATTACTATGGCCACTACCCCCAACAATCACAGGAGGAAGGTCAGTACCAACAGCATGGGCAACAGTATGCACCCACACAGGGCGATGTTGCTCAATGTAGTCAGCAGCAACCACAGGCTGCTCCTCCGCCTTCTCCTTCCCCAACATTCCACAATTTATAAGTGGCTTAAAACATGGAATTAGTAAACCCATACTGTACATGAGTGTTCTTAATCGGTCTGATGGGAGGAGATGTCCAGTGTGTTTGAACTGGTGGTTAAAATCCCAAGGCAAAGTAAAAAAGAGGTTTTCTCCAGCAGCAAAATGAGCTAAAACAGATAATACTAACATTTCTTATGCCGGTTTTCAAATCATATGATTAAGACACCATGACAGGCAAGGCTACATTATGCGTTTCTGAGACATATTACATGTCTGTAAAAAATACAATATTTCACGGGGCTATACTGGCAAAGTCAAAGGATCAAAATAGAGTACTCACTTGATAATGCATAGAAAAGGCGTGCTGTCCATATTCTCTTAGTCCAATTTAGGCCAGCTAACTATATTCCAAAATCAAGGCAAACAGCCTCAAGACCATCACGCTCTCTCTATGTATTATCAAGTCAGTCTTCTAATTTGATCCTTTGACTTTCCCAGTATAGTGCGGTGAAATATTGTGTTTATTACAGACATGTAATATGTGTCAGAAACGCGTAAGGTAGCCTTGCCTGTCATGGTGGCTTATTAATATGATTTGAAAACCTTCAGAATAAATGTTAGTATTATCTTGTGTAGCTCATTTTGATGATGGATAACTCCTCTTTTTTACTTTGGATTCCAAATGTGTACAGTTGCAATGTTGTTATTGCACTATGTTTGTTGTAGGATATGTTTGTAATTTTGTTTGAACAACAATGTTGAAATATGCCAAAAGCCCAATTTGGGCCATTGCCCAAGTTTTTCATAGGGCAAGAATATGTTTGCCTTACAAACTAAAAAAAAACCCACAAAAAAGCCAAAAGTAAAAATTGGCCAACTACACTTTACGTCTCTGTCTTAATTGTCCAAACCCATATCAAAATACGCTTACCAAATCAAATCAACAGTCATAGATTCAGAAGGGGTAGAAATATATATATTTTGACACACATCAAACCAACATTGCCAACATAGATCCAGCATGCTCTTGCCAAGGTTCCCTCTGAGGTGCCATAAAGTAATTAGTGAAAAGATCACGCACTTTGAGGCCAGAGATGGGTCTACGTTGATGGTTGATAGGTGGTCTCACCCTACGCACATTGTCCAGCCTACGCACAACACCAGCACAGGAGGAACAATCATGTATCCTGGTGAAGTTATGAAGTACCACACAGGCTTTCACTACTTCATTAACATTTTGTTCACTCAGCTGAATGGCAGACTGGAGTACCCGCCATTTGGCACAAAGAATGCCAAAGGAACACTCCACCAGTCGCCGAGCACGTGATAGGCGCAAGTTAAATATCCTGAGCCTGTGGTGAAGGTTGCGCCGGGGATATGGCCTCATGACATTGCGCGTTAACTGAAAGGCCTCATCTGCCACAAGAACATAAGGGACAGATTCTTGAGTGGAGCCTGGTAGCTGGCATGGTGGTGGTAGATCCAACTGGTTGGTGCGTAGCTGCCGAGCCATAATGGAAGTATTGAAGACTTTAGAGTCTCCCGTCCTTCCATAGGCCCCAATGTCAACAATTATAAACTTGTATTGAGGGTCGGCCAGAGCCAACAATACAACAGAAAAGTATTGTTTATAATTGAAGAATTGGGAGCCAGAGTTCGGCGGCTTACGTCCCCGGATATGTTTGCCATCAAGGGCCCCAATACATTTGGAAACTGGCATTCTTCCTCAAAGTCCCTTGATATCCTCAACCAGTCTTCCATCCTGGCCTCGGGCATGACGACCTGATATAGTCTTGTCCATATTTCAATACATGTTGTCCTGACTATGCCAGATATGATTGATCTTCCAATCAGAAACTCATGGTGGAGGGCAGCATAAGACAGGCCAGTGGCCAGGAAGCTGAAGAACAACAGAAAAGGATGATTGTCGAATGCACATATTTACAAAACAAACAGGTCCATACATACCAAGCTTGGTAAGATTTCAGAGCAAATAACACACACATCTTGGTTTGCACAATGAGTAAGTGATATTCAGTACATATTCCACACAACATTCGTGTCTGTAAGTTGAAACATATGTGGACTAAGATGAGGGCCTTAAACTTACTCCAAGAAGGCAAAAATTCAAACTTTGCCCAACACATTATGAACATAGAGAATGTGGTTGTGTAGTACATACCGTAATGTGAGTAGAAGTCGCTCCTCTGCAGATATAGCTTTGCGCATCCTTGTATCCTGAAAGGTTATCCAAGGGCGCACTGTCTCCAAGAGTGTAGCAAATGTTGAAAGGCTCATGCGACAGTATTGGTAGAATTTGACAGGATGCTCCCACAGAGAAGAATAGAGGCGGTGAAAATGACCTCTTGTGAGTCGTTGCCTCAAAAGTGGATGTACCCACATGCGTCTCCTCCTCCGCGGATCCACTATCACAGGGTATGGTTGGCCAAAGCACCATGACAAAAGCCAGTTGAAGAGAACCTGCTCAGTTGTGTTGAAAGTAAGACTGTCTGCCATGTTGCACATACCACAGCAACACACCTAGTGAAGGCAAGGTGACAAATGGACAGAATGGAGGCTGCCACCTGTTCCTGAGCCAATAAATACAGTGCAGGCTAATGATTTAAATAGTTAGTAGGCCTCAAAACCGTTAAATGTCCATTTTGCAAGGCTGCGAGAAAATCTCGCCATACGGATTGCATACGGATGCCATACGGATTACATACGGATGCTCACATGCGCAAAATACGCGACCGCACCTTGCTTACGGATGACCTACGGAGCACTATTTAGGGGTCATTCATCTGTTTTACGCCTGTAAACTATGGACCGTATTTTGCGCAGGTTAGTGTGACCCCGGCCTAATAAAGAGTCCACCACTTTTTTTCACAACTTATCGGAGTGATTATACACACACACGCACACACACACTAAAACCAGATACTGAGAATTACACCATGTATACAGGAGAAGTATGCACAGCATACTGTACATAGCTCCACAATATATACTGTGGTAAGGAATGTAGAGTGGAGCTGTGTATATTTAGTATAGAGATGTGCCAGTGTATATAGTGTGGATTCAGCACTATATACTATATACACAGCAACATACTATATAAACTTCTTTACATTTTTTATATATGGTGTATATACAGTTGTGGCCAAATGTATTGACACCCCTGCAATTCTGTCAGATAGTACTCAGTTTCTTCCTGAAAATGATTGCAAACACAAATTCTTTGTTATTATTATCTTCATTTAATTTGTCTTAAATGAAAAAACACAAAAAGAATTGTCCTAAAGCCAAATTGGATATAATTCCACACCAAACATAAAAAAAGAGGGTGGACAAAAGTATTGGCACTGTTTGAAAAATCATGTGATGCTTCTCTAATTTGTGCAATTAACAGCACCTGTAACTTACCTGTGGCACCTAACAGGTGTTGGCAATAACTAAATCACACTTGCAGCCAGTTGACATGGATTAAAGTTGACTCAACCTCTGTCCTGTGTCCTTGTGTGTACCACATTGATCATGGAGGAAAGAAAGAAGACCAAAGAACTGTCTGAGGACTTGAAAAACCAAATTGTGAGGAAGCATGAGCAATCTCAAGGCTACAAGTCCATCTCCAAAGACCTGAATGTTCCTGTGTCTACCGTGCGCAGTGTCATCAAGAAGTGTAAAGCCCATGGCACTGTGGCTAACCTCCCTAGATGTGGACGGAAAAGAAAAATTGACAGGAGATTTCAACGCAAGATTGTGCGGATGTTGGATAAAGAACCTCCACTTACATCCAAACAAGTTCAAGCTGCCCTGCATTCCGAGGGTACAACAGTGTCAACCCGTACTATCCGTCGGCGTCTGAATGAAAAGGGACTGTATGGTAGGAGACCCAGGAAGACCCCACTTCTTACCCCGAGACATAAAAAAGCCAGGCTGGAGTTTGCCAAAACTTACCTGAAAAAGCCTAAAATGTTTTGGAAGAATGTTCTCTGGTCAGATGAGTCAAAAGTAGAGCTTTTTGGGCAAAGGCATCAACATAGAGTTTACAGGAGAAAAAAAGAGGCATTCAAAGAAAAGAACACGGTCCCTACAGTCAAACATGGCGGAGGTTCCCTGATGTTTTGGGGTTGCTTTGCTGCCTCTGGCACTGGACTGCTTGACCGTGTACATGGCATTATAAAGTCTGAAGACTACCAACAAATTTTGCAGCATAATGTAGGGCCCAGTGTGAGAAAGCTGGGTCTCCCTCAGAGGTCATGGGTCTTCCAGCAGGACAATGACAAAACACACTTCAAAAAGCACTAGAAAATGGTTTGAGAGAAAGTACTGGAGACTTCTAAGGTGGCCAGCAATGAGTCCAGACCTGAATCCCATAGAACACCTGTTGCGAGGTCTAAAAATGGCAGTTTGGAGAAGGCACCCTTCAAATATCAGAGACCTGGAGCAGTTTGCCAAAGAATCATAGAATCATAGAATCGTAGAGTTGGAAGGGACCTCCTGGGCCATCTGGTCCAACCCCCTGCTCAAAGCAGGATTCGCTAAATCATCCCAGTCAGATGTCTGTCCAGCCTCTGTTTGAAGACTTTCATTGAAGAAGAACTCACCACTTCTCGTGGCAGCCTGTTCCACTCATTGATCACTCTAACTGTCAAAAAGTTTTTTCTAATATCTAATCTGTGTCTCCTCCCATTCAGTTTCATCCCATTGCTTCTAGTCTTTCCTTGTGCAAATGAGAATAAAGTTGATCCTTCTACAATGTGACAGCCCTTTAGATATTTGTAGACAGCTATTAAGAATGGTCTAAAATTCCAGCAGAGCATTGTAAGAAACTAATTGATGGTTACCGGAAGCGGTTGGTCGCAGTTATTTTGGCTAAAGGTTGTGCAACCAAGTATTAGGCTGAGGGTGCCAATACTTTTGTCTGGCCCATTTTTGGAGTTTTGTGTGAAATGATCAATGTTTTGCTTTTTGCTTCATTCTCTTTTGTGTTTTTTCATTTAAGACAAATTAAATGAAGATAATAATACCAAAGAATTTGTGTTTGCAATCATTTTCAGGAAGAAACGGAGTATTATCTAACAGAATTGCAGGGGTGTCAATACTTTTGGCCACAACTGTATATGCTAGGGATGAGCGAGTACTGAAGTATTCGGACTCGCTATACTCGTACCGAGTATACCCTAATACTTGGGTATTCAGTACGAATAGCGAGTCCAATGAAAGTCAATGAAAGACAATGGAAAATGCGAGTAATTGTCTGCTGAACCCTTCAAAGCAGTCTGGGGGCTGAGGAAAATGCCAAAAAAGTGTAAGGATGTGTGCCCACGTTGCATTTTTTTAAGCGTTTTTGATGCGTTTTTCGGGGTCAAACCACATCAAAAATGCTTAAAAGAAGCATCCCATTCATTTTAATGCATTTTGGCCTTTTTGTGCCAATGGATGCGTTTTTTACCGCTAAGGAAACGCTTAACGGTAAAAAACGCAGCATGTTCATTAATTTCCGCATTTTTGGCTATTTCCTATAGTCCTATTTTTTACTGCAGGGTATTTTTGCACATTTGTTATTCTGTGCTTTCTTTCTGTGTTTCAGTCAGTGGGTGGTGTGAACACTGTCCGACCGACTTGTTCACATTTGTGCATGTCTCATGTGTTTTTAATCAAAACGCGTGTTTTTTGCGCAAAAAATCGCGGCAAAAACGCACGTTTTCTGGGAAGGAGACCCGTTTCCTGAGCGTTTAAAAACGCTAACGTGGGCACATAGCCTTAATGTTAAAAAATGTATGCTGTAAACAAATGTATATAACATGGGGGCACCTGGTCAGGGGCTGCACGATTGTTTTTACACCACTGCTTCACTAGAATGTACAAACACTATTTTAAGTCCTTTGGATTTTTGCCGGAAGAGCGGGACTCGTACGCCACTTACGCAGTGCCAGTGATATATCAGAAGTACCGTAAGAGCGAGTGATGATGGAGGCAATCTACTGACAGCTAAGTGTGCAAGAGGTGTAAGGAGAGAAATCTGCCCTAGGGGTAGGGGCTGTGTTATGGTTAATGCAGGAAAAAGCCACCAATCATCATCATCATCATCATCATCATCATCATCATCACAAGGGATTCACAATTATAAAGCTTGGACTACTGTCCTTGTTGTGCCACTGCCCAATGTGTAGGCATAGATTTAGTGTCTTCAAAACATTATCCCTAGGGGCTGTATCATGGCTGATGAAGGAAGCAAGGCAGGTCTGAAGGGCCAAACCATTATGATAAAGCTAGGACTACTAGCATAGAGGTGGCCGTGCCCAGTGTCCAGGCATAGCTATAGTGTCTCCAAAAATTAGCCCAAGGGGCTGTATCATGGTTGATGAAGGAAGCAAGGCAGGTCTGAAGGGCCAAACCATTATGATAAAGCCAGGACTACTAGCATAGAGGTGGCCGTGCCCAGTGTCCAGGCATAGCAATAGTGTCTCCAAAAATTAGCCCAGGGGGCATGATATCATGGTTGATGAAGGAAGAAGGGTCTCACTCTCATCACAAGTGCCTTCAATGGGAAATATTAATTAACGTAACATTGTTTTTAGCTTGTTGACCATGAGGTACATGTGTCACAACCAGGTTTTGAAAACTTGTGTAAGAAGAAGAAAAGGGGCTTGTATGGGAAGGGATGGATGTGATCACCAGTTTAAAAAAAAAAAAGTTTTGTGTGACTTAAGGTTTGGATACTGTCATCTGGAGGGCTTAAATATTGTTGCGAAATCCAGTCCTTGTTCAATTTTATCAGAGTCAGCCTGTCTGCATTCTCTGTTGTCAACTGTGTGCGTGTATCTGTGATGATTGCCCCAGCGGCACTGAAAACACACTCTGACATCACACTAACAGCAGGGCAGGCCAGCACCTCCAAGGCATAGAAGGAGAGGTCGGGACAACTATGCAGCTTAGATACCCAGTAATTAAACGGTACAGAAGCGTCAGGAAGGACGCAGGTATAGTCACTTAGTCGTTGACCATCTTGTTCAACTTCTCCCTCCTTGACATTGCTACTGTTCCAGCTAGTCCTTGGTGATGAGCCGGTTTATTGAAGATGGCCCAGTTTGTGGACATTTTACCACCACCTCTTTTGGATCTGCTTGGCATATCTCTCCCCATTAATGCATGCTGTTGTACAGAGCTGGTATCTCTGCTAGCAGTGGTGTCTGAGGGTGCTGTTGCCATCAAATTATCGACAACGGCCTTCTTGAAGGATTCCATTGTTTAACCCCTTGGTGACTGCAACAGTAGCAAAGGAAATTTGTCCTTGTACCGTGGGTCTAGAAAGGTGGCCAACCAGTATAGGTTGCTATTGAAAATGTGGATTACGCAAGGGTCTTGCCACAGACAGTCAGATATGAAGTGTGCCATAGAGGCAAATTTTCTGTGACCCATGAAGGAGGAACAATACCCATCCTCTCTTCACACTGACTCTCCTCCTCCCCCTCCTCCTCTTAAGCCCTCCCATGCTGGACAGACATGAAGCTGGGGTTTGGATTCCCCTCTGTAGCATGACGTGTCTCCTCGGTACCACTGAAAAAGAAGTCCTCTCCCTCATTTTCATCATCCTCTTCATCCCCCAATGTTACCTGATGATATTGGCTGGGTTGGGCAGGATCACCCATTGTGAAATCTTGCTCCATACCCAGCTGCTGGGTACGCAAAGATACCATTTTTTGATTCTGCAGCGATTTCTGAAGCAGACATAGCATAGGGATGGTTACGCTGATAATAGCCTGATCATCGCTCACAAGTTTGGTGCAGTACTCAAAGTTATCAAGCACCTCACAAATATCAGCGATCCACACCCACTCGACAGTTGTTATGTGTCTTGGCTGAGTCTCAGTGTGACGGGCATGTTTAAGCTGGTATTTAAAAAGTGCCCTCTGCTGCTCACTTACCCTTGCCAAAATATGATATGTTGAGGTCCACCGTGTTGGCAGGTCGGAAATGAGTCTGTGGTTTGGCAAATTAAATTGCTTTTGAAGCACTGCAAGATCGGCCACAGCGGTTGAGGAGTGGCGGAGATGAGCGCAAATACAACGCACCTTCTCAAGTAGGTACGGCAAGTCAGGGTATGTTTTATAAATTTTTGCACCACCAGGTTCAGCACGTGAGCCAGATATTTGAAAGTGGGGTATCTTCTTCACACGACTCATCTATCTGTGGGCTACAAATTGTGCCATTTGAGGGCTCCATTGAATTTTGTTTGCTGTGTCTTAGCCTACTTATTGAGACAATTTTGCTGTAATACAAAAAAAAATTGAGGACAGATACACTACCGTTCAAAAGTTTAGGGTCACTTAGAAATTTCCTTATTTTTGAAAGAAAAGCACAGTTTTTTTCCAATGAAGCTAGAATTAAATGATTCAGAAATACACTCTATACACTGTTAATGTGGTAAATGACTATTATAGCTGCAAACAACTGGTTTGCAATGCAATATCTTCATATGTATATAGAGGCCCATTTCCAACAACCATCACTTCAGTGTTCTTATGGTACTTTGTGTTTGCTAACTGTGTAAGAAGGCTAATGGATGGTTAGAATATCCTTAAAAACCCTTGTGCAAGTATGTTAGCAGAGCTGAAAACAGTTTGGCTGATTAGAGAAACTATAAACCTGACCCTTCTTTGAGCTAGTTGAGAATCTGGAGCATTACATTTGTTGGTTCCATTAAACTCTCAAAATGGACAGAAAAAAATAACTTTCATGTGAAACTCGACAGTCTATTCTTGTTCTTAGAAATCCATGCGAGAAATTGCAAGAAACTGAAGATTTCCTATAACGGTGTGAACAACTCCCTTCAGAGAAGAGCTCAAACAGGCTCTAACCAGAGTAGAAAGAGAAGTGGGAGGCCCCGCTGCACAACTGAGCAACAAGACAAGTACATTGGAGTCTGTAGTTTGAGAAATCGACGCCTCACAGGTCTTCAACTGGCAGATTCATTAAATAGTACAAGCAAAATACCAGTGTCAACATCTACAGTGAAGAGTCGACTCCGGGATGCTAGCCTTCAGGGCAGAGTGGCAAAGAAAGGCCATATCTGAGACTGGAAAATAAAAGAAAAAGATTCATATGGGCAAAAGAACACAGACATTGGCCAGAGGAAGATTGGAAAAAAGTGTTATGGACAGCCAAATCCAAGTTTGGATCACACAGAAGAACACTTGTGAGATGCAGAACAACTGAAAAGATGCTGGAAGAGTGCATGACGCCATCTGCCAAGCATAGTGGAGGTAATGTGATGGTCTGTGTCACGTGGACCCGTTCTGTGTGACACGACCAGCAGGCCGGTAACTAAAACAAGGGGACGTGTGGAGACCTCCTGCACTCCCCTGAGTCAGTGTCCCTAACGCTCCTAACGTTCCCTATGCTGGTTCCACACCGGTTGCCGATCAGGAACCTGTTGCCCTAGCACACCCTACACCTATTCCTTGCTAGGGAGCTGGGTGGCGCAGGCACTGGCCCCACCGCTGAACTAATACACACTAAGGAAAAACACAAACGGGGAAACACCACTTAGCTTTACTCTGTTGCACTTGCTCCTGGCAACAGAGTCCACCACCAGAATGCAGCTCTCATACATAGTAACATAGTTTTGAAGGCTGAAGGAAGACCTTATGTCCATCTAGTTCAGTCTATTTTTAGTGCAGCTGTTCTGCATTGTTGATCCTGGGGAAGGCAAAAAACCCACAGAGAAGAAGCCAATTTTCTCCATAGAGAAAAAAAATCCTTCCCCTAAGCTGGGTCAACCATCTACATATAATATTCTGTTATTCGTAACCTTCTATACTGTTACTCACAAGAAAAGCATCCATTCCTTTCTTAAATTCATTCAGTGAGTTGGCCATCACCACTTCCTCAGGAAGAGAATTCCAGAGCCTCACTGCTCTTACCGTGAAGAACCCTCTTCTATGCTGGTGCAGAAATTGTCTTTCCTCCAAATGAAGAGAATGCCCCCTTGTTCTTGTCACAGTCCTTGGTCCAAACAGTTCATTGGAGAGATCTCTGTATTCCCCTCTGATATACTTGTACATATATATTAAGTCTCTCCTAAGTCTTCTCTTTTCTAGAGTAAATAGACCTAATTTTGATAACCTTTCTGGGTATTGTAGTGAACCAACTCCATTTATCATTCTAGTAGCCCGCCTTTGAACCCTTTCAAGTTCAGTAATGTCTTTCTTGAACACCGGCGTCCAAAATTGCACACAATACTCCAAGTGTGGTCTGACGAGTGATTTGTACAGAGGGAGAATTACGTTTTCATCTCGTGTCCCCAGACCTCTTCTAATGCATCCCATGACCCTAATTGCTTTGGTGGCAGCTGCCTGACACTGGGCACTCCAATTTAGCTTCTTATTGACTAAGATGCCTAAGTCTTTTTCCATGTCTGATTTCCCCAGCAGTTTCCCATTTAGTAAGTAATTATAGCATCTGTTTCTCCTTCCCGTGTGCTTAACCTTACTCTTATCTGTGTTAAACCTCATTTGCCATTTTTCAGCCCAATTCTCCAATTTATTCAAATCTGTCTGTAGTTGCAAACTGTCCTCCTTTGTGTTAACTACCTTACATAGTTTTGTATCATCTGCAAATACTGATATTTTAATGTGTAAGCCATCCACTAGATCATTAATAAATATATTAAATAGTAGGGGGGCCAATACAGAACTCTGTGGTACCCCACTAGTAACCCTGGCCCAATCTGAGTATGCAACATTAATAACCACTAGAGTTGAGCGATACCGTCCGATACTTCAAAGTATCGTATCGGATGGTATCGGCCGATCTTTAAAAAAAGTATCGGTATCGCCGATTCCGATACCGGAAGTCCCATTCAAGTCTATGGGACTTCCGGTATCGGAATAAGAAAAACCCTTTCCTGCCCTTGTACAGCCTCTCTGGGGTCTGTACGGGCCTTTCGGGGGGCTGTGCCGGCCTGCCAGGGGGTCTGTGCAGGCTCCGGTGGTCTGTGCCGGCCTGCCGGTGGTCTGTGCAGGCTCCGGGGGGCTGTGCTGGCCTGCCGGGGGGCTGTGCCGGCCTGCCGGTGGTCTGTGCTGGCTCCGGGGGTCTGTGCAGGCATCGTCCGATGGGACTACAAGTCCCATCGGGCGATGCCTGCTACCATGACAGTGATTGACACATTAGCCAATGATGGGACAGTAGTAGTCCCATCATCCGGCTAATGTGTTAAATGTAAAAAAAAAAAAAAAATTACATGCTACATACATACAACATGCATACTACATACATGCTACATTCATACTACATACTACATACATGCTACATTCATACTACATAAATACTACATGCAACATACATACTACATATATACTACATGCATGCTACATACATACTGCATGCTACATACATACCACATATATACTACATACATACTACATGCATGCTACATATATAACACATATATACTACATGCATGCTACATACATACTACATGCATGCTACATGCATGCTACATACATACTACATGCTACATACATACCACATACATACTACATACATACTACATACTACATATATACTACATGCATGCTACATACATACTACATGCTACATACATACCACATACATACTACATACATACTACATACATACTACATGCTACATACATACTACATATATACTACATGCATGCTACATACATACTACATGCTACATACATACCACATACATACTACATACATGCTACATATATACTACATGCATGCTACATACATACTACATGCTACATGCATGCTACATACATACTACATACATACTACATGCTACATACATACCACATATATACTACATACATACAATACATTCATACAATACATACATAGACATACAGTACATATAACATAGAGTAACATACTTACCAATACTTGTCACATTGTTCCCCGAAGCCATTGTCTTTTCCGGAATAAATATTAACATAACAAACCACAAAAATACTCACCCACGATCCGAAGCAGTCCACGAGTGTGTCCCACGACGATCTTGGGTAGAGAACTGCAGCATCAAATGATGCTGCCGTTCTCTACGGGCTGCAGGAATCCAATGACGGAAGGTAGGTATCCTTCCGCACTGTATTCCTCCGCCACTTAAAAAAAAAAAAAGTCCCTAGTCTCACTTTATGCCATTGCTGTGTGGGAAATTCCCACGCAGCAATGGCATAAAGTGAGACTAGGGACTTTTTTTTTTTTAAGTGGCGGAGGAATACAGTGCGGAAGGATACCTACCTTCCGTCATTGGATTCCTGCAGCCCGTAGAGAACGGCAGCATCATCTGATGCTGCAGTTCTCTACCCAAGATCGTCGTGGGACACACTCGTGGACTGCTTCGGATCGTGGGTGAGTATTTTTGTGGTTTGTTATGTTAATATTTATTCCGGAAAAGACAATGGCTTCGGGGAACAATGTGACAAGTATTGGTAAGTATGTTACTCTATGTTATATGTACTGTATGTCTATGTATGTATTGTATGAATGTATTGTATGTATGTAGTATATATGTGGTATGTATGTAGCATGTAGTATGTATGTAGTATGTATGTAGCATGCATGTAGCATGTAGTATGTATGTAGCATGCATGTAGTATATATGTAGCATGTATGTAGTATGTATGTGGTATGTATGTAGCATGTAGTATGTATGTAGCATGCATGTAGTATATATGTAGTATGTATGTAGCATGTAGTATGTATGTAGTATGTATGTAGTATGTATGTGGTATGTATGTAGCATGTAGTATGTATGTAGCATGCATGTAGTATGTATGTAGTATGTAGTATGTATGTAGTATGTATGTGGTATGTATGTAGCATGTAGTATGTATGTAGCATGCATGTAGTATGTATGTAGCATGCATGTAGTATGTATGTAGCATGCATGTAGTATGTATGTAGTATGTATGTAGCATGTAGTATGTATGTAGCATGCATGTAGTATGTATGTAGTATATATGTAGTATGTATGTAGCATGTAGTATGTATGTAGCATGCATGTAGTATGTATGTAGCATGTAGTATGTATGTAGCATGCATGTAGTATGTATGTAGCATGTATGTAGTCTGTATGTAGTATATATGTAGTATGTATGTAGCATGTAGTATGTATGTAGCATGCATGTAGTATGTATGTAGTATTTTTTTTTTTTTTTTTTTAACATTTAACACATTAGCCGGATGATGGGACTACTACTGTCCCATCATTGGCTAATGTTTCAATCACTGTCATGGTAGCAGGCATTGCCCGATGGGACTTGTAGTCCCATCGGACGATGCTTGCACAGACCCCCGGACATCAGCACAGCCCCCCGGCAGGCCGGCACAGCCCCCCGGCAGGCCGGTACAGACCCCCACAGGGTGCACAGACCACCGGCAGGCCGGCACAGCCCCCCGGCAGGCCGGTACAGACCCCCACAGGGTGCACAGACCACCGGCAGGCCGGCACAGCCCCCCGGCAGGCCGGTACAGACCCCCACAGGGTGCACAGACCACCGGCAGGCCGGCACAGCCCCCCGGCAGGCCGGTACAGACCCCGGGCAGTCCACACAGCCCCCCGGCAGGCCGGCACAGCCCCCCGGCAGGCCGGCAGAGACCCCCGGAAGGCCCGAAATGACGGCGCATCATGATGCGCACACACCGCGCATCATGATGACGTCAGTCTGTCAATCAACTTTGAACTTCCGATTCCGATGCCGAATTCCGATATTGAAAAAATATCGGAAGTCGGTATCGGAATTCCGATACAGCAAGTATCGGCCGATACCCGATACTTGCGGTATCGGAATGCTCAACACTAATAACCACTCTTTGTTTCCTATCACTAAGCCAGCTACCTACCCATCTACACACATTTTCCCCTAGCCCAAGCTTTCTCATCTTACTTACCAATCTTTTATGTGGGACAGTGTCAAATGCTTTAGAGAAGTCGAGATAAATGACATCCAATGATTCTCCTTGGTCCATTAGAGAGCTTGCATCCTCATAGAAGCTGATCAGGTTAGTTTGACAGGAGCGATCCTTCATAAATCCATGTTGATATGGAGTTAAACATTTATTAACATTGAGATATTCCATAATGGTATACCTTAGAAACCCTTCAAAAATTTTACCCACAACAGATGTTAAGCTTACTGGCCTATAGTTTCCAGGTTCCCTTTTACACCCCTTTTTGAATATTGGTACCACATTTGCTTGCCGCCAATCAAAAGGAACAGACCCTGTTTCTATAGAGTCTTTAAATATAAGGAATAGAGGCCTGTCTATCACATTACTTAACTCCCTTAATACCCGAGGGTGAATGCCATCAGGGCCTGGTGATTTGTCAATTTTAATCTTACTAAGGCGGTTCTGCACTTCTTCCTGGGTTAGGCAGGTAATACTTAATGGGGAGTTTACATTATCACTCTGCATTTCCCCTGGCAAATCCTTTTCCTGTGTGAACACTGTTGAGAAAAAAGTATTTAAAACATTTGCTTTTCCCACATCGCTCTCTATGATTTCACCCTCATTGTTCTTTAACCCCTTGATCCCATATGACGTACTATCCCGTCCATGCGCCCTGGGACTTAATTCCCAGGGACGGGATAGTACATCATAGCGATCAGCGGCGCCCACGTGGTGAGCGCCGCTGATTGCGGCCGGGTGTCAGCTGATTATCACAGCTGACACCCGGCACAATGTGTCAGGGGCGGTCATGGACCACCCCCGACACGTTAAACCCTTGCACACCGCGATCAAACACGATCGCGGTGTACCGGGGGTTAAAGGGAAGCATCGGCAGGGAGGGGGCTCCCTCCGTGGTTCCCTGAGCCCCCCATGGCAGCGCAATGTGCAGCGCTGCAGTAGAGGGCTCCTTCCCTGCAGGCCCCCGAATCCAAGATGGCGACGGGGGCCTTCGGGGGCCTGCAGGGAGCTGGCTTCCTCAGTGCCTGCAAAGCGCAGGCACGAGGAAGCCTGCTGCACTGACTGTGACAGATCGTTGATCTGTTACAGTGATCTGTGATGTGATAGATCAGCGATCTGTCACAGGACAGTGATGTCCCACCTGGGACAATGTAATAAAGTTAAAAAAAAAAAAAAGTGTTAAAATAATTTTTAAAAAATCGCCAAATAAATTAGAAAAAAAAAAATATTCCCCCAATAAATTCATTTTTTGGAAATAAAAAAACCCAAAACAATAAAAGTACACATATTTGGTATCGCCACGTTCGTAACGACCTGCCCTATAAAACTGTACCATTAGTTAACCCCTTTAGCGAACCCCTTAAAAAATAAAAATAAAAAACTAAGCAAAAAAAATGATTTATTATCATACCGCTGAGCAAAAAGTGCAATAACGCACGATCAAAAAGACGCATACAAATATCCATGGTACCAATGAAAACGTCATCTTGTCCCGCAAAAAACAAGCCACCATACAACATCATCAGCGAAAAAATAAAAAAGTTATAGCTTGCAGAATAAAGCGATGCAAAAATAAATATTTTTTATATAAAATAGTTTTCATTGCATAAAACCGACAAAGCATAAAAAAAGACCTAAATGAGGTATCGCTGTAACCATACCGACCCGAAGAATAAAACCGCTTTATCAATTTTATCGCACGCGGAATGGTGTACACGCACCCCCCCAAAAGAAATTCATGAAACGCTGTTTTTTGTTCATTCTGCGTCCCAAAAATCGGAATAAAAAGCGATTAAAAAATGTCACGTGCCCGAAAATGGTACCAATAAAAACGTCAACTCGTCCCGCAAAAAATAAGACCTGACATGACTCGGTGGGTCAAAAATTATAGCTCTCAATATGTAGTAATGCAAAAACTATTTTTACAATAAAAACCGTCTTTTAGCGTGTGACAGCTGCCAAATATAAAAACCGCCATAAATAGTAAATCAAACCCCCCCGTTGTCACCCCCTTAGTTAGGGAAAAATAATAAAATTAAAAGAAAATGTATTTATTTCCATTTTCCCATTAGGGTTAGGGTTAGGGCCAGGGCTAGGGTTAGGGCTAAGATTAGGGCTGAGATTAGGGTTAGGGGTGTGTTGGGGTTAGGGTTGGAGTTAGAATTGGGGGTTTCCACTGTTTGGGCACATCAGGTGCTCACCAAATGCAACATGGCGTCTGATCTCAATTCCAGCCAATTCTGAGTTGAAAAAGTCAAATGGTGCTCCTTCCCTTCCAAGCTCTGCCATGCGCCCAAACAGTGTTTTACCCCCACATATGGGGTATCAGCCTACTCAGGACAAATTACAAAACAACTTTTGGGGTGCAATTTCTCCTGTTACCCTAAGAAAAATAGAAAATTGGGGGCAAAAATATCATTTTTGTGGAAAAAAATGAATTTTTTATTTCACGCCCGGGCGTTATAAACTTCTGTGAAGCACTTGGGGGTTCAAAGTGCTCACCACACATCTAGATAAGTTCCGTGGGGGGGTCTAGTTTCCAAAATGGGGTCACTTGTGGGGAGTTTCAATAGTTTAGGTACATCAGGGGCTCTCCAAACGCATATGACACCCGCAGACCATTCCATCAAAGTCTGCATTCCAAAACATCACTACTTCCCTTCCGAGACCCGGCGTGTGCCCATACAGTAGTTTTCTCCCACATATGGGGTATCAGTGTACTCAGGACAAATTCGACAACAATTTTTGGGGTCCAATTTCTCCTGGTATCCTTGGGAAAATAAAAAAATTGGTGACTAAGAGATCATGTTTGTGGAAAAAATACAATTTTTTTATTTTCACGCCCGGGCGTTATAAACTTCTGTGAAGCACTGGAGGGGTCAAAGTGCTCACCACACATCTAGATAAGTTCATTGGGGGGTCTAGTTTCCAAAATGTTGTCATTTGCGGGGGGTTTCCACTGTTTTTGTACATCAGGGGCTCTCCAAACGCGACATGGTGTCCGATCTCAATTCCAGCCAAAAACGTCAAATGGCGCTGCTTCCCTTCCGAGCTCTGCCATGCGCCCAAATAGTGGTCTACCCCCACATATGGGGGTATCAGCGTACTCAGGACAAATTGCACAATAACTTTTAGGGTCCTGTTACCCTTGGGAAAATAAAAATTGGGGGTGAAAAGATCATTTTTTGGAAAAACTATGATTTTTTAATTGTACCGCTGTACGTTATAAATTTCTGTGAAGCCCTTGGGGGTTCAAAGTTCTCACCACACATCTAGATAAGTTCCTTGGGGGGTCTAGTTTCCAAAATGGTGTCATTTGTGGGGGGTTTCCACTGTTTTGGTACATCAGGGGTTTTCCAATCGCGACATGGTGTCCGATCTCAATTCCAGCCAAAAACGTCAAATGGCGCTGCTTCCCTTCCGAGCTCTGCCATGCGCCCAAATAGGGGTTTAGCCCCACATGTGGGGTATCAGCATACTCAGGACAAATTGCACAATAACTTTTAGGGTCCTGTCACCCTTGGGAAAATAAAAATTGGGGGTGAAAAGATCATTTTTGTGGAAAAAATATGATTTTTTAATTGTACCGCTGTACGTTATAAACTTCTGTGAAGCCCTTGTGGGTGCAAAGTTCTCACCACATATCTAGATAAGTTCCTTGGGGGGTCCAGTTTCCAAAATGGGGTCACTTGTGGGAGTTTCCACTGTTTAGGTACATCAGGGGCTCTCCAAACGTGACATGGCGTCCGATCTGAATTCCAGCCAATTTTGCATTGAAAAAGTCAAACGGCGCTCCTTCCCTTCTGAGCTTAGCCATGTGCCGAAACAGCGGTTCCCCCCCACATATCAGGTATCAGCGTACTCAGGACAAATTGCACAATAAATTTTGCAGTCCAATTTCTCCTGTTACCTTTGGTAAAATAAAAAAAATTGAACCTGAAGTATTTTTTTTGTGAAAAAAAGTTAAATGTTCATTTTTTTTTAAATATTCAAAAAATTCCTGTGATGCACCTAAAGGGTTAATAAACTTCTTGAATGTGGTTTTAAGCACCTTAAGGGGTGCAGTTTTTAGAATGGTGTCACTTTTGGGTATTTTCTATCATATAGACCCCTAAAAGTGGCTTCAAATGTGATGTGGTCCGTAAAAATAAAATGGTGTTGCAAAAATGAGAAATCGCTGGTCAATTTTTAACCCTTATAACTTCCTAACAAAAAAAAATTTTGGTTCCAAAATTTTGCTGATGTAAAGTAAACATGTGGAAAATGTTACTTATCAAGTTTTTTGTGCGCCGTATCTCTGTGATTTAAGGGCATAAACATTCAAATTTGGAAAATTGCGAAATTTTCAAAATTTTTGCCAAATTTCCATTTTTTTCACAAATAAACGCAAGTTATTTGAATTAAATTTTACCACTAACATGAAGTACAATATGTCACGAGAAAACAATGTCAGAATCACCGGGATCCATGTAGGCGTTTCAGAGTTATTACCTCATAAAGGGACAGTGGTACACATTTTATTTTTTTCTCTATAACTTTTTAATGCTTCTTCATTGCCTTCTTGTTTTAGTTTCCTAAATGCCTTGTTCTAGTTATTTATTGCCCTTTATACATCCTTATTTAGCCACATTGGTGTTCTCCTGTTCCTAGCCCTTTTATTTCTGTACGGTATGGCTAGCTCGCAGTGGGTGTGTAAAACTGATTTAAATATTTAACATTTATTTCCTGTGCTCCTATTTTTGAGGACATTGTCCCAATCAATTCGGCGAAGGACCTCTCTAAGTTGATCAAACTTTGCTTTCCTGAAACTCAGCATTTTCGTAATCCCCTTCCAGAGCACCTTACTGAAGGACAAGTGGAATTGTATTATATTGTGGTCACTGCTCCCTTGGTGCCCATCGACTCGTTCTTCTGTTTTTCTATCTGGCCTGTTGCTTAAAATTAAGTCCAGAAGGGCTGTCCCTCTAGTTGGGCCCTGCACAAGTTGTGACAGATAATTATCCTTGGTTACTGACAGAAATTGGTTTCCTTTCTGAGATACGCAGGTTTCAGTTTCCCAGTCTATGCCGGGGTAGTTGAAGTCCCCCATAATAATAATCACCTCATTGTGATTTGCTGCTTTGTCTATTTGTTTCAATAATACATTTTCAGTGGTTTCTGTTATATTTGGTGAATCCTCCTGAATCGCTGCCACCAAACTCTGTCAGAGCTACAAGGAAATCCCCTATGACTCCTTCCACATCAGGGCTAAGACAGTGCTGCAAGGAACGCTCTCCAGCTCCTTCCTCCACCAAGGATGGTTGAAATGAACACTATCACCAACACTGATTGCAACACCTGTGACTCTTTTATAGCAGAGCCAGCAATCACACCTGCATTATAATCATGTGCACTTAACTAAAGAAACTAGCGTGCAATGGCGCTCGCCACCACCAGGGGCAAACTTAGAACAAACGACACCACAGTGCAATAATCCTAATGGCCACCGGGGGGCAAAAACCAAACTTAAGCACAGCTTAAGAAAAAAAGGTTACCTGTGCTTTTTATCAGTCCTAATCCAGCATGGATCATGACAGTACCCTCCCCTTAATGAGGGGCCTCTGGACCCTCAAGACCACTCCCCATCAGGGAACCACCTACAGCGGGGACGCCCAGACCCAGAGTTCACCCCAGCAACTACCTACATTTCAGGTTGATGAGAAACGAGCCCGCTGGTATTGGCAACGTATGTCCTGGAGGCAACACACATCTCCAAAGCGCTGACCTGGGGAACGGGTTGTGTATGCGTATGTTTGGTATGAGTTGGTAACACTCCACAACACACTTCCACTGGATGTTTTTTGGTGGCCACCCATACACACTTGTTCACACACAGGTCCGGACCTGAACGTTTATTGCCAATCGTTCGTTTGTCACCACTTGGAGAACTCTTTCTGGGATTGACAACAGAGACATCCCCTTGTGTCCCCACACTCACACCCCCGTCCCTCATCAAGGGGTACATCACCCTCCAACCCCTTCCACCACGAGGCCTGCGCCTCCCAGGGCTGGCCAATGGCGAGGGTTGAGACTTGCCCCTACTCTACTGCAGCACAACTGCTGCCCTCACCAGAGAGGAAGGGGACCGTTGAAGAGAGACGGCAGAGACAGTAGTTCCTAGGCAGCAGCCCTCACACGAGTGCCCCCAGCTGACCACTTCCCTCGCCTGCTAATCTATCACCGGGTTGTGTCTCTTCAGCCAAGGGAGGCCTAAAACAATAGGTACTGGCATTCCCTCCAAGACGCAGCATGACAAGGACTCCTCATGATGTCCTATACGCAGATGGATATTCTCTACGACCTTGGTCAAGCTCCCCTGGCTCAGTGGAACAGAGTTTATGGCCTGGACGCTTATAGGCTGGGCTAGCGTCCTACACCTCAGACCATGAGTCTGGACAAAGCGAGCATCCACCAGACTGACTCCTTCTCCGCTGTCCACAAACACCGGTATCACCTCCGGTACCCCGCCAGCCAAGACCTCTGCTGACATGCTACTTTGGGAGGGCAAAATGGAGGAAATGTATACTCCCTGGTCGCCTCCCTCCAAGCGACCAGGGGAATGCGGCTTCTCAGATGGCACAGATAATTTGGCGTGCAATGGGCAAGCCTTCAGGACATGACCAGTCTGCCCACAGTACAAACATGCTGACACCACTCCCCGAACCGTAGGCAGCTCCTAAAACAAACTAGCTCCTCCTACTTCCATAAGTTCGACAGGAGACTTGGCATGAACTGGGCAGGCTCTCATAAAATGGCCAGGCTTCCCTCAGGAAAATAGCCACTCACAAATGAAAAATTATAACACGGAGGACCGTGAAATTACATAGCAACAAACAAGAAAAAAGGTCCTCCAATTAGGATAAAAGATCATATTTTTATTAGGACACATAACATGGAATAAAACAGAGTCGGCAGACCATACATGAAATGATAGTGAAACACACAGCCTCTGGGTGAAAAAACATTTGTTCATAAATGAAGTAAAATACGGTTTTACATATAAATGTATAATCTGGCAACAAACAGTAATAAGTATCTCTCACAGAGCACATGAAAATTACATGTACACAAATATGTTGTTGGAAAAAAATTTTTTATATAGCATATATTAATCTTCGGACATTGCTGGTTTCTCACATTTAATTCTCCTTTTATGAGGAAACTAATCCATAATAGAGAGTTATAAAAAATATTAATTGATTTTATAAGACGAAGACAAATGTGAGAAATACATCTCATGCATCAAAAAGCTACATACATACCATATTTTTCGGATTGTAAGACACACTTTTGTTTCCCCCAAATTGTGGGGGAAATGGGGGTGCGTATTACAATCGTATAGTGATAAAATCGGGGGGAAAAACTTACTTTTGCGGTTGCAGTGGCGACTGCGGTAGCGATTGCGGCGTTAGCGATGGCCGCGGCGGCTGCTGAGCAGCCTGGTACATCTCAGGGTCTCCGGTGTGGCAATGCAGCAGGCCTGGAGCTGGGGGTATCGCTGCGGGTTAACCGGCGGTTACGCGGGCGGGATAGTGCAGGTCGGCGCCATGACAGTTCCGGGAACAGGCTGTGAGTTTCCGGTTTCCGATGGAATACCGGTATAACAGCCTGTGTCTGCAGGACTACAAGAAAATGGCCGCCGACCCGGCACATGCGCAGATGGAGCTCGGTCACTGAATTCGATCTGCGCATGCGCTGCGGCTAAAAGCTGGCAGAAGGATCAGGAGCCTCCGCTGCACACGGAGCCCTAAGGCAGAGGAGGGAGAGAGGCATGTTTCTCCTCCTCCTCGTTTGCAGGGATGGGTATTGATTGGTGGCGGGATCTGTTGCTGGGCTGCCTCCATCAATCAGGTATCTATCCCTGCAAAATGTATAGTGTAGCACAATGGGTGTATTCTGATGGATAATGGGGTTGTAGCCATATTAGGGATAGTGCCCAAAGTGTTTATTGCAACTGTGACTACCACCTTCCTCATCTTTCAGAATACACCCATGTATACAGTACATGGGTGTATTCCTAATGATGAGGGGGGTGGTAGTCACTACTACACACACTGCACTGTGATTCACAGATCCCCATAACAGTGCGTCATCCACAGATCCCCATAACAGTACGTCATCCACAGATCCCCATAACAGTACGTCATCCACAGATCCCCATAACAGTATGTCATCCACAGATCACCATAACAGTGCATCACCACAGATCCCCATATCATTGCGTCACCAAGGATCCCCATAACAGTGCGTCACCAAGGATCCCCATAACAGTGCGTCACCAAGGATCCCCATAATAGTGCGTCACCAAGGATCCCCATAACAGTGCGTCACCAAGGATCCCCATAACAGTGTGTCTCCACAGATCTCCCATAACAGTGCATCACCATAGATCCCCATAACAGTACGTCATCCACAGATCCCCATAACAGTGCGTCATTCACAGATCCCAATAACAGTGCGTCACCACAGATCCCCATAACAGTGCATCACCACAGATCCCCATAACAATACGTCATCCACAGATCCCCATAACAGTGCATCACCACAGATCCCCATAACAGTGCGTCACCAAGGATCCCCATAACAGTGCGTCACCAAGGATCCCCATAACAGTGCGTCACCAAGGATCCCCATAACAATGCATCACCAAGGATCCCCATAACAGTGCGTCACCAAGGATCCCCATAACAGTGTGTCTCCACAGATCTCCCATAACAGTGCGTCACAGATCCCCATAACAGTGCGTCATTCACAGATCCCCATAACAGTGCGTCACCACAGATCCCCATAACAGTGCATCACCACAGATCTCGCATAACAGTGCGTCATCCACAGATCCCCATAACAGTGCGTCATCCACAGATCTCCCATAACAGTGCATCACCAAGGATCCCCATAACAGTGTGTCTCCACAGATCTCCCATAACAGTGCGTCACAGATCCCCATAACAGTGCGTCACCACAGATCCCCATAACAGTGCATCACCACAGATCCCCATAACAGTGCGTCATCCACAGATCCCCATAACAGTGCGTCACCACAGATCCCCATAACAGTGCATCACCACAGATCTCCTATAACAGTGTGTCTCCACTGATCCCCCATAACAGTGCGTCATCCACAGATACCCCAATAACAGTGTGTCTCCACACATCTCCCATAACAGTGCGTTATCCACAGATCCCCATAACAGTGCGTCACCAGAGATCCCCATAACAGTGTGTCTCCACACATCTCCCATAACAGTGCGTCACCACAGATCTCCCATAACAGTGCGTCATCCACAGATCCCCATAACAGTGCGTCACCACAGATCCCCCATAATAGTGCGTCACCAAGGATCCCCATAACAGTGCGTCACCAAGGATCCCCATAACAGTGTGTCTCCACAGATCTCCCATAACAGTGCATCACCATAGATCCCCATAACAGTACGTCATCCACAGATCCCCATAACAGTGCGTCATTCACAGATCCCCATAACAGTGCGTCACCACAGATCCCCATAACAGTGCATCACCACAGATCCCCATAACAATACGTCATCCACAGATCCCCATAACAGTGCATCACCACAGATCCCCATAACAGTGCGTCACCAAGGATCCCCATAACAGTGCGTCACCAAGGATCCCCATAACAATGCATCACCAAGGATCCCCATAACAGTGCGTCACCAAGGATCCCCATAACAGTGTGTCTCCACAGATCTCCCATAACAGTGCGTCACAGATCCCCATAACAGTGCGTCATTCACAGATCCCCATAACAGTGCGTCACCACAGATCCCCATAACAGTGCATCACCACAGATCTCGCATAACAGTGCTTCATCCACAGATCCCCATAACAGTGCGTCATCCACAGATCTCCCATAACAGTGCATCACCAAGGATCCCCATAACAGTGTGTCTCCACAGATCTCCCATAACAGTGCGTCACAGATCCCCATAACAGTGCGTCACCACAGATCCCCATAACAGTGCATCACCACAGATCCCCATAACAGTGCGTCATCCACAGATCCCCATAACAGTGCGTCACCACAGATCCCCATAACAGTGCATCACCACAGATCTCCTATAACAGTGTGTCTCCACTGATCCCCCATAACAGTGCGTCATCCACAGATACCCCAATAACAGTGTGTCTCCACACATCTCCCATAACAGTGCGTTATCCACAGATCCCCATAACAGTGCGTCACCAGAGATCCCCATAACAGTGTGTCTCCACACATCTCCCATAACAGTGCGTCACCACAGATCTCCCATAACAGTGCGTCATCCACAGATCCCCATAACAGTGCGTCACCACAGATCCCCCATAACAGTGCATCATCCACAGATCTCCATAACAGTGCGTCACCACAGATCCCCCATAACAGTGCATCATCCACAGATCTCCATAACAGTGCATCACCACAGATCCCCCATAACAGTGTGTCTCCACACATCTCCCATAACAGTGCGTCACCACAGATCATCATAACAGTGTGTCTCCACAGATCTCCCATAACAGTGCATCATCCACAGATCACCATAACAGTGCGTCACCACAGATCCCCATAACAGTGCATCACCACAGATCTCCCATAACAGTGCGTCACCACAGATCATCATAACAGTGTGTCACCACAGATCCCCCATAACAGTGCGTCATCCACAGATCCCCATAACAGTGCGTCACCACAGATCCCCATAACAGTGCATCACCACAGATCTCCCATAACAGTGCGTCACCACAGATCCTCATAACAGTGCGTCACCACAGATCCCCATAACAGTGCGTCATCCACAGATCCCCATAACAGTGCGTCATCCACAGATCTCCCATAACAGTGCGTCACCAAGGATCCCCATAACAGTGTGTCTCCACAGATCTCCCATAACAGTGCGTCACAGATCCCCATAACAGTGCGTCACCACAGATCCCCATAACAGTGCATCACCACAGATCCCAATAACAGTGCGTCATCCAAAGATCCCCATAACAGTGCGTCACCACAGATCCCCATAACAGTGCATCACCACAGATCTCCCATAACAGTGTGTCTCCACAGATCTCCCATAACAGTGCATCATCCACTGATCCCCCATAACAGTGCGTCATCCACAGATACCCCCATAACAGTGTGTCTCCACACATCTCCCATAACAGTGCGTTATCCACATATCCCCATAACAGTGCGTCACCACAAATCCCCATAACAGTGTGTCTCCACACATCTCCCATAACAGTGCGTCACCACAGATCTCCCATAACAGTGCGTCATCCACAGATCCCCAAAACAGTGCGTCACCACAGATCCCCATAACAGTGCGTCATCCACAGATCCCCATAACAGTGTGTCACCACAGATCCCCCATAACAGTGCGTCATCCACAGATCCCCTTAACAGTGCGTCACCACAGATCCCCATAACAGTGTGTCACCACAGAACTCCCATAACAGTGTGTCTCCACAGATCTCCCATAACAGTGCGTCACAGATCCCTCATAGGAGTGCATCATCACAGATCTCTCAAACAGTGCATCACTACAGATCTCTCATAACAGTGCGTCACAACACATCTCCCATAACAATGTTTTTCATTCATCATAGGTGTAGAAAAAGACATGGGCCACACATCTAAAATCATAAGTTGAGCTAATGCCACTAGGCAAAATGAAACTAAACATGAGGTTCTTAGTTTAACATTCTAATTAGACTGTATGAAGTCGCTAGCACATGACGGCGAACCTCTTAGGCTGGGATCACACATGCGAGTTAAACGGCCGAGTCTCGCATGGTAATACCCAGTGCTGCAGCCGGGACTCAGGAGCGGGGCGTGCAGCTCCATGTATTGCTATGCGGCTGCACGCCCCGCTCCTGAGTCCCGGCGCCAGCACCGGGTATTACCTTGCGAGACTCAGCCGTTTAACTCTGTGTGATCCCGGCCTTAGTGAGCAAAAATAGGTGGAACCCCTTGCCTTGCAGCATGGGTACTGTAGGGCACCAGATACCCACCTGCTCATTTTCGTTGTGGTGGTCGGCACATTACTCCACAGCTTTATGGTTACAGTATTTAAAGTTATGGACACATTCACCGTCACTTGGCAGTAGGCTTTATATGTCTGATCATAATGTTACCGTAAACTAAAAACTTCTTGTTCAGATGAATACAGTACATTTTTGCTTAACCCCACTAGATCAACTTGTTACCGTATTTTTGGATGTGCGGCCCATGTCTTTCCTACAGCAATAGTACCATATTCATTCATGCTCTCAGTTGCCCCATAACTATGAATGACAGAGTTGACAGTTGTTTTAATACTGTATTTTGTTGCAGAAAAATACCGTACAGTTGGCTGCTGCATATTGTGCATGTTTCAAGCATGTCAAAGCAGAAAAGGCTTGCATACAAAATTCCCTTTAAACTGGAGGTTGTAAAATACGCTAAAGAGCATGGGAACAGAGCAGCGGAGCGACATTTTGGACCGCCTCCAACTGAAAAAATGATAAGAGAGTGGAGGAAACAGGAGGATGAGCTGCAAAAAGCAGGAAAAAGCAGATCTGGTCTTCGTAGGCGTGGTGCAAAGTGGCCAGAGTTAGACGTGGACGTAAAAGAGTGGATCATACGCCTCAGAAATAATGGCCTTTCGGTCTCAACAAAAATGATCCTATTCGAAGCCAAGCGGATTGCTGCTGAGAAAGGCATCAATGACTTCACTGGATCATCATCATGGTGTTTCAGATTCATGAAGAGATGTGGCCTTGCTATGCGCACCAAAACTAGAATTGCCCAAAAAATGCCACAAGAATATGAAGCCAAGATTCTGTCATTCCACAAGTTTGTAATTGACAGCAGAAAGAAAAATGGTTATGAATTAGGCAAGATTGGGAATATGGATGAAGTCCCTCTAACCTTTGACGTGCCATCCAACAGGACTGTTGATGCAAAGGGTGCCAAAACCGTAACGGTAGAAACTGCAGGACACGAAAAAAACCACTACACAGTTGTGTTGTCCTGTTGTGCCGATGGCACGAAACTGCCACCAATGTTAATCTTTAAAAGAAAGAACATGCCCAAAGAAGCTATCCCACGAGGAGTTGTTGTGCACATTCACGAGAAAGGATGGACGAGAACAGAATGAGATTGTGGGTTGACAAAGTGTGGTCCAAACGTCCTGGAGGGCTTCTGAAAAAAACATCCCTGTTAGTGCTAGACCAGTTCAGAGCACATATTAGTGAAAACACAAAAAAAGTGTTTAAAGAAGTGAAGACCCATCTCGCGGTAATTCCAGGGGGGCTTACCAGCCAGCTGCAACCTCTCGATGTTTCTATAAATAAGCCGTTTAAAGTCTACATGCGAGAAGAGTGGAATAAATGGATGGCTGCTGGCAATCATGACCTGACACCGACTGGACGCATGAAGAGGCCCACTATCACTCAAGTTTGTGAGTGGGTGAAAACATCATGGCAATCAGTGAAGGATGAAACAGTTATACGTTCACTCAAAAAATGTGGGATTAGCAATGCCTTAGATGGCACCAAAGATGGTGCGCTATATGAGGACAGTGAAGAAAGTGAAACCAATGATTGTGAGGACCTGAGCTTCGTAGACTCTGACAGCAGTGATGAGGAGTTCCTGGGATTCTCTGACTAGAAGATTGTGCTGTCTGACGATTAACGTTTCTCCCCAATTGTTAGCCAGAACATGGTTTTTGCTGTTACTTACAGTACATGGGACTGTTCTTACATGTTACCCACAATGCTGCTGTTGACTGCTGTTGAGTCTACTATGTTAAAATAATATTTTGTTATTTAATTAAAGGTTTTTGCACATTATTTGACTCAAAATATTTTTTTTCCTATTTTCCGCCTCTAAAACCTAGCTGCGTCTTATAATCAGGTGCGTCTTATAATGCGAAAAATACGGTAAGTACTCTAGATGACATTAGTTTCTCACATTAAATCCCTCTCCCAAAGGGAAATATCCCATAGTGCAAAATGCAAATCAAAATATATATATAAATGCATTACGAGAGGGGTAAATGTGAAAATATATATATATACCTCATGGCTCCAATAAAGGCACATTAATGAAAATTGCTACCAGAAAAAGGATCACCCAGGGTCCCCCTGACGTGCATTTCGAGGAGATATCTTCCTCAGAAGGGGTGCTGCATGGTGAGAAACCAGCAATGTCCGAAGATTAATTATGCTATATAAAAAATTTTTTCCAACAACATATTTGTGTACATGCAATTTTCATGTGCTCTGTGAGAGATACTTATTACTGTTTGTTGCCAGATTATACATTTATATGTAAACCGTATTTTACTTCATTTATGAACAAATGTTTTTTCACCCAGAGGCTGTGTGTTTCACTGTCATTTCATGTATGGTCTGCCGACTCTGTTTTATTCCATGTTATGTGTCCTAATAAAAATATGATCTTTTATCCTAATTGGAGGACCTTTTTTCTTGTTTGTTCCCTCAGGAAAAGCATACCCCCCCACCACGACGAGCCTCAGACACCCCCTTTTTTGTATCAACAACACCGGCCTGTCTGGGTTCCTCCGTCCGCAGTGGTGGGACCTCCTCTCTAGCGAGGACATCTGGGAGCACATTTTGTAAATGTCTTTCCCTAAGGCGTCTATCCACCCGGATGGTAAGGGACATGGCGGCCTCCAGCGACCTGGGGGCGGCGTACTGCACCAGAGTATCCTGCAACTTTGGATACAAACCCTGCACAAATTGACTCCTAAGTGCAGGGTCATTCCACTGAGTATTAGTGGCCCATCTCCTAAACTCTGAGCAGTACTCCTCAGCGACCCGGGCTCCCTGTTTACGCCTACAGATTCGGGATTCCGCCAGGGCGATGCCATCAGGATCCCCATACACAAGCACCAAAGCCGCAAAGAACTCATCCACGGACTCTAAAGATGGAGAATCGTCCGGTAGGGAGAAGGCCCAGGATTGGGGATCCCCTTTAAGAAGGGACATAATGATCCCACCCATGGCTCTTCACTCCCTGATGAACGAGGGCGAAGCCTGAAATACAATTTACAGGCTTGTTGAAACACCAAGAATTGATCTCTCCCTCCAGAAAATCTGTCAGGGAGGGATATCTTGGGTTCTGGCTGAGCCTGTCTCTGAACCAAGCCCCCAAAGCCCACCAACTGCTGCAGTTGCTGCACCAACTCACCGCGCAGCCCCCTAATCTCATCAGTAAGGGTCTGCAGCATTTGGGCAAAGGTCTGAACTGGGTCCATGACTCAGCAGAAAAAAAAGTTGTTGGTTGGTGATAATGTCACGTGGACCCGTCCTGTGTGATGCAACCAGCAGGCCGGTAACTAAAACAACAAGACGCGGCACGTGACACTGTCCTGTGTGAAACGGCTTGCAGGCCAGTAACTAAAACAACAAGAGAAGGGGAAGGGAACAACAGTTACAATGGTGGGCCCTGCGATAGGGACAGGGGACGTGGAGACCTCCTGCACTCCCCTGAGTCAGTGTCCCTAACGCTCCTAATGTTCCCTATGCCGGTTCCGCACCGGGCGCCGATCAGGAATCTGTCGCCCTAGCACACCCTACACCTATCCCTTGCTAGGGAGCTGGGTGGCGCAGGCACTGGCCCCACCGCTCCACTAATACACACTAAGGAAAACCACAAACGGGGAAACACCAATTAGCTTTACTCTGTTGCACTTGCTCCTGGCAACAGAGTCCACCACCAGAATGCAGCTCTCCTCCTGAATCGCTGCCACTAAGCTCTGTCAGAGCTACAAGGAAATCCCCTATGACTCCTTCCACACCTGGGCTAAGACAGTGCTGCAAGGAACGCTCTCCAGCTCCTTCCTCCACCAAGGATGGTTGAAATGAACACTATCACCAACACTGATTGCAACACCTGTGACTCTTTTATAGCAGAGCCAGCAATCACACCTGCATTATAATTATGTGCACTTAACTAAAGAAACTAGAGTGCAATGGCGCTCACCACCACCGGGGGCAAACTTAGAACAAACGACACCACAGTGCAATAATCCTAATGGCCACCGGGGGTAAAAACCAAACTTAAGCACAGCTTATGAAAAAAAAGGTTACCTGTGCTTTTTATCAGTCCTGATCCAGCATGGATCATGACAGCCTGGGATTGCTTTGGTGCTGGTAAAGTGGGAGATTTGTACAAGGTAAAAGGGATTTTGAATAAGGAAGGTTGTCACTAAATTTTGCAACGCCTTTCCACAGCCTGTGGATAGTGCTTGATTGGAGCCAATTTCATCCTACAACAGGACACCTCCAAATTATGCAAGAACTATTTAGGGAAGAAGCAGGCAGCTGGTATTCTATCTGTAATGGAGTGGCCAGCACAGTCACCAGATCTCAACCCCATTGAGCTGTTGTGGGAGCAACTTGACCGTATGGTACGCAAAAAGTGGCCATCAAGCCAAACCAACTTGTGGGAGGGGCTTCTGGAAGCATGGGGTGAAATTTCTCCAGATTACCTCAGCAAATTAACTGCTAGAATGCCAAAGGCCTGCAATGCTGTATTTGCTGCAAAGGGAGCATTCTTTGACAAAAGCAAAGTTTGAGAAAATTATTATTTCAAATAAAAATCTTTTTTTTTGAACCTTGTCAATGTCTGGACTAGATTTTAAATTCATTTGGCAACTCATTTGATTAATAAAAGTATAAGTTTTCATGGAAAACACAAAATTATCTGGGTGATCCCAAAATTTTGAACGGTAGTGTAATTTAAAGTCTGGTATCTCCATCACATGACTCACCTATCTGTGGGCTAAAAATTGTGGCATTTTTGTAGCTCCATTGAACTGTTTTTGCTGGATTTTAGTCTAGTTATAGACACTATTTTGCTGTTTTTAAACAAAGTACAGTCCAGATATTTTAAAGTGTAGTATCTCCGCTACACACCTCACCTATCTGTGTGCTAAAAATTGTGTCATCTGAGGGCTCCTCTAAGATGGTGAGCGGCGATGACATCATGATCAGCGTCATCATCCCGCTTCTCTGTGTTCTGAAACACTCTCTGCTCACAATCAAGGAGGATGCATTGCAGGCAGAGCACGATGAGATGAATCAAGGAACCATACAGGGTGATTACACACAGCCCAGCCTCATGTCATTTCAACGTGGATTGGCTGACAATGAGGAAGAGGAGGAGGAGGAAGAACAGGAGCTATTTTCATGCACTATAGACGGAACTACAAGCACAACTGTCATACCGTCTGTTCAACGTGGATGGCCTGAGGACGGGGAGGAGGAGAGTATGGTCAGTTGTCCTCTTGGTGAGGACGTGGAAGTCTTGCCTGTTAGAAATCTGGCACACATGGCTGACTTTATGTTGCCTTTCCCGTGACCCTCGTATTCTCCAAATTTTGGGTGACAGTCATTACTGGTTGGTGACACTTCTAGAACTACGCTACAAGGAGAACTTTCAATCTCTTCTTCCAGAGGCAGACAGGTGTACCAAAATGGTACAGTACCAGAAGGTCATTGTTGCGGATTTATTAAAAAAATTCCCATCTGAAAATGCTGGCGCCTGAGGTCACAGTTCGTTGGTCAACCAAGGAGTACAGGAGAGAGAGACACAACTCCAATCCAGCAGAGCCAGGGGAACACTGGCAAAATTCTGGGAGAGTTTTCTCAGACCCTCCCATCGCAGTGGCCCTGAGGCGCGGGGTACTATCACAAGGAGTGCAAAGTTTTGGAAGATGCTGAGGGAGTACCTTGCTGACCGTACCAACGTCCTCCGTGATTCCTCTGTGCCTTATGATTATTGGGTATCCAAGCTGGACACGTGGCATGAACTGGCTCTCTACGCCTTGGAGGTCCTGGCCTGCCCTGCTGCTAGCGTTTTGTCAGAGCGTGTTTTAGTGCCACCGGTGAAATTATAACTGATAAGTGCATCCGCCTGTCAACTGAAAATGCAGACAGGCTGACTCTTATAAAAAGTATCAAGGGCTGGATTTGGCCAGACTACTCTACACCACTGAATGATAACAGCGAAACATAACCTCAAATCCAGTGTCATTTTTTGGGAGGTATATTCCCATGCATCTCTTCACACCCACACATGGGTATATGCTTTCTGATTTTGGCTATTTGCTGTTATCCTCCTCCTTCTCCTCATTCTCATCAGCCACCACCACTAGATCACCATGGTGGCCGTGGTCCGTGATGCAACAGCCACGTTATTGTGTTAAAGAGTGTTTATGATGTCCGTAAAAAAAAACTTTACATGGTATGTTGATGTGTACCCCCCAGGGGGAAAAGTTTGTCATCCCGTGCACTTAGTGTAAGGGCATTACAACCATAGGAGACCCGCTTCTTTAAATTGGGAAAAGATTTTTAGTAGGCAATCCTCCACGTTTCTTCCAAGGGGTATTGGGGTGCATCAAAATTTGTGGCAGACCTTGCATTCACTGCATAGGCAAACAGTATGAGACAGCCACTTCCTAATAATGTGAACATTGTTCTTTCGTCAGCTTCAACAATGCAATTCTCCACTGCCAGTTCTTCAGCCACAACACTGATATTTTCCACTGCTGGTTCTTCAGGCTCAACACTGCAATGCTCCACTGCCGGGTCTTCAGCCTCAACTATGCAGTGCTCCAATGCCGAGTCGTCAGCCTCAACACTTAAATGCTCCACTGCTTTGTGTTCAGCCTCAACACTTAAATGTTCCACTGCCGGGTCATCAGCCTCAACTATGCAATGCTCCAATGCCGAGTGTTCAGCCTCCACACGTAAATGCTCCACTGCCAGGTCATCAGCCTCAACTATGCAATGCTCCAATGCCGTCTCTTCAGCCTCAACACTTAAATGTTCTACTGTTGGGCCTTCAGCCCCAATACTGCAATGATCCACTGCAGTTTTTTCAGCCTCAACACTTCAATTCTCCAATGTAGTTTCTTCAGTCTCAACATAGCAATGCTTCAATGCAGGTTCTTTAGCCACAACACTTGCACTCACTTGATGAGTAAACATTATTGGAGTACCAAATGAATAATAGGAACTTTGGTTTCATGTGGCCATCCAGGACGTCTCTTCAAACGGTTATTGGGGTGCGTCCAAATTTGGAGTAGGACTTGCAATCACTTCAATATTATGGGAGTACCAAATGAAGAATGGGAACTTTGGTTTTATGTGTTCATTCAGTACATTGGTTCATAGGGTTATTGGGAAGCGTGTAACTTTGTAGCAAGGCGGGCCTTGCAATGCATAGGCAAACAGTGTGGCAGTACAAAATTTCTAATAATGGGAGCTTTGGTTTCATGTGGCCATCCAGTACGTTGGTTCAAAGGGTTATTGGGGTGCGTGCAACTTTGTGGCAAGGCGAGCCTTGCATTCAATACATTGGCAAATACTATGGGAGACCCACTTTCTCCTAATGGCAACCTTTTTTTCATGAGACCCTCCTGTACTTCTCTTCAAAGGAGTATTGGGTGTATCTAAATTTGGTGCAGGGCAGGCCTTGCATTCAGTGAATAGGCTAACAGTATGGCAGTACCAAATGAAAAACATGGGAACTTTGGTTTCATGTGGCCATCCAGTACGTCAGTTCAAAGGGTTATTGGGGTGCGTGGAACTTTGTGGCAAGGTGGGCCTTGCATTCAATGCATAGGCAAACAGTGTGGCAGTACACAATTTCTAATAATGGGAACTTTGGTTTCATGTGGCCATCCAGTACGTTGGTTCAAAGAGTTATTCGGGTGCGTGCAACTTTGTGGCAAGGCGGGCCTTGCATTCAATACATTGGCAAATACTATGGGAGACCCACTTTCTCCTAATGGCAACCTTTTTTTCATGAGACCCTCCTGTACTTCTCTTCAAAGGAGTATTGGGTGTATCTAAATTTGGTGCAGGGCAGGCCTTGCATTCAGTGAATAGGCTAACAGTATGGCAGTACCAAATGGAAAACATGGGAACTTTGGTTTCATGTGGCCATCCAGTACGTCAGTTCAAAGGGTTATTGGGGTGCGTGGAACTTTGTGGCAAGGTGGGCCTTGCATTCAATGCATAGGCAAACAGTGTGGCAGTACACAATTTCTAATAATGGGAACTTTGGTTTCATGTGGCCATCGAGAACATCGGTTCAAAGGGTTATTGGGGTGCGTGTAACTTTGGGGCAAGGCAGGCATAGGCAAACATTATGGGAGACCCACTTTCTTATAATGGGAACATTTTTTCATGAGGCCCTCCTGTACATCTCGTCAAAGGGGTATTGGGGTGCATCCTAATTTTTGGCAGCCCTGCCACTCACTGCATAGGCAATAGCAGGATAGGAGACCCACTGTTTAAAAGCAACAAAGCATAGCCGGCTGATGGTCCTTTAAGAGTATTAATACTGCCTGATGCCCCTATAAAAATAGGCTTTGTGACTTTCAAAGTCCCTCCTTCATAAAGGAAACAGGATGTGTTTGATAATGTGTCACACACAACTTGGCCAGCTAAGGTTGTTAAGTGATAAATGACATTTCCCTGTGAATATATTTGTACTGGTTGAAAGCAGTGTTAAAGTTGAAAAATGCATCAAAAGCACTATGTGTGAACATAGCCCAAGTGGTAACATAGTAACATAGTAACATAGTTATTAAGGTTGAAGGGAGACTTTAAGTCCATCTAGTTCAACCCATATCCTATCCTAACTTGCCCTAACATGTTGATCCAGAGGAAGGCAAAAAAAACCCATGTGGCAAACAGTAAGCTTCACATTGGGGAAAAAAATTCCTTTCCGACTCCTCATACGGCAATCAGACTAGCTCCCTGGATCAACGCAATATTAAGGAAACTAGTGTATATACCCTGTAATATTATACTTTTCAAGAAAGGCATCCAGTCCTTCTTAAATTTTAGTAGGGAATCACTCATTACAACATCATATGGCAGAGAGTTCCATAGTCTCACTGCTCTTACAGTAAAGAATCCGCGTCTGTGAGTATGCTTAAACCTTCTTTCCTCCAGACGTAGAGGATGCCCCCTTATCCCCATCACAGGTCTAAGAGTAAAAAGATCATTAGAAAGCTCTTGGTATTGTCCCCGCATATATTTATACATTGTAATAAGATCACCCCTAAGCCTTCGATTCTCCAAACTAAATAACCCCAAGTGTAATAACCTGTCTTGGTATTGCAGACCCCCTAGTTCCCTAATAACCTTGGTCGCTCTTCTCTGCACCCGCTCCAGTTCAGCTATGTCTTTCTTATACACCGAAGACCAGAACTGTACACAGTATTCTAAGTGTGGTCGCACTAGTGACTTATATAGAGGTAAAATTATGTTCTCCTCATGAGCATCTATGCCTCTTTTAATGCATCCCATTATTTTATTTGCCTTTGCAGCAGCTGCCTGACACTGGCTGCTAAATGTGAGTTTGTCGTCCACCCATACACCCAGGTCTTTTTCAGTGACTGTTTTGCCCAGTGTTTTACAATTAAGCACATAATTATACATCTTGTTCGTTCTACCCAAGTGCATGACCTTATATTTATCCCCATTAAAGCTCATTTGCCATTTATCAGCCCAAGCTTCTAGTTTACATACATCCTCCTGTAATATAAAATTGTCCTCCTCTGTATTGATTACCATGCAGAGTTTAGTGTCATCTGCAAATATTGAAATTCTACTCTCTATGCCCCCTACAAGGTCATTAATAAATATGTTAAAAAGAAGCGGTCCCAAAACTAACCCCTGTGGTACCCCACTGCTAACCGTGACCCAGTCCGAGTGTGCTCCATTAATAACCACCCTTTGTTTCCTATCCTGAGCCAGCTCTTAACCCACCTACACATATTTTCCCCTATCCCCATTGTTCTCATTTTATGTATCAACCTTTTGTGTGGCACCGTATCAAAAGCTTTTGAAAAGTCCATGTACACCACGTCCACTGCATTCCCTTGGTCCAGTCCGGAACTTACCTCTTCATAAAAGCTTATCAGATTAGTCTGACAGGAAAGGTCCCTTGTAAACCCATGTTGATATTGGGTCATGAGGTTATTCTTCTCCAGATACTCCAGTATAGTATCTCTTAGAAAACCCTCCAGGATTTTACCCACAGTTGAGGTTAAACTTACTGGCCTATAATTTCCAAGTTCAGTTTTTGTCCCCTTTTTGAATATTGGCACCACATTTGCTATACGCCAGTCCTGTGGTACAGACCCTGTTATAATGGAATCTTTAAAGATTAAAAATAATGGTCTATCTATGACTGTGCTTAATTCCTGCAGTACTCGGGGGTGTATCCCATCCGGGCCCGGGGATTTGTCAATTTTAGTGATTTTTAGACGACGCCGTACTTCCTGCTGGGTTAAGCAGGTGACATTTAACTGAGAATTTTATCCCTGATCATGTTATCCGTCATGGGATTTTCTTGTGTAAATACTGTTGAAAAAAAGTCATTTAGCATATTGGCTTTTTCCTCATCCTCATCCACCATTTCACCCAGACTATTTTTAAGGGGGCCAACAATATCATTTTTTAGTTTCTTACTATTTATGTAGTTAAAGAATATTTTGGGATTATTTTTACTTTCTCTAGCAATGAGTCTCTCTGTCTCAATGTTTGCTGTCTTGATTTGCTTTTTACAGAATTTATTTAATCTTCTGTATTTAGTTAATGCCTCATCACTACCTACTTGCTTTAATTCTCTAAATGCTTTATTTTTATTTCTTATTGCGCCCCTTACAGCTCTATTTAGCCATAGTGGTTTCCTCCTATTTCTAGCATGTTTATTCCCATATGGTATATATTGTGCACAGGTCCTATTCAAGATGCTAATAAATGTCTCCCATTTTCTTTGTGTATTTTTATGTCTCAGGATATCGTCCCAGTTAATTGCACCAAGATCATCTCTCATCCGTTGGAAATTTGTTTTCCCGAAGTTTAGTGTCCTTGTAACCCCTCTACTACACATCTTATTAAAGGATACATGAAAACTTATTAATTTGTGATCACTATTACCCAAGTGACCCCCAACCCTTACATTTGATATGCGGTCTGGCCTGTTGGTTAATATTAGGTCTAGCAGTGCCCCCCCTCTTGTTGGGTCCTGAACCAGTTGTGAAAGGTAATTGTTTCTCATAGTAGTCAAAAACCTATTACCTTTGCTGGAATTGCAGGTTTCGGTTCCCCAATGTATTTCAGGGTAGTTGAAGTCCCCCATAATAATGACTTCTCCTTGAGTCGCAGCTTCATCTATTTGCTTTATGAGGATATTCTCTGTTGCTTCCATTATTTTTGGAGACTTATAACAAACCCCTATCAGTAATTTATTATTTTTCCCCCCTCCCCTTAGCTCTACCCACAGGGACTCTACATTTTCATTAGGATGATTTTACATATAAACACACACCTCCCCCTCGTTTATTAGTACGGTCATTTCTGAACAGACTATAGCCCTGTAAATTAACCACCCAGTCGTGGCTCTCATCCAGCCATGTCTCAGATATCCCCACCATGTCATAATTATGTTCCAACAACATTAACTCCAATTCCTCCATCTGTTGGCGAGGCTTCTGGCATTAGTATACATGCACTTTATGTATCTCTCTGTACCTCTATTCTTTCTTAAATTAACTGTTCCACCCCCACCCCCAATGTCATTATTTGTGCCCAGGTCTCTATCTGCACTGTTTTCCCCTCCTATAAAAGGAATACCCTCCCCCCGTCCCTAGTTTAAACACTCCTCCAACCTTCTAGCCATTTTCTCCCCCAGCACAGCTGCACCCTCCCCATTGAGGTGCAGCCCGTCCCTAGCGTAGAACCTGTTGCCAACTGAGAAGTCGGCCCAGTTCTGCAGGAACCCAAACCCCTCCTTCCTACACCAATTCCTGAGCCACTTATTAACCTCCCTAATCTCCCGTTGCCTCTCTGGCGTGGCACGTGGTACAGGAAGTATTTCCGAAAATACCACCTTGGAGGTCCTTGCTTTAAGCTTACAGCCTAATTCCCTGAAATCATCTTTAAGGACCTTCCACCTACCTCTAACTTTGTCATTTGTGCCAATGTACACCATGACCGCTGGATCCTCACCAGCCCCTCCCAGTAATCCCAGTAATCTGTCAACCCGATCAGTGATGTGTCGGATTCGAGCGCCAGGTAGGCAGCACACCGTTCGACGATCCCTGTCTTTGTGACAGATTGTCCTATCTGTTCCCCTAATAATTGAGTCTCCCACTACCAGAACCTGTCTGGCCTGCCCTGCTCTCCTATTTCCCCCTTTACTGGAGCAGACACTCCTCCGGCTTTCAGAGGACATGCCTTGCTGCAGCAGTGCTACTCCTGCACTAACACTCCCCTCATCTGCCAACTTAGCAAACCTATTGGGGTGTGCCAGATCAGGACTAGCCTCCCTGGTGCTCTTCCCTCTACTCCGCCTTCTAACTGTCACCCAGCTAGCTGCTTCATTGTCCTGCAGCTCCAACCTAGCATCCCCCTCCTCATCTATCCCATTGAGCGTCTGCTCAGTGAGCAGAAGACTCCTTTCCATATTGTCTGGAAGGAACATGTGGAGGAACATTTTTGTTTTGGGTTATTCATTTTTCCTTACGTAGAAATCATTACCCTGGAAAGGATGTTCCTTAACATATTTCCCAGGAAAATCCATTTTGGTTTTGTTTTTGTATGTTTTATTGCGGGCCTGTAAAAGTGGCTTTACACTACACTTTCCCAGGAAAATCCATTTTGTTTTTGTTTTTGTATGTTTTATTGCGGGCCTGTAAAAGTGGCTTTACACTCTGACTACACTATTCACAGCAGTGACCTAGGAGTCAGAAATGCTTCCAGGGGTCTTCCCCATGATGTTCCCATGAAATTTCAGCACTGTTCCCATCGATTTCAGATGTTATCAGACCCTAAAAAGACCCCCCGGGGGGTTGCAGCAAAAAAGGTCGGGTTTCCCATAGACTTACATTGGGCTCGTCGCTCCAGCCGAGCACCGGAGCATTACAATTTGCTTGACCCGAGCAACGAGCACTCGAGAATTTTAGTGCTCGCTCATCACTAATCTGCAGTAGTCGTCGTTAGTATTGCTTACAATAATCATTTATTATGGTTTTCTAATGTGTCCATACAAAAAACATTGTATGTACGTGATTTTTGGATAATCTATCCATGAAAAATAACAAGTCAAGTTGGCAACCCTGAAGAGTGGCCACTAATGGGACACATTGCTCACCCCATGTCTGGTTGGTCTGAAAGAAGTGAGAGAACAGCAGCTGAATAATGACTGGTAATTGGCTGTAGGACTCAAATGGCATAACCACCTCACAAAAGTTTTGGCACACCGAGCACCGACATTGTTGGAACATTGCCAGTACAGGAGGTGAGTAAAACGTGTTTTCCAGGACGTCCTATCCTGACAGCATGATGGGGTTTGTCCTTTCATCCTTACCGGGACAGGAAATGCATGAGAGGTTAAAGGTCCCCTCCCACGCCCACACTCCAGTGTTTTTCCTGTCCCTGTAAGGACAGGCACGAGAGACGACGCGGAGGAAGTTAGCCGTGGCATCCAGCAAGGAGCTTACCCAAGATGAGGTCGACGGGCCCAGGGGGATCGGGATCCACACGGCAGCTCCCCCCATGAGACGGTCCGGGGCAGCACCCCTCTAAGGGGGGGTTCTCTGCCAGGTGTCCCGTGGAGCATGGCTCCGGGACTTGGAGCCACTTCCCCTCAGCGGGGCTCTCGGCTCCCGCCGCCGCAACGCCGCATCATCCGGAGGAGGCACTGGAACGTCGGTGGCCGCGTCACTTCCAGGTGCCCGATGACGACTTCCGGTTGTGTCACGGGCATGGGCGCATCAGAGACGGGCGGACGCGACGGAGAGCGGAGGCGACCGGTGGAAGGTAGGATAAAAAGTCGGGGAGGGTCGGCCATACAGGTCTGCTGCAACCGCATCACCACCATGGAAAACACCGTGAAAACCAGTGATCAGCCTAAGCCAGCGTCCGTAAGTAGGGGGCACAGTGGGCAGTATATACTTAAAAGAAAGGAGCTTTAATAAAAGAACTCCTGTGCTTTATATTAAGGAAAAAACGGCACCAGCTTTCGCAGCATCAACCTCCAGGACATCGGGCTGACCCAAATACCTCATCTGTTCCAGCAAACTACCGGGGTTGTGGTAAAAACCCCTATGTGAAGAGTGCACCCTTAGGATCATCAGAGGCGAGCAGGCCTCTTTCCTTGCAGAGATGCGCACAATGGTCAGAGAGGAGGTCTAGACCTCCGTCTCCGGACTGCTACCGGCTCAGTTTTCAGCCAGGCTGAGGCTAAGAGACCAAGATGGGAGTCCGATCAGTCATCAGATGAAGAAATCCAATGTACGAATTCGGAGGAAGAGGGCGAAATCACCTCAGAACCCCTGAAATAGGGAAAAGATACCTCTTCTCCTCAGAAAACACGGACAAGCTTCTCGGCGCTGTGAGAAGCATGCAGATTGAGGAAGCCCCAAATACTCAATCCATCCTGCATGAGATGTTTGGGGGCCTAAGAGCTAGGATCCGTCAGATCTTCCCAGTTAACGACCATATCCGTTCAGTGATTCTGGAAGAATGGGAGGACGCCGAGAAATGACTGATTGTGCCTCGAGACTTTAAGCTTTGACTACCATTTAACCAGGAGGATATTAACACTTGGGATGAGGCTCCTAAGATCGACTCCCTGGTGGCCAGTGTGTCAAGGAAGACTTCAATTCCCTTGGAAGATTCCTCAAGCCTCAAGGAACCCATGGATAAAAAGGCCGACGTGCTACTAAAGAGGGCTTGGGAGGCCTCTGCGGCAGTTATGAAAGCAAACATAGCCGCCACATCGGACGCCAGGTCCATGCATCTGTGAATCGACCACTTAGAGCAGCAATTAAAAGAGAAAACCCCTAGAGGCGATATCTTAGAAGGCCTTCCCCTGTTAAGGATTGCAACTGGTTTCCTGGCGGACACTTCAGCTGAATCCGTGCGACTTGAGGCCAGGAATAATTCTTTATCCAATGCGGCTCATCAGGCCATATGGATGAAGACCTGGTCAGGGGACTACCAGTCGAAAAATAAATTATGTGTCATATCCTTCTCAGGTGGGAGAGTTTTTGGGCCGGCCTTAGATAAGATTCTGGAGAATGCCTCGGACGACAAAAAAGGTTTTCCCGAGGAAAAACCAAAAAGACATTTTCCCCTTCAAAGATTCCGTCCTTACCAAAGACAGGAATATAGGGAGAAGGGGAAATCATTGCGCTGGGAGTACACGAAGGGGGGGGGGAAAGTAGGGCTCCCCCGTCTCGCTCCGGACAAAGTTCCAGAAGCAGGAGACAATGACGCCATACCTGTAGGGGGTCGCCTCAGACACTTCGCGAAGGCATGAGAACTCATCTCCCAAAACCAATGGATTCTCAATACTATCTCCAAGGGCTATACCATCGAATTCACAGAACCCCCCCAGCATGATTTGTGGTTACAAATCCCCGGTCCAAAACCCTGATAGATCCTATATGGGCAGACATAAAGACCTGCTAAGGTCAGGGGTAGTGGTTCTGGTTCCAGAAATAGAGAGAGGTCAGGGCCACTATTCAACCCTCCTCACAGTAAAACAAACTGTCGGGGGAGAGTCGGACCATTATAAATTTAAAGCCATTAAATCAATGGATCCAGTACAAAAGATTCCGAATGGAGTCCCTAAAAACCACCATCCCATTGATAGACCGGAACGCCGCAATGTACACAATAGATCTAAAAAAGTGCATACTATCACGTTCCCATCTACCCTCACTGTCAGAAGTTCCTACACTTTGCACTAAAATTAGGAAGCAGGTACTACCACTTTCAGTTTCAGGCTCTTCCTTTCGGCTTGGCTTCAGCACCTCAGGTTTTTACGAAGCTAGTCGCCGAGATCATGGCACACTTGAGACAAGACGGAATAATCATCGTGCCATACTTGGATGACTTCTTCGTGATATCTCATTCAGCATCGGAGTTCAAGGAACAGCTAGACTCGGTAATTGCCACGCTCGAAAACCTAGGCTGGATCTTGAACAAAGAAAAGTCAGACCTGCAGCCCGGTACCCAGAAGAAATTCCTGGGAGTCATGTTAGATTCCAGAAGAAGAATCTCATTTTTACCGGAGGAAAAAAAGAAATCCATCATGTGCAAAGTTCACCAGCTAAGGCGAGATCGAATATCCATAAGAACCACAATGAAGATCCTGGTTACCCTGACAGCATGCATACCCTGCATAATGTGGAGCCAGGCTCAGACAAGAAGCCTACAAAGGGAGATCCTGACAAAATGGGACAGACGGCAGTCCTCTCTGGACAGGGAGATTCGGCCATCCCCAGCCTTGAGATCATCTCTAAAGTGGTGGATCAGTCACAGAAATATTAGCCAGGGGGTGCCTTGGATCCTGTCACCATGCGTAACTATCATCACGGACACCAGCAGAGACGGATGGGGGGCCCATATGGAAGGAAGGTACCTGCAGGGAACATGGCCTGGAAACATCAGCTCACAGTCCTCAAACTACCGTGAGCTACGAGCAGTTTGGGAGACGCTAAAACGAAGCAGGTTGAGTCTACGGGACCAAAATATAAAGGTCATGTCAGACAACGTGACCACATTAGCCTTCCTATGCCATCAGAGGGGCCCAAAGCACGGGAAGCTTCAGGATTTAGCAGCCCACATCCTCACTTGGGCAGAGAACAACGTTCATTCCTTGTCAGCGGTACACCTAGAAGGCTCCAATAACAACATAGCCGATTATCTGAGCAGACAGGAAGTCCGAGCCACCGAGTCGGAACTAAAAGAAGAAATCTTCATAGACTTGTGCCATTGGTGGGGAACCCCCCCAGCTGGACCTCTTCATGACAAAAAAGAACACCAAGCTAAAGAGATTCTACTCCCTCAATCCAGCGGACCATCCGGAGGGGGTCAACGCCCTGAACCAGAGTTGGGGAGTGGGACTGCTATATGGCTTTCCCCCTATCACCATAATACCGAGAGTCCTCAGAAAGATCCAAGAAGAAGGAGCCTGGGTGATGCTAGTCGTTCCCTTTTGGCCCAGGCGAAGTTGGTTCCCCTCATCAAGAAGATGGCTCAGGATGGGCCCTCCATCTGCCGACGGCAGCGGATTTGCTTTCCCTGGGCCCAGTTCGGCACCGAAATCCGGAAAACCTACAGCTGGCAGCATGGATCCTGAGAGGGAGGTCCTAAAATCCAGACACCTTTGCGACCAAGTGATCTCCACGCTGCAGGCTAGCCGTAAGCCAGTTACGAGCACAATATATCATAAAATTTGGAAGAAGTTCTGCTCAGAAGGTGGTAATACCCCCATAGACCTGTCTCGCCCAAATATCCCTCAGATCCTTGACTTCCTGCAGGCAGGATTTAAAAAGGGTCTAAGTTCAAGCACATTGAAAGTCCAGATAGCAGCTTTAAGTACTTTCTTTGATTTTTTCCTCGGCTTCTCATCCATGGATAGCACGGTTTACAAAGGCCATCCAGAGATTGAGACCCATGTTAAGGAAAACAGTCCCCCCATGGGACCTAAATCTGGTACTTAACGCTCTATGCAGACCCCCTTATGAGCCAATATCCAAAATAGACGTCACAAGGCTTACACAGGCTTAGCCATCACCTCAGCCAAGCGGCTGGGCGAGATCCGGGCCCTGTCAGTCCAAAACCCCTACATCCTAATCTTAGAGGACTGCATAATACTAAAATTAAACCCAGAATTCCTCCCCAGAATCTAAACCAGGAGATAGTCCTATCCTCATTTTGCCCATTCCCAAAAAATGATAAAGAAAAACTTTTTCACTCATTGGACGTCAGACGAGCGGTCACACGCTACTTAGAGGTCACGTGAGAGCGGCGACCGGACACAAAATTGTTTATCCAGTACGGTGGTAAAAATAGGGGTAGAGGTGCATCTACACACACCCTAGCAAGATGGATAATATCAATTATCGCCTCAGCGTACGAGGATTACCTATACCAGAGGGGCTTAGGGCCCATTCCACTAGGGCAATAGCGACGTCATGGGCAGAGAGGGCAGGAGCCTCAGTAGAGCAAATATGCAGGGCCGCCACCTGGTCTACACTAAACACTTTCTGTAGACACTATAAATTGGACACGCTAACGGACAGCCAGACGACCTTCGGTCATAAGGTGCTACAAGCATTAGTCTCACCCTAAACGAATTCCTACTTTGGTATTCTCCATCGTGCTGTCAGGATAGGACGTCCTGGAAAACGGAGATTAGACCTACCGGTAATGTTATTTCCAGGAGTCCATCCTGACAGCACTGGTAGTTCCCACCCGATGATTTGTATTGGTGGTAATATGCTTGTACTAAATCTAAATAAATAATAATTGCATCCATACTGGTGTAGTACTTGTGAAAATCACTGGAGTGTGGGCATGGGAGGGGACCTTTAACCTCTCGTGCACTTCCTGTCCCGGTAAGGATGAAAGGACAACCCCCATCGTGCTGTCAGGATGGACTCCTGGAAATAACATTACCGGTAGGTCTAATCTCCGTTTTTGTCTTGCTAGGGGGAATATAGTATTTAAGAAGTGGTTATGTCTACTTATTTCTGTTCCTTTATATTATTATTGATTTATTCATAGCTTACCTCTGTAATCCGGAAGCGCATATGATGACACATAATATTAAAAATCTTTATGGGATTTTCAGAAAATCCTTTTACATAAGAGGGTTTGAAAAAATTGGGATATGAGTAAAGAAAATTGCGAGCAGGGAAGGCAAAGGTTAAGTTGTGAAATTCTCCATAGCGGAACAGAATATTCATAATTGAGCTGCTAGCCGTCTTGTGAGTTTTTAGGAAGAAGATGTTGTTCTTGGGTTGACAAAATTTTGTATCTTGTTCTCTCCTGAGAGCAGATTCCTGAATTAAAGCTGTTTCACTTTGTGTTCTTGATTTTAAAATCATTAACACTTCCTTCCACCTCGGCACTTTAAATCTTTCAGACAATTGACCTTTGTGCAAATAACGCAAAAGTTCAGATACAATATCTTGTTCTCTGACGTAATTGTTGTCATCTCTTTCAAGGCCATAAGTAACTCCATCTCCATTATTGAAGGATAACATACTTTGTGTTAAAGGAATCTCGTTTGTTTTATACCTGTATGAGAGTCAAGATTTGAGGCACATTATAAATACAGTAATAGCCATATAAGTTACAGTAATATGTCTGATAAATTCACAAACTTCTTAGTTGCTAGATCTGAAGAATATCAGATACTGAGTTTGATTTGCTGATGGTGCCTTTTACTTCTAGAAAAGAATCTGGTTTGGCCTAATGTCCTTAACTATGTGGCAAGATTTGTTAAAGGGAACCTGTCAGCAGGATTGTGCACAGTCACCTACAGACAGTGTCAGGTCGGCGCCATTATACTGATTACAATGATACCTTGGTGATGAAATCCATCTTGTGGTTGTTGTTTAATCTTTAATCTCTTTATTTTCAGCTTTGAGTTAATGATATGCTCGTGCTCCGGAGCGGCCTGTGGGGGTCTTCATGTGGTGCTCTGATTAGGTATTCATGCATGTGTATGGCTTCTGACAGGTCACTGCCTCTTCCAAACTGTTACTGCGCAGGTGCAGCCACCACCATTTTGAGACAGATTTTTTTTTAACCCCTTTCCGACGTCGGTCGTAATAGTACACCGATGTCGGACAACCTCCCTTTGATGTGGGCTCCGGGGGTAAGCCCACATCATTCCCGGGACATGTCAGCTGTTTTGAACAGCTGACATGTGCCCGCAATAGCCACGGGTGGAATTGCGATCCATCCGCGACTATTAACTAGTTAAATGTCGCTGTCAAACTCTGACAGCAGCATTTGATAAGCTTTTCTGGCAATCGTGCCAGAAATACGCACACCGGTTACCCGCGTCACGTGATCGCGGGTCATCGGTGTGTTGGCATGACACCCGGAGGTCTCCTGGAGAGGTCTTGTTGTCAGTGCCAGATTGCTGTGAGTGCCACCTAGTGGCCAGCGCTCATAGCAAGTCAGCAGTTCTTCTGACCATTGCCTCTATGTAGCAGAGCCGATCGGGTTGTAGCAGCTTCTAGTCTCCCATGGAGACTATTGAAGCATGCCAACAGTAAGAAAGAAAATGTTTTTAAAAATGTAAAAAAATAGAAAAAAGTAGAAAAGTTCAAATGATCCCGCTTTCTCCCCATTCAAAATAAAACAATAAAAATAAAATCAAACATACACATATTTGGTATCACCGTGTTCATAATCACCCGATCTATCAATAAAAAAAGGATTAACCTGATCGCTAAACGGCGTAGCGAGAAAAAAGTAAAAACGCCAGAATTACAGTTTTTTGGTCACTGCAACATTGCATTAAAATGCAATAACGGGCGATCAAAAGATCATATATGCTCCAAAATAGTGTCATTAAAAACTTCAGCTCGGCATGAAAAAAATAAGCTCTCAACAAAACCGAGATCACGAAAAATAAAGATGCTACGGGTATTGAAAAATGGCACAATTTTTTTTTAACAAAGTTTGGAATTTTTCTTCACCACTTAGATAAAAAAGAACTTAGACATGTTAGATGTCTATGAACTCGTAATGACCTGGAGAATCATAATGGCAGGTCACTTTTAGCATTTAGTTAGCCTAGTAAAAAAGCCAAACAAAAAACAACTGTGGGATTGCACTTTCTTGCAATTTCACCGAACTTGGAATTTTTTCCCATTTTCTAGTACACGACATGGTAAAACCAATGATGTAATTCAAAAGTGCAACTCGTCCCACAAAAAACAAGCCCTCACATTGCCATATTGACGGAAAAACTTAAGTTATGGCTCTGGGAAGGAGGGGAGCGAAAAATGAAAGCACAAAACCGAAAAAACCCTGGGGGTTAATGTGTTACTGAATTTATTTATACAAGCAAAATTGCCGGCGTTAGCCTGATGAAGGTGTTTTTTTCAATATATATAATATTCATTATGTAAACTGGGGTCAGGTCACTGAGGGATCAGTGACCTGTCAGAAGTCATACAGGTGAATACCTAATCAGAGCACCACATGAAGGTCCCCCACAAGCCGCCCCCGAAGCATGAGCATATCATTAACTCATAACTGAAAATAAAGATTAAATAATAACCACAAGATGGATTTCATCAACCAAGGTATCAGTGTAATCAGTATAACAGTGCCGACCTGACACTGTCTGTAGGTTACTCATAACAATCCTGCTGACAGGTTCCCTTTAACCCCTTTACCCCAAGGGTGGTTTGCATGTTATTGACTGGAATAACCACAATGTCCAAAACCTAATAAGGAGGGCACTTCACACAATCATATAGCACAAATCCCATGAAAAATAACATGGAACAAAGAAGAGATCCCAATAATATTAAAAAATCCTTTTATTCAAAATAGTTATAAAATGACAAAAGCATAATGCCATATAGGGGACGCTATACACACTCACAAAATCATCATGAGGAGAAAATACATAAACCCAGACTAGAACATGTGTAAGCCAATCACATAACAATACATGTCAAAGATCCAGATTACATTCTATAAAAGACCATGAGTAATGTCCAAAAATAGACAAACAATATCACTCCCCAAAAGTGGAAACAATCTCTCTGTAAACTAGAGGCACAAATACTCAGAGACCGTGTGTAAATAACACAGTCACCATGTAAGGCAACCTAATCAAGAAAATGCCATAGTGCACAGAGAAAATGATATATCATTACCTATATGAGAGAGTGTGGTCCATCTCCTCTTTTTTATGGGTTTGGGGTCATTATTTGTTTTATATCATTTTAACAGTTTTTTCTTGATTGCAGTATAAGAGTAGTCTTCAATCTGTTGCTGTATACATCCGGGATCTGAGATTCTGTTGTGGATGGTTCTACAATCAAGATTTAAGATCTATGTATTATTGCATCAAATTTTTCACAACAGCACAATTTGAATATATGTATTCCTTATTTGTTCACGAAATGTGTTTCTGAGATATGTGCATTTTATGTTTAATGTGATGGCACCATGTATTTGTATCATACTTGTCTATATATAACGTGTTTCTTGTCATTGTGGGGATATTGATGATTGTGCCCCAATTGGGTGGTTTATATAGCACTAATGCACTTTATTATGGTCAGGTGAATATCATGACGTTTAACATAAATGGAATTGTTGAATGTAATGTCACGATCTATTTATATTATAAATAATAATGTATTCTATACACTCTTATTAGGGTTCTTGTGCACTAGTCTCTTTAAATTATATGGCTGGTCATTAATATTATATTCTTCTTTTTGTTTTTCCCGGTATGTAATTTGGCCTTCAGATTGTGCGCATGCGCTGCTAGTCACGGCCTCTGGTGCTTCCTGGCGACACTCTGATATTGACACGCATAGCTTAAGCTTGCGGTTCATTGAGCGCTAGGGGAAGTACATCATAGGGGCGTGTCTGGCGGCGTCATGCGCCGCTTCATCTGATTGGTGATGGAGGCGTGTTTTATAACATTATGCGCCGTTGATTCTCATTGGTTACGTCCTAATTTCTACTCTCATTTAAACTCTGCCGCCCCTCACCCTGGACACGCCCCCGGAAGAAGCAGGCGGCGAAACGCGCGTCGGGTTGAGGGGACGCTGGACCACACTCTCTCATATAGGTAATGATATATCATTTTCTCTGTGCACTATGGCATTTTCTTGATTAGGTTGCCTTACATGGTGACTGTGTTATTTACACACGGTCTCTGAGTATTTGTGCCTCTAGTTTACAGAGAGATTGTTTCCACTTTTGGGGAGTGATATTGTTTGTCTATTTTTGGACATTACTCATGGTCTTTTATAGAATGTAATCTGGATCATTGACATGTATTGTTATGTGATTGGCTTACACATGTTCTAGTCTGGGTTTATGTATTTTCTCCTCATGATGATTTTGTGAGTGTGTATAGCGTCCCCTATATGGCATTATGCTTTTGTCATTTTATAACTATTTTGAATAAAAGGATTTTTTAATATTATTGGGATCTCTTCTTTGTTCCATGTTATTTTTCATGGGATTTGTGCTATATGTTATTGACTGGGCCAATTTTTACAATTCTGACCACTGTCCATTTATGAGGTGATAACTGTAGCTGTCTACAAATATCTAAAGGGCTGTCACATTGTAGAAGGATCAACTTTATTCTCATTTGCACATGGAAAGACTAGAAGCAATGGGATGAAACTGAATGGGAGGAGACACAGATTAGATATTAGAAAAAACTTTTTGACAGTTAGAGTGATCAATGAGTGGAACAAGCTGCCACGAGAAGTGGTGAGCTCTCCTTCAAAGGATGTCTTCAAACAGAGGCTGGACAGACATCTGACTGGGATGATTTAGCGAATCCTGCTTTGAGCAGGGGGTTGGACCAGATGGCCCAGGAGGTCCCTTCCAACTCTGCGATTCTATGATTCTATGAACTCTGGAATGCTTCCATGGATCTCTGTGATTCTGACATTGTTTCCTCATGACATATTTTACTTCACGGTAATGGTAAAATTTCTTTGATATGACTTGCGTTTATTTGTGAAAAAAATGAAAATTATGGCAAAAATTTTGAAATGTTCGCAATTTTCCAACTTTGAATTTTCATGCCCTTAAATCACAGAGATATGTCACACAAAATACTAAATAAGTAACATTTCCCACATGTTTACATCAGCACAATTTTGGAACCAAACTTTTTTTGTTAGGAAGTTATAAGGGTTAAAAGTTCACCAGTGATTTCTCATTTTTACAACAAAATTTACAAAACCATTTTTTTAGGGACAACATCACATTTGAAGTCACTTTGAGGGGTCTATATGATAAAAAAAATACCCAAAAGTGACACTAATCTAAAAACTGCACCCCACAAGGTGCTCAAAACCACATTCAAGAAGTTTATTAACCCTTCAGGTGCTTCACAGGAATTTTTGGAATGTTTAAGAAAAAAATTAACATTTAACTTTTTTTCACAAAAAATGTATTTCAGATCCATTTTTTTTATTTTACCAAGGGTAACAGAAGAAATTGGACCACAAAAGTTGTTGTACAATTTGTCCTGAGTACGTTGATACCCCATATATGCAGGTAAACCACTGTTTGGGTACATGGCAGAGCTCGGAAGGGAAGGAGTGCCGTTTGGCTTTTTCAAACTAAAATTGGCTGGAATTGAGATTGGATGCCATGTTGCGTTTGGTGAGCCCCTAATGTGCTTAAACAGTGGAAACTCTCCACAAGTGACACTATTTTGGAAACTAGGCCCCCCTAAGGAATTTATCTAGATGTGTGGTTAGCACTTTAAACCCTCAAGTGCTTCACAGAAGTTTATAATGTAGAGCCATAAAAATAAAAAAATCATATTTTTTTCACAAAAATGATCTTTTTGCCCCAATTTTTTATTTTCACAAGGGTAACAGAAGAAATTGGACCCCAAAAGTTGTTGTCCAATTTGTCCTGAGTACGCTTATACTTTATTTGTGGGAGTAAATCACTGTTTGTGCGCACAGCAGAGCTCGGAAGGGAAGGAGCATCGTTTGACTTTTTCAACGCAGAATTGGCTGTAATTGAGATTGGACTCCATGTCACGTTTGTAGAGCCCCTGCTGTGCCTAAACAGTGGAAACCTCCCAATTCTAACTCCAACCCTAACCCCAACACACCCCTAACTCTAATCCTAATCCCAACCCGAACCTTAATCCCCACCCTAAACCTAACTTTAGCCCCAACCCTAAGCCTAACTTTAGCACCAAGCCTAACCGTAACTTTAGCCCTAACCCTAATGGGAAAATGGAAATAAATACTTTTTATTTTATTATTTTTCACTAACTAAGGGGGTGATAAAATTGCTTTATCAATTTTACCACACGTGGAAACGTCCCACCCAAAAGAAATTAATGAATTGCTGGTTATTGTTCATTCTGCCTCCCAAAATTCGCAATAAAAAGCGATCAAAAAATGTCATGTGCCCGAAAATGGTACCAATAAAAATGTCAACTCGTCCCCCAAAAAACACGACCTCACATGAGTCTGTGGGCCAAAATATGGAAAAATTATAGCTCTCAAAATGTGGTGATGCAAAAACTATTTTTTCAATAAAAATAGTCTTTTAGCATATGACAGCTGCCAAACATAAAAACCCGCAATAAATAGTAAATCAAACCCCCCTTTATCACCCCCTTAGTTAGGAAAAAATAATAAAATAAAAATAATGTATTTATTTCCATTTTCCCATTAGGGTTAGGGTTAGGGTTAGGGCTAGGGTTAGGGTTAGGGTTAGGGCTAGGGTTAGGGCAAGGGTTAGGGCTGAGATTAGTGTTAGGGGTGTGTTGGGGTTAGGGTTGGAGTTAGAATTGGGGGACTTACACTGTTTTGGTACATCAGGGCCTCTCCAAATGCAACATGGCATCTGATCTCAAGTCAAACGGTGCTCCTTCCCTTCAAAGCTCTGTCATGCGCACAAACAGTGGTTTACCCCCACATATGGGGTATCAGCCTACTCAGGACAAATTTCTCAACAACATTTGGGGTCCAATTTCTTCTGTTACCCTTGGGAAAATAAAAAAAATTGGGGGCAAAAATATTACTTTTGTGGAAAAAGTTTTAAATTTTTATTTTTATGGCTCTACGTTATAATCTTCTGTGTGGTACTTGGGGGTTCAAAGTGCTCACCACACATCTAGATAAGTTCCTTGAGTGGTCTAGTTTCCAAAATGGAGTCACTTGTGGGGGGTTTCCACAGTTTAGGCACATCAGGGGCTCTCCAAAGGCAACATGACACCCGCAGACCATTCCATCAAAGTCTGCATTCCAAAATGTCACTACTTCACTTCTGAGCCCCAACATGTGCCCATACAGTAGTTTTCTCGCACATATGGGATATCAGCATACTCAGGACAAATTGTATATAATTGTATAATAACTTTTTGGGGTCCAATTTCTCCAGTTACCCTTGGGAAGATAAAAAAATTGGGGGTGAAAAGATCATTTTTGTAGAAAAAATATGATTTTTTAATTGTATGGCTGTAAGTTATAAACTTCTGTAAAGCCCTTGGGGGTTCAAAGTACTCACCACTAGAGTTGAGCGACTTTTGGTTTTTTAGGGTCGCGTTTCGTTTCGTGAAACCCGACTTTTCCAAAAGTCGGGTCGAGCAAGATCGTCCGATTATAGGGAAAAGTCGGGGTCGTCCCGAAACCCGAAACCCAATGTAAGTCAATGGGGAATAAAAGTCGGCAGTGAGAGGAGGACAGGAAACACACCTACAGTGCCCATTTGAATGCCAAAAGCATCAATTCTTCTTTCTTAAGCTTGTCAACCTTAATTAACTTCATAATGCAAGTTACGCACTGAAAAATGGGGGTTATTTGGCTACAAACTGTGGGGGGAGGGCTGGCTCCAGGTTTTCATGTGCCCTGGGCGAAAGAGCGCCCCTTTAACACATACCACAACTCATCATGCTCCGATACGGCAGAGAAATAGCGGTATAGTCCAATGAAAAATACCTCACTTTTTACATCTCATGACGAGGCCCATCTATTTCTCCATACAGAATCATTGGTCCCATATAATGTTTGAAACAGTATATGATGAGCTCCACATAATGCTACAGTATATGTTGGTCCCCATGGATGAAGCTCCACTGTCTTATGGGCCCAAATAATGCTCCAAACATAATGGGCCCCATTTCTAATGCTCTAGTGTATAATGGGCCCTGTAAATGCTGCTCCAGTGTCTGATGTCCACCTTTGGAATGTTCCAGTGTATGGTGGGCCCCATCTATCATTCTCCAGAGTATAGTGCTCCCCAAAAATTGCTGTCCCAACATTGAAAACAATCAAATAAGTCTCCTCGCTAGGGAATCCCTGTACTTGTCTGGACAGGTGCTGTAGCTTGCTTAACAGCTCGCCAGCCGTTCTCACGCCCAGTATGGATTACACGTGATTGCACAAAGGTTAGAAAGGGTACCGTATCCCCGGATAACATGTATGGATAGCGTACACATTCAAAATATATGTCTCAGGAGGCAGGCTCAGACGGTGTTAGGCCCAGTATGGATTGCAAGTGATTGCACAAAGGTTAGAAAGGGTACCGTATCCCTGGATAACATGTATGGATAGCGTACACATTCAAAATATATGTCTATACAGCATGAGGCAGGCTCAGATGGTGTTAGGCCCAGTATGGATTGCACGTGATTGTACAAAGGTTAGAAAGGGTACCGTATCCCTGGATAACATGTATGGATAGCGTACACATTCAAAATATATGTCTATACAGCATGAGGCAGGCTCAGACGGTGTTAGGCCCAGTATGGATTGCACGTGATTGCACAAAGGTTAGAAAGGGTACCGTATCCCCGGATAACATGTATGGATAGCGTACACATTCAAAATATATGTCTATACAGCATGAGGCAGGCTCAGACGGTGTTAGGCCCAGTATGGATTGCACGTGATTGCACAAAGGTTAGAAAGGGTACCGTATCCCTGGATAACATGTATGGATAGCGTACACATTCAAAATATATGTCTATACAGCATGAGGCAGGCTCAGACGGTGTTAGGCCCAGTATGGATTGCACGTGATTGCACAAAGGTTAGAAAGGGTACCGTATCCCTGGATAACATGTATGGATAGCGTACACATTCAAAATATATGTCTCAGTAGGCAGGCTCAGACGGTGTTAGGCCCAGTATGGATTGCACGTGATTGCACAAAGGTTAGAAAGGGTACCGTATCCCTGGATAACATGTATGGATAGCGTACACATTCAAAATATATGTCTATACAGAATGAGGCAGGCTCAGACGGTGTTAGGCCCAGTATGGATTGCACGTGATTGCACAAAGGTTAGAAAGGGTACCGTATCCCTGGATAACATGTATGGATAGCGTACACATTCAAAATATATGTCTATACAGCATGAGGCAGGCTCAGACGGTGTTAGGCCCAGTATGGATTGCACGTGATTGCACAAAGGTTAGAAAGGGTACCGTATCCCTGGATAACATGTATGGATAGCGTACACATTCAAAATATATGTCTCAGGGGTAGGCTCAGACGGTGTTAGGCCCAGTATGGATTGCACGTGATTGCACAAAGGTTAGAAAGGGTACCGTATCCCTGGATAACATGTATGGATAGCGTACACATTCAAAATATATGTCTATACAGCATGAGCCAGGCTCAGACGGTGTTAGGCCCAGTATGGATTGCACGTGATTGCACAAAGGTTAGAAAGGGTACCGTATCCCTGGATAACATGTATGGATAGCGTACACATTCAAAATATATGTCTATACAGCATGAGGCAGGCTCAGACGGTGTTAGGCCCAGTATGGATTGCACGTGATTGCACAAAGGTTAGAAAGGGTACCGTATCCCTGGATAACATGTATGGATAGCGTACACATTCAAAATATATGTCTATACAGCATGAGGCAGGCTCAGACGGTGTTAGGCCCAGTATGGATTGCACGTGATTGCACAAAGGTTAGAAAGGGTACCGTATCCCTGGATAACATGTATGGATAGCGTACACATTCAAAATATATGTCTATACAGCATGAGGCAGGCTCAGACGGTGTTAGGCCCAGTATGGATTGCACATGATTGCACAAAGGTTAGAAAGGGTACCGTATCCCCGGATAACATGTATGGATAGCGTACACATTCAAAATATATGTCTATACAGCATGAGGCAGGCTCAGACGGTGTTAGGCCCAGTATGGATTGCACGTGATTGCACAAAGGTTAGAAAGGGTACCGTATCCCTGGATAACATGTATGGATAGCGTACACATTCAAAATATATGTCTATACAGCATGAGGCAGGCTCAGACGGTGTTAGGCCCAGTATGGATTGCACGTGATTGCACAAAGGTTAGAAAGGGTACCGTATCCCTGGATAACATGTATGGATAGCGTACACATTCAAAATATATGTCTCAGGAGGCAGGCTCAGACGGTGTTAGGCCCAGTATGGATTGCACGTGATTGCACAAAGGTTAGAAAGGGTACCGTATCCCTGGATAACATGTATGGATAGCGTACACATTCAAAATATATGTCTATACAGCATGAGGCAGGCTCAGACGGTGTTAGGCCCAGTATGGATTTCACGTGATTGCACAAAGGTTAGAAAGGGTACCGTATCCCTGGATAACATGTATGGATAGCGTACACATTCAAAATATATGTCTATACAGCATGAGGCAGGCTCAGACGGTGTTAGGCCCAGTATGGATTGCACGTGATTGCACAAAGGTTAGAAAAGGTACCGTATCCCCGGATAACATGTATGGATAGCGTACACATTCAAAATATATGTCTATACAGCATGAGGCAGGCTCAGACGTGTTAGGCCCAGTATGGATTGCACGTGATTGCACAAAGGTTAGAAAGGGTACCGTATCCCTGGATAACATGTATGGATAGCGTACACATTCAAAATATATGTCTCAGGAGGCAGGCTCCGACGGTGTTAGGCCCAGTATGGATTGCACGTGATTGCACAAAGGTTAGAAAGGGTACCGTATCCCTGGATAACATGTATGGATAGCGTACACATTCAAAATATATGTCTATACAGCATGAGGCAGGCTCAGACGGTGTTAGGCCCAGTATGGATTACACGTGATTGCACAAAGGTTAGAAAGGGTACCGTATCCCCGGATAACATGTATGGATAGCGTACACATTCAAAATGTATGTCTATACAGCATGAGGCAGGCTCAGACGGTGTTAGGCCCAGTATGGATTGCACGTGATTGCACAAAGGTTAGAAAGGGTACCGTATCCCTGGATAACATGTATGGATAGCGTACACATTCAAAATATATGTCTATACAGCATGAGGCAGGCTCAGACGGTGTTAGGCCCAGTATGGATTGCACGTGATCGCACAAAGGTTAGAAAGGGTACCGTATCCCTGGATAACATGTATGGATAGCGTACACATTCAAAATATATGTCTATACAGCATGAGGCAGTCTCAGACGGTGTTAGGCCCAGTATGGATTGCACGTGATTGCACAAAGGTTAGAAAGGGTACCGTATCCCCGGATAACATGTATGGATAGCGTACACATTCAAAATATATGTCTATACAGCATGAGGCAGGCTCAGACGGTGTTAGGCCCAGTATGGATTGCACGTGATTGCACAAAGGTTAGAAAGGGTACCGTATCCCTGGATAACATGTATGGATAGCGTACACATTCAAAATATATGTCTATACAGCATGAGGCAGGCTCAGACGGTGTTAGGCCCAGTATGGATTGCACGTGATTGCACAAAGGTTAGAAAGGGTACCGTATCCCTGGATAACATGTATGGATAGCGTACACATTCAAAATATATGTCTATACAGCATGAGGCAGGCTCAGACGGTGTTAGGCCCAGTATGGATTGCACGTGATTGCACAAAGGTTAGAAAGGGTACCGTATCCCTGGATAACATGTATGGATAGCGTACACATTCAAAATATATGTCTCAGGAGGCAGGCTCAGACGGTGTTAGGCCCAGTATGGATTGCACGTGATTGCACAAAGGTTAGAAAGGGTACCGTATCCCTGGATAACATGTATGGATAGCGTACACATTCAAAATATATGTCTATACAGCATGAGCCAGGCTCAGACGGTGTTAGGCCCAGTATGGATTGCACGTGATTGCACAAAGGTTAGAAAGGGTACCGTATCCCTGGATAACATGTATGGATAGCGTACACATTCAAAATATATGTCTATACAGCATGAGGCAGGCTCAGACGGTGTTAGGCCCAGTATGGATTGCACGTGATTGCACAAAGGTTAGAAAGGGTACCGTATCCCTGGATAACATGTATGGATAGCGTACACATTCAAAATATATGTCTATACAGCATGAGGCAGGCTCAGACGGTGTTAGGCCCAGTATGGATTGCACGTGATTGCACAAAGGTTAGAAAGGGTACCGTATCCCTGGATAACATGTATGGATAGCGTACACATTCAAAATATATGTCTCAGGAGGCAGGCTCAGACGGTGTTAGGCCCAGTATGGATTGCACGTGATTGCACAAAGGTTAGAAAGGGTACCGTATCCCTGGATAACATGTATGGATAGCGTACACATTCAAAATATATGTCTCAGGAGGCAGGCTCAGACGGTGTTAGGCCCAGTATGGATTGCACGTGATTGCACAAAGGTTAGAAAGGGTACCGTATCCCTGGATAACATGTATGGATAGCGTACACATTCAAAATATATGTCTCAGGAGGCAGGCTCAGACGGTGTCAGGCACAGTATGGATTTGACGGCCCAGATTACACAGCGGAGGAGCAGGGAGAGGTAAAGATTGCAAATGCTGGGGCCCTGCCCAAGCAAGGGGGGCCCACTCGTGGGCATCGGTACTGGCACTGGGCCCCTCATAGTACAGCGGTGTGTCTGACGGCGGGTGTGCACCACCACCGTCAGAGACACTTGATTGCACTATGAGGGACCCTGTGCCAGTGCCCACTCCCAAGAGTCGGCCTACCCACCTGTCCAGGGCAACGGCACTCGCACGGTGTCGTGCGGTAGGTGGTGACCCCGGCCATGGGGGGGGAGGCAGCACAGTTAGGGAGTTTTAGAAAGTGGCATATGTTGATGTTGGACATTCAGCTGATGCAAAAGGCGAAATAGGTGAAGTACCAGGAAGAGGTGGACCAAAGCAAGCCATTTTTCTGTCACCCTATGTGTCATCAGGGGAAGGTGGGACAAAATCCTTGGAAACCCATGCGTGGTTCATTTTAATGAAGGTTAGATCATCCACATTTTGGGTTGACAGACGGGTCCTTTTTTCTGTCAGGATTGATCCAGCTGCACTGAAGACTCTTTCCGATAGCACACTTGCAGCTGGGCAAGCAAGCTCCTGTAAGGCATATTGGGCCAATTCAGGCCAGGTGTCCAGTTTAGCGGCCCAATAGTCAAAGGGGAATGACCTGTGTGGGAGAACATCGATATGGGAGGAAAAGTAGTTTGTAACCATAGTTGACAACTGCTGTCTCCTGTCACTTTCCATCGATGCAGTATTACCAGTTGTGTGAGCGGTATTTGAAAAATCAGTCCACAACATTGTCATGAAATCCCTGTCTCCAACGCCACTTCTGCTGTGTGCACCACGAACACCTCTGCCAAGCTGCCCCCGGCCCGTACGGCTCGTGTGAGAACCATCACCGCTGCTGTGTGCTGGGAATGCCTCAAGCAACCGATTTACCAGAGTTGCTTGTTTATTAGCCAATATTAGGTCAAGGTTCTCCTGTGGCATGATGTTTTGTAATTTGCCTTTATAGCGTGGATCCAGGACGCTGGCCAACCAGTAGTCGTCATCGTTCATCATTTTGGCAATGCGGGGGTCCCTTTTTAGGATCCGCAAGGCATAATCTGACACGTGGGCCAATGTTCCCGGTGTCAATGATGCACTGCGAGTGCTGGGTGGAGGAGCACTTTCTGGCAAATCCACATCCCTCCAGTCACGCACAAACACTGTACCAGACCTTGCCACGCCAACATTTTCACTTTCCCCACGAGATGCATCCTCCTCCCCTAAGTAATCATCCCCATCATCATCCTCTTCCTCCACCTCGTCCAGGAGAGGTCCCTGAGCAGACAATGGCTGAATGTCATCAAGGATTCCCTCCTCCTCTTCCTCCTCATCAACATTGGCTGCAGACGCCTGCTCCTTAAGGTGCGTCAAAGTTTGCATGAGCAGACGCATAAGTGGGATGCTCATGCTTAGGATGGCGTCGTCTGCGCTTACCAGCCGTGTGCATTCCTCAAAACACTGAAGGACTTTACAAAGGTCTTTCAGCTTCGACCACTGCACACCTGTCAACTCCATGTCTGCTCTCAAAGTGCCTGGCCGTGTATCCTTCCACAAATGCATTATGGCCTGCCTCTGCTCGCACAGCCGCTCCACCATGTGCAGGGTCGAGTTCCACCTTGTTGCAATGTCGATAATGAGGCGGTGGTTGGGAAGGTGGAGCAATCGCTGCAGCTTCTGCATACGAACGGAGTGTACAGGCGACCGGCGGATGTGCGCGCACAGTCTTCGCACCTTCTGGAGCAGGGCTGTTAACTCTGGATAATTTTTGAGGAAGCACTGCACCACCAGGTTCAAGGTGTGAGCCAAGCAAGGTATGTGGCTGAGTTTTTAAAGGGCTATGGCTGCCACAAAATTACGGCCGTTATCACTAACTACCTTGCCTGCCTCAAGATGTACACTGCCCAGCCATGACTCAGTTTGTCGCTTCAAGTACTCGGCCAGCACCTCGGCGGTGTGTCTGTCGCCCAAACACATCATCTGCAACACAGCCTGCTGACTGGGTAGGTCATAGCGTGGTACTGCATAGGCCATGAGTTCGCGGAAAGCTATGCTTTCCACCAACCGAAAGGGCATCATCTCAAACGAGATTAGTTTGGCAATGTGGGCGTTCAAACCCAGTGTACGCGGATGAGAGACTGAGTACTTTCTTGACCTACTCATAGTGTCTGGGAGGGTGAGCTGGACTTGAGAGCTGCATATGGTGGAAGTAGCGGTGGACAGGGTGGACTGAGAGAGGGTTGATGATGGTGATGGAGTTGGTGTTCTTTCTGATGGCCTAGAATCAGGCTTTCGTTGATATAACAGTGGGATTCCCTGACTGCTGTGGTCTTGCAACGACACCTCAACATTTGCTGCTGTGCTAACCGGTGGGCTTACAGTGGGGGAAACAATGTAGCGTTGCTGAGTACCTTCGTTGTGATCAGTTGCACATGTGGCACTTGAGGTTTGGTGTTGTGTCCACGCTTGCAAGTGCATGCTGGTTAAATGTCTAAGCATGCAACTGGTATTCAAATTTTTCAGATTTTTCCCTCGGCTAAAGGTCTTTGCGCACTTCTTACAGATAACCTTGGCCTGATCATGAGGATTTTGTTCAAAAAAGTGCCACACTGCACTCTTCCTACATTGGCAGACATTTTGCGGCCTAGCACGCTGTGATCTTTTGACCCTCTGGACAAGCTGTCCAGCAACTCTTTTGATGTTTGGAACCTGTCTTTGGAGTGCTCCGGGCCTGCCAGATAACAGCTGTTGCGATGTCGATGTCTGCTGTGGATGCTCCTCATATGAGCTATTGGAAGCAGCACCCTCTTCCCCCAATGGATGCCAATCTGGGTCAACAACTGGGTCATCCATCACCTCCTCTTCTATGTCATGTGCACCTTCCTCTGTGTCACCGTGTATGGTGGTATAGTGTGCGGGAAGGGGCACCTGAGTCTCATCAGGGTCAGAATCTGGCTCTGTACACTGCGAGGACAATGTAGTGCTCTGAGTGAATGTACCAGCAGAATCATCCATCAGCGGCTGTGCATCTGTGCACTCCATGTCAGATTCATCTTGGCCTGGGTAATTCACCATTTGACTTGATAATCCAGGCATGGTATGTGAAAACAGCTCCATGGAGTAATCAGTAGTATGGCCTGTGTCATCCTTCAATCTTGGTTGGGGTGAAGGACACAAGGAAAGGTGTGGTTCATGAACATGAGCCTCCAATGACGACTCAGTGCTTTTACTTTTTACAACTGAAGAAGAGGAGGCGATAGAGCTGGAGGCTGAGTCAGCAATGTAAGACAAAACTTTTTCCTGATGCTCTGGCTTTAAAAGCGGTTTGCCAACTCCTAGAAAACTAAGCGTTCGAGGCCTTATGTAGCCAGACGATGACGCAGGGTCAGCACCTCCTGCATTCGGTCCTATTTTGCTCTTGCCACTACCATCAGATCCACCACCAACACCATCATTACCAGCTGCCAACCCCCGCCCAATTCCACGGCCTCTTCCACCAGCCTTCCTCATTTTTTTTAGAAATGTAGACAAAATCCAACAAACTATATAGTAATGTAAAACAAGGTACAAGGTGTCTATAGGACAGGGGAGATTTTGAATTTCTGCACACACTTTTGGACACTGGACACTTTTGGATTGTGTGAGGCCCACTGATATCTGAGCGCTATGTGACAGGCTCGATGGCACAGCTGTGACCAAAGTGACTAGAGGATAAGGGAGATTTTGAATTTCTGCACACACTTGTGGACAGTGGACACTTTTGGATTGTGTGAGGCCCACTGATATCTGAGCGCTATGTGACAGGCTCGATGGCACTGCTGTGACAAAAGTGACTAGAGGATAAGGGAGATTTTGAATATCTGCACACACTTTTGGACACTGGACACTTTTGGATTGTGTGAGGCCCACTGATATCTGAGCGCTATGTGACAGGCTCGATGGCACTGCTGTGACAAAAGTGACTAGAGGATAAGGGAGATTTTGAATATCTGCACACACTTTTGGACACTGGACACTTTTGGATTGTGTGAGGCCCACTGATATCTCAGCGCTATGTGACAGGCTCGATGGCACTGCTGTGACAAAAGTGACTAGAGGATAAGGGAGATTTTGAATTTCTGCACACACTTGTGGACAGTGGACACTTTTGGATTGTGTGAGGCCCACTGATATCTGAGCGCTATGTGACAGGCTCGATGGCACAGCTGTGACAAAAGTGACTAGAGGATAAGGGAGATTTTGAATTTCTGCACACACTTGTGGACAGTGGACACTTTTGGATTGTGTGAGGCCCACTGATATCTGAGCGCTATGTGACAGGCTCGATGGCACTGCTGTGACAAAAGTGACTAGAGGATAAGGGAGATTTTGAATATCTGCACACACTTTTGGACACTGGACACTTTTGGATTGTGTGAGGCCCACTGATATCTGAGCGCTATGTGACAGGCTCGATGGCACAGCTGTGACAAAAGTGACTAGAGGATAAGGGAGATTTTGAATTTCTGCGCACACTTGTGGACAGTGGACACTTTTGGATTGTGTGAGGCCCACTGATATCTGAGCGCTATGTGACAGGCTCGATGGCACTGCTGTGACAAAAGTGACTAGAGGATAAGGGAGATTTTGAATATCTGCACACACTTTTGGACACTGGACACTTTTGGATTGTGTGAGGCCCACTGATATCTCAGCGCTATGTGACAGGCTCGATGGCACTGCTGTGACCAAAGTGACTAGAGGATAATGGAGATTTTGAATTTCTGCACACACTTGTGGACAGTGGACACTTTTGGATTGTGTGAGGCCCACTGATATCTGAGCGCTATGTGACAGGCTCGATGGCACTGCTGTGACAAAAGTGACTAGAGGATAAGGGAGATTTTGAATATCTGCACACACTTTTGGACACTGGACACTTTTGGATTGTGTGAGGCCCACTGATATCTGAGCGCTATGTGACAGGCTCGATGGCACAGCTGTGACAAAAGTGACTAGAGGATAAGGGAGATTTTGAATTTCTGCGCACACTTGTGGACAGTGGACACTTTTGGATTGTGTGAGGCCCACTGATATCTGAGCGCTATGTGACAGGCTCGATGGCACTGCTGTGACAAAAGTGACTAGAGGATAAGGGAGATTTTGAATATCTGCACACACTTTTGGACACTGGACACTTTTGGATTGTGTGAGGCCCACTGATATCTCAGCGCTATGTGACAGGCTCGATGGCACTGCTGTGACCAAAGTGACTAGAGGATAATGGAGATTTTGAATTTCTGCACACACTTGTGGACAGTGGACACTTTTGGATTGTGTGAGGCCCACTGATATCTGAGCGCTATGTGACAGGCTCGATGGCACAGCTGTGACAAAAGTGACTAGAGGATAAGGGAGATTTTGAATTTCTGCACACACTTGTGGACAGTGGACACTTTTGGATTGTGTGAGGCCCACTGATATCTGAGCGCTATGTGACAGGCTCGATGGCACAGCTGTGACAAAAGTGACTAGAGGATAAGGGAGATTTTGAATCTCTGCACACACTTGTGGACAGTAGACACTTTTGGATTGTGTGAGGCCCACTGATATCTGAGCGCTATGTGACAGGCTCGATGGCACTGCTGTGACAAAAGTGACTAGAGGATAAGGTAGATTTTGAATATCTGCACACACTTTTGGACACTGGACACTTTTGGATTGTGTGAGGCCCACTGATATCTGAGCGCTATGTGACAGGCTCGATGGCACTGCTGTGACAAAAGTGACTAGAGGATAAGGGAGATTTTGAATATCTGCACACACTTTTGGACACTGGACACTTTTGGATTGTGTGAGGCCCACTGATATCTCAGCGCTATGTGACAGGCTCGATGGCACTGCTGTGACAAAAGTGACTAGAGGATAAGGGAGATTTTGAATTTCTGCACACACTTGTGGACAGTGGACACTTTTGGATTGTGTGAGGCCCACTGATATCTGAGCGCTATGTGACAGGCTCGATGGCACAGCTGTGACAAAAGTGACTAGAGGATAAGGGAGATTTTGAATTTCTGCACACACTTGTGGACAGTGGACACTTTTGGATTGTGTGAGGCCCACTGATATCTGAGCGCTATGTGACAGGCTCGATGGCACAGCTGTGACAAAAGTGACTAGAGGATAAGGGAGATTTTGAATCTCTGCACACACTTTTGGACACTGGACACTTTTGGATTGTGTGAGGCCCAATGAATATCTGAGCGCTATGTGACAGGCTCGATGGCACTGCTGTGACAAAATTTACTAGAGGATAAGGGAGATTTTGAATATCTGCACACACTTTTGGACACTGGACACTTTTGGATTGTGTGAGGCCCACTGATATCTGAGCGCTATGTGACAGGCTCGATGGCACTGCTGTGACAAAAGTGACTAGAGGATAAGGGAGATTTTGAATATCTGCACACACTTTTGGACACTGGACACTTTTGGATTGTGTGAGGCCCACTGATATCTCAGCGCTATGTGACAGGCTCGATGGCACTGCTGTGACAAAAGTGACTAGAGGATAAGGGAGATTTTGAATTTCTGCACACACTTGTGGACAGTGGACACTTTTGGATTGTATGAGGCCCACTGATATCTGAGCGCTATGTGACAGGCTCGATGGCACAGCTGTGACAAAAGTGACTAGAGGATAAGGGAGATTTTGAATATCTGCACACACTTTTGGACACTGGACACTTTTGGATTGTGTGAGGCCCACTGATATCTGAGCGCTATGTGACAGGCTCGATGGCACTGCTGTGACAAAAGTGACTAGAGGATAAGGGAGATTTTGAATATCTGCACACACTTTTGGACACTGGACACTTTTGGATTGTGTGAGGCCCACTGATATCTCAGCGCTATGTGACAGGCTCGATGGCACTGCTGTGACAAAAGTAACTAGAGGATAAGGGAGATTTTGAATTTCTGCACACACTTGTGGACAGTGGACACTTTTGGATTGTGTGAGGCCCACTGATATCTGAGCGCTATGTGACAGGCTCGATGGCACAGCTGTGACAAAAGTGACTAGAGGATAAGGGAGATTTTGAATTTCTGCACACACTTGTGGACAGTGGACACTTTTGGATTGTGTGAGGCCCACTGATATCTGAGCGCTATGTGACAGGCTCGATGGCACAGCTGTGACAAAAGTGACTAGAGGATAAGGGAGATTTTGAATATCTGCACACACTTTTGGACACTGGACACTTTTGGATTGTGTGAGGCCCAATGAATATCTGAGCGCTATGTGACAGGCTCGATGGCACTGCTGTGACAAAAGTGACTAGAGGATAAGGGAGATTTTGAATATTTGCACACACTTTTGGACACTGGACACTTTTGGATTGTGTGAGGCCCACTGATATCTGAGCGCTATGTGACAGGCTCGATGGCACTGCTGTGACAAAAGTGACTAGAGGATAAGGGAGATTTTGAATATCTGCACACACTTTTGGACACTGGACACTTTTGGATTGTGTGAGGCCCACTGATATCTCAGCGCTATGTGACAGGCTCGATGGCACTGCTGTGACAAAAGTGACTAGAGGATAAGGGAGATTTTGAATTTCTGCACACACTTGTGGACAGTGGACACTTTTGGATTGTATGAGGCCCACTGATATCTGAGCGCTATGTGACAGGCTCGATGGCACAGCTGTGACAAAAGTGACTAGAGGATAAGGGAGATTTTGAATTTCTGCACACACTTGTGGACAGTGGACACTTTTGGATTGTGTGAGGCCCACTGATATCTGAGCGCTATGTGACAGGCTCGATGGCACAGCTGTGACAAAAGTGACTAGAGGATAAGGGAGATTTTGAATCTCTGCACACACTTTTGGACACTGGACACTTTTGGATTGTGTGAGGCCCAATGAATATCTGAGCGCTATGTGACAGGCTCGATGGCACAGCTGTGACAAAAGTGACTAGAGGATAAGGGAGATTGGATTGCTTTTAAAAAAGCAGTTTGCGGAGCAGTGGGTAAACAGCAATGCCAGCCTGTCAGGAAGCCTTAGAAGGCAGCCCAACAACCAACACCACTGATACACCACTATATAGCCTCCCCTTGCACTGCACACACAGTGACTGGTGTGTTGTGCAGGCCAAATTGCTAGCAGCAGAAGCAGTTTTTTTTTCTTCTCAGCAGGACAAAAAAAAAAAATTGGGATTGCTTTTAAAAAAGCAGTTTGCGGAGCAGTGGGTAAACAGCAATGCCAGCCTGTCAGGAAGCCTTAAAAGGCAGCCCATCAACCAACACCACTGATACACCACTATATAGCCTCCCCTTGCACTGCACACACAGTGACTGGTGTGTTGTGCATGCCAAATCGCTAGCAGCAGAAGCAGTTTTTTTGTCTTCTTCCCTGCCTAACGCTCTCCCTACAGAATCAGCAGCAACCTCTCCCTATACTAAGATCGGCAGAAGTAAGATGGCGGTCGGCGTGCACGCCCTTTTATACCCCCTGTGACGCCCACCAAAGCAAGCCAATCACTTGCATGCCCTTCTGAAAGATGGTGGTGACCCGTGCCTATGTCATCACGTTGCCCACAGTGTCCGTGGATCCTGATTGGCTGAAAAAGAGCGCAAAACAAACTTTTGAAACACGACTTTGGCGCGTAAGTCGCCGACCTCGTGGCCGACCTCATCCTAGGGTCGGGTTTCGTTTCATGAAACCCGACTTTGCCAAAAGTCGGCGACTTTTGAATTTTTTCGACCCGTTTCGCTCAACTCTACTCACCACATATCTAGATAAGTTCCTTGGGGGGTTTAGTTTCCAAAATGGGGTCACTTGTGGGGGGTTTCAGCTGTTTAGGCACATCAGGGGCTCTCCAAATGTGACATGGCGTCCGATCTGAATTCCAGACAATTTTGCGTTGAAAAAGTCAAACGGCGCAACTTCTTTTCTGAGCTCTGCCTTGCGCCGAAACAGTGGTTCCCCCCACATATCAGGTATCAGCATACTCAGGAAAAATTGCACAACAACTTTTGCAGTCCAATTTCTCCTGTTACCCTTGGTAAAATAAAAAGAATTGGACCTGAAGTAATTTTTTTGTGAAAAAAAGTTAAATGTTCTTTTTTTTTAAACATTCAAAAAATTCCTGTGAAGCACTTGATGGATTAATAAACTTCATAAGTGTGGTTTTTAGCACCTTGAGGGGTGCAGTTTTTAGAATGGTGTCACTATTGGGTATTTTCTATCATATAGACCCCTCAAAGTGACTTCAAATGTGATGTGGTCCCTAAAAAAAATGGTGTTGTAAAAATGACTTTTTAACCCTTACAACTTCCTAAAAAAAAAATTTTAGTTCCAAAATTGTGCTGATGTAAAGTAAACATGTTGGAAATTTTACTTATTAAGTTTTTTGTGTGCCATATCTCTGTGATTTAAGGGCATGAAAATTCAAAGTTGGAAAATTGCGAAATTTTTGCCAAATTTCCATTTTTTTCACAAATAAACGCAAGTTATTTGAATTAAATTTTACCACTAACATGAAGTACAATATGTCATGAGTAGAGTTGAGCGATACCGTCCGATACTTCAAAATATCGGAACGGAATGGATCTGCCGATCTTTAAAAAAAGTATCGGTATCACCGATGCCGATACCGGAAGTCCCATTCAAGTCTATGAGACTTCCGGTATCGGAATTGGAAAAACCCTTTCCTGCCCTTGTACAGCCTCTCGGGGGTCTGTACGGGCCTTCCGGGGGTCTCTGCCGGCCTGCCGGGGGTCTGTGCCGGCCTGCCGGTGGGCTGTGCGGACTGCCCGGGGTCTGTGCACCCTGTGGGGGTCTGTACTGGCCTGCCGGGGGGCTGTGCCGGCCTGCCGGGGGGCTGTGCTGATGTCCGGGGGTCTGTGCAGGCATCGTGCGATGGGACTACAAGTCCCATCGGGCGATGCCTGCTACCATGACAGTGATTGACACATTAGCCAATAATGGGACAGTAGTAGTCCCATCATCCGGCTAATGTGTTAAATGTAAAAAAAAAAAAATACTACATACATACATACTACATGCATGCTACATACATACTACATGCTACATACATACTACATACATACTACATACATACTACATGCTACATACATACTACATACATACTACATGCTACATACATACTACATACATACTACATATATGCATCATACATACTACATGCTACATACATACTACATACTACATATATGCATCATACATACTACATGCTACATACATACTACATATATACTACATGCATGCTACATACATACTGCATGCATGCTACATACATACTACATGCATGCTACATACATACTACATACATGCTACATACATACTACATGCTACATACATACTACATACATGCTACATACATACTACATGCATACTACATACATACTACATGCATGCTACATACATACTACATGCTACATACATACTACATACATACTACATGCATGCTACATACAATACATTCATACAATACATACATAGACATACAGTACATATAACATAGAGTAATATACTTACCAATACTTGTCACATTGTTCCCCGAAGCCATTGTCGTCTACGGAATAAATATTAACATAACAAACCACAAAAATACTCACCCATGATCCGAAGCAGTCCACGAGCATGCTACATACATACTACATGCTACATACATACTACATACATACTACATGCATGCTACATACATACTACATACATACTACATGCATGCTACATACATACTACATGCTACATATATACTACATACATACTACATATATACTACATGCATGCTACATACATACTACATGCTACATACATACTACATACATACTACATGCATGCTACATACATACTACATACATACTACATGCATGCTACATACATACTACATGCTACATATATACTACATACATACTACATATATACTACATGCATGCTACATACATACTACATGCTACATACATACTACATACATACTACATGCATGCTGCATACATACTACATACATACTACATGCATGCTACATACATACTACATGCTACATATATACTACATACATACTACATACATACTACATATATACTACATGCATGCTACATACATACTACATGCTACATGCATGCTACATACATACTACATGCATGCTACATACATACTACATGCTACATACATACTACATACATACTACATGCATGCTACATACAATACATTCATACAATACATACATAGACATACAGTACATATAACATAGAGTAACATACTTACCAATACTTGTCACATTGTTCCCCGAAGCCATTGTCGTCTACGGAATAAATATTAACATAACAAACCACAAAAATTCCCACACAGCTTTTACCATAAAGTGAGACTAGGGACTTTTTTTTTTAAGTGGCGGAGGAATACAGTGCGGAAGGATACCTACCTTCCGTCATTGGATTCCTGCAGCCCGTAGAGAGCGGCAGCATCAGCTGATGCTGCAGTTCTCTATCCAAGATCGTCGTGGGACACACTCGTGGACTGCTTCGGATCATGGGTGAGTATTTTTGTGGTTTGTTATGTTAATATTTATTCCGTAGACGACAATGTCTTCGGGGAACAATGTGACAAGTATTGGTAAGTATGTTACTCTATGTTATATGTACTGTATGTCTATGTATGTATTGTATGAATGTATTGTATGTAGCATGCATGTAGTATGTATGTAGTATGTATGTAGCATGTAGTATGTATGTAGCATGCATGTAGTATGTATGTAGCATGCATGTAGCATGTAGTATGTATGTAGCATGCATGTAGTATATATGTAGTATGTATGTAGCATGTAGTATGTATGTAGCATGCATGTAGTATGTATGTAGTATGTATGTAGCATGCATGTAGTATGTATGTAGTATGTATGTAGCATGTAGTATGTATGTAGCATGCATGTAGTATATATGTAGTATGTATGTAGTATATATGTAGCATGTAGTATGTATGTAGCATGCATGTAGTATGTATGTAGTATGTATGTAGCATGTAGTATGTATGTAGCATGCATGTAGTATATATGTAGTATGTATGTAGTATATATGTAGCATGTAGTATGTATGTAGCATGCATGTACTATGTATGTAGTATGTATGTAGCATGTAGTATGTATGTAGCATGCATGTAGTATGTATGTAGCATGCATGTAGTATGTATGTAGCATGCATGCAGTATGTATGTAGCATGCATGTAGTATATATGTAGTATGTATGTAGTATGTATGTAGCATGTAGTATGTATGATGCATATATGTAGTATGTAGTATGTATGTAGCATGTAGTATGTATGATGCATATATGTAGTATGTATGTAGTATGTATGTAGCATGTAGTATGTATGTAGTATGTATGTAGCATGTAGCATGTATGTAGCATGCATGTAGTATGTATGTAGTATGTATGTAGCATGTAGCATGTATGTAGCATGCATGTAGTATATATGTAGCATGTAGTATGTATGTAGCATGCATGTAGTATGTATGTAATATGTATGTAGCATGTAGTATGTATGTAGCATGTAGTATGTATGTAGCATGCATGTAGTATGTATGTAGTATATATGTGGTATGTATGTAGCATGTAGTATGTAGCATGCATGTAGTATGTATGTAGTATATATGTGGTATGTATGTAGCATGTAGTATGTATGTAGCATGCATGTAGTATGTATGTAGTATGTATGTAGCATGTAGTATGTATGTAGCATGTAGTATGTATGTAGCATGCATGTAGTATGTATGTAGCATGTATGTAGCATGTAGTATGTATGTAGCATGCATGTAGTATGTATGTAGTATGTATGTAGCATGCATGTAGTATATATGTAGTATGTATGTAGCATGTAGTATGTATGTAGCATGCATGTAGTATGTATGTAGTATGTATGTAGCATGTATGTAGCATGTAGTATGTATGTAGCATGCATGTAGTATGTATGTAGTATGTATGTAGCATGCATGTAGTATATATGTAGTATGTATGTAGCATGTAGTATGTATGTAGCATGCATGTAGTATATATGTGGTATGTATGTAGCATGTAGTATGTATGTAGCATGCATGTAGTATGTATGTAGTTTTTTTTTTTTTTTTTTAAACATTTAACACATTAGCCGGATGATGGGACTACTACTGTCCCATCATTGGCTAATGTGTCAATCACTGTCATGGTAGCAGGCATCGCCTGATGGGACTTGTAGTCCCATCGGACGATGCCTGCACAGACCCCCGGACATCAGCACAGCCCCCCGGCAGGCCGGTACAGACCCCCACAGGGTGCACAGACCACCGGCAGGCCGGCACAGCCCCCCGGCAGGCCGGTACAGACCCCGGGCAGTCCACACAGCCCCCTGGCAGGCCGGCACAGCCCCCCAGCAGGCCGGCAGAGACCCCCGGAAGGCCCGAAATTACGGCGCATCATGATGCGCACACACCGCGCATCATGATGACGTCATTTCGGCTGTCAATCAACTTTGAACTTCCGATTCCGATGCCCGATATTGAAAAAATATCGGATGTCGGTATCGGAATTCCGATACAGCAAGTATCGGCCGATACCCGATACTTGCGGTATCGGAATGCTCAACACTAGTCATGAGAAAACAATGTCAGAATCACCAGGATCCATGGAAGCGTTCCAGAGTTATTACCTCATAAAGGGACAGTAGTCAGAATTGTAAAAATTGGCCCGGTCATGAACGTGCAAACCACCCTTGGGGGTAAAGGTGTTAAGTGAGACATAATTTGCATTGTTCTCCACAAAGAGAAACAATGTCCCCTGAAATGTGATATTGTGCTTCAGTTTGAGGTTTTACTATTATTTTTCAGAATTGTTTATTTTTTAAGATTGGCCATTTATACAGAGACAGATCTATTATGATTATTAGCCATGTGAAACCAATTTAATTGTAAAGTGCTGCAGAATATGTTGGTGCTAAATAAATAAAAATTATTATTATTATTATTATTATTATTATTACTCTTAGAGCAACAGGGAAGTAAAAATGGTTTCCTGGGACATAAACAGTAATGTCCTATGCTTAACACACAATAAATCTTTCAGTGAAGAAAGGGAAGACAACCACACACATACATCATATACATCTTGATCAGCTATTTGCTCCTTTTTAAAATGATAAGACTATGTACAGACTATAGACATGGTGGATCTCTAATTTAGGCCGGGATCACACATGCGAGAAACACGGCCGAGTAATGCATGCTAATACCCGGCACTGCCGCCGGCACTCGGATCAGAGCGTGCGGCCGCACAGCAATAGATGCAGCCGCAGGCTCCACTCCCGAGTTCCGGTGGCAGTGCCGGGTATTAACATGCGAGTCCCTGCCGTGTTTCTCGCGTGTGTGATCACGGCCTTATGCACAAAAAGGCACCAATCTAATTGTTTGAACTGCCTACTAGTCCACTTTTTTTCTCCTAGTAAAATATCTATTATTTTGCAAGACATTAATTTGAAAATTAAACTTTAACAGGATTTATCCTGAAGCAGTTAAAAATGGTAGTTACATTGTGATACAATGTAACATTCCACACTTCTCTTAGGGGTAACATTGCTTGTCATGAGTGACAAGCCAGACTTGGCATGTCAAAGTGAGAAGACATATATGTCATGCATGCTCCTCTAGGATATTAAATATGAAAATTGCCTTTTCAGAATGGAAGATGACTTGAAATCTAGTGCCACCTATAGTAAGTAGCAATCCTAAAAGTAAATATCGAACATTAAAAGAACCTTGTCATATGACTTGGGATAAAAGCCAAGACAGAATCTCAATGTGCAAACACAGTGTTCCAGTGTATTGCCCTTCGTCAGTGCAAAGTATGAGATCTGACTTGGCTAGGTGAGAGTCTGAAGACTGTGATGAGAAATGATATCCCTTAGATCCCAGTCTTAAGCCTCTCACCAAGCCAAGCCAAATCAGATCAGATCAGAGAAGCAGTGTGGGGGAGACATTATGGAAAGGTGCAGTTTTAGGAGGACATTATGGAGAGGGGAAGTGCGAGGGAACATTAAGGAGATGGTCTGTGTATGTGTGATGTTATGGAAAGAGGCTGTGTGGAGGGGATATTATGAAGAGCGGCTGGGTGGGGGAGATATTGTGGAGAGGGGCAGTGTGAGAGGGACATTATTGAGAGGGTTAGTGTAGGGGCATTATGGAGAGGAGCAGTGAGTTTGGGAACATTTTGGAGAGGGGTAGTATGGGGATAGTATGGAGAGGGGCAGAGTGAGGGGGATATTTTGTGCAAGAAGCACAGAGGGGGAAAATATGTATTTTGTGGTGCAGCATGGGAGATATGGGGCAGTATAATGTGTGAGGCAGTGACCCGTGTCACATGTAGGGGTCACTGTGTGTTCTCCCCAGGATAAGCACGGAGGCGTATTGCGGTCACGAGGGGGCATTGCAGTCGCAGGCATAGCTGTGACTGCAATGCAGACTAAAAATAAAATAAGTGCTAGCCTTGGACATGCTTGTGTCCAAGGCAGATGTAGGGAAAACCTGCACTGGGATGTTGTGTTGTAAAACAGACTGCAGAATGGTAGTCATGCAGTCCGTTTCATTTCAGGCGGGGGTTTCCATGTAGCTGAAGGGGACATGTTCCTTTTGTTAAAAGCCCTGCAGGAAAGGGTTTGGGTGTGTCAGGTGTAACATCAGTGTCAGTCTGGTGTGTGCTATTGTGCAGAGCAGTCGGCTTTGCAGAGCTATACCTGTGTGAGGCAGCAACACAGACCAGCGGAGCCAGCAGCCAGGGCAGCTGAATAGCCTGGCACCCACAAAGTACACAGCAGTGCTACCATCCATGTAACTGGTCTCAGAGGTGGATGTCCTGTGCCCGGAGGTGAACCGGAGATGAATGTCCGATGGATTACTAGCTTGTTTAACGGCTGCAAACAGGTGGATATGGTACCCGGCTGTAATCCGGAGGATATCAAGAACTGTGAGCTGTGAGTAAAGAGACAGTAACACGGTGGTGTAGTCGCCCACGGTAAATGGTCAGAGGAAGACTGGCATGTTTAGTGACTGCGATCTAAAGTATATTGTGTGCTGTGTAAATTGAAAGAGGACATGTCTTGTGAAAAACTGTGAGTAAGAGACATTGACACGGCGCTGCAGTCGCCCACAGTAATGGGACAAAGGGAGGAATAGCGTGTTTAGTGACTGTGCAAAAGGAAACATGCCGTGTACTATTTAGTGCTGTGTTTATGTGAACTGGACATTAAGGCTATGCACTTGTGTGAACTAAACATGAATGCTATGCACCTGTGTGAAATGGACATTTAATGTTGTGAAGTAACACATTAAAGAGACTTTGTGTTGGAACTTTGTGGGTCACTGCCTCCTCACTGCATAAGTGTGCTACCACTGCACTACAAATGATACTTTAATTTTTAAGGGCACCATGTCAGGAAGTGCAGATGAAGACGGAGGTCTGCAGATATGAGATCTGCGTGTGAAATCACATCATGCCGTCTGTACTACATGGAGACAAAAAACATAAGAATGACTTGAACCAGAGAAAATGTCACCTAGAAGGTACCTGGATATAAATGTTTATTTGTGATACTGCCTGCGTCTCATCAGTGGTGTGGATCCTGTATGGTTTGCAGTCTGATGATGGCTGGTAATAACCACTCCCAGTATCTCCTTAATATTGTTATGGACATTGTTATGACTGCACAAGCACATGCACAGGAGTAGTGTACAAACCAGGGGGCCAAATACCTAAACCTGACAGATCCCTGTTCAGACTGGTAAAGACCTTACTTTGACCTTGTTTGTCCCTACCTGACCACAGAGGTTGGCACCCTAAGATTCTGCAATGATGCTCCTTGAATGCTCCTAACAGCTCCTAGTATAGCTATGTCTGTGCAGCAAATCATTTGGGAAAATAGGATACACACTAAAAACTGCAACTCACCCTGCTGGTCCCTGTACAGACTAGATATCCTGACTCCGCAGTCCTTAGTAGTACCTGTGGGTGTAGATAGACCTAATCACAGACCAGGAGATGGCAACTCTGGCGCAAACTGCCTAAAAGGCAGATAAGTTGCTTTACGTCAATTGCACCAATCAGAGTGTACAGACACTTGTACTGACCATACTGTGACCGCCCTGCACTTCAGCATTCTAAATAAAAAAAGTTTACACCAAATGCACACACAAACCAGAAAAAAATTTGGTACACACACAAACACCGCGTGCGTGAAAAAATGTCCCTCTCATCACAATCATGGTATTCAGTGGAGGAGGCATGCGCCTTCCTTGCCTCCGACAGTGATTGTGATGGAGAGGATGCCACTTCCTTTATTTTTTATCTTCCTCAAGTGATACTTATCTGCTACACAGATTCCCCAGGACAACAAATGAACCAGCACCCACTGTTCCTAACCCCTTATGGATCTCACCCCCCCCCCCACTTTAAGTTTATGAGCTACTGATTCCTGATTTTGTGGCGCAATCAGGAATCAAATTTGACACTACTGGCCTTACAGAAATAGACTTTTTCAAAGTCTTTGTCTCTGAGGGTTTTGTAAATCTCATGGTGTCTGAGACAAATTTGTACGCGCAGCAATTTTTGACACAAAACCACACTCCACCATTTTCTAAAGTGACCCCTTTAGATGCAGTAGAAATTATGATGTTTTGGGGTTTTGTCCTTCACATGGGTTTATTAAAGAAGCCAGAACTTCAACAACAATGAAGTGCTGATTTTTCTTATACAACACTCCAGTGTTTTCCGCATGGCTTTGACCCTTAAACGTTTTGTGACAATCCACAAACTTTTTGCATTACAATGATAATACACAATGTCCTCCCCGAGATGATCCCAACCTTGACTGACTCTTGAAAGTTTGGCTGTTCATTGATCACTTCATCAACATGTTTGCTGAGGTGTACATTCCCCAAAGGGAGATTTGTGTGGGGAAACCCTAATAATTTCAAGAGAAGGCTCAAATTCCGGCAATAGCTGCCCAGTAAGAGGGTCAGGTACAGAATTAAATTCTACAACCTGTGCAAAAGTACCTCAGGGTACACCCACAGTAGGGTGACAAGGCTTTCTATAGAGCAAAAAAAAAATCAAACTCTCTCCACCTACACATAATTATCTGTAATATCCGTTAAAAAATTGTTTCTTTTGGTTGTGTTTAAAAGGTGGCTCAATGTCAGCTCTTGAACACTTAATAACTGTTAAAATAGTATTTGGGTAGTTTTAATATAGAGTAGCAATAAGGGCCAAATTCTCTCCAATGTACTTATTTGTAATTTGTAAAGAATATTTAATATTATTAAGAGTTTATAGTTCCTGTTTCAAAGCAAACTTTGGCCAGATTACAGACAACATTCAGTATCAAGGGGGCTTCACACATAGCGATATCGCTAGCAATATCGCTAAAGCGTCATCGATTTTGTGACGTTATAGCAATATCGTTATATGTGACACTTACATAGTAACATAGTAACATAGTTTTGAAGGCTGAAGGAAGACCTTATGTCCATCTAGTTCAGCCTATTTTTAGTGCAGCCGTTCTGCATTCTTGATCCTGGGGAAGGCAAAAAACCCACAGAGTAGAAGCCAATTTTCTCCATAGGGAAAAAATTCCTTCCCCTAAGCTGGGTCAACCATCTACATATAATATTATGCTATTCATAACCTTCTATACTGTTACTCACGAGAAAAGCATCCATTCCTTTCTTAAATTCATTCAGTGAGTTGGCCATCACCACTTCCTCAGGAAGAGAATTCCAGAGCCTCACTGCTCTTACCGTGAAGAACCCTCTTCTATGCTGGTGCAGAAATTGCGAAGAGAATGCCCCCTTGTTCTTGTCACAGTCCTTGGTACAAACAGTTCACTGGAGAGATCTCTGTATTGCCCTCTGATATACTTGTACATATATATTAGGTCTCCCCTAAGTCTTCTCTTTCCTAGAGTAAATAGACCTAATTTTGATAACCTTTCTGGGTATTGTAGTGAACCAACTCCATTTATCATTTTAGTAGCCCTCCTTTGAACCTTTTCAAGTTCAGCAATGTCTTTCTTGAGCACCGGCGTCCAAAATTGCACAAAAGCTGATCGCGTGAGAATGTCCTTGGCCATTTCTCGCCGGCGGCTTCCTGCTGGGCTTCCTGCTGGCGCTGACGCATGGACGCAGGCGGGAGGACGTCTTCATCGCCGTGTCTGACAGGTAAGTAACGACCGCTGCTGCGTCGCTGGTGAGATCTGCCTGTTTGGCAGCTCACTAGCGACCATTTAGCGATGCACCAGCGATCCTGACCGGGTCGCATCGTTGTCGGGATCGCTGGTGCATCGCTAAATGTAACGGGACCTTTGTATTTGGCTTCAGCCGCATTTGGCTGCTGTCCAGATCGCACTGGAAGTGAATGGAAGGGAGGGTGAGCATGCACAGTAGCGCGCACTAGCACTCCATTCACTGTCCCGGCTTTTGTATTGGACAATAAAGTTTGTTGAAAGGCTGAGTGCAGGGCAACCAATCAACAAACTTTGCCGCTATAGCGTCTCTATCAGTCATTAGCATAGGTTGCTAATGGCGAAGGAGAAGGTGTGCAGCCGAATACACAGGGATTTGCTCATCCCTAGCAGCAACATTAAATAATGAAATGTGATTTTATGTTCACTATTTGGGCCTCCCACAGGTTTACTCACTGTTGTCAGAAAAAATTACGTCTTCAAATTGCAGTGTTAGAGAAATGTGGTTAATTGGAGGGACAACAGGAAGTATTACCGCTTCTGAACTGCCAAAGAAACAGCAAATGTTGGACAGATTTTCTTTCCTACACTGTACAGAATTGCAGCCAACATGTACCAGGGCTACCATTGCAGTCAACAAAGTACTTCTGTTCTGGGAAAAATCGTGAAACCCAACAAGGCACCAATATCCCCTGATCAGTAAGGTGAAGAGTCTGTTTGGTCAATGGAATACAGTAGTATCAAGAAGAATGCTAAATGGTGAACCAAAACACAAGAATCCAGTGAGAAGGAATTTGTTAATAAACTTGATATGTTTTGATGTTGCTCATGCTGATGCCGTAAAACTTATAAAACTTCAGGAAGACAGTGACTTCTTGCTTACTAAAAGAGAAAAAGATCTTCGTGGAAGCATGGGACCATTAGACAAAATGCTGGCCAAGGACAAGGAAAGAAAATTTATGAGAGAATTGCAAGAAAAAAGGAAACTGAGCGGGTTCAGCAGTAGACAGCATCAACTGAACTTTGCAGTAGTAGTAGCAGTTGCAGCGACAACGGCGCTTCGGATAATGATAGTGATGAGGGCGAAGGGCATGTTAGTCCCATGAAATGTAAGTTGGAAAGATCTGTCAACATTGTGACTCTGAAAGTTCTAGACAAAACTAATACCAGTAAAAGAAAAGTGACCTACCTGCTTGCTACTGCTTCTCAGTCTCTTGGCCATGATTTAGACAGTCTCACATTGAATAGGGAATCTATCAGACAGGTTCATCACTGGCATCGAAAGATTGCAGCAAATGCGATCAAAGCTTCCTTCGATAGCAGTGGTCTACTGGCTGTACACTGGGCCGGGAAAAGGTTTGCATGCCAGACCCACAACTGCTGAGTTACTGACAGTACTACTGTCAGGAGAAGGAACTGAGAAGATTTGATGGTCTCAGAGATGCCTAACAGCACAGAAGCAGAACAAGTTAAGGTTGTATTTGAGGTTCTCCAGGATTGGCAGCTCTTCGGTAAAGTTTATGGAATTCAACACGACAAGTAGTAACACTTGTACAAAGGTTGGTGCATGCGTCTTCTTGCAACAGAAACTGCAGAAAGAGCTACTGAGTTTGCGGTGTAGGTCACATGTTCATGAGCTCATTATTGCAAACTTGTTTGATAAATTGTGGCCGGCATCAACAGGTCCAAATATAAAGTTGTTTGAGAGTTGTTTGGCTGTCTGGAATCAACTTGATAAAGCCAAGTTTTTGGCTGGAATGGAAGATAACATAGTTTCAACTGAGCTAGGCCCAATTAAGGAGTGTCTAGTTGAATTTTGCACCAACAATGCCATCCAAGAAATTATTACAAGGAATTGATAACACTGGCACTCCTGTCCCTTGGCTCGCCAGAAAACCCAGACATACACATCAATACTCCAAGGGCCTATCATCAGGCCTGATGGATGGCCAAAGTCATCTACATGTTTCATCATTTTTTTTGTTTAAATTTGACAGTTAAAAACTCTCCCTCCAATTTTGCACTTTTACTGTCCGCTTACACTTGAAGGCTTTGTACCTCTGACAGATCCTGGCCACATTGCTGCAAAAAGACTTGTCTTTACTGCAAGAACTCATAGCATACAAAGGAATCAACACACCTCTTGCTGAGGGAGGCATCAATAAAAACTTCCAACACCTGTGGTACCTCAGTGAGATTATGGTGGGTCTAGCTTTTTTTGACAGTGAGGTTCCAACCCCACTGTGGAGCTTGCCAAAGACATTGTGTCACACAAGAGGCTTCATCACTTTATGTTGTCCAACAAGAAAAAAATGTTTGTTGCACTGGAAATTGACCAACATTTTCTTCATTAAGATCCTTATCTGTATTACACTAATGCAAATTACATGGATCCTTCTTCAAAAGTTGCCTGATTAAAAATCCTGAATGATGCCATCAAATGCTCCATTGCACTCATGAATACATTCAATTCATCAATGAGCACTCAAGAGGACCAGAAACAGTTTATTCCGCAATGTGTGGAGAAGCATTGCCATGACTATCCTGAACCAAATAAAGCGTGTTTCATTAAAAAAGTGAAAATACTGTAAAATTGTGCATTTACTTTGCTGCAAGACATTTATTATAAATAATTGTTAGTTTTGTGATGATTGACCCACCAGTAAGCAAGTATTCAAAAAAGGGAAAAATCCAGCAATGGGCGAAGGTTGCTAAAAAATAACTTTTATTCCAAATAAATAAAAAATTATGCTAACATATTGTGTCCAGCACTATGACACACTTACGGGGAAAAATCCTTATGGGGAGACCGCGGCAGAGGGAGGCCGCGGAGGACCGTCCAGATGACGCGCCCGGGATCCCGGATTGGTTTTGGTCTGATAAATGCATGCATCCCTGCGCATCAGCGCTCATTTGCACGTATTAGTTCTAGAATTACCACAGTTGTCTGAGTCAAAGGTTTGGAGTATTTTTTTGTGTATTTCAGTATCCATCTATACGGACATGTAGGTCATAGAAAGCTGAATAAAATGGTACCTTGATGTCTGTGATCTGATGTTTTATTCCATAGAAAACTACATTTTTGTTATATGGAAATTAGATGTTCCAGGCTATGGGCCGGACACTGATCTGCAGAAGAATCTGCCTCCAGAGATTATTGTCACAGCACATGCATGGAGAAACCAACAAACAGGTTCTCCATACATGTACTGTTACTGGGACACAGCCACAATACATGCAGCTGTGGCGCCGATCAACTGATCAGCCAGCATGATCCAGGAAGCTGAGTTCACTCTGAAGCTTATTGAAAGCGTTGTAGCTTGCCGAATAAGAGGGAACCAAAACAAATTCGCTCAACTCTACTAGCAATCACACCCTAAAGCTTTTCTACTAATAAGAACAAATGTGTATCAATCATTCTTTTCTGTTAGTGATAGATATTTATGCTAATATTCAAGTCCTCTTCCTCTCTGAAGAGGTAATTTGCATATTATTTTCCCAGAGGAGCATTGCATGGCGAATAAGCCTCCTTACCTTGACAATCCAGAACTGGTATGTCACTCTCCACAAGGAGAAACCTTACCCCTTAGACCTCAGTCCAGAGCCTCTCACCTAGCCAAATCAGTTCTCATACTTTGCACTGACGAGGGCCAACAGCCCCAAACACCGTGTCTGCAAATTGAGATTCTGATTTGGTTTTTATCCTAAGTCATATTGCAAGACTCGTTAAAGGGTTGATTGTGACTTGTAGGATCGCTACTACCAACAGGTGGCGCTATAGAGTTCAAGTCCTCTTCCTCTCTGAAGAGGCAATTTGTATATGTTAATATTATACACTTGTCTCTCACCTTTCAAATTCACTGGTTTTCAGTACTTGTAAGGCCAAAAACAACATTAGTGTAATTAGTAAAAGGACTCCGGAAATTTTCAAGCACTGAATGTTGCTGCAGACATATCTGAAAGACAATCCAAAATGTATTAAGCCCATTTTATCACACATTTATAACAAGTTTTCTCTGAGTATCTTACTCTGTATTCTTTAGACTAAGCTTCAATGCAGCACACTGCCACATTCAGGCCTCTAGCTGTTCCTGTCACCAGGGTGAGAACAGCCAAAAGTCTGGAAACAGTGACATACTGCCAAGGAGTTCGGTGCTAAACGGTACTGCTATTCCCCAACCCAGCGCCTTTATGCAGAAGCCTTTGAGCACCATTGTAGAATAGGGCCATTCGCTGTCTTCTCCACAATTCAGCCTGCACATCTGAATCTTAACCCCTTAATGACCAGGGGTATTTTTGGTTTTACATTTTCATTTTTCCCTCCCCTTCTTTCCAGAGTCATAACTTTTTTATTTTTCCGTTTATATGGCCATGTGAGGGCTTATTTTTTGCAGGACGAGTTGTACTTTTAAATGACATCATTTGTTTTACCATATCGTGTACTCGAAAACGGGAAAAAAATTCCAAGTGCGGTGAAATTGCAAAAAAAGTGCAATCCCACACTTGTTTTTTGCTTGGCTTTTTTGTTAGGTTCACTAGATGCTAAAAATCACCTGCCACTATGATTCTCCAGGTCATTACGAGTTCATAGACACCAAACATGTCTATGTCCTCTTTTATCTAAGTGATGAAAGAAAATTCTAAAGTTTGCTAAACAAAAAAAAAAAAATTTTGCGCAATTTTCCGAGACCCGTAGCGTCTCCATTTTTCATGATCTGGGGTCGGGTGAGGGCTTATTTTTTCCGTGCCGGACTGACGTTTTTAATGATACCAATTTTGTGCAGATACATTCTTTTGATCGCCCGTTATTGCATTTTAATGCAATGTCTTCGTGACCAAAAAAACGTAATTCTGGCGTTTTTAATTTTTTTCTCGCTACGCCGTTTAGCGATCGGGTTAATGCTTTTTTTTTATTGATAGATCGGGCGATTCTGAACGCGGCGATACCTAATATGTGTATGTGGGATTTTTTTTTACGGTTTTATTTTGATTGGGGCGAAAGGGGGGTGATTTGAACTTTTAGGTTTTTTTAATTTTTTTTATTTTTAAACATTTTTTTTTTTTTACTTTTGGCATGCTTCAATAGCCTCCATAGGAGGCTAGAAGCTTGCGCAACCCGATCGGCTCTGCTACATATGGGCGATGAGCAGATCGCCCATATGTGGCAGATTTTACTGCTGTGTTTTCAGCGCCGACCACCGGGTGGCGCTGAAAGCCATATGCCTGGAACAACCAGGCAACATGGTTGTCCAGGCAACATGACGCCGACCCCCGATCACGTGACGGGGGTCGGCAGTGACGTCATTTCCGGCCCGGCGGCCGGAAATGCTATTTAAATGCACACTGTCAGCTTTGACAGCGGCATTTAACTAGTTAATAGGCGCGGGCGGACGGCGATTCCGCTCGCACCTATTGCGGGCACATGTCAGCTGTTCATAACAGCTGACATGTCCCAGCTTTGATGCGGGCTCAGCGCCGGAGCCCTCATCAAAGCAGGGGAAATGTCTGATGACGGACTGTGTCCGTCATTGGACATTAAGGGGTTAACCCAGCAGGCACAATCGCATCAATTGATTAAGCCTGCTGCATGAAGCCTCAATACACACACTTCACAAACCAGAGCAGCCTGCCATTCATACAAGGATAAATATGTATTTTTTTATTGTAATACAGTATTTGAGGGGGGAAACCTCATATTGTCTGTCCAAGGTTATAGGGGATCTTATTATTTTATGGGGGTGGGGTGCCTCATACTGTGTGAGAGGGCTGCGGATGTATAAGACTGTTTGAGAGACTGTGGTAACATTATACTGTATTTGAGGTTTTGGGTTCATCATAATATGTGGGGGAGCTATGTAGACATCATGTTGTGTGATGGCATCATACTGCATAGAAGAGCGTTGGAGATATTACACTGTGTAGAGTGACTTTAGGGAAATTATACTATGTGGGGGGCTTCACTTTGTGTATAGGCCTGTGAAGGCCATCAGACAGTATGATGATTTTACATTGTATTGAGTGGTGAGTCTAGCGGGCATCATACTATGTGGTGGGCTGTGGGGACATAATTCTGAGTGGTATCATACTGTGATAGGGGTAAATTGATAGCAGAAAGAGTGAGTGAATCAATCTTTGGCATTCCAATATAAAATTTTGAAACTTTATTCAAATAATATTAAAAAGAATGGTGCACCGCATAGTAGTCACAGCCCCTGTTGGGGAAGGTGCTGGACAGACACATTTCAGACCGTCAGGTTAGGGGTTAGGTCCATAATAGTGTGTGGATGGACTGTGGGACATCATATCCTGCGGATGAGGTGAGGGACATCCTTCTTTGTGGGGGAGGGACTGTGGGACATCAGCTGCTTAGAAGAACCCATGGCTGCACTTCATGCTGATGACTGTAGGGCTGTAGGTCTCACCAAGGATGTTAGTCCAGGGCTGCCACTAGGAATTTCAGGACCCCATACTGGCAAAATTTTCGGGGCCCCCTTTAGACTCCGCCCAGGCTCCACCCCAGCCCCGCCTCCACTCCTCAAACTGTCCACAGTCCCACCGGTCTCTTGGAAAAACTCCAATTCTCACCAATCACACATTAAGGCTATGTGCCCACGGTGCGTGTTAAAACGCACACCAAAAACCGGACTCCTTCACAGAAATCGCGCTTTTTTTCCCCGCGCGATTTTACCGCGATTATGATCGCGATTTTGCCGCGATTTTCGTGCGCGATATTCAAGCACTTTCCAAGCGATTTGAAACATCGCTTGGAAAGTGATTGACAGGTTGGTCACACTCGTCAAACATAGTGTTTGACAAGTGTGACCAGGTTTTTACTATTGAGGCCGCCTATGCGGCTTCAATAGTAAAAGATAGAATGTTAAAATGCTAAAAAAATATAAAATTCGGAGTATATTTACCTTCCGGCGTCCCGCGCTGCATTCCCGGGCCACAGCGTTCCCAGTAATGCCTTGCAAGACCTGTGATGACGTAGTCTCGCGTTGCTATAGCGATCTCGCGAGACCGCTAGAGTCACGCGAGACTTCGTCATCACTGGACTGTGCCGCAAGGCATTACTGGGAACTCTTAGGCCGGGAATGCAGCGCGGGACGCCGGAAGGTAAATATACCCCGATTTTTTATTTTTTATTCTTTTTTTTACAGGGGTATGGTACCCAGGGCCTGGAGGACAGTCTCCTCTCCTCCACACCGTGGGTACCAACCGCACATGAGACGCTTAACTTCCCGCATGGTGGGCATAGCCACATGCGGGAAGTAAGCGATTCTCATGCATTCCTATGGGTGCGGAATCGCGGCAATTCTTTGCGATTCCGCACAAAAGAATGAGCATGCTGCGATTTTTTCCGCGATGCGATTCCGCCGCGGAAAAAAGCGCAGCATTAGCACAGCATGTGCGGAATGCCATAGGAATGCATGGGGGGCGTTCTGTGCACGATTTTTAAACGTTTTCGCTGCGTTTTCGCGCCGAAAATCGCGGCAAAAACGCTTAAAAATCACTACGTGGGCATACAGCCTAACAGTTCCCATCACCAGATCACACATATAGCCGGCAGCTTTTGTTTTGGCCAAAAGATTTTTTAAGCCGCCATCACAACACTGTAGACACTTTTGGCCGAGCCCTACTCTACTGTAACCTATTAAATATTTGTTAAAATATGCAATACAGTTTAGGTACAGTATATTTTTATTTATTTTTCAATTTTTAAAATGACCAATAATATCACATACAAGGGACAAATACCATCGAACCATGTCCAGACCACATATTACCACCACATAGCGACCTATAATACCACATACAAGGAACAAATACCGCCACACCATGACCAGACCACATATTACTACCATAGTGACCGAATAATATCACATACAAGGAACAAATACCACCGCACCATGACCAGACCACATATTACCACCACAGTGATCAAATAATAGCACATACAAGGGACAAATACCACAACACCTTGTCCAGACCACATATTACCACCACATAGTCTGAATACTACAATGCTGATCAGTAATAAAAAAAACAATACCATCACCATAAGTACCATTATACACAGGAGATCTGTACTTAGTATGCAGTGTCTGTGTACAGGTAATACAGTGATCAATGACATTATACACAGGAACTCTGTATATAATGTACAGGTAATACAGTGATCACTGGTGACTTTATACACAGGACCTCTGTATATAGTATACAGTATATAGTGTCAGTGTATAGGTAACACACTAACTCACCAGTCATGTATCTAGGTGAAGTCCTTCATCTTTGCTTTTCATCTTTCATCCAGCACAGACCGCCATCATGCCTTCCAGCCAGGACTCATCTCTGCAGGAAATAACACAGTTATCTAGAGCAGAACACATTACTTATTTTTTTCCCAACTTCTACATTACATCACAAAAAGAAAAAAAGTTGACATAGTGTCACTCTACACAGTAACAGGACCATCCCCCCATTTAAAACAGTATACTCAAAAAATAAAATAAAGACATCACTGCAGTAATAATATCCCTTAATTAGCCCCTATGGTAATAATATTCCCCATCCTGGCTCCCGTGTGTCTCATTCCTGGCTTCAGTCATATGTTTTCCCATCCCGCCCTCATGAGTATCCATTATGCCCCATATGATCTCCCCATCTGTCTCCATCGTATCCATCCTGCCCCATGATCCTGCACCCTCCTGTGTCTCACATTCTGCCCCTTCCTGTGTCTTACTGCCACATTCTGCCCCCTCCTGTGTCTTACTGTCACATTCTGCCCCAGTGTCTCACATTCTGCCACCTCCTGTGTCTCACTGTCACATTCTGCCCCCATCATGTCTTGCTTTCTGCCCCCATGTCTGCATTCTGCCCCATCATGTCCAGCATTCTGCCTCCATCATGTCCAGCAATCTGCCCCATCATGTCCAGCATTCTGCCCCCCTCATGTCCAGCAATCTGCCCCATCATGTCCAGAAATCTGCCCCCATTATGTCCAGCATTCTGCCCCCATTATGTCCAGCATTCTGCCCCATCATGTCCAGCAATCTGCCCCCATCATGTCCAGCAATCTGCCCCCATCATGTCCAGCATTCTGCCATCATGTCCAGCAATCTGCCCCATCATGTCCAGCATTCTGCCCCCATCATGTCCAGCATTCTGCCATCATGTCCAGCAATCTGCCCCATCATGTCCAGCAATCTGCCCCATCATGTCCAGCATTCTGCCCCCATCATGTCCAGCATTCTGCCATCATGTCCAGCAATCTGCCCCATCATGTCCAGCATTCTGCCCCCATCATGTCCAGCATTCTGCCATCATGTCCAGCAATCTGCCCCATCATGTCCAGCATTCTGCCCCCATTATGTCCAGCATTCTGCCTCATCATGTCCAGCAATCTGCCCCCATCATGTCCAGCATTCTGCCCAATCATGTCCAGCAATCTGCCCCATCATGTCCAGCAATCTGCCCCATCATGTCCAGCATTCTACCATCATGTCCAGCAATCTGCCCCATCATGTCCAGCATTCTGCCCCCATTATGTCCAGCATTCTGCCTCCTCATGTCCAGCATTCTGCCCCATTGTGTCCAGCATTGTGCCCCATCATGTCCAGCATTCTGCCCCATCATGTCCAGCATTCTGCCCCATCATGTCCAGCAATCTGCCCCCATCATGTCCAGCATTCTGCCCCATCATGTCCAGCATTCTGCCCCATCATGTCCAGCATTCTGCCCCATCATGTCAAGCAATCTGCCCCCATCATGTCCAGCATTCTGCCCCATCATGTCCAGCATTCTGCCCCATCATGTCCAGCAATCTGCTCCATCATGTCCAGCATTCTGCCCCCATTATGTCTGCAATCGCCGCTTTCAATTAAAAAAAAAAAGTTCTTCCTTACCTGGCCGCGCTCTAGCAGCGGGCGAGGCTCCCTCCAGTCCACGCTGCTGAAGCGCGCACTCGCAGGCGACTGACAGTGACGTCAGATGCCGGCGACGGGCTCACTGCGGCTGACGTCAGCTGCCAGCCTCCGATTGACTGGCGGCTGTTAACTATTGACATGCGGGCCGAGGGGCCCGCATGTCAATAGCGTTCAGCTGCCGCAGCGCAGCGCCGCTAAGGGCCCGGAGGTTTACCGTGCCGGTAGGGACCCAGGTGAGCAGATGAGACAGGGCCCAATGCGGGCCCCCTCTGCCCACCGGGCCCATACGCCAGTCAGGGCAGTAATGCCCTGATGGCGGCCCTGTCGTAGTCTATTTATTTATCTTCCATATAAGCTATTGCAATAAATTATTCTTAGTTAGACTATCAGTTTCTATACATCAGAGGATGTAGAAGCAATGTGTTTTGTGCAAGCTATTATATAGATTTATGAGATATGTACAGTGGCATGTAAAAGTTTGGGTGCCCTTGGTAAATATTACTGTTATTGTGAATAGTTAAACAAGTTGAAGCTGAAATGATCTGTAAAAGACCTAAAGTTAAAGATGACAAATTTCCTTTGTATTTTAGGCAAAAAAATATTTTTCATCTTTTACATTTTAAAAATAACAGAAAGGAAAATGGGTTGATGCAAAGTATGGGCACCATGTATGGTTAGTACCTAGTAGCATCCTTTTTGTTATTATCACAGCTTGTAAATGCTGTTTGTAACCAGCCTAGAGTCTTTTCACTCTTATTTGAGGGATTTTTCATCCATTCTTCCTTGGAAAATTCTTCCAGTTCTGTGAGATTCCTGGATCGTCTTGCATGCACTGCTATTTTGAGGTCTAGCCACTGATTTTCAATGATGTTCAGATCAGCGGACTATGAGGGCCATTGTAAAACCTTCAGCTTGTGCCCTTTGACGTAGTCTATTGTGGAATTTGATGTGTGTTTAGGATCATTATTAGGGATGAGTGAATGTGTTTGTTGATAATCAGATGTCACTCGAGTATCTTGGTGCTCGGATATTACTTGGCGAGCATTAACCAGTGCTCGATTTTAAACTCGAATCCTCGGCCCGCATGTTTGGCACCTGTTACACAGCCAATAAGCATGCAGGGATTGCCTGCATATCATTTTAAAGTCATAGCCATCTTGGTAGTGGAATTACTGTGATTGGCTGGCCGTGTGGAATCATCAGGGGTTACAAAAAGGACAGGTGATGCCAAGCTTGGCATACTGATGCCATTGCACAGCTCTGTGACAGTTGTTATTGCAGGGAGAAAGTACTTGTCGAGGCATGTGTGTGCACAGCTTAACGAATCAGAGTTCTGTTGTCTGGATACTGGTGCTGAAGCTGAATGTCATGATCCATGCTGGATCATGACAGATAAAATGCACTAGTAACCTTTTTTTTCCCTTAAGCTGTGGTGCTTAAAGATAGTTTTTGCCCCCCGGTGGCCGTTAGGGTCATTGCATTTGATGTTTTCTTTGCTTTGCCTTTTGCCCCTGGTGGCCGTTAGGATCATTGCGCTCTGGTTTCTTTAGTTTAGTGCATGTGATTATAAAGCAGGTGTGATTGCTCCTGCTCTGCTATAAAAGAGTGTCAGGTGTTGAAATCACTGTTGGTGATAGCGTCTTTTTGGGATTCCAACCACAGTGAAGGGAGCAGCTGGCTGAGATGTGAAGCCACTGCAGAAACCTGGTGAAGTTAGCAGCTGGCTTGAAGGTTGGAGCCACTGCTGAAACTGGTGTTGAACTCTGGCTGCCCGGTGTCCGCAGCAGAGTGAGATAAGTCTTTCTGTGTTTCCCCTGTTTGTATTTTTCCCTGGTGTGTATTAGTACAGCGGTGGGGCCAGTGCCTGCACCACCCAGCTCCCTAGCAAGGGATAGGTGTAGGGTGTGCTAGGATGACAGGTATCCTGATCGGCGCCCGCTGCAGAAGCGGCCTAGGGATCGTTAGGAGTGGAGGGACACTGACTCAGGGGAGTGTGGCAGGTCTCCACGTCCCCGTTCCCTATCGCAGGGCCCACCGTTGTAACTGTTGCCCCTTTCCCCGTGTCTTGTTGTTTTAGTACCGGCCTGTGGGCCGTGTCACACAGGACAGTTATACATGCCGTGTCTTGTTGTCTGAGTTACCGGCCTACGGGTTGTGTCACACAGGACGGGTCCACGTGACACTGAACCATCATACTAACAGCCCTTCTAAGGGCTAATCTTGTGCTTTGCTGTTTTTATCAGATACAATCTGCTTTTAGCCCAGGTAAGGAGAAAGAGAGTTTCAGGAGCAGGTAGAGTGGCTGAATACAGTCTTTAGTCAGGGATTAGGACTTTGCAGTCCAATACTATATATAGCTTTGGCAAAAATTAAGAGACTGTTGCACAGTTTTATAAAAATCAGCTTCTCTACATGTCTAACAGCCATTCCATTCCAGTGTCAGTTGAATTCCAACCAGAGTACACCTCATTCTACTTAATGTGCTTCTGATTAGGTGATCAGAACCAAATCTTATTTAACAAAGGAAAGTATAAAAAAAACCCTGCTGTGGTGTTCACAATCCTCTTGCAATAGGACAAGCTGGATGGCAAAACAAGTGCTAGTAATATCCCAAAAGTATTAGGAATGGAAAAATAACTTTTAACCATGCCAAAGGAGTTGAAAAGAAAAGTCTTGAGTGAGGAAAAGAAGGGCTTATTCTGGCTTTACTAGCAGAGGGATACAATGAGCATCATGTTGCCTCCATCCTTAAAATTTCTAAGACAACAGTCCATTACAATAAAGTCAAGCAGCAGACATTGGGGACAACAAAGCTACAGACCGGCAGAGGGCGAAAATGACTCTCCACTGACTGGCATGAACATCATCTTATTCGAAATTCACTCAGCAACCGAATGATGACATCAAGTGACCTACTAAAGGAATGGCAAATGCCAGTTGGCGTGAAGTGCATGGCAAGAACAGTTCGTAACAGGCTCCTAGAGGCAGGGCTCAAGTCATGTAGAGCTAGAAAAAATGCCTTTCATTGATGAGAAGCAAAGGAGAGCCAGGCTAAAGTTTGCTAAAGACCATAAGAATTGGACCATAGAGGACTGGAGTAAGGTAATCTTCCCTGATGAGTCTAATATTCAGCTTTGCCCAATACCTGGTCACCTAATGGTTAGACAAAGACATGGAGAGGCGTACAAGCCACAGTGTCTTGCACCCACTGTGAAAATTGGTGGAGGATCAGTGATGATCTGGGGCTGCTTCAGCAAAGCTGGAATTGGGCAGGTTAATCTTTGCGAAGGACGTATGAATCAAGCCGCATACAAGGTTATCCTGGAAAAACAGTTGATTCCTTCTGCTCAGGCAATGTTCCCCAACTCTGAGGACTGTTTTTTCCAGCAGGACAATGCGCCATGCCACACAGCTAGGTCAATCAATGTGTGGATGAAGGACCACCACATCAAATCCCTGTCAAGGACAGACCAATCTCCAAATCTGAACCCCATTGAAAACCTCTGGAATATAATCAAGAGTAGAGTTCAGCGACTTTTGGGTTTTTAGGGTCGCGTTTCGTTTCGTGAAACCCGACTTTTCCAAAAGTCGGGTCGAGCAAGATCGTCCGATTATAGGGAAAAGTCGGGGTCGTCCCGAAACACGAAACCCAATGTAAGTCAATGGGGAATAAAAGTCGGCAGTGAGAAGAGGACAGGAAACACACCTACAGTGCCCATTTGAATGCCAAAAGCATCAATTCTTCTTACTTAAGCTTGTCAACCTTAATTAACTTCATAATATAAGTTACGCACTGAAAAATGGGGGTTATTTGGCTAAAGTTGTGGGGGGGAGGGCTGGCTGCAGGTTTTCATGTGCCCTGGGCGAAAGAGCGCCCCTTTAACACATACCACAACTCATCATGCTCCGATACGGCAGATAAATAGCGGTATAGTCCAATGAAAAATACCTCACTTTTTACATCTCATGACGAGGCCCATCTATTTCTCCATACAGAATCATTGGTCCCATATAATGTTTGAAACAGTATATGATGAGCTCCACATAATGCTACAGTATATGTTGGTCCCCATGGATGAAGCTCCACTGTCTTATGGGCCCAAATAATGCTCCAAACATAATGGGCCCCATTTCTAATGCTCTAGTGTATAATGGGCCCTGTAAATGCAGCTCCAGTGTCTGATGTCCACCTTTGGAATGTTCCAGTGTATGGTGGGCCCCATCTATCATTCTCCAGAGTATAGTGCTCCCCAAAAATTGCTGTCCCAACATTGAAAACAATCAAATAAGTCTCCTCGCTAGGGAATCCCTGTACTTGTCTGGACAGGTGCTATAGCTTGCTTAACAGCTCGTCAGCCGTTCTCACGCCCAGTATGGATTGCACGTGATTGCACAAAGGTTAGAAAGGGTACCGTATCCCCGGATAACATGTATGGATAGCGTACACATTCAAAATATGTCTCAGGAGGCAGGCTCAGACGGTGTTAGGCCCAGTATGGATTGCACGTGATTGCACAAAGGTTAGAAAGGGTGCCATATCCCCGGATAACATGTATGGATAGCGTACACATTCAAAATATATGTCTCAGGAGGCAGGCTCAGACGGTGTCAGGCACAGTATGGATTGCACGTGATTGCACAAAGGTTAGAAAGGGTACCGTATCCCCGGATAACATGTATGGATAGCGTACACATTCAAAATATATGTCTCAGGAGGCAGGCTCAGACGGTGTTAGGCCCAGTATGGATTGCACGTGATTGCACAAAGGTTAGAAAGGGTACCGTATCCCCGGATAACATGTATGGATAGCGTACACATTCAAAATATATGACTCAGGAGGCAGGCTCAGACGGTGTCAGGCACAGTATGGATTGCACGTGATTGCACAAAGGTTAGAAAGGGTACCGTATCCTCGGATAACATGTATGGATAGCGTACACATTCAAAATATATGTCTCAGGAGGCAGGCTCAGACGGTGTTAGGCCCAGTATGGATTGCACGTGATTGCACAAAGGTTAGAAAGGGTACCGTATCCCCGGATAACATGTATGGATAGCGTACACATTCAAAATATATGTCTCAGGAGGCAGGCTCAGACGGTGTCAGGCACAGTATGGATTGCACGTGATTGCACAAAGGTTAGAAAGGGTACCGTATCCCCAGATAACATGTATGGATAGCGTACATATTCAAAATATATGTCTCAGGAGGCAGGCTCAGATGGTGTTAGGCCCAGTATGGATTGCACGTGATTGCACAAAGGTTAGAAAGGGTACCGTATCCCCAGATAACATGTATGGATAGCGTACACATTCAAAATATATGTCTCAGGAGGCAGGCTCAGACGGTGTCAGGCACAGTATGGATTGCACGTGATTGCACAAAGGTTAGAAAGGGTACCGTATCCCTAGATAACATGTATGGATAGCGTACACATTCAAAATATATGTCTCAGGAGGCAGGCTCAGACGGTGTTAGGCCCAGTATGGATTGCACGTGATTGCACAAAGGTTAGAAAGGGTACCGTATCCCCGGATAACATGTATGGATAGCGTACACATTCAAAATATATGTCTCAGGAGGCAGGCTCAGACGGTGTCAGGCACAGTATGGATTTGACGGCCCAGATTACACAGCGGAGGAGCAGGGAGAGGTAAAGATTGCAAATGCTGGGGCCCTGCCCAAGCAAGGGGGGCCAACTCGTGGGCGTCGGTACTGGCACTGGGCCCCTCATAGTACAGCGGTGTGTCTGACGGCGGGTGTGCACCACCACCGTCAGAGACACTTGATTGCACTATGAGGGACCCTGTGCCAGTGCCCGCGCCCAAGAGTCGGCCTACCCACCTGTCCAGGGCAACGGCACTCGCACGGTGTCGTGCGCTAGGTGGTGACCCCGGCCATGGGGGGGGAGGCAGCACAGTTAGGGAGTTTTAGAAAGTGGCATATGTTGATGTTGGACATTCAGCTGATGCAAAAGGCGAAATAGGTGAAGTACCAGGAAGAGGTGGACCAAAGCAAGCCATTTTTCTGTCACCCTATGTGTCATCAGGGGAAGGTGGGACAAAATCATTGGAAACCCATGCGTGGTTCATTTTAATGAAGGTTAGATCATCCAGATTTTGGGTTGACAGACGGGTCCTTTTTTCTGTCAGGATTGATCCAGCTGCACTGAAGACTCTTTCCGATAGCACACTTGCAGCTGGGCAAGCGAGCTCCTGTAAGGCATATTGGGCCAATTCAGGCCAGGTGTCCAGTTTAGCGGCCCAATAGTCAAAGGGGAATGACCTGTGTGGGAGAACATCGATATGGGAGGAAAAGTAGTTTGTAACCATAGTTGAAAACTGCTGTCTCCTGTCACTTTCCATCGATGCAGTATTACCAGTTGTGTGAGCGGTATTTGAAAAATCAGTCCACAACATTGTCATGAAACCCCTGTCTCCAACGCCACTTCTGCTGTGTGCACCACAAACACCTCTGCCAAGCTGCCCCCCGGCCCGTACGGCTCGTGTGAGAACCATCACCGCTGCTGTGTGCTGGGAATGCCTCAAGCAACCGATTTACCAGAGTTGCTTGTTTATTAGCCAATATTAGGTCAAGGTTCTCCTGTGGCATGATGTTTTGTAATTTGCCTTTATAGCGTGGATCCAGGATGCTGGCCAACCAGTAGTCGTCATCGTTCATCATTTTGGCAATGCGGGGGTCCCTTTTTAGGATCTGCAAGGCATAATCTGACATGTGGGCCAATGTTCCCGGTGTCAATGATGCACTGCGAGTGCTGGGTGGAGGAGCACTTTCTGGCAAATCCACATCCCTCCAGTCACGCACAAACCCTGTACCAGACCTTGCCACGCCAACATTTTCACTTGCCCCACGAGATGCATCCTCCTCCCCTAAGTAATCATCCCCATCATCCTCCTCCTCTTCTTCCTCCACCTCGTCCAGGAGAGGTCCCTGAGCAGACAATGGCTGAATGTCATCAAGGATTCCCTCCTCCTCTTCCTCCTCATCAACATTGGCTGCAGACGCCTGCTCCTTAAGGTGCGTCAAAGTTTGCATGAGCAGACGCATAAGTGGAATGCTCATGCTTAGGATGGCGTCGTCTGCGCTTACCAGCCGTGTGCATTCCTCAAAACACTGAAGGACTTTACAAAGGTCTTTCAGCTTCGACCACTGCACGCCTGTCAACTCCATGTCTGCTCTCAAAGTGCCTGGCCGTGTATCCTCCCACAAATGCATTATGGCCTGCCTCTGCTCGCACAGCCGCTCCACCATGTGCAGGGTGGAGTTCCACCTTGTTGCAATGTCGATAATGAGGCGGTGGTTGGGAAGGTGGAGCAATCGCTGCAGCTTCTGCATACGAACGGAGTGTACAGGCGACCGGCGGATGTGCGCGCACAGTCTTCGCACCTTCTGGAGCAGGGCTGTTAACTCCGGATAATTTTTGAGGAAGCACTGCACCACCAGGTTCAAGGTGTGAGCCAAGCAAGGTATGTGGCTGAGTTTTGAAAGGGCTATGGCTGCCACAAAATTACGCCCGTTATCACTAACTACCTTGCCTGCCTCAAGATGTACACTGCCCAGCCATGACTCAGTTTGTCACTTCAAGTACTCGGCCAGCACCTCGGCGGTGTGTCTGTCGCCCAAACACATCATCTGCAACACAGCCTGCTGACGCTTTCCACTAGCTGCTCGATAGGGGGACACATCGTGTGCAACAGTGGCAGCTGCAGATGGAGTGCTCGTACGACTGCGCTCTGTGGACGAGCTTTCGCTTCTGGAGGAGGAGGAGGAGGAGGAGGAGGGTGGAACGCCTACAGCCAACTGTTTCCTATACCGTGGGCTAGGCAGCACTGTCCCACCACCGCTGTCCCCTGTGGACCCTGCATCCACCACATTAACCCAGTGCGCAGTGATGGACACGTAACGGCCCTGGCCATGCCGACTGGACCATGCATCAGTTGTGAGGTGCACCTTTCCGCTCACTGACTGCTTGAGTGCATGGACAATGCGGTCTTTCACATGATGGTGGAGGGCTGGGATGGCTTTGCGAGAGAAGAAGTGGCGACTGGGTAGGTCATAGCGTGGTACTGCATAGGCCATGAGTTCGTGGAAAGCTGTGCTTTCCACCAACCGAAAGGGCATCATCTCAAACGAGATTAGTTTGGCAATGTGGGCGTTCAAACCCAGTGTACGCGGATGAGAGACTGAGTACTTTCTTGACCTACTCATAGTGTCTGGGAGGGTGAGCTGGACTTGAGAGCTGCATATGGTGGAAGTAGCGGTGGACAGGGCGGACTGAGAGAGGGTTGATGATGGTGATGGAATTGGTGTTCTTTCTGATGGCCTAGAATCAGTCTTTCGTTGATATAACAGTGGGATTCCCTGACTGCTGTGGCCTTGCAACGACACCTCAACATTTGCTGCTGTGCTAACCGGTGGGCTTACAGTGGGGGAAACAATGTAGCGTTGCTGACTACCTTCGTTGTGATCAGTTGCACATGTGGCACTTGAGGTTTGGTGTTGTGTCCACGCTTGCAAGTGCATGCTGGTTAAATGTCTAAGCATTCAACTGGTATTCAAATTTTTCAGATTTTTCCCTCGGCTAAAGGTCTTTGCGCACTTCTTACAGATAACCTTGGCCTGATCATGAGGATTTTGTTCAAAAAAGTGCCACACTGCACTCTTCCTACTTTGGCAGACATTTTGCGGCCTAGCACGCTGTGATCTTTTTACCCTCTGGACAAGCTGTCCAGCAACTCTTTTGATGTTTGGAACCTGTCTTTGGAGTGCTCCGGGCCTGCCAGATAACAGCTGTTGCGATGTCGATGTCTGCTGTGGATGCTCCTCATCTGAGCTATTGGAAGCAGCACCCTCTTCCCCCAATGGATGCCAATCTGGGTCAACAACTGGGTCATCCATCACCTCCTCTTCTATGTCATGTGCACCTTTCTCTGTGTCACCGTGTATGGTGGTATAGTGTGTGGGAAGGGGCACCTGAGTCTCATCAGGGTCAAAATCTGGCTCTGTACACTGCGAGGACAATGTAGTGCTCTGAGTGAATGTACCAGCAGAATCATCCATCAGCGGCTGTGCATCAGTGCACTCCATGTCAGATTCATCTTGGCCTGGGTAATTCACCATTTGACTTGATAATCCAGGCATGGTATGTGAAAACAGCTCCATGGAGTAATCAGTAGTATGGCCTGCGTCATCCTTCAATCTTGGTTGGGGTGAAGGACACAAGGAAAGGTGTGGTTCATGAACATGAGCCTCCAATGACGACTCCGTGCTTTTACTTTTTACAACTGAAGAAGAGGAGGCGATAGAGCTGGAGGCTGAGTCAGCAATGTAAGACAAAACTTTTTCCTGATGCTCTGCCTTTAAAAGCGGTTTGCCAACTCCTAGAAAACTAAGCGTTCGAGGCCTTATGTAGACAGACGATGACGCAGGGTCAGCACCTCCTGCATTCGGTCCTATTTTGCTCTTGCCACTACCATCAGATCCACCACCAACACCATCATTACCAGCTGCCAACCCCCGCCCAATTCCACGGCCTCTTCCACCAGCCTTCCTCATTTTTGGTAGAAATGTAGACAAAATCCAACAAACTATATAGTAATGTAAAACAAGGTACAAGGTGTCTATAGGACAGGGGAGATTTAGAATTTCTGCACACACTTGTGGACAGTGGACACTTTTGGATTGTGTGAGGCCCACTGATATCTGAGCGCTATGTGACACGCTCGATGGCACAGCTGCCTGTGACCAAAGTGACGAGAGGATAATGGAGATTTTGAATCTCTGCGCAAACTTTTGGACACTGGACACTTGTGGATTGTGTGAGGCCCACTGATATCTGAGTGCTATGTGACACGCTCGATGGCACAGCTGCCTGTGACCAAAGTGACGAGAGGATAATGGAGATTTTGAATCTCTGCGCAAACTTTTGGACACTGGACACTTGTGGATTGTGTGAGGCCCACTGATATCTGAGCGCTATGTGACACGCTCGATGGCACAGCTGCCTGTGACCAAAGTGACGGGAGGATAATGGAGATTTTGAATCTCTGCGCACACTTTTGGACACTGGACACTTGTGGATTGTGTGAGGCCCACTGATATCTGAGCGCTATGTGACACGCTCGATGGCACAGCTGCCTGTGACCAAAGTGACGAGAGGATAATGGAGATTTTGAATCTCTGCGCACACTTTTGGACACTGGACACTTGTGGATTGTGTGAGGCCCACTGATATCTGAGCGCTATGTGACACGCTCGATGGCACAGCTGCCTGTGACCAAAGTGACGAGAGGATAATGGAGATTTTGAATCTCTGCGCACACTTTTGGACACTGGACACTTGTGGATTGTGTGAGGCCCACTGATATCTGAGCGCTATGTGACACGCTCGATGGCACAGCTGCCTGTGACCAAAGTGACGAGAGGATAATCGAGATTTTGAATCTCTGCGCAAACTTTTGGACACTGGACACTTGTGGATTGTGTGAGGCCCACTGATATCTGAGCGCTATGTGACACGCTCGATGGCACAGCTGCCTGTGACCAAAGTGACGAGAGGATAATGGAGATTTTGAATCTCTGCGCACACTTTTGGACACTGGACACTTGTGGATTGTGTGAGGCCCACTGATATCTGAGCGCTATGTGACACGCTCGATGGCACAGCTGCCTGTGACCAAAGTGACGAGAGGATAATGGAGATTTTGAATCTCTGCGCACACTTTTGGACACTGGACACTTGTGGATTGTGTGAGGCCCACTGATATCTGAGCTCTATGTGACACGCTCGATGGCACAGCTGCCTGTGACCAAAGTGACGAGAGGATAATGGAGATTTTGAATCTCTGCGCACACTTTTGGACACTGGACACTTGTGGATTGTGTGAGGCCCACTGATATCTGAGCGCTATGTGACACGCTCGATGGCACAGCTGCCTGTGACCAAAGTGACGAGAGGATAATGGAGATTTTGAATCTCTGCGCAAACTTTTGGACACTGGACACTTGTGGATTGTGTGAGGCCCACTGATATCTGAGCGCTATGTGACACGCTCGATGGCACAGCTGCCTGTGACCAAAGTGACGAGAGGATAATGGAGATTTTGAATCTCTGCGCACACTTTTGGACACTGGACACTTGTGGATTGCGTGAGGCCCACTGATATCTGAGCGCTATGTGACAGGCTCGATGGCACAGCTGCCTGTGACCAAAGTGACGAGAGGATAATGGAGATTTTGAATCTCTGCGCACATTTTGGACACTGGACACTTGTGGATTGTGTGAGGCCCACTGATATCTGAGCGCTATGTGACACGCTCGATGGCACAGCTGCCTGTGACCAAAGTGACGGGAGGATAATGGAGATTTTGAATCTCTGCGCACACTTTTGGACACTGGACACTTGTGGATTGTGTGAGGCCCACTGATATCTGAGCGCTATGTGACACGCTCGATGGCACAGCTGCCTGTGACCAAATTGACGAGAGGATAATGGAGATTTTGAATCTCTGCGCACACTTTTGGACACTGGACACTTGTGGATTGTGTGAGGCCCACTGATATCTGAGCGCTATGTGACACGCTCGATGGCACAGCTGCCTGTGACCAAATTGACGAGAGGATAATGGAGATTTTGAATCTCTGCGCACACTTTTGGACACTGGACACTTGTGGATTGTGTGAGGCCCACTGATATCTGAGCGCTATGTGACAGGCTCGATGGCACAGCTGCCTGTGACCAAAGTGACGAGAGGATAATGGAGATTTTGAATCTCTGCGCACACTTTTGGACACTGGACACTTGTGGATTGTGTGAGGCCCACTGATATCTGAGCGCTATGTGACACGCTCGATGGCACAGCTGCCTGTGACCAAAGTGACGAGAGGATAATGGAGATTTTGAATCTCTGCGCACACTTTTGGACACTGGACACTTGTGGATTGTGTGAGGCCCACTGATATCTGAGCGCTATGTGACACGCTCGATGGCACAGCTGTGACAAAAGTGACTAGAGGATAAGGGAGATTGGATTGCTTTTAAAAAAGCAGTTTGCGGAGCAGTGGGTAAACAGCAATGCCAGCGTGTCAGGAAGCCTTAAAAGGCAGCCCAACAACCAACACCACTGATACACCACTATATAGCCTCCCCTTGCACTGCACACACAGTGACTTGTGTGTTGTGCAGGCCAAATCGCTAGCAGCAGAAGCAGTTTTTTTGTCTTCTTCCCTGCCTAACGCTCTCCCTACAGAATCAGCAGCAACCTCTCCCTATACTAAGATCGGCAGAAGTAAGATGGCGGTCGGCGTGCACGCCCTTTTATACCCCCTGTGACGCCCACCAAAGCAAGCCAATCACTTGCATGCCCTTCTGAAAGATGGTGGTGACCCGTGCCTAGGTCATCACGTTGCCCACAGTGTCCGTGGATCCTGATTGGCTGAAAAAGAGCGCAAAACAAACTTTTGAAAAGCGACTTTGGCGCGTAAGTCGCCGACCTCGTGGCCGACCTCATCCTAGGGTCGGGTTTCGTTTCATGAAACCCGACTTTGCCAAAAGTCGGCGACTTTTGAATTTTTTCGACCCGTTTCGCTCAACTCTAATCAAGAGGAAGATGTATAGTCACAAGCCATCAAGCAAAGAACTGATTAAATTTTTGAACTAGGAGTGGCATAAGGTCACCCAAAAGCAGTGTGAAAGACTGGTGAAAAGCATGCCATTTCTCATTTTCTGAAAATAAATACAAAATTTAGTGCTTGGAAATTCGTAGACATGTTGTCAGTAGTTTATAGAATAAAAGAGCAAATTATATTTTACTCAAAAATATACCTATAAAGAGAAAAATCAGATAAACTGAAAATGTTGTAGTGGTCTCTTAATTTTTGCCAGAGCTGTATATACAACCCCTGGCAAAAATTATGGAATCACTGTCCTTGGAGGATGTTCATTCAGTTGTTTAATTTTTTAGGAAAAAAAGCAGATCACAGACATGGCACAAAACTAAAGTCATTTCAAATGGCAACTTTCTGGCTTTAAGAAACACTAAAAGAAATCAAGAACAAAAAATGTGGTAGTCAGTAATGGTTACTTTTTTTACACCAAGCATAGGGGAAAAATTATGGAGTCACTCAATTCTGAGGAAAAAATTATGGAATCATGAAAAGCAAACAAACAAAAAACCACTCCAACACATCACTAGAATTTTGTTGCCCCACCTCTGGCTTTTATAACAGCTTGCAGTCTCTGAGGCATGGACTTAATGAGTGTCAAACAGTACTCTTCATCAATCTGACTCCAACTTTCTCTGATTGCTGTTTTTCCAGATCAGCTTTGCAGGTTGGAGCCTTGTCATGGACCATTTTCTTCAACTTCCACCAAAGATTTTCAATTGGATTGAGATGCGGACTATTTGCAGGCCATGACATTGACCTTATGTGTCTTTTTTCAAGGAATGTTTTCGCATTTTTTGCTCTATGGCCGGATGCATTATCATCCTGAAAAATGATTTCATCATCCCCAAACATCCTTTCAATTGATGGGATAAGAAAAGTGTCCAAAATATCAACATAAACTTGTGCATTTATTGAAGATGTAATGACAGCCATCTCCCCAGTGCCTTTACCTGACATGCAGTCCCATATCATCAATGACTGTGGAAATTTGCATGTTCTCTTCAGGCAGTCATCTTTATAAATCTCATTGGAACGGCACCAAACAAAAGTTTCAGCATCATCACCTTGCTCAATGCAGATTCGCGATTCATCACTGAATATGACTTTCATCCAGTCATCCACAGTCCATGATTGCTTTTCCTTAGCCCATTGTAACCTTGTTTTTTTCTGTTTAGGTGTTAATGATGGCTTTCGTTTAGCTTTTCTGTATGTAAATCCCATTTCCTTTAGGCGGTTTCTTACAGTTCGGTCACAGACGTTCACTCCAGTTTCCTCCCATTCGTTCCTCATTTGTTTTGTTGTGCATTTCCTGTTTTGGAGACATATTGCTTTAAGTTTCCAGTCTTGACACTTTAATGTCTTCCTTGGTCTACCAGTATGTTTGCCCTTAACAACCTTCCCATGTTGTTTGTATTTGGTCCAGATTTTATACACAGCTGACTCTTTTAAGAGTTTGATAATCCTCTCCTTTGTTTCAATTGACATCTCTCATGTTGGAGCCATGATTCATGTCAGTCCACTTGGTGCAACAGCTCTCCAAGGTGTGATCACTCCTTTTTAGATGCAGACTAATGAGCAGATCTAATTTGATGCAGGTGTTAGTTTTGGGAATGAAAATTGACAGGGTGATTCCATAATTTTTTTCCTCAGAATTGAGTGACTCCATAATTTTTCCCCTATGCTTTGTTTAAAAAAAGTAACCATTACTGACTACCACATTTTTTGTTCTTGATTTCTTTTAGTGTTTCTTAAAGCCAGAAAGTTGCCATTTGAAATGACTTTAGTTTTGTGCCATGTCTGTGATCTGCTTTTTTTTCTACAAAATTAAACAACTGAATGAACATCCTCCAAGGCCGGTGATTACATAATTTTTCCCAGGGGGCGTAGCTGTGGCAGTTGACCACATTTTTAATTTTTGCGTGAAAAAAATTACTATATTTCCATCCATGGAGTATTAGTTGCTTTGTGAAACATTTCTGTGTTATATAGCAGTCCTGTTCCTGGTAGCTGCCATTTCTTAATTACATTTTAAAGTGAGGAAAGGGCAACTTGAAAACACTTTGCTATCTTCTTTTAGCCTTCTCCTGCTTTGCAGGCCTCCACCGTTTTCATTTTCATAGTGCTAGGCAGTTGCTTAGAAAAACTCATGGCTGCTGTTTTCTGGCACAAGCTGGGAAATTTGCATCACCTGACCGTTCCTAATGATGATAGTGAATAGGCCATAACCCTAACAGGCTAATTTAGGTCTGAAATATTGATCACAGTTATCTGAGCACAGAAATCTCCAAGGGTGCCCAAACTTAACTCAACTTTATGACTTTTATAGATCATTTCATCTTCAGTTTACTGAACTGTTTACAATAACTGCAATTTTGACCATAGGTGCCCAAACTTTTACATATCACTGTAATTTATAGGTACATCTGTCCTCATAAAGTGCGGGGGCCATTATACTGCAAGAAGAACTAATGTGGATGCCATTTTACCATACGGGACCTAATGCAGGAACCATTATACAGTTTCAGGGCTACATTGGGGCCATCATAAAGAGTGAGGACTACTGTGGAGGCCGTTGTTCAGTGTATGAGCCTTTATACAGTGTGTTCTACTGTGGGGGCCATTATACAGAGGGAGGGTTACTGTGAGAGTCATTATACTGTATTTTGGGGTGCACCGTGGTGACATCATATTATGTATAGGGGAGCTTTGGGGGTAGTGTACTCTTTATAGGGGAACTGTGTGCCTATCAAACAGTGTATAAGTGAGCTGTGAGGGCAATATACTGAGAATAGGGGAAATCTTGGACAATTATACTCTGTATAGGGGAGCTGTGGGTCCGTCATCCTGTGTATAGGGGAGTTGTGTGTCCCACAATACTGTGGATAGGGTAAGTGTGAGGGCATTATACTGTGCATAGGGAAGCTGTGAGCCCATTATACTATGTATAGGGAGCTTCTGGCCTATCATAGTGTGTATAGAGGAGCTGTACTCTTGGGATTTGGATGTTTCGCCCCCAGCAGTTCGCCCCCAGCAGTTCGCCCCCGGGTACATTACGCCCCCGCACATTTCGTCCCCAGCATTTGGCCCCCAGGAAGTTTCGCCCCCGCACATTTCACCCCCGCACATTTCGCCCCCAGCAGTCCCCAGTAGTTCGCCCCTGGATGTTTCGCCCCCAGCAGTTCGCCCCCGGATGTTTCGCCCCCAGCAGTTCGCCACCGGATGTTTCGCCCTCAGCGGTTCGCCCCCGGATGTTTCGTCCCCAGCAGTATGCCCCCGGATGTTTCGCCCCCAGCAGTTCGCCCCCGGATGTTTCGCCCCCAGCGGTTCGCCCCTGGTTGTTTCGCCCCCCAGCAGTATGCCCCCGGATGACTCGCCCCCAGCAGTTTGCCCCCAGATGTTTCGCCCCCAGCAGTTCGCCCCCGGATGTTTCACCCCCGGATGTTTCGCCCCCAGCAGTTCGCCCCCGGATGTTTCTTCCCCGGATGTTTCGCCCCCAGCAGTTCACCCCCGGATGTTTCGCCCCCAGATGCTTCGCCCCCAGCAGTTCGCCCCCGGATGTTTCGCCCCCAGCAGTTCGCCCCCGGATGTTTCGCCCCCAGCAGTTCGCCCCCGGATGTTTCGCCCCCAGCAGTTCACCCCCGGATGTTTCGCCCCCAGCAGTTCGCCCCCGGATGTTTCGCCCCCAGCGGTTCACCCCCGGATATTTCGCCTCCAGCAGTATGCCCCTGGATGTTTCGCCCCCAGCAGTTTGCCCCCCGATGTTTCGCCCCCAGATGTTTCGTGCCTGGATTATTTGCCCCCAGCAGTTTGCCCCCGGATGTTTCACCTACAGCATTTTGCCCCTGGATGTGTCACCATCTGATGTTTTGCCCCTAGCATTTTGACCCCAGATGTTTCACCCTCAGCTTTTGGGGTCAACATGCAGGGAACAAAACATCTAGGGCTGAACATACCTGGGGGTAAAATATACAGGACCCCAATTGCTGGAGATTCTTGTGGCTGCCTTTTCAGCAGCTCTATTGGCTGGCCTTAAAGGAGTATTATCACCCTAGAACACAAAAAAACTGACATACTTACCTGTCGCAGCTGCAGCTCCTTGGGTCTCGGACTGCAGTGTAGCGGTTCCCCGTGATGTCTTCTCCTGCTTCTGGCTGTCTTTTCATCTTGCCTGTATCATTGATCCATGAAGCATGAAGAATGCCGCGGCAGTGAGGCCAAATATCTCCTGGCCGCTCACTGACATGACGTCACTCCTGCCCCATTCATCAGTCAATCCAGGGGGCAGGATGCCTCTCCTGTCACCAAAACACTGCTGCGCATGCGCAATGCCGCGATGAGATCAGGCAGAAGAAGAGGACGCTGGGAAGAAGGAGAGGACTCATGGTGGCCTCTGGTTCCAGCATGGCGATCGCCAGCCCACACAGCCAGGAGAAGATCAGACAAAGATGAGCAGAAGACCTCTAGGTAAGTACCAGGAGGGGAAGATCGGCAGCATGCTTACCACAACATGATTGCTGAAAGCATGCTGCCTTATTTTGCGGTTCGGCATGAGAATACCCCCTTAATGCAGGCTATGTATGGAAGCAGCGGGACTGTTGACTGACTACAGGGTTAATCCCACCAACCATCTCTGCAGAACTGAGATATTGGCTTTGCTGAACTAAAGTGGTGGTTAACCAGCTTCTACAGAACCTCTTTATCAGGTCTTCAGAAGGGGGGTTTTGGGATTAGCCCTCACAGAACACTCTGCCAGTATACCAAAGAATGGAGCAGCAGACAAAAGTGGTAGTCTCACTTCAGGATCCCTTTTTCTATTGATGCCCATTCCTCAGATTAGGCCAAGAATATTGTCCAGTTGTATTCTGCATTGAACCAGCTGTTTATCAGCAGCTTTCAGCACCAACGACAAGGACAAGTGACTGGAAGCTGCAGCCATAGCTCTCCATGATTTCAGTGAGATCCAGGAAAGATATGACAGCGCTTGGTAAAGAGCTGATCCACCGTGACATGCCTTATACAGGGGCATGCACTGCTCTGTGCAGAGAAATGCATGTTCTGGATGGGACTCGATTGTGTGCATCTGGTCTTTCAGTAACAAATGGCCCTTTGGGGACAACCATTAAATTGGTGTGGCCCTTAGTGAATATGAGTTTGACACCCCTGATCTAAGACAAGTGTCCATCATTTTACTGTCATGTACTAGTGGTGTTACACTTAATGGCTTCTTTTTGTCATCCATTACATATCATACTATACCTAGTGATGAGCAAACCCGATCTGGAAAGTTCAGGTTTCGTATCGAATATTGACTGCTCGGGTTCAACCACACCGACCCAAAACAGGCAATGTTTGGAGTTTGCTCATCAAAAAAAAAAAATCGCTTCTCTCCCCTTTGCCGAGGTCCCTACCTGTGTGGAGAGTCTTCTTGATCAAGGGAATCCCTAGCTAGGAATAATGAAAGGGATTCCCTCGGGAACGATGACATATTCACACAATGTGGAAGTGCATGGAAGAGGACTGAAGAGGACCCTCCGCGTCTGTCGGTACCTCATAGAACCATAGGAAAAAGGATGATCACAAGGCAATTATTTGTGTGTATAAAAATATAATTTTTATTGAAGCAAATTCATTAAAACCATACTGCCAAAACTGGGGAAGTAGGAGACTACAGATACACTCATCAGTCACTCATTAATTAATTCATAATTAATGCGCAAATCCAGGAAGAGACAGCTACCACGAAAACGGATAGACACAGGGACTGCCAGGAATATATTGCAGCTACAAGGGGCAGAACTGAAAAAGCCCTAATAATAAACTACTACAAATATTAATATAGCCATAATTATATCGCAAGGTGTATAGGCCACATCACAGATTATGATCTAGATGTCCACCATAAAACAATGCCGCTTGCTTGGCAATAACCCTCATACCCATAATTACAATAATACTCCGCAAATATAATCAGATAACCATGGTCACTTCTGGTCCGCGTGACTGGAAGTAACGCTTACCACCCAGATGTGACACGTCACATCCGGGTGGTGAGTGTCACTTCCGGTCGCGTGGTATACCACGCTGTGGCTGGGAGATATAAATAATGGAGAAAGGAGCTGAAACGCGTGTTGGGGCAGACGCGCTAGTCCAGGAGGTAGCGGCACCCTGTATAAGAGATATCCAAAGGTAATTTTACCTGATTATATTAAAAAACACACTCCCCTTGAAAAAGCAAATGCAAAACGCGCGATGGGGTACCGCCACTACTTAAGGTAATGTAGCAACACTTTTTTTTTATATATCTTCCTTATACCTTAGCTTTCAAATCTCTAATATGTACTCTGGTCATTTCTGCCACATGGATTAACTTTTCTCTACCTGGAGTTGCATATTTTTTCTTCGACACTTAGGCTAGTTTCACACTAGCAATACTGGGCACAGTGCAGGGCTGCCGCTAAGCTGCGCCCCCTCCTGTCAGCTGCATGCGATCAGCATACCCTATACTTAGCGTTGGGTACGCTGGTTGTGCGCTGGTACACTTTTGCCCGTGCATCCGCCCTTTTTGCGCTGCGCCCACGTGCGCCAAACGCACTGTGTTGCATTTTTGTGCACCGAGCGCACAAAAATGCAACACAGTGCGTTTGGCGCACGTGGGCGCAGCGCAAAAAGGGCGGATGCACGACGGAGAATTTTGGGATGAATTCACAATAAATTTTCCTAATCAGAAGCATCCGTTGTTCATATCTCACATTAAAAACTCACATTTAGTTTCAGATTTTCTGATTTTATAACAAAAACATTAAATTGAAGCAAAATCTGGTGTGAAGGAGCTAAACAATAGTTTTTTCTACTACATGTATTGTCACAGTGGAAAATGATATATTCCTGTTTAAAAATGCCTCCAAGATTCAAAAGTGTCACATTTTCAAAGTCGTGAAAGGAATATCGGCGGCAGAAACTAGCAAAATGCAGAATTCCATGATAATAAAAGGTTTACATCAGGAAAAACAAGCAAACATGTAAGAAGTATTTGTGAAAAAAAGCATACTAACTCAACGGTTCATTAGGTCGGGGTCATATGCAGCGTAAATGTCTAAATCCCATCCACATGCTCATGAAAAAATGCACAGTTAAAAAAAATGACATGCAGTGCAGCAGTGGCGTACCTACCATGTAGGCAGGGGACGCCACTGCCCTCAGGCCGTCAGGGGCCTGCCGCCAAGGGGTGTAATGCGCCCATGAACAGCGGGCCCCCTGGATCTATCATGCTCTGGTATGTGCCTATCTCCTCCTGGAGCATGGCAAGGATAAACTAATACTGCCTGCTGCTGCGCTGGTTTCCTCACTCTGCTTCGATACAGATCCTGAGACGTGAGCGATCACATGATTGCATACATCATTCCAGGTCCTGTATCAAAGCAGCGTCTGGCAGCAGGTGGTGAATATTAATTAACCTGCCATGTTCCGGTAATTGACCGGCACCTACCGGGGCATGGTGTACCCTCTTCCCAGCACTAATTCAGCATTGGAACTTCATTTCAGGCTGTTGGCAGGGGGCATGGCTAAAGAGGCAGGGCAGAGGTTAGGAGACATGTTAATGAATCCTTAAGGTCCATTCACATGCACTAAGGAGTTGCAGCAGACAATCTGCAGCTAATTTATAGCAGAAAATTCTACACTAAAATTGACATGTAGTGATGCGGGTTTGATGCAACAACCTTGTCCTCTGGCTGTGATTGACAATGGCTGGATACCTGCAAATCATGGTTGGTGGACAAGGTTACCACTCTGCTTATGAACATGGCAGACCACTGTATCTCAAAGGCAGGACTTCTACTTTGAAGCTGAACAGAGAATCAGACTGCAACTAAACAAGTGAAGCATAGTTGAAATCAGTAGGCCTCACCCTACATTACACTATCCTCAAAGTTCCCCTTTCTGCCATGAGACGTACTATCCCGTCCATGTGCCCTGGGACTTAATTCCCAGGGACGGGATAGTACGTCATAGCGATCAGCGGCGCCCACGTGGTGAGCGCCGCTGATCGCGGCCGGGTGTCAGCTGATTATCACAGCTGACACCCGGCACAATGTGTCAGGGGCGGTCACGGACCGCCCCCGACATGTTAACCCCTTGTACATCGCAATCAAACACGATCGCGGTGTACCGGGGGTTAAAGGGAAGCATCGGCAGGGAGCAGTGTCAAATGGTTGTTGGTTGGATAGCGTATAATGCTTCCAGTCACATTGCCACCACCACCACCCTGTCTTCCACACAGTTAAGTCTCAGTAGCCATGAGTCTGGACCTCATATTCCTCACCCTGATCCTCCTTCCTCCCACCATGCCGAGTGCCCGGAGACAACTGATCCCACACTTGGACATTCCGAAGAGCTGTTCACTTTTACATTTACAGATTCGGGCCTCTTGCCCTGTCCACTTGAAACAGGGCAGGAGGAGATTGCATATAGCGATACCCAAATATTTGAGCAGCCACGGTCACATGAAGGCGACGATGGGAAAGTGTCACATGAGGTGGACGATGATGAGACACAATTGCCAGAAAGTCAGGAGTGCGACCAGGATGCGGAAGTGGAAGACGAGGTGGTGGATGATATAGTAACTGACCAAACCTGGTAGAAGGACATGCAGAGCGAGGACAGCAGCACACAGGGGGAGGGAGGTGAAGCACCCCAACAGGCAGGAAGAAGCAGTGTGGTTTCCACAGACAGAAGGCGGGCAACACCAATACAATGGAAGTTTCCAGTCCAACTGTTAGGTCTTCCTGAGTCTGGTTGTTTTTTAAAGACTCTGCCGATAACCCCAAAAAGGCCATTTGTACCATCTGCCAGGACAGCATCAGCAGGGGTAGCAAAACTACCAGCCTGACCACCACCAGCATGATCAGGCACATGGCAACAAAGCACCCAATTTTGTGGGCCGAACCCCAAGGTTCAGGAACAGTGTCTGCAGGTGACACCACTGCTTCTGCTATTGTGTGTGCAAGCCAATCACCTGTTCATGGTGCATGTGAAGATGCCTCCTGCCCTGAACCTGTCATTGCACACACTCAACTAGCACCATCTGCAAGCACGTCCATGCCCTTGTTCCAGCACAGAATTCAGTTGTCCATACCCCAGTACTTGGAACACAAGCACAAATATGCAGCCAACGCCCCACAGGCCACACTACTAAATTCACACATTTCGTGACTGCTTGCGCTCGAAATGTTGCCTTTTAGGCTTATGGAGACTGAAGCTTTCCACAACCTGATGGTGGCGGCCGTCCCAAGGTACTCGGTCCCCAGCCCCCACTATTTCTCCCGGTGTGCCGTCCCCGTATTACACAAGCACGTGTCCCTCAGCATTAGCCGTGCCCTCAACAATGCAGTTACTGGGAAAGTCCACCTAACCACAGACATGGGGGCAAGTGCTTGTGGGCAGGGATGGTACATCTCAATAACGGCATACTGGTTTAACATAGTGGAAGTCGGGAACCTGTCAGACCTTGGGATGAACACATTTTCCCATTGCCGAGGACTGTGGGCCCTAGGTCAGTCAGGGTTGCCCCCACAGTCTACAGCTCATTCACCTCATCCTCCTCCTCTTCAGCCTCCATCTCTGAAATGAACACATCAGTCAAAAGATGGAATCACTGCAGCACTGCTCCAGCCAAGCGGCAACAGGCTGTGCTGAAGCTAAGATGCTTAGCTGACAAATTGCACAATGCTGAAGAGTTGTGGACAGCTCTGAAAGAGCAGGCAGTTCTTTGGCTAACACCGCTGAACCTACAGCCAGGCATGATCGTGTGTTACAATGGCCGGGTCCTAGTGGCGGCTCTGAAGCGAGGCGAGCTCACACGTGTACCATGCCTGGCTCATCTTTTTCTCAAAATCTACCTGGAGCTGTCGGATCTGCTTGTCAAAGTATGCCACCTGTGTGCCTATTTTAGAATGTCAGCTACAGATTCCGCACCCTTTCCATACTTCAGCAGCATTTGCAGCTTCTGGCTCACTGACTGGTGTGTGATGTCCCCATGCATTGGAACTCTACATTGCAGATGTTGGAAATAATTTGTGACCAGAAGAGGGCAGTTATTGAATACCTGAATCAACAAGGCCATCGGTATTCAGTTCAGACTCCACACATAAGACCTCAAGAGTGGACATGGATGTCAGATATATGTTCCATCCTCCAAAATTCTGATGACGCCACCATGATGGTGAGCAGCGATGATATCATAATTAGCGTCACCATCCCGCTTCTCTGTGCTCTGAAACACTCTTTGTCTGAATCAAAGAGAATGCATTGCAGGCGGAGAACGATGAGATGGAGGAAGGAACCATACAGGGTGATTACACACAGCCCAGCCTCCTCTCATCCCAACATGGATTGAGTGACAATGAGGAGGAGGAGGAAGAACAGGAGCTAGTTTCATGCGCTATAGACGGTACTACCTGCACAACTGTTATACCGTCTGTTCAGCGTGGATGGCCTGAGGACAGGGAGGAGGAGATGGGGGAGGAGAGCATGGTCAGTCGTTCTCTTGATGAGGACAAGGAAGTCTTGCCTGTTAGCAGTCTGGCACGCATGGCTGAGTTTATGTTACCCTGCCTTTCCCATGACCCTCGCGTTCTCCAAATTTTGGGTGACAGTCATTACTGGTTGGTGACACTTCTAGACCCACGCTACAAGGAGAACTTTCTATCTCTTATTCCTGAGGTGGACAGGCCTACTAAAATGGGGCAGTACCAGAAGGCCCTTGTTGCGGAATTATTTAAAAAACTCCCATCTGAAAATGCTGGTGGCATAGGTCACAGTTCGTTGGACAACCAAGGAGTACAGGCGAGAGAGACACAACTCCAATCCAGCAGAGGGGAACTCTGGCAAAGTTCTGGGAGAGTTTTCACAGACCCTACCATCACACTGGCCCTGAGGTGAGGGGTAGTCTCACAAGGAGTGCAAAGTTTGAGAAAATGCTGAGGGAGTACCTTGCTGACCGTACCAATGTCCTCTTTGATTCCTCTGTGCCTTATAATTATTGGGTATCCAAGCTGGACATGTGGTATGAACTGGCTCTCTACACCTTGGCAGTCCTGGCCTGCCCTGCCGCTAGCGTTTGTCAGAGCGTGTTTTTAGTGCCACCGGTGGAATTATAACTGATAAGCACAATCACCTGTCAACTGAAAATGCTGACAGGCAGTCTCTTATAAAAATGAACAAGGGCTAGATTGGGCCAGACTTCTCAACACCACCAAATGATAGTAGCGTAACATAAACTCAAATCCAGAGTCTTTTTTGGGGATTTACTCCTATGCACCTCTTCACACCTACACATGAGTATACCCTTCCTGATTTTGGCTATTTGATCTTGTCCTCCTCCTTTTCCTCATCCTCCACCACTGTATCACCAGGGTGACCGTGGTCCATGATGCAACACCCACATCATTTTTTTATAGGGTGTTTATGATGCCCATAAAAAAAATGGTTATACAGTATGTTCATGTATACCCCCAGGGGTAAATGTTTGTCAGCCCATACAGCGCATGGGCATTGCAAGTATAGGAGACCTGCTCCTTTCTAATGGGAACATTTTTTTTCTGAGGCCTTCCTCTACATCTCTTCCAAGGGGCATTGGAGTGCCTCCAAATTTTTGGCAGCCCTTGCATTCACTGCATAGACAAATGCTATGGGAGGCCCACTTCCTAATAATGGGAACATTGTTTACAGGAGGCCCTTATGTACGTCTCTTCGAAGGGGTATTGGGGTGCGTTCAAATTTTGGGCAGCCCTGCCACTCACTGCATATGCATTAACAGTATACAAGACCCACTGTTTAATAATGGGAACAACAAAGCATAGCCAGCTGATGGCTCTCTATGAATAGTGAGGCCCGACTGCTGGCCCTTTAAGAATAGTAAAGGTCGCCTGATGGCCCTATAAAAATAGGCTTTGTGACTTTCAGAGTCCCTTCTTCATAAATTAAACAAGATGTATCTGATGTGTTACACAACACATGGCCAGATAAGGATGTAAAATTTTAAAATGACATTTCCCAGTGAATGCATTTGTCTTGGTTGAAAGCAAAGCTAAAGTTCAAAAACGCATCAAAAACACTACGTGTGAACATAGCCTAAGGTGTAAAGGAGCATTTTTGTTTTAGGGTATTTATTTTGCCTTATATACAAGTTACTACCCTGGAAAAGATGTTCCTAAACATATTTCCCAGGAAAATCCATTTTGGTTTTGTTTTTGTATGTTTTAATCTGAGTCTGTAAAAGTGGAGTAAGACTCTGACAAAGTTGTCCACAGCAGTGACCTGGGAGTCAGAAATGCTTCCAGGGGTCTACCCCATGCTGTTCCCTTGTCATGTGAGCACTGTTCCCATCGATTTCTGCAATTTCTAGTCCCTCTGCAGACCGCCGGGGGGGGCGCCGGAAAAATGCTCGAGTTTTCCATAGACTGACATTGGGCTCGAGCAACGAGCACCCGAACATTTTACTGCTCGCCCTTCACTGAAAGTAAATAAAAATGCTTTAAAAAATAGAAGCGTTAATAGTTTATTTAAATCAATTAATAAACTGCAAAGTGAATGAATTAAACAGATCTAAATCAAATCAATATTTGGTGTGACCGCGCTTTGCCTTCAAAATTGCATTAAAGCCTTAGTCCTTCTAGGCACACTATCCCAAAGCTTTTAAAGGCAAGCCCGGACGCCTGCCCCAAAGGGGCTACAGGGAGGGCGCACATGACTAAGGAGGGATGCTAGGCCTGAGGGTTAGTGAAGGGTAAGGTGTAGTGCTTTTGTGTTTGTGGGGAAGGTGTGGGTTGGAGCTATGGGGCTTATGGTGCAATGTGAGTTGGCAGGGAGTGGTCAGTAGTGCTTTGTGCTTGTGGGGAAGGTGTGGGTTGGAGCTATGGGGCTTATTGTGCAATGTGAGTTGGCAGGGAGTGGTCAGTAGTGGGATGGATATATAGGGCAGAACTGTGGGGGGATGGTCATTCCTTACCTTGCAGACGTCCGGAATCGTCAGCTCCTCACATCTGGGACTTCAGCTTGAATCTTTGGATCCAGAAGATGGAATACCTCGTGGCACAGATGAAGAGGATGATGGAGCAGCGCGGCCAGCAGTGGATGAAGGAACAGCTGCAGCGATGGTCTGGTGATGGCGACGGCGGAGAAGATGGGACCCCTCTGCCTCCGAAGCGGCAGCGACGATCACGGCCTCCTGAGCACCTCAGCCCGGAGTTAAGTTTGCAGCGGAGGATGAGCCCCATTAGCAGACCTGTTACAGAAGACATCGCGGGGCCGGAACCAGAAGTCGAGAAGCAGGCTGCAAGGTAACGGGGTGGTGAGTGACGTGGCCGGCCTCCCCTCCATTTTGGATCGCGGCACACAGTGGTGACGCGCACGTCGCGGCCACGATACCCGGCGTGGTCACCTGACCCGGCGCGGTCATCGGCATCGGTGGACGGCGGTGACGTGACGCGGCAAGGAGCCCGGTGGCGAGGTGGTGTGTGACTTCACCGGCCTCATTTCCTTTCTCGCGGCGCTGGGGGGAAGCGGGCGGTGGCTCGGTCATGTGGCCACCCTTCAGCTGCCAGGGGCCACAGGTCATGTGGTCTGGCATCGCGTTCCCCCGGCGTTGGGTGCCAGATTCAGGAGGTGTTGCCTGCGGCTGGAGCGCCAACCTCCCCCCCCCGTTTGAGGCTCCGAGCCGGTGACTTTTTGCCATTCGTTCCCGGACGGACAGCCGGTCTGGGCGCTGGCGCTGCGGCCCAGGAGGGCTGCAGTCGGCGTAGATCCATGGAGAAGATCGCAGTTGCGGTGCTCGACGCGGAGGACACGTGACGGCTGTTCCGTGGGGTTCCGCGGAGTCAGCCTAGTAAGTAAGGCTCACTTAAACCTTTATTAATGTCTAGATTATATTGGTTGGGAAGGGTGTTGCTACGTATGGTTTCGGGTGTTTGTCTGGGGGTTCGGAAAGATGCGCGGCTGGTCCATGTGGACAGCGTTCGAATCTGTGAGGGAATGGTTGCTTTGTGGTCCAGGAGGCTGTTTTGTGCACTTCATGAGTGTGGGGAGGTATTTTTTAATTTCATGCTAGTTTGCTTTTATGATAGTGGGTATATCTATAGGTGACGACATCATTTTATTTTGGTTAGTATCATTGTGCTTGCATTCTCTGGGTGTTTGTGTATGACTGGTGGTGATTTCATGGCGGTTTGTGAGTAATTCAGATGGTGATACGGATATTGGCAGAGCGGTGGTGGATAGCCATATCCATGCCAGTTTTATGGTTTATTGTTATAGGCATGGGGTCTTTGGGCTGGAGGATTATCGCTGCGCCAAGTATTTGATAGGGGTTTGATGGTAGTTCACTGATGTGGTGAGCTGTTTTATCGCCGCGCCTAGTATTTGATAAGGGTTGATGTTAGTTCACTGATGTGGTGAGCAGTTTTATCGCTGCGCCTAGTATTTGATAAGGGTTGATGTTAGTTCATTGATGTGGTGAGCAGTTTTATCGCCGTGCCTAGTATTTGATAAGGGTTTGATGGTAGTTCACTGATGTGGTGAGCAGTTTTATCGCCGCGCCTAGTATTTGATAAGGGCTTGATGGTAGTTCACTGATGTGGTGAGCAGTTTTATCGCCGCGCCTAGTATTTGATAAGGGTTGGATGGCAGTTCACTGACGTGGTGATCTGTTTGGGTAGTGCATCGGGCAGCTTAATCTTTCACGTTACAGTGGGGTGTGTCCTATTGCTGGTCAGAGGTGAGGGGGTAGGTGGTCGAGTTTTCATTAGGGTGTGTTTTATTTATATGCCGGGTTCGGTTCTCCAATAGGGGCTTTGAGTGTACTAAGGGTTTTCATGTTCACTAGGGGCATTTTGGTTTGTTGCGGCAGACGTTCTGGTGAGGTCGAGATGCTTGGGACGGCAGATCTTTCGGGAACCTGCCTTTCTGGCAGCAATGGATGACATTTCCCCTGGGGGGCTTGGAGTTGACCTTTTACCGGATTTGTTTTCCTGGTTAATTTCTGGGGGTACGTAGATATGGCGTGGAGCTGGGGTTATGGTTGGTCAATGTCCGGTTGTTGAGGTCCGTGGTTTGGTTTCTGTGTGGTAGTCGGGGATTATCTGGTATTAGGGATGGTGCAGTGCTTATTTTCTGTTCATGGCCAACCTGGGACTACTATCTGGTATTAGGGAAGGTGGTGTGCTTATTTCTGTTCATGGTCCAACCCTTGACTACTTTGGGTTTCTTCATGCTCAGGGCGTTGTTGCGGTTATCATGTGTTTGGATAAGTCAAAGTGTTTGATTCACCTGGGGCCCTATGTCTAAGTCAGGTTAGGTTAATGAGTACATTGTGTCAGGTCGGGGGTCGTTATTAGGTTCCCGTGTATATCGCGCTGCTGTTTTGGGGGGTTGATTTTGGTTATTGAATACGTGGGGCTACGATCCACTGGGGGTTTTTGTATGATCTGCAGTCATATGGCGTTCTTACGGTAATTTGCTGGTCGTGGCTGCCCTGGGGCAGTTTTAACAACTTTTGTACGTAAGGACTGGTGGGTTCTCACTGCGGTTCTTTAGGGTTGCCGATTGAGCTTTTGGCAGACTGTATCGGGTGGTATTTGTTACAGCCGTTGATTGTAGCTACGTAGGAGTTTATTATACAGAGTGGATAGTTTTTCGTTACAATGGGCTAGGAGGTTTATTGTGGGTGCAGCTGGTCCTGCTTTGCCTTCTGGGTATACAGCTCTCCTTAGAGTCTTTTCTTTTTGGGTGCCCCCGGGCGGGGGGGCCAGGGTGAAGTGTTGCGCAAGGATGATGCAACATTTGAGTTGGGTAACCCAGCGTGTGCTTTACTGGTCTCGGGGGTCCTGGTTGGTGAACGGTTTGTTTATCCAGCGGGTGTTGTTCCATTTGTCAGGAATTCTGTATAGAGCATGAGGCAGGACATGTTGTTTCGATGGCCGTGTGAATGGTCTCCCGCGTGGGTGTAGCCCGTCCGGCAATACATGGCTATGTCATTTATTCCGTTATGCGCACTTGTCAGGACCGGCTGGTATTATGGGGACACGGTTGTGGTGCAGCGCTGCTGCGGGGGAGGTGTACTTTAGGTAGTGGGTGAGCAGATTGCAGCTATAACATTACTTTCATTAATGTCAGGCTGGTCGTACGCTGTGGCAGGGGAAGCTAGTGCGATGTGCATTGACTTTTAATGATTCTAAGGACCTGGTAATCATCTGGGGCTGTGCTCCGTTTGGGGGTGCTTTTTGCGGTGCTTTAAGGCTGAGTGGTGGACAAGCATCGGGCACCGGTGAGTGCAATGTTTTGACGGATGGCCCGGGTTTATGGTGTCTGGGGTTTTCGGGAGACGTGATGTGTGTCTGAGTTTTCCTGGACTTCAGGTGGTGTGGAGTCGCTTTTCTTTCTTTTGTGAGTAGTGTCGAATCCGCAGTTCAGCGGGGAATGGGTGCGGAGTACATCTCACTTTTGGTAAGAGGGTGGCAACAATAGTGTTGTGATTCTGGGTTCGAAGTGCACGGGTGATGCACACAATTAATTCATTCCGGGTCGTGGTGATTACGGGGTGGATTGGTTTATGTTTTCTAGTTGGGTGGATATTTTAAGATAGATGCTATCACGCAGGGTTGACGGGACCAACAGCGTTTTGGTACTGCACGTGTGTGGTGGAGACTTGGTCGCTGGGGCGTCAAGGAGTTTGATCTGAGACATCGGGCCTGAATGCTCCTGCCTGGGAGCCATGCTCGTGTTGTTGTTCATGACTATATAGTGGGGCACGTTTTTCAAGAATCTGTCGGAGGTTGGGGAACCAGTGTAGGTTCTGTTGTTACGTCTATAATGGTTGGCTTCGATTATTATCAGGTGGAGTGCAATTTTCTGCCTGGGAGCCGTGCTCATGTTGGTGTCCATAGGGGCTCCTGTTTGGAATGACTACATAGTGGGTTTTACTGGGCACATTTTCAAGAATCTATCGGAGGTTTGGGGAACCAATGTAGGTTCTTTTGTTCACGGCAATAATGGTTGGCTTTGATTAATTATTAGGTGAAGTATAATTTTCGGAGGCGCCTGCAATGTTGCGGTCTCAACGAGGCAGAGGCGGCGGCTCAGGTTGGGGACTGGTCGCGCAGGTGGTGCATAGGATTGGATGATGCGGTTGGCTAGTTGCAGGTCTTGGGTGTGGCTGACCTTGTTGTACTGGTATTTTGGTGTAGGTTGGCATTGTGAGGTCTAATGGGGATCAGTTTTGATCGATTGGTCTTGGTACAGAAACATTGGTTACTCGAGCCGCAGAGTCGGCTCGGGTTGGGTTTTTGGTGGTGGTACTCGCACGTACAAGGTGTCATACGTGCTCGCGGTGGCGGAAAGGAGGGGGGTATTTGAAGTCGGTGGATTGCACAAAGAGCGGGGGGGTGAACCCAGTGCAGGAGCGGGTTACCCCTGGTGGTGCAATGGTATACTTGGTTAAGGTGGGTCCCAGCTGTGCTGGGTCACAGCGGGACATGTTAACGTGGGACCCTGCTGTGCTCGGTCACAGCGGGGCATGTTAACGTGGGTCCCTGCTGGGCTGGGTCCCAGCAGGACATTGGTTGGGCAACACTCGGCTGGGTGTCCTCGAGCCGGTGTGGTGCGGCTGAGGGCACGTGGTGGAGCTGGTGTTGCAATCATGTACAATGGGTTTTGCAACACTCGGCTGGGTGTCCTCGAGCCGGTGTGGTGCGGCTGAGGGCACGTGGTGGAGCTGGTGTTGCAATCATGTACAATGGACTCTTCATTTACCCCCCCTCCTTTTGCTGGTGGTTATGTTTATGGAATATTTCTACGTTTATGGATAAAATGTTATTGCTTGTTTGGTGTTAATAAACGGGGCTGCTGTGGCCTTTTACATCCAATGTCACGCAGTCGTGTCTTATTTAAGTTAAGAAGGGGTAAGTGTGGGTTCTGGGAGGGGTCATTACAGTGAAGCCGTCAGTCAGACTTTCCTAAGTCAAGGCAAGCCCGGACGCCTGCCCCAAAGGGGCTACAGGGAGGGCGCACATGACTAAGGAGGGATGCTAGGCCTGAGGGTTAGTGAAGGGTAAGGTGTAGTGCTTTTGTGTTTGTGGGGAAGGTGTGGGTTGGAGCTATGGGGCTTATGGTGCAATGTGAGTTGGCAGGGAGTGGTCAGTAGTGCTTTGTACTTGTGGGGAAGGTGTGGGTTGGAGCTATGGGGCTTATTGTGCAATGTGAGTTGGCAGGGAGTGGTCAGTAGTGGGATGGATATATAGGGCAGAACTGTGGGGGGATGGTCATTCCTTACCTTGCAGACGTCCGGAATCGTCCCGCCCTCCCGCCCTAATTTTAGGATCTTCTGGAGATCGACATGGTGAAGAGAAGAAGAGGTTTGACGTTGTCGCAGCAGTCGGCGGAAAGGAGGGGGGTATTTGAAGTTGGTGGATTGCACAAAGAGCGGGGGGGTGAACCCAGTGCAGGAGCGGGTTACCCCTGGTGGTGCAATGGTATACTTGGTTAAGGTGGGTCCCAGCTGTGCTGGGTCACAGCGGGACATGTTAACGTGGGACCCTGCTGTGCTCGGTCACAGCGGGGCATGTTAACGTGGGTCCCTGCTGGGCTGGGTCCCAGCAGGACATTGGTTGGGCAACACTCGGCTGGGTGTCCTCGAGCCGGTGTGGTGCGGCTGAGGGCACGTGGTGGAGCTGGTGTTGCAATCATGTACAATGGGTTTTGCAACACTCGGCTGGGTGTCCTCGAGCCGGTGTGGTGCGGCTGAGGGCACGTGGTGGAGCTGGTGTTGCAATCATGTACAATGGACTCTTCATTTACCCCCCCTCCTTTTGCTGGTGGTTATGTTTATGGAATATTTCTACGTTTATGGATAAAATGTTATTGCTTGTTTGGTGTTAATAAACGGGGCTGCTGTGGCCTTTTACATCCAATGTCACGCAGTCGTGTCTTATTTAAGTTAAGAAGGGGTAAGTGTGGGTTCTGGGAGGGGTCATTACAGTGAAGCAGGGCTGCCACTAGGAATTTCGGGGCCCCATACTGGAAAAATATATGGGGCCCCCCTTGAGACTCCGCCCAGGCTCCACCCCCAGTTCCGCCTCCACCCTAGCTCCTCCTCCACCACGCAAACCTTCCAAAATCCCTCCGACCTTTCACTTCTAAGCTACTGGATTATCCTGAGCACTGCTGCCTTATGTTATCATTGCGCATTTGGTTTTCCAGCAGGTCAGGATCATCCAATAGCTTATATATACATTGCTACTGGGGAGTCGAAGGGGGAGGGGGAAGGAATCATTATACAATGATTCCTTCCCCCTCCCCCTTTGACTCCCCAATAGCAATGTATATATACGGTAAGTACAATCACATACTGAAATGGTGGACAAACGATTACATGGACTTGTTACTTACTCACACAGCCAGTGTTGCTGCCGAGCCCACCACCCATTCAAGAAGAATCTAATGGTCGTCTCAGCCTGCTCACCGCTGCCGCCTCAGCCTGCCCACCAAATGAATGGAAAGTGTATATTATTGCATATATCATCACTGATTATACACTACAAAAAAATATCTTTATAGGTCATTAATAAAAAACGATAAATTATAGTACGTAAATACACCTCAAAACGTAACTGTAAGTGATTATGTAAAAAAAAAAAAATAAAATAGGAGTCAAGAGTAAAGAGCTGATCACCCCATTTAGTTTACTAACTTTTATACAGTCATAATTCAAAAACTCTTTAGGGTATGTTCCCACAATCAGTAAACGCTACGGTAAAGTAGACCCCTTAGGGAACTTATCTAGATGTGTGGTGAGCACTTTGAACCCCCAAGTGCTTGACAGTTTATAATGTAGAGCCATAAAAATCAAAAATCTAATTATATTTTCACAAAAATGATCTTTTCACACCCAAAGTTTGTTTTTCCCAAGTGTAACATGAGAAATTGGACCCTAACAGTAGTTGTTCAATTTGTCCTGAGTAGGCTGATAAACCCCATATAGGACTACGGGATGAGCTGTACTGTAGGTGGAGACAGTCAACATGCTGGTACTGGTCAGCACAGTCTGTGATAACTAAAAGGATAGGACTATGGGCTGAGCTACAGGTGGAGACAGTCAACATGCTGGTACTTATCAGCACAGTCTATGCTGACTGAAAGGATAGGACTACAGACTGAGCTGCAGGTGGAGACAGTTAACATGATGTTGGTACTGGTCTCAGCACAGTGTGTGCTGACTAAAAGCATAGGACTACAGGCTGAGCTGCAGGTGGAGACAGTCAACATGCTGGTACTGTGCATGTGCCACACAGTATGTGCTGACGAAAAGGATAGGACTACGGGCTGAGCTGCAGGTGGAGACAGTCAACATGCTGGTACTGTGCATGTGCAGCACAGTCTCTGCTGACGAAAAGGACAGGACTATGGGCTGAGCTGCAGGTGGAGACAGTTAACAATGTGCCTACTAATCATGGATGCTGGAGATTTGTCCCCCTGGGCCCTGGCTCACCCCATCAGCCCCCTGGCTCACTCCATCATCAGCCGGACCTCCTGGATACCCCCCCATGAACAGCCGGGCCCCTGGGTCCCCACAGGACCCCCTGGCTCCCTAGGACTCCACAGGATCCCCATAGGACCCCCTGGCTCCCCAGGGCTCCATAAGATCCCCACAGGACCCCCTGGCTCCCCAGGACCCCACAAACAGCTGGACGGGCCCCCGGGTCCCCCACGAACAGCCAGGCGGGCCCTAGGGTCCCCCACGAACAGCCAGGTGGGCCCCCGGGTCCCCCACGAACAGCTGGGCAGGCCCCTGGGTCCCCCATGAACAGCCGGGTGGGCCCCCCGTCCCCCACGAACAGCCAGGCGGGCCCCCGGGTCCCCTACCATCAGCCACCCGGGCTCCTGGGTCCCCCACCATCAGCCGCTCGGGCTCCTGGGTCCCCCACCATCAGCCGCTCGGGCCCCTGGGTCCCCCACCATCAGCCGCTCGGGCCCCTGGGTCCCCCACCATCAGCCACCCGGGCCCCTGGGTCCCCCACAGGACCCCAATGTCCCTCATGATCAGACAGCAACTGCCTGGCCTTGCCAGGGCCCCCAGACTCCCCCCCATGATCACAACAACCGGCCCTGGGCCCCCAGACTCCCCATGATCAGCACAGCCAGGGCCCCCGACACAGACAGACATAAAAAGAATATTCACTGACTTACCTGCTCCCTCACCGTCCACCGCACCATCAGACCGTCGCCCAGGGACCGACGTCTTCTGCTTTGCTGCAGCCGCTCGCCTCCCAGTCCCACGCCGACGCCATGTGCACACTGCTCTTCTGCTTGCTCAGGAATGAGGAAGTGAAGAGCAGCGTGTGACGTGAGCTGGGGGCGGTGCTGGAGTGGACCATGGTGCACTGGGGGTGGGGGAGAGAAGAGGAGGAGCCAAGCGCTGGCCGGACCTTCCCTGCTGTCTGTCACAGTGAGTGAATGTAACACCACAGGCAGAGCAGGCTGAGGGGGAGGACGGGGGCCCCGAACCGCTGAAAAAATTGTAGGAGGGGCCCGGCCGGAACCCGAGCGGCGAGCGCGGACCAGGCTGCAGCCCCCAGCTTGCTCAGGCGCCGCCGCGGCCGCCGGGCCCGGACGGGCCCCTCTAATCACCGGGCCCCATACAGGTGTAATGCCTGTCATGCCCTGATGGCGGCCCTGCAGTGAAGCCGTCAGTCAGACTTTCCTAAGTCAAGGAACTTTATTAATTTTATTTTCTGCACCATTCAAACATTTTTGTCATATTTTTAAAGCATTTTTACTTTGCAACATTTTTCCCTCACCTAATACTTTTGTACAGTATGGCATATTGATATCTAGATACGACATTACGAGGCTATTCACTGTTCTGTTCCAAAAACAACAAATCATAAAACCACACAAACCCCAGAAGTTTACCCAGAAGCCAATGCTACAGATGCAGGTATGTATCTTTATAACTATTGAAAATCTTCTTCCATAAATCTTAATTGTGTTGTTTCTGAAGGAAGTATGTGGATTTCTGAAAATGAAATTTAGACACATTTACCTGGATCTTGTTTTCCAGCCGTGCTCCATAATAGTATTCTTAGAAAACTTCACTTCCTCTCACTCTGCTGTTGTCTTTCAGAAAATTCTAGTTACCTTTACATTTTTTTGCAAACTTTACTCCTGTATCTCTGCATAGCTTCCAAACGATCACTCCACCCTTTTTCCAATTAGATTACTCATTGTCTTAATGCGTAAGCAAGAACTTCAGTATCAATATTAAATTAATAACTGTCCTATAAGAATCAACAATTGAGAACAAACCTACACCGGAGCTAAATATATCACTGTCTATGATTTGCTACTAATGGTGACGCTTAAATATCTAATTACTACTTGAAGAGCCCGGTGTTGCCCGGGCATAGTAACTAACTGTGGTAAGTTATAACAAATTATATTGATTATATTGCACATAAAAACATTTCACATCATATATTCAACACTACAGATTTGCAACACAAATTTACTAAACGATTACCCAAGTATTGATAGTATTTTATTTTCAACTCATTCAAGAGCCTTTTGATAAACAACATTTTTGGCTTTTCCTTTCGGTTCAAAGATGAACAGATTTTTGGCAGTTCCAACTCTTGAACAGGCCACGCAAAGTTGACCATAAGAAAAGCTACTACTACTTTCAAGGACTGTCCCTGAGCCTTGTTAATGGACATTGTAAATGCAAGTCGAAGTGGAAACTGGAGGCGTTTAAAATCAAAAGGAAAATCAGATGGAATGAGTGGAATTCTTGGAATGAAAATGTCCTCTCCTTTGGCACATCCTGCTGCTGAGCTGTGTACCTAATTCTGTCCTGTGTGATACTGTCTGCTGAGCTGTGTATCTAATCCTATCCTGTGTGATACTGGGCTGTGAATCTAATCCTATCCTGTGTGCAGGGCCGGACTGACCATCGGGCCTGTTGTGGGCCACTCGATCCGTTCCTGCTTCCAGGGTACTGCACGCAAATGCGGGGTCCCCCTCCTCAATGACGGGATGAGACACTGCACGGCACTTCTGACCCCCCCCCAGCAGGCAGCTCCGTTCTCAGGCTGCAATTGGCTACTATGTGCGCACAGGACTTATGATGAGGTCACAGGAGGGGAGGAGTCAGGGGTCACATGATCAGGAGCCTCCGTGTGTCTGCAGGACTCTGCCATGCTGGTTGTCATGGTGCACTGCTGGATGCGGGTAAGTTTCTGTGTGGGGTCAGGAGGGGTTTACAGGGTGGATGTAGCAGAGCCTTGTTTACGAAGTGTATGGAGCGGAACCACGTGTGTATGAGGTGAATGTGAGCGGAGCCGCGTGTGTACGAGGTGTATGGAGTGGAGTCGCATGTGTATGAGGTGTACGGAGCGGAGCCGTGCGTGTACGAGGTGTACAGAGTGGAGCCGTGTGTGTGCGAGGAGTACGGAGCGGAGCCACGCATGTACGAGATGTGCGGAGCGGAGCCGCACATGTACGAGGTGTACGGAGCAGAGCCACGTGAGTACGAGGTGTACGGAGCGGAGCCACGTGAGTACGAGGCTTGCGGAGCCGCTCGTGTACAATGTGTACGGAGCGGAGTCGTGTGTGTACTTGGTGTACGGAGCAGAGCCGCGCGTGTACGAAGTGTACAGAGCCACACGTGTACGAGGTGTACGGAGCGGCATGTGTACGAGGTGTACGGAGCGGAGCCGCACGTGTACGAGGTTTACGGAGCGGAGCCGCGCGTGTACAAGGTTTACAGAGCGGAGCCACGTGAGTAAGGGGCGTGCGGAGCCACGCGTGTACGAGGTGTACGGAGCGGAGTCGTGTGTGTACTCAGTGTACGGAGCAGAGCCGCGTGTGTATGGGGTATGCGGAGCAGAGCCGTGTGTGTACGGAGTGGAGCCATATGTGTACGGGATGTACGGAGAGGAGCCAAGTGTGTACGAGGCATACAAAGCAGGCTTTTCCCACGGACACAGGAGTACACGGCGGAGCCCCGAGGAGCATTTTAAAACTCACACATGACGTTCCACCGGAAGTGATGTGCTGGAAGCAGACCGGAATTGAGATAATTTCATGAGGAGATTGTGACGGTACTAGGAATGCTTCAGATCCATCACCATGTCCTCCGACAGCGCAGACAGCAGGATTGCCTTGGAATCAGGGATGCCGGCCATGTGAGCGGATCATGATATGTCCTCCACCGTGAGGCTCAGGTGCGCACCACAATGGGAGTGGGGTTCCATAGTATCTTTATAGAATCTTTCTTTATTGCTATCTCTCTGGTTCTTTCTTTCTCTGTTCTTTTTTTTCTCATTCTCTGTTCTGTCTTTCCCTCATTTTCTTTCTCTCTCTCTGTTCTTTCTCTCTGTAATCTTTCTTTTCTTCTTTCTCTCTCTGTTCTTTCTTTCCCCTCTTTCTTTCTTTTTCTTTTTCTTTCCTCTCTTTCTCTCTGTTCTTTCTTTTTTTCTTTCTTTCTCTCTCTCTGTTCTTTCTCTGACTCTCTCTGTTCTTTCTTTCTTTCCCGTCTTTCTCTCTCTGTTCTTTCTTCTTTCTCTCTCGCTCTCCATTCTTTCGCTCTCTCTGTTTTCTTTTTTCTCTCTCTCTGTTTTCTCTCTTCCTTAGTACCAGCAGTGTGCCCACAGTACCAGCAAATGTACCCATAATGCCAGCCACTGTGCCCTCAGTACCAGTCAGTGTGATCAGCAGTGCTAAATGGGTGTGGTCGGGTGTGGTAATGGGTGTGACTAGTTGTGAAATAGGTGTGGCCGGGGCGTGGCCTAAGCTTTGCAGCGGCGAGCTGCGCGTGCCACAGTCTTTGTCCCTCTTTCCCTTCTTCAAAAGTTGGGAGGTATGATAGGGGTGACTATGACCAGGGTGTCTGGTTGCCCAATGGATAGCAGTTCTGCCAGGAATTCTGTCACCGTGTGTACAAAAGAGGACAGAGCTTTGGGAGGAGTACTGCAACTAAAAGCAATAAATAGGACTGAGCTGAAATACTGGGCACAGCTGTGACTACATGTTATATAGTCGTGTTAATTTCCTGAAACAATTTGAAGAAAGAAAAAGCACCACTGTATAATAACGCACACTATCCCCATATAATATTTAGAAATTTATTGATGCAAAAGGGTTATGCATAAAAACATTAAAAAACACACACAGAGACATCCCACAATGTGCAATAATGATGAATAAGACACAAAATCATGTATAATATAATTACGTATCACAACTAATCCCACAACGGAATGTATCTATATCCTGCTATTGGGCTCATAGGGACCATAAGATCCTGACATAATTCAGCAAGAAAGGTATAAATCCCTCAGCAACCTAGTATGGATATATGGGCCATAATAAGCCACCTAAATGATCCCCAGGGAGCTAAGGAGACCCTATAAAAGGGTAATGTCCAAGATTAACCAATTAAACACATATGCATCCCTATAATGGGATAATACCCCAGGATAAACAAGCTGAAAATGAAACAAGGCCTCAGCAGGCTAAAAACCGTGGAAGGATCAGATGAGTGGGCGCCCTGCCCAGAACCATACCCATGGTTCTGGGCAGGGCGCCCACTCATCTGATCCTTCCACGGTTTTTAGCCTGCTGAGGCCTTGTTTCATTTTCAGCTTGTTTATCCTGGGGTATTATCCCATTATAGGGATGCATATGTGTTTAATTGGTTAATCTTGGACATTACCCTTTTATAGGGTCTCCTTAGCTCCCTGGGGATCATTTAGGTGGCTTATTATGGCCCATATATCCATACTAGGTTGCTGAGGGATTTATACCTTTCTTGCTGAATTATGTCAGGATCTTATGGTCCCTATGAGCCCAATAGCAGGATATAGATACATTCCGTTGTGGGATTAGTTGTGATACGTAATTATATTATACATGATTTTGTGTCTTATTCATCATTATTGCACATTGTGGGATGTCTCTGTGTGTGTTTTTTAATGTTTTTATGCATAACCCTTTTGCATCAATAAATTTCTAAATATTATATGGGGATAGTGTGCGTTATTATACAGTGGTGCTTTTTCTTTCTTCAAATTGTTTCAGTGGTTATTCCACTGTAACGGCACCTACCCTCTATATATTGTATAGTATATTGCACAGATTGTGCGCCCCGGCCTTGTTGTTGGTGTTAATTTCCTCTCACTTCTTGTAACCTACAAGTGTACAAAGATATTATATAGTCACCATGTGACTAGTGGGCCTGTGTAACTTCAAATGCCATGGCTGAATTTTAGTCCCAGTCCGGCCCTGCCTGTGTGATACTGTCCGCTGAGCCATGTATCTAATCCTATCCTGTGTGATACTGGGCTCCCCCTGCAGTCTGTGTCAGAGGATGGTCTGTGTTGGCACGGTAATAAATTGTGTTATTTCCAGCTTTACAGGAGGATGATAACACCATAGAAATAATAAGAATAATAGGCCTCAGTTACCACAACTACAAGGAAAACTGTTGCTAATAGTAACCAATCACAGCTCAGCTTCTTTTAAACAGCTCCGGTGAAATAAAAGATGCTTAGTGATTGGTTGCTGTGTGGAGTGGGTGTGACTGCAACACACTCACACACATACATACACTCATTTTTATGTATATACGGTAGATACTGTTCTACATGTTTTCAAAAGTTGTCAGATTCAGTTATGAAATGAGCCATGTCTTCATTATTTTGACTTCCAAAATTTAAATCTGATAATAGAAAATGTTTAGTTGCCTCTTGTTTCTGTGATGTCAAAGAGTTTTCCTTTTACTGCTACCTATAATTAATGGCAACAAAAGTCCCATAGATAAAGGGTATGAGGGAGACAAGGGACAACCCAGCTCCAACACCCCAACGCAAGCTCAAAACATACAGTTCTTAGGAGAAGAAACAGGTATTTGATCCTTTATTCTTACCAGTACCTTGATCACCACTGGCAGTGTGTGTTGGCACTGGTATCATCAGTCACCGCTTCTATGATTATTCACTCTACATCTGCTGGGGTGGTATTCTGATCTATGACATGATCCGAAGGTCATGATACATATCCACGTGGTTCTTCATCTCTTACTTCCACCAGCATTTTGATTTCCGCTGTTAGCGTGTATTGACACTGGTAATACCAGTCACCGCTACCTTGATTATGTATTTCAGCTGGGGTGGTATTTTGATCTAAGATATGATTTGAGGCTCTTAATACATACTCACCTGGTTTTCCATCTGGAGGGGATTGGGTCGGTACATGGGATCTATTGTCCTAATTGTTCATGAGCACATCTTTTGCTATCCATTTTATATTGTTGTTAATTATTTAATAAAAATGTACATTTTTCTATATGGAATTTATTGCGTGCTCTTGTGTTTCTTCTCCTAAGAATTACCTATAATTAATGCATAAAAGTTTTAGTACTTTAAAACACTGCTATTGTTGTGAATATAAAGATTAAGAATATTTTGTTGTGCCAATTTTCTGATATTTATTTAGAGGAAACCTAGAACAAAATCAATAACGAAAACATGTTTAAGCACTATTGCGAATTATTAACAGTTACAGAAATTGCACCACAAAATTTTGTCCTCATTCAGTGACAAGTCTTTTCTGGTTTCTTGTACTCCTGCATCGGATCATCTCTTACAATTATCCAGTAGGGATGAGAGAACATACTCAGTGATACTCTGTTATCACTCGAGTATTACAGTGCTCGGATGTACTCATTACTTGGCGAGTATTGGGTGGTTCTTTATGTAAAACTCGAATCCCCGCCCGCATTTTTGGCATCTGTTATACAGCCAGTAGGCATGAGGGAATTGCCTGCGCATCACTGTAATGCCGTCTCCATCTTTACATTACTGTGATTGGCTGGCCGTGAGCTATCATCAGGGGTTATAAAATAACAGACACAGCCTGGCTTGGCACACTGATGCCATTGCACAGCTCTGTAACAGTTTGGAGGGAGAGAGTGCTTGTCTAGGCCTATGTGTGCACAGTATAATGAATCAGAGGCCTGTAGTATTGATACTGGTGCTGAAGCTGAACCATCATGCTAACAGCCCTTCTAAGGGCTAATAGTTTGCTTTGCTGTGCAGTCTATTGCCAAATAAATAGCAGTTTGGCTGTTTGGGAGGGGGTAACAAAAAATTAATATATTTTGATCCATTGAGTATTAAATCGTTTAAAAATTTTGCAGGGTTAAATTTGTCACCCATGCAGTATTACATGGTCTGTGGTACATTTCTGTGATCTAAAAAAAGCATTTAAAAATATAGCAGGCTTATATTTCTCAGCCATACAGTTTAACATGGCCTGTGGTACATTTCTGTGATCAATAACACACCAAAAAAGTTTTTAAAAAATTAGGTGGAAAACTTTTCTCACATGTACCCTATTCTATGGTTTGGGGTACATTTCTGTGATATTATGCAACACTGCAAAAAATCTTTAAAAAATTGGCTGCATTACAGTTATCACCCATACACTATTCCATGGTCTGGGGTACATTTCTGTTATCCATAAAACTGAAAAAAAGAGTAAAAAAATCTTGCAGGCTTAAATTTCTCAGCAATACAGTTTCACATGTTCTGTGATACATTTCTGTGATATCTAACACTTCAAAACAGCATTAAAAAAGTAACTGGATTGCATTTCTAGCCAATACACCATTCTGTGGTCTGGTGAAGATTGTACATTGTACACGTGCCTGGTACCAGCATGTATCCAGGAACATCACCCATGCCTATACCAAAGCACTTACTGAGATTGTCAACTTAACGACCAACACATGGACAAGTGCTTATGGCCAGGGGTGCTACATTTCCCTAATGGCACAGTGGATGAACACTGTGGAAGCTGGGGCCAAGTCAAGCCCTGGCATGGCACATGTGCTCCTAACACCAAGGATTGCTGACCCTACTTCAATCAGCATTTCCTTCACCTTGTACAGCAGTTCCTGTACCCCCTCCTTCTCCTCCTCATCATACATCTCCGGTGTGCCATCTCAAAAATCATCCATCACATTAAGTGATGAGAGGGGTTAATCAGCCATATTTAGTGCTAGGATGATTGAATAGGTGTAGAGTGGGAGGAGTCCAGAATGTTAAATACCCAGCTTACTACAGCATTTGAGTGTGGGTCTGGAGTTACAGACAACACTAGCTGAAAGGGGCAAGCTTCGTGGCCCAACCAAGGAGGAGAGACCAGGGATACACAGAGCAGAGGCAGGGGTATTATTGGGTGTCAAAGTTGGACACCTGGCATGAACTGTCTCTCTGTCTTGGAGGTGTTGTGCTGCCCTGCAGCTAGAATCTTGTCTGAGCGGGTTTTTAGTGCTGCCGGGGGGTCATAACAGACAGGCACTCTCGCCTTTCAACTGAGAATGATGACAGGCTCACTCTCATAAAAATGAACAAAATCCGGATTAGCCCACACTTTTCCACACCACCAGATGATAGCAACACATAAAGTGTTTTTAATAGTCAATATTTGAATGAGGTCCCCCAGTTATTGCCTTTCAGGGGTTTATGGATGACCCTCCTTCTAATTTTTTACTGGCTTTGCACTTTCTGCAAAACCTTTATGACTGTATAAGGACATCAACTACACTTTCAAAATATTTACGTTCTAAACTTTTTTGTGGATTCAATGACTCATCCACACAGTTTAACATGGTTATTGTTGCATTATGGTGGTATGTAAAACTCACAAAAAGTGTTGAAAAATATTTCTGGAATAGATTACTCATCCATAGAGTATTATGTGCTTTCTGTCACATTTTGGTGGTATACAACAGTACAAAAAAGGGTTTAAAAATTTTGCTTGGTTACATTTCTTACCCATACACTGTTCTGTGGTCTGGGGTACATTTCTTGCATATATAACACTCCAAAAAGCATTTAAAAATTTTTCTGGGTTACATTTCTTACCCGTAAACTATTTGTGGTCTGTGGTACATTTTTGTCATATATAACATTCAAAAAGGCATTACCAAAGTTTGCTGGGTTTTATTTCACAGCCATAGAGTATTATGTGGTCTTGGTTAAATTCTGTGATGTATAACACTCCCAAAAAGTGTTAACATTTTTTACTGTGTTCTGGCATACATTTTTTATGATATATCATACTCAAAAAATGCAATAAAATATTTTGCTTTGGTAAATTTCTTACTCATACACTATCCCATCTTCTGGAGTACATTTTGTTGTCAAAAAACTTTATGAGTATTATATTGCTCACCCATGTAGTATTACGTGTCTTGAGTACATTTTGGTGATCTATAAGCCTCAAAAAAATTCTTCATAAATGTATTGGTAATATATTGCTCATCAATAGAGTAATACATCTTCTTGATTGCATTTCAGGGTATCTAAAACTCAAAAAAATTGTCAAAAATGTATCAGTATTATACTGCTCAACCATAGAATATTATGTCTTCTTGGGTACATTTCATTGCTACAGTTGTGCTCAAAAGTTTACATACCCAGGTAGAGTTTTTGCTTTCTTGAACTTTTTTCAGAGTATATGAATGATAACACCAAAATTTTTTCTCCACTCATGGTTAGTGGTTGGGTGAAGCCATTAATTGTCAAACTACTGTGTTTACTCTTTTTAAATCATAAAGACAACCCAAAACATCCAAATTACCCTGATCAAAAGTTCAAATATCCCATTTTTTAATACCATGTATTGCCCCCTCTAACATCAATGACAGCTTGAAGTCTTTTGTGGTAGCTGTGGACGAGGTTCTTTATTTTCTCAGATAAATTCCTGGGCTGTCTAGCATGAACTGTGTGCTTGAGATCTCCCCAGAGTGGCTCAATGATATTGAGGTCAGGAGACTGAGATGGCCATTCCAGAACCTTGACTTTGTTCTGCTGTAGCCAATGATAGATCGACTTGGTCTTGTGTTTTGGATCGTTGTCATATTGGAACATCCAAGTATGTCCTATGTGTAGCTTCTGGACTGATGAGTGCAAATTTGCCTCCAGCATTTGCTGATAATGTGCTGCATTCATCTTTACTTCAACTTTGACCCATTTCCTGTGCCTTTCTAGCTCACATATCCCAAAAATATCAGCGATCCCCTCCGTGCTTTACAGTCGGAATGGTGTTCCTTTCATCTTAGGCCTTGTTGACCTCTCTCCAAATGTAACGTTTATAGTTGTGGCCAAAAAGTTCAATTTTAGTCTCATCACTCCAAATTACCTTGTTCTAGAAGTTTTGAGGCTTGTCTCTGTGCTGTTTTGTGTATTGTAGGTGAGATACTTTGTGGCATTTATGCAGTAATGGCTTTCTTCTGGTGACTCGACCATGCAGCCCATTTTTCTTCAAGTGCCTCCTTATTGTGCATCTTGAAACAGCCTCACTGCTAGTTTTCAGAGAGTCCTATATTTCAGCTGATGTTATATGTGGGTTTTTCCTGGCAGTTGTGGATAACATTTTTGTTGGTCTACCTGACCGTGGTTTTGTTTTCACAGAGCCCCTGATTTTCCATTTGTTAATCACAGTTTGAACGCTGATGACTGGCATTATCAATTCCTTGGATATCTTTTTGTATCCCTTTCCTGTTTTAAACAGTTCAACTACTTTTTCCCATAGATCCGTTGACAATTCTTTTGCTTTCCCCATGACTCACAATCCAAAAGCATCAGTTGCTAGATGAAAGATGCAAGAGTCTGTTTGGATCCCAGAAACTCACTCAGATTTTATGCACACACATTGATTACAAGCAACAGGTCACAGGTGAGGAAGTTACCTTTAGTAGCCATTCAAACCCATTTGTGTCAACTTCTGTGCATGTTATCAGGCCAAAATCACTAGGACATGTGAATTTTTGATCAGGGTCATTTGGATGTTTTGGGTTGTCATTATGATTTAAAAAGAGAAAACACAGTAGTTTGACAATAAATGGCTTTACCCAACCACTAACCATGAGTGGAGAAAAAGTTTAGGTGTTATCATTCATATTCTCTGATAAAGGCCAAGAAAGCAAAAAATTCAGCTGGGGTATATAAACTTTTAAGCACATCTGTATATATGGAGCATTATATGGGGCTCATTTTATATGGAGAATTATATGGGGACTAATCTGTATGGAGCATTATATGGAGCCCATTCTCTATGAAGCAACATATGGGGCCCATCATATATTGTATGAAGCATTATATGGGACTCATTATACTGTATGGAGCAATATATGGGGCTCATTACACAATTTGGGGCCCATCCTATATTGTATGGAGCATTATATGGGCCCATTATATATGGAACATTATATGGGGCCCATTATATACTGTATAGAACATTATATGGGACCCATTATATTGGATGGAGCAATATATGAGGCCTATTATATACTGTATGGAGCAATATATGGGGCTCTATCTGTGTGAAGCAATATATGTGACTCATTATTCTGTATGGAGCATTATATGGGTTCATTATACTGTATGGAGTATTATATAGGGTCCATTATTCTGTATCGAGCAATATTTGACGCTCATTATTCTGTATGGAGCACTATGTGGTGCCCATAATACTGTATGGAGCAATATATGGGTCTCATTACTCTGTATGAAGCAATATATGGTGCCCATGATACTGTATGGAGGACTATACTGGTTTCTGACCTATTGTAGAATTTACAATAGATATCACTTATGTAATGTAAGAAGTGAAATCTTTGGCATTGTACTATACCTATATTTCTCTGCCGTATCTGTGCATCATGAATTGTGGTATGTGTTAAAGGGGCCCATGAAAACCCGGAGCCAGTCCTGTGTAGCTTTGTCGCCATAAAGCGAAGGTGGCCCAGACACCTTTCTTGCACCGAGTAATCGCGAAACGGCCGTCGTCCTCCCCTCTTCCCCGCACGTCTCACATGTCCTGCTTGTCCACTTGTTGTCCATGGCACTCATGTGAATAAAGGACTATTGGATTGTATTCCCGCTGGTGAGTGCTACGTTTTTCTTTCATTGTTTCTTGCATAGGGGCCTAAAGCTATCAGTATCCGCCCATGAGTTTCGACCCTCCCAGGTCTTTCTCAATAATGTGTCAGTGGTAAAAATAACAACATTAAGACATACCAGGAGAGAGTATAACATAATATACATATATACAGATCAACATATTCATAAGTGATGGCAATCATGGAACAACCTTTTAATTAATTCTAGTCACCCAAAAGCAATATCAAAGGAATTGGCAAAATTATTCACACTTAATATAGAGCGATGTGGCTCAGAAGCAAGACACATAATTATATAACCAGTTCCTCAATAATTAATGTAACATTATGAAACAGAGAAGGAAATTTGTCTTCAGGGATGAGCTATTTATACTCATGAATATTGAAATTGCAAGACCTAGAAGGAATAGTGATACAATTATGGAATGGATAGTCTATTAGACTTGTTAATGACATGTAAATGATGAAAAAATTGAAACAATATTTTATTAAGTGTTGAGTATGAGTGCCGCACACAGAAATCTGCGTCTTTGTAAGTTATCAATAGGAAAACAAGTTAGTAGAAGAGATGTAGGCAGAAAGGAAAGGGTGAATGAAGAATAAAATTGTGTAGGATCAGACAGAACAGAAGCAGGCGGAGACGAAGGGAAGAAAGGGAAGCAGGTCCTCACCCTACCTTGAGAGAAGTCTTGACTAGGGCAATTAGCGATTCTGAAAAGGTAAGAAATAAAAAAAAAAAAGAATAGACTAGGTTAGCATTTCAAAGTTCTGGTTAAAGGGAGTTGTCCAGGTTTGGCACAAACATCTGCAATAACTATGTGACTGCATATAGAATAAATAGAACACGACACTACTGTTCCTTGGTGCACAAGTAGGTTCTTACCGCATACATCGAAACCCAATTGGCATCTACCATATCCAATGACGAACTAACATTCTTGAAATCCAGAATCACTTTCATGGTTTCCGCCCCCATCACTCCACTGAGACAGCCCTGACCAAAATTACTAACGACCTACTTACAGCCAAATCAAATGGACAATACTCTATACTCCTGCTTCTTGACCTGTCCTCCGCATTCGACACAGTTGACCACTGCCTCCTACTGCAGATCCTCTCCTCCTTCGGCATCAAAGGCCTTGCCCTATCCTAGATCTCCTCATACCTTTCCAACCGCACATTCAGCATCTCTCACTCCTACACCACCTCCTCATCCCACCCTCTCTCTGTTTTAGGACCCCTACTCTTCTCAATCTATACACTTGGTCTGGGGCAGCTCATAAAGTCCCGCGGATTCCAGTACCACTTTTATGCTGATGACACTCAGATCTGCCTCTCTGGCCCAGACATCACCTCTCTGCTGTCCAGAATCCCAGAGTGTCTATCAGCCATATCCTCATTCTTCTCCTCTCGCTTCCTCAAGCTCAATGTGGACAAATCGGAACTCATCATCTTTCCTCCATCTCACAGATCTTGCTTATCCGACCTAGCTATAACAATTAATGACATCACACTTTCCCCAGTACCGGAAGTCCGCTGCCTCGGAGTAACCTTTGACTCTGCCCTGTCCTTCAAACTGCACATCCAAGCTCTTTCTACCTCCTGTCGCCTCCAGCTCAAAAATATTTCCAGAATCCGTCCTTTCCTCAACCCTCAATCTACTAAAATGCTTTTGCATGCCTTCATCATCTCCCGCCTCGACTACTGCAACATCCTTTTCTGTGTTCTCCCTGCTAACACCCTCGCACCTCTCCAGTCTATGCTTAACTCTGCTGCCCGACTAATTCATCTCTCTCCTCGCTACTCCTCCACTTCTCCCCTCTGCAAATCTCTTCACTGGCTCCCATTCCCTCAGCGTATCCAGTTCAAATTACTAATACTGACCTACAAGGCCATCTATAACCTGTTTCCCCATATGTCTCTGAACTAATCTCCCGATACCTTCCCTCACGTAATCTCCGGTCCTCCCAAGACCTCCTTCTCTCCTCCAGACTTATTCGCTCCTCACCCAACCGCCTCCAAGACTTCTCCCGAACTGCCCCTATTCTCTGGAATTCTTTGCCCAACAATTCCGACTATCAACCACATTTGGATCCTTCAGACGGAACCTGAAAACCCACCTCTTCAAGAAAGCCTACAGCCTGCAATGACCCCGCTACCTCCTTCTCTCTCACCACTACCGGTGATATCACCTCAACCAACACCGGAACTGCTGCAACCCACCAACCTACTGTCTCCTTCCCCACCATCCTGTAGCATGTAAGCCCGAAAGGGAAGGGTCCTCTCTCCCCTCTGTATCAGTCTGTCATTGTTAGTTTGTTTACTGTAAGTGATATCTGTAATTTGTATGTAACCCCTTCTCATGTACAGCACCATGGAATCAATGGTGCTATATAAATAAATAATAATAATAATGTTGGAACAACACCACAGAGGATCTGAATTAAGGAAGGTCTTAATTTATAAGGGACACTGAGTATTGCCAATTCAAGCTAGTGTATAAAATGCAGGACAATTACGCAGCATGTTACAGTACAGAGACTACAAAACCTCTACTGATCACTCTATGTTTTTTTAATCCCCCTGCAATTTACTTTACAGAAGAAGGTTTGAGTGTAAGACTAAAACATTTACATTTGGAATGCTTACATTAAATAAAATCACAATTGTGCATATGAGTGCCAAGTTCTCGTTACAAATTTGTATTGTATAGGATTTTACTTGTGTACCAAGCAACGGGAGTGACATATTCTAAATATTCTACACTGTATGTGGACCTTTATATGAGTACCCTGCAAGACCATGTCCAACACTACTTTTTCTTATGGCACAGATGAAGCTTCTGATATCATCTCTCAATCTAATTACGCCAGGGAATTTTGGTATATATTCCACCTAAAGAAAACCACAGCCATGACCTTGAGTGGGAATCCTGTCTTCTCATCAATATAAAATTACACTTTGCTACTCTGACCGAATATCTGAAGGTTCAATGGATTCCAAGAGGTTTGAGAGTTCCAATTTCTTTTACTATCTAAGGTATTGTAACTGTTCTAATAGATTTTAAACAAATGTTCTTATGACTAGAGATGAGCGAACCTTTAAAGGTTTGGTTCAGCGAACATCTCGATGTTCGCCGAACATAGCCAAATCCCATTGAATTCAATGGGATGCAAAATCAAATGCATAGGCAACACTTTACGGGGGGTCAAAAAAGCTGCCCAAACAGCTCAAATTAGGAGCAGACACCAGGAAAAGTGGTATCAAATGACCCACAGCACAAATAGTATAATTGCCCAGCATGGATGCATGGTACCGGGCTTGGACCAGCATTTATAGCTGAAACATTGATCAGTAACAGGTGGATGAGTGACAGGTGTAAGCCTGTTGCTCTGAGAGCACTGTCAAATTCAGGCAACACGCATGAAGGAGACACAACTCCGAGTCTAATAATTTCCAAAAATTAGGAAAAGTGTCTTCAATTAACCCACAGTAGAAATTTGAAAATGGCACAGCAGCAGTTAGCCATGTGCCATGCATAAGATATCAGGGTCTGGGCCAGCAATTACAGTTTTGAATTTATGTTTAATTTAAGATGAGGTGGTTGATGGATGGTATAATGCTTCTTTGCTGAGAGCCCTGATACCTCATGCAATAGCTCAAACTGCTTTTCTGCTCAGCCACATTCAACGTAACTTCCTTGTCTTCCTCCTCGTCCACCTCCACTGCTGAACTACTCAGCTGAATGCTTCTGGGTTCACAATAAGTAGGATATACAACCTCATTGTTATCCTCTCTGTTCTTCCACTCCTCATCCTGTGAGTCACCCTGCTCCTTTTTTTGTCTTGATATCACAGTACAGTCCACATGCCAACACTTGGAATGGCTGTTATGGCTCCGGAAGTGCCCATAGTCTAAAATCTTGTTGATTGCCTGTTCTGCAGCCTTTCAAAAAGCTTTATTAGATTGGCAAATCCAAACAGGAATCCGGACGTACAGTAAAAAGTCAGTTGGCAGAGTTATAAAGCCCTGTAGAGAATGGAAATGACAAGTAGCGCAGTAGAAATAACACTTAACAAAATCTGCTCAAAGATGGCATAGTGAGGGACATTTACAAAGAGAAAGGCGTCCCTTTGTGGGTGGAAACTGTGCAGAATGGTGCAAAAAGTAGCCAGGCAACGCTACTAATAACAGATTGCAGTGCCACTACAGTCCTCTTCTGGGTCACATGAATTCAAATCAGACTCTCCAGATCATACAGGGATTTTTGTATGAGCTAGAAATTGCTTTTACAATGTATGATTATGGAGGCTCGTTCTGATTTTCAAACATACATTTTTTGACAATAGCAATGTCCCACACACAGATTCATGTATGAACCAGCAAAGGAAAGGACCACTCACCTGACCAATAAGAGCGCCATAGCTGTGCTGAAATTGGGAAGACAGTCATTAGTAATTATTTTAATATGACTGCACTATATGACATACAATTTTGGAAAAGCGTAGGGAATAACATTTTTGGTGAGTACCTCTTTAATAAGGCTCTATTTCGGATCCAAAAGAGATGGCTGTTTTGGATAAGTAGAGCCAAGTGTTCCAGATGATAAAAAGTTGAATTGCTCATTACTACCTTACAGTAAGGCTGTGTGTCCACGATGCGATATTTAAGCGTTTTTGCTGTGATTTTCGGTGCGAAAACGCTGCAAAAACGTTTAAAAATCGTGTACAGAATGCCCCCCATGCATTCCTATGGCATTCCGCACATGCTGTGCTAATGCTGCGCTTTTTTCCGCGGCAGAATCGCATCGTGGAAAAAATCGCAGCATGATCATTCTTTTGTGCGGAATCGCAAAGAATTGCCGCGATTCCGCACCCATAAGAATGCATGAGAATCGCTTACTTCCTGCATGTGGCTATGCCCACCATGCGGGAAGTTAAGCGTCTCATGTGCGGTTGGTACTCACGGTGTGGAGGAGAGGAGACTGTCCTCCAGGCCCTGGGTACCATACCCCTGTAAAAAAAGAATAAAAAATAAAAAATCGGGGTATATTTACCTTCCGACGTCCCGCACTGCATTCCCGGCCTAAGCGTTCCCAGTAATGCTTTGCGGCAAGGTCCTGTGATGACGTAGTCTCACGTGACTCTAGCGGTCTCGTGAGATCGCTATAGTAATGCGAGACCAACGTCATCACAGGTCTCGCAAAGCATTACTGGGAACACTGTGGCCCGGGATGGCAGCGCGGGACGCCAGAAGGTAAATATACCCCGATTTTTTATTTTTTTATCATTTTTAACATTTTATCTTTGACTATTGATGCCGCATAGTAAAAAGCTGCTAACACTTGTCAAACACTATGTTTGACGAGTGTGACCAACCTGTCAATCACTTTCCAAGCGATGCTTCAAATCGCTTGGAAAGTGCTTGAGAAAATCGCGGCAAAATCGCAAACATAATCGCGGTGAAATCGCGCGGAAAAAACAGCGCAATTTCTGGGAAGGAGTCCGGTTTTCAGTGTCCGTTTTAACACGCAACGTGGGCACATAGCCTAAGGGAAAGCACCTGACTGGATATAGCTGGTGCTTGTCACACATTACAAGCGATGTTAGCAGCTGCTCTAGAATCACTGATCGCTTTGCTTAGTAAAAAAATGAAAGAAATCAACTGAAATATAAGTTGGTATTCATGCAACTTGTAGGCGCATATTCACACTGTTCACTAAACATACCTAAGATAAAAATAACAGGAGTTAATAAGCAATTTGCAGTAAGCAAATAAATTGCAATAGTGCATGAAAGTAACACATCATAATTAGTTAATATTGTTTTGATTTTAAAAAAAAATAAATAAAAGCCTTCCCACCATGTCAAGGTCAAGGTAACCCTAGTCAGGATGGTCCTAACCTCTAGTATTAAAACCTTATCATATGTCAAATAACGTAATTGTGAATTAGTGCCGAACAGGCCCAAGTCTAATAGTCAGGGCCTCTGTCCTGCTCGGCCTTTATTCACATTTACGTCATTTGGCATATGGTAAGGTTTTAATACTAGAAGTTAGGACTTTACAAAATAGGGTCACCTTGACGTGATAGGATGACTTTTCCTTTTTTTTCCTTTTTTTTATCAAAACAATATTGACTAAGTAACCTGTGTTATTTTTATGCACTATCGCTATTTATTTACTTACTGCAGGGTATATGCTCATTTTATTTTTATCTTAGGATTTGTCACTTTCCTTAGTGTAGGGACATGCTCACCACATTCTCTGCATCTTCACTATGCAAGCAGCCGCTCATACAGTGGGTACGGAAAGTATTCACACCCCTTTAAATTTTTCACTCTTTGTTTTATTGCAGCCATTTGGTAAATTCAAAAAAGTTCATTTTTTTCTCATTATTGTATACTCTGTACCCCATCTTGACTGAAAAAAACCCAGAAATGTTGAAATTTATTAAAAAAAGAAAAACTGAAATATCACATGGTCATAAGTATTCAGACCCTCTGCTCAGACACTCATATTTAAGTCACATGCTGTCCATTTCCTTGTGATCCTCCTTGAGATGATTCTACTCCTTCATTGGAGTCCAGCTGTGTTTAATTAAACTGATAGGACTTGATTTGTAAAGGACACACCTGTCTATATAAGACCTCACAGCTCACAGTGCATGTCAGACCAAATGAGAATCATGAGGTCAAAGGAACTGGCCAAGGAGCTTAGAGACAGAATTGTGGCAAGGCACACATCTGGCCAAGGTTACAAAAGAATTTCTGCAGTATTCTAGGTTTCTATGAGCTCAGTGGCCTCCATAATCCTTAAATAGAAGACATATGGGAGCACCAGAAGTCTTCCTAGACCTGGCTGTCCAGCCAACCTGAGTAATCGTGGGAGAAGAGACTTGGTGAGAGAGGTAAAGAAGAACCCCAAGAGCACTGTGGCCGAGCACCACAGATGCAGTAGGGAGATGGAAGAAAGTTCCACAAAGTCAACTATCACTGCATCCCTCCATAAGTTAGATCTTTATGGCAGAGTGACCCGACGGAAGCCTCTCCTCAGTGCCAGACATATGAAAGCCTGCATAGAGTTTGCTAAAAAACACATGATGGACTCCTGGACTATGAGAAATAAGATTCTCTGGTCAGATGAGACAAAGATAGAACTTTTTGGTGATAATTTTAAGCGGTATGTGTGGAGAAAAGCAGGCACAGCTTATCACCTGCCTAATACAATCCCAACAGTGAGACATGATGGTGGCAGCATCATGCTATGGGGGTATTTTTCAGCAGCAGAAACAGGACGACTGGTTGCAATTGAATGAAACATGAATGCGGCCAAGTACAGAGATATCCTGGATGAAAACCTCTTCCGGAGTGCTATGGACCTCAGATATGGCCAAACGTTCACCTTCCACCAAGACAATGACACAGTTAAAATAGTAAAGGAGTGGCTTCAGAAAAACTCTGTGACCATTCTTGACTGGCCCAGCCAGAGCCCTGATGTAAACCCAATTGAGCATCTCTGGAGAGGCCTGAAATTGGCTGTCCACCAACGTTCACCATCCAACCTGATGGAACTGGAGAGGATCTGCAAGGAAGAATGGCAGAGGATCCCCAAATCCAGGTGTGAAAAACTTTTAGCATAATTCCCAAGAAGACTCATGGCTGTACTAGCTCAAATGGATGCTTCTACTCAATACTGAGCAAAGCAGGGGCGGACACTGACAGCTTGGGGCCCCTGTGGAAGAAATGTGTCTGGGCCACCTTCCTTTTATGGCGTCAAAGATATATATATATATATACATATATATATATACACACACACATTGCCACGGAAGGTTCTGATATCGGTCAGATCAGATGCCGGAGAAGTCCTGGGCTGTGAGGAAGATTTGTTCTCTGTGCCAGTAGAAGACTGTAAGCAGCTCCAGGCTTGGTAGACAGTTCGGCTGTAGCAGAGAACCGTTCCTGTGGGCCATTGCTTCCACTGCAGGTGTACTGTACATAGTATGGGCTGGGGCTGTGCTTCACGGTACGGCGATGGCCAGTGTATATCCTGTGACTCGCATATCTAGGACTTAGGGCCTAGCGGGAAATACCGGTGACCCCCACTAAGGCCAGTGTAACGATCACAGGAGCTTATGGAGACTGATGGGGACAGGCCTAGTACTGAAAGTGACACCCGTCAACACGTAAAGGCATAAACAGCCATTTAACTGCTAGAAAATAAGACCATTCAAAACAGTGTATATAATAGAACACAGTGTCGGACTGGGGTGCCAAGGGCCCACCAGTAACATTGACTTTGGGGGCCCACTTTTCACCTGCATACAAATATTACACGACCCTGATTAACAAATTTACCTATATCTCTATATAATAATAAATTGGGCAGTTTGGTTAATGAATGATGAGATGCTGCTTTTTTCTGAATGGAGTGAATAAAGTGAAATATCACAAGTCCTGCCCATACAGTAAGGTTGGGGGCCCTGATTTGCACAGGGGCCCCTGTTACCCTATGGCCCAGTCCGAGCCTCATAGAACGTGTCATAGATGTTATATGGCTGTGCAATAATATACTGTAGAGACCCTGTTAGTGTAACCCGCCATATAGTGCTTACTTATATACACTTATACATAGATTTTCCTTTTTGTCCTAGTTAGATGGTGCTGGCTAACGTCCACCATCTCCTCACTGTCAGCGCTGTTACATCCAAGTAACCTGCTCATATGTGGAAGGAAACCGAAGCACCCAGAGGAAACCCCCAAAAACTCTGGGCAGATGTAGTCCTTGGTGGGACCCCAGTACTGCGCTGCCCATTCTCTGACTTATCACTCAGCACTGTCTGGCATGGTTATAATTGGAGATTTGGTGGCGCCATGACTTGGGTTGTATGACACAGTAATAACTGAAGATGCAGGATAGGAAAAAAGTGGTCAGACAATCCGCGCTGCGAATCACTATGAACAATTATTATTACAGTGGTCTTTATTCGACGCGTTTCTAAGTTTCACAGAACTCCTTCTATGGTGGTTTTTTCCTGAGGAAAGAGTTCTGTGAAACTTCGAAACACGTTGAATAAAGACCACTGTAATAATAATTGTTCATAGTGACTCGCAGCGCGGATTGTCTGACCACTTTTTTCCTATCCTGCATCTTCTACATCGGTCCCTCGTGGATCTGTGGTTTCTGCAGCTGCGAATCCTCCATGCTTGTTACAAGCTCCATCTGGTGAGTGTATTATTTTTAAATTGATATACCTGCACTGGATAATGCACTATTGCGCTATTTCTCTTCAATAGTATCCACAGTAATAACTGAAATATTAAATGCCGGTACTGGCACTTTCTTTGTCCCTATAATATATACGTCTCGGAACACTATTATTTGGGCACCACATGCAGTGTTACTATGGTGGCGTTATATGGTCCCAGACTCTGCGGGACTGTCCCACATTAGTGGGCTACACCAGGAGCAGTATTCTGTGTGGGGGGCTGCCGCAGTGACTGTGCCTCTTTCTTGACTTGGTATTATGGGGGTCAGGCTTATCTCCCTTTTCCCTACAGAATGTTAGAGGTTTTGCTTCTCTCCTGTGCGTGCTGCTACCAGAGAGTAATAGCTGTCTGGGGATGCCAGAACGCTTAGGTCAACATACATATACAGTGCCTTGCGAAAGTATTCGGCCCCCTGGAACTTTTCAACCTTTTCCCACATAACATGCTTCAAACAAAAAGATGCCAAATGTAAATTTTTGGTGAAAAATCAACAACAAGTGGAACACAATTGTGACCTTGAATTAAATTTATTGGTTATTTTAAATTTTTGTGGAAATTCAAAAACTGAAAAGTGGGGCGTGCCATATTATTCGGCCCCTTTAACTTAATACTTTGTTGCACCACCTTTTGCTGCGATTACAGCTGCAAGTCGCTTGGGGAATGTCTCTATCAGTTTTGTACATCAACAGACTGAAATTCTTGCCCATTCTTCCTTGGCAAACAGCTCGAGCTCAGTGAGGTTTGATGGAGATCGTTTGTGAACAGCAATTTTCAGCTCTTTCCACAGATTCTCGATTAGATTCAGGTCAGGACTTTGACTTGGCCATTCTAACACCTGGATACGTTTATTTGTAAACAATTCCATTGTAGATTTTGCTTTATGTTTAGGATCATTGTCTTGTTCAAAGACAAATCTCTGTCCCAGTCTCGGGTCTTTTGCAGACTCCAACAGGTTTTCTTCAAGAATGGTCCTGTATTTGGCTCCATCCATCTTCCCATCAATTTTAACCATCTTCCCTGTCCCTGCTGAAGAAAAGCAGGCCCAAACCATGATGCTGCCACCACCATGTTTGACAGTGGGGATGGTGTGTTCAGGGTGATGAGCTGTGTTGCCTTTACGCCAAACATATCGTTTGGCATTGTTGCCAAAAAGTTCGATTTTGGTTTCATCTGACCAGAGCAACTTCTTCCACATGTTTGGTGTGTCTCCCATGTGGCTTGATGCAAACTTTAAACAACACTTTTTATGGATATCTTTGAGAAATGGCTTTCTTCTTGCCACTCTTCCATAAAGGCTAGATTTTTGCAGTGTACAACTGATTGTTGTCCGATGGACAGACTGTCCCACCTCAGCTCTAGATCTCTGCAATTCATCCAGAGTGATCATGGAGCTCTTGGCTGCATCTCTGATCTCCTTGTTTGAGATGAAAGTTTAGAGGGAGGCCGGGTCTTAGTAGATTTGCAGTGGTAAGATACTCCTTCCATTTCAAAATGATCGCTTGCACAGTGCTCCTTGGGATGTTTAAAGTTTTGGATATCATTTTGTATCCAAATCCGGCTTTAAACTTCTCCACAACAGTATCATGGACCTGCCTGTTGTGTTCCTTGGCCTTCATGATGCTCTCTGTGCATCAAACAGAACCCTGAGACTATCACAGAGCAGGAGACTTGATTACACACAGGTGGATTATATTTATCATCATTAGTCATTTAGGACAACATTGGATCAGTCTGAGATCCACAATGAACTTCTGGAGTGAGTTTGCTGCACTGAAAGTAAAGGGGCCGAATAATATTACACACCCCACTTTTCAGTTTTTGAATTTCCATAAAAAGTTAAAATAACCAATAAATTTAATTCAACTTCACAATTGTGTCCCACTTGTTGTTGATTCTTCACCAAAAATTTACATTTGGCATCTTTTTGTTTGAAGCATGTTATGTGGGAAAAGGTTGAAAAGTTCCAGGGGGCCGAATACTTTGCCAAGGCACTATATATATATATATATATATATTTGTGGCCAAAAGTATTGACACCCCTGCAATTCTGTCAGATAATACTCAGTTTCTTCCTGAAAATGATTGCAAACACAAATTCTTTGGTATTATTATCTTCATTTAATTTGTCTTAAATGAAAAAACACAAAAGAGAATGAAGCAAAAAGCAAAAATTGATATTTTCACACAAAACTCCAAAAATGGGCCAGACAAAAGTATTGGCACCCTCAGCCTAATACTTGGTTGCACAACCTTTAGCCAAAATAACTGCGACCAACCGCTTCCGGTAACCATCAATGAGTTTCTTACAATGCTCTGCTGGAATTTTAGACCATTCTTCTTTGGCAAACTGCTCCAGGTCCCAGATATTTGAAGGGTGCCTTCTCCAAACTGCCATTTTTAGATCTCTCCACAGGTGTTCTATGGGATTCAGTTCTGGACTCATTGCTGGCCACCTTAGAAGTCTCCAGTGCTTTCTCTCAAACCATTTTCTAGTGCTTTTTGAAGTGTGTTTTGGGTTATTGTCCTGCTGGAAGACCCATGACCTCTGAGGGAGACCCAGCTTTCTCACACTGGGCCCTACATTATGTTGCAAAATTTGTTGGTAGCCTTCAGACTTCATAATGTCATGCACACGGTCAAGCAGTCCAGTGCCAGAGGCAGCAAAGCAACCCCAAAACATCAGGGAACCTCCGCCATGTTTGACTGTAGGGACCATGTTCTTTTCTTTGAATGCCTCTTTTTTCCTCCTGTAAACTCTATGTTGATGCCTTTGCCCAAAAAGCTCTACTTTTGTCTCATCTGACCAGAGAACATTCTTCCAAAACATTTTAGGCTATTTCAGGTAGGTTTTGGCAAACTCCAGCCTGGCTTTTTTATGTCTCGGGGTAAGAAGTGGGGTCTTCCTGGGTCTCCTACCATACAGTCCCTTTTCATTCAGACGCCGACGGATAGTACGGGTTGACACTGTTGTACCCTCAGACTGCAGGGTGTTGTGAGTTCATTTTCCCCTTCACTACTGAGGCCTGAGGAACTCCCTCTTCTGGTAAAGAAAGGTAGTGAGCCTGATTATCAAACACCTGAGGCTGATGATGATGACTGGCTGAGTAGAGTTACGGACTGGATATAAGGCTGCCGACGCCCTTCTGCCCTGCGGGTGATTTCTCTGTGGGATCCTTGGAGACCAGTCTGAATTCCTGCTCCTCTAAAGCTAAGTTTGCTGCTCGGCCTTTTGCTTTTGTGCTTTGACTTTGTTTTGCTTTGTTTTTCTGGATTTCTGCCATTCCCTGCTGGGGTGTGCTGAATTCATTTAGCTCTGTCTTCTGAAAATACCTGAGTGCTGATTTAGTTTTTGAAGCCTAGCTGCTTCAGGGCCTTTTTCGTATCAGCTTGTTGGCTTATGTCTTTGATAGGGTTTTGGCAGATTGCAGACAGCAGCCTTCCTGTCCTTTCCTATCTAGATAGTTGCGGGCCCCGTCTTTGCTCAGTCTTTCTTTCTGTCTGTGTTAGTGTTTTCATCTTGCTTCACCGTCATTATATGTTGGGGGCTGCCTTTTGCTTTAGGGTCTGCTCTGGGGCAGTTTAGATTTCCCCTTTCTTTCTTTAGGCCTATGTAATTCTCCGGCTGTGATCGAGGGGTCTAGAGCTTCGTGGGAGCCCCCCACGGCTACTGCTGGTTGTGTTGATAGGTTCAGGGGTCTACAATCTGATAGTTACCAACTTCTCTGGTTTTCTGGACTTAGCTTGTATTTCTGCTTTTGCCTCCTACGGTGACTCATTCATAACAGAATCACCCGCCATACCTCAGATTCTAGAGTACTCAATAGCAGGAAAGAATTGTAAAAAAAAAGTGTATATTTTTTCCTCTATATCTCTGAGGCCGTAGGGGGAATTTTTTTTCTCTCAATGGAGATAAAGCAATTGTCTGATCGTGTGGAGCAGCTCTCTGCGGAAGTGCGGGGAGTTTCCGCCTACCTTGCTCATTCACATGCTGCTGAACCAAAGATTCCTACACCTGATGTATTTTTTGGGGATCGGTCTAAATTTTTAAATTTCAAAAATAATTGTAAATTATTTTTTGCCTTGAAGCCTAACTCGTCAGGGAGCTCCGCGCAGCCGGTTAAAATTGTCATCTCTTTGCTGCGTGGCGATCCCCAGGATTGGGCGTTTTCTTTGAAACCAGATGATCCTATTCTGACTAATGTGAACGCATTCTTTCAAGCTTTGGGGTTGTTGTATGACGAACCTAATGCCATTGATCAGGCTGAAAAGACCCTGCTGGCATTGAGCCAGGGTCGTGATTCTGCAGAATTGTACTGTCAAAAATTCCGAAAGTGGGCAGTACTTACTACCTGGAATGATAATGCCTTGGCTGCTCTCTTTCGGAAGGGGTTGTCAGAAGCCGTAAAAGATACTATGGTGGGATTTCCTGTTCCCTCTGGTCTTGACGATTCTATGTCACTAGCCATTCAGGTTGATCAGCGTTTGCGCGAACGCAAAGCTGCATGAAAGGTGTTGCCACCTGTTGAACAAATGTCTGAACCTATGCAATGTGATAGAGTTTTTTCCAGAGAGCAGCGTCAGGAGTTCAGAAGGCGTAATAAGTTGTGTTTTTTCTGTGGAGATGCCTCGCATATTATTTCTGTCTGTCCTAAACGAGAGAAACGCTTTGCACACACGTTTTCTGTTGGGGGTGTTCAACCTAAGTTTCTTCTGGCTATTACTCTGATCTGCTCCCTGTCCACATTTTCCGCCAAGGCTTTTGTGGATTCGGGAGCAGCCCTAAACCTAATGGACTTGGATTTTGCTAAACGTTGTGGATTTCCGATGACACCTCTGCAGACGCCTATCCCTTTGAGGGGGATTGATGCAACTCCTTTGGCTAAAAATAAACCCCAGTTTTGGACCCAGGTGGTAATGCGGGTCGCCCCAGACCATCAAGAAAATTGCAGATTTTTGGTGTTGCATAATCTGCATGATACTATTGTTCTGGGGTTTCCCTGGTTACAGATTCATAATCCAGTTTTGGATTGGAAATCTGTGTCTGTGGTGAGTTGGGGTTGTCGGTGTGCCTTTAGTGAGGCTCCGGTGTTTTCCACCTCTCCTCAGTTGCATGATGTTCCTGATTATTTGGCGGACTTTTATGATGTATTTAGTGAGAATGAGTCTGCGTCTCTGCCTCCTCATAGTAGTTATGACTGTGCAATTGAACTGAGCCCGGGGTGTAAATTTCCCAAGGGTCGGCTCTTCAATTTATCTGTACCCGAGCACGAGGCTATGCGATCCTATATTAAGGAGGCGTTGGAGAAGGGTCATATTAGACCATCCTCGTCACCCTTAGGTGCCGTTTTTTTTTTGTAGCCAAAAAGGATGGATCATTAAGACCTTGTATTGATTATCGTGCCCTCAACAAAATTACTGTTAAATATCAGTATCCGTTACCCCTGATTTCTGATCTATTCTCCAGAGTTAAAGGTGCTTGCTGGTTTACCAAGCTTGACCTCAGGGGGGCGTATAATCTTATTCGCATTAAGCATGGGGATGAATGGAAGACGGCGTTTAATACTCCGGAGGGACATTTTGAGTATCTGGTGATGCCTTTTGGGCTCACTAATGCCCCTTCTGTCTTCCAGTGCTTCATGAACGATATTTTCCGAGATTTTGTCGATAAATTTTTGATTATCTATCTGGATGATATTTTGATCTTCTCCAAGGATTGGGATTCTCATGTGGAACATATTCGGACTGTGTTCCGGATCTTGAGGGAGAATTCCCTGTATGTCAAAGGATCTAAATGCCTTTTTGGAGTACAGAGGATTTCTTTTTTGAGATTTATTTTGTCCCCGTCAACTATTGAAATGGACCCGGCCAAGGTACAGGCCATTCACGATTGGGTTCAGCCCACTTCTTTGAAGGCCCTCCAGAAGTTTTTGGGTTTTGCTAATTTTTATCGGAAATGTATAGCAAAATTTTCTAGTATTGCCAAGCCATTGACTGATTTGACTAAAAAGGGTGCTGATGTGTTAAATTGGTCTCCGGAGGCTGTTTCTTCCTTTCAGGAGCTGAAGCGAAGATTCACCTCCGCCCCGGTTTTGCGGCAACCTGATGTCTCACTTCCATTCCAGGTAGAGGTGGATGCTTCTGAGATTGGTGCAGGAGCTGTTTTGTCCCAAAAGGATCCTGTAACATCTAAAATGAATCCCTGTGCTTTCTTTTCCCGAAAGTTCTCTCCATCTGAACGTAACTATGATGTGGGGAATAGGGAACTGTTGGCCATGAAATGGGCATTTGAGGAGTGGAGACATTGGTTGGAGGGAGCTAAGCATCAAGTCATGGTCCTCACTGACCACAAGAATTTGATTTACCTAGAGTCGGCTAAGCGCTTGAACCCTAGACAGGCTAGGTGGGCCTTGTTTTTTACACGTTTTGATTTTGTGGTTTCTTTTCTTCCTGGAACAAAGAATGTCAAGGCAGACGCCCTCTCTAGGAGCTTCTTTGCTGATTCTCCTGTGGTGACCAAGCCTGCTACCATCTTAGGCGAAGGGGTAGTTCTTTCTGCCATCTCGCCTGATTTGAGACGTGCTCTGGAAGAGTTCCAGGAGGACAAACCTGAGCGTTGTCCCAGTGGAAAGTTGTATGTTCCTGGCCAGTGGAAGAAGAGAGTTATGTCTGAAGTTCATTGCTCTGCTTTGGCTGGTCATCCAGGTATTTTTGGTACTAGAGATCTGGTGAGTCGGTTTTTTTGGTGGCCCTCCTTGTCTCGTGATGTCAGGAATTTTGTGCAGTCCTGTGGGACGTGCTCCCGGTCTAAATCGTGTTCTCGCTCTAGTGGGTTGTTGATGCCTTTGCCTGTCTCCAAGAGGCCATGGACCCATATTTCAATGGATTTCATCTCTGATATGCCTGTCTCTTAGAGGATGACTGTTATTTGGGTGATTTGTGATAGGTTCTCTAAGATGGTTCATCTTGTACCACTCCCTAAGTTGCCATCTTCCTCTGAGTTGGTGCCCCTGTTTTTATAACAGGTGGTTCGTTTGCACGGGATTCCTGAGAACATTGTATCTGACAGAGGAGTCCAGTTTGTGTCTAGATTTTGGAGAACTTTCTGTTCCAGGCTGGGAATTCAGTTGTCCTTCTCCTCTGCTTTTCACCCTCAGACCAATGGGCAGACAGAGAGAACAAACCAGACCTTGGAGTCATATTTGAGATGTTTTATTTCTGCTGATCAGGATGATTGGGTTTCATTTTTGCCCTTGGCCGAATTTGCTTTAAATAATAGAGCTAGTTCTGCCACTTTGATGTCACCTTTTTTTTGTAACTTTGGGTTTCATCCTCGATTTTCTTCAGGGCAGGTGGAGCCCTCTGCCTGCCCAGGTGTTGACACTGTGGTGGAGAGAATGCACCAGATCTGGGACTAAGTGGTGGATAAGTTATCTCTCTCCCAGGAAAAGGCCCAGCGGTTTTCCAACCGACATAGGACCATTGGTCCCCAGTTTAAGGTTGGTGATATGGTGTGGTTATCATCAAACAATATTGCTATGAAGGTGGCTTCTCCTAAGTTTAAGCCTAGATTTATTGGACCTTACAAGATTGTGGACATTATTAATCCGGTCTCTTTTCGTTTGGCTCTTCCTGTCACGTTTAAAATCCATAATGTGTTCCATAAATCTTTGTTGAAGAGGTTTGTTGAACCTGTTGTTCCGGGGGTGGCACCTCCAGACCCTGTATTGGTTGAAGGTAACATGGAATATGAGGTAGAGAAAGTACTGGATTCCCATCTGGCTAGACGGAGACTCCAGTATTTGGTTAAGTGGAAGGGTTATGGTCAGGAGGATAATTCCTGGGTCTCTGCCTCTGATATTCATGCCAAAAGATTGGTGCATGCCTTTCATCGGGCTCACCCTGATCGCCCTGGTGGCGTAGTTGAGGGTTCGGTGACCCCTCCTCAGGGGGAGGTACTGTTGTGAGTTCATTTTCCCCTTCATTACTGAGGCCCGAGGAACTCCCTCTTCTGGTAAAGAAAGGTAGTGAGCCTGATTATCAAACACCTGAGGCTGATGATGATGACTGGCTGAGTGGAGTTATGGACTGGATATAAGGCTGCCGACGCCCTTCTGCCCTGCGGGTGATTTCTCTGTGGGATCCTTGGAGACCAGTCTGAATTCCTGCTCCTCTAAAGCTAAGTTTGCTGCTCGGCCTTTTGCTTTTGTGCTTTGACTTTGTTTTGCTTTGTTTTTCTGGATTTCTGCCATTCCCTGCTGGGGTGTGCTGAATTCATTTAGCTCTGTCTTCTGAAAATACCTGAGTGCTGATTTAGTTTTTGAAGCCTAGCTGCTTCAGGGCCTTTTTCATATCAGCTTGTTAGCTTATGTCTTTGATAGGGTTTTGGCAGATTGCAGACAGCAGCCTTCCTGTCCTTTCCTATCTAGATAGTTGCGGGCCCCGTCTTTGCTCAGTCTTTCTTTCTGTCTGTGTTAGTGTTTTCATCTTGCTTCACCGTCATTATATGTTGGGGGCTGCCTATTGCTTTGGGGTCTGCTCTGGGGCAGTTTAGATTTCCCCTTTCTTTCTTTAGGCCTATGTAATTCTCCGGCTGTGATCGAGGGGTCTAGGGTTTCGTGGGAGCCCCCCACGGCTACTGCTAGTTGTGTTGATAGGTTCAGGGGTCTGCAATCTGATAGTTGCCAACTTCTCTGGTTTTCTGGACTTAGCTTGTATTTCTGCTTTTGCCTCCTACGGTGACTCATTCATAACAGCAGGGCAGCTTGAACTTGTTTGGATGTTAGTCGAGGTTCTTTATCCAACATCCGCACAATCTTGCGTTGATATCTCTTGTCATTTTTTCTTTTCCGTCCACATCTAGGGAGGTTAGCCACAGTGCCATGGGCTTTAAACTTCTTGATGACACTGCGCACGGTAGACACAGGAACATTCAGGTCTTTGGAGATGGACTTGTAGCCTTGAGATTGCTTATGCTTCCTCACAATTTGGTTTCTCAAGTCCTCAGACAGTTCTTTGGTCTTCTTTCTTTTCTCCATGCTCAATGTGGTACACACAAGGACACAGGACAGAGGCTGAGTCAACTTTAATCCATGTCAACTGGCTGCAAGTGTGATTTAGTTATTGCCACAGGTAAGTTACAGGTGCTGTTAATTACACAAATTAGAGAAGCATCACATGATTTTTCGAACAGTGCCAATACTTTTGTCCACCCTCTTTTTTATGTTTGGTGTGGAATTATATCCAATTTGGCATTAGGACAATTCTTTTTGTATTTTTTCATTTAAGACAAATTAAGTGAAGATAATAATATCAAAGAATTTGTGTTTGCAATCATTTTCAGGAAGAAACTGAGTATTATCTGACAGAATTGCAGGGGTGTCAATACTTTTGGCCACAACTGTATATCCATGGTGATAGTCTATTCATGACGCATAGTCACATGGTCTTTGATCTGGATAGCGATTGGTCCGTTTGATACATAAAGAACCGCCTCTAACCCTCTGTAGCCACGCCCCCGGAAGAAGCAGTAAGGCGAAACGCGTGTCGGGGCAGGTCGCAGGGTCCAGCAGCGGAGCACTGTTTATCGGCACCTTTTTAGGTAAACATCTTTATGCCTTTCTTTTTTCGTCTGTGACGGTTGGTTTACAATAACGCCGCGGCTCTAATAGGAACAGCATTATTTTTGTCCACTCATGTTGGCATAGACCTTTTCATAATTAACTAGTAGAGTGTTTTGTTGTGATTTGGAGCAGGATTATTTCAGCCAGTATAATTGTACACAAAGCATCCTATTGTGAGCAATCTGTGAAATGAGAAGATATTAGTTTATTAGTGGAGTTCTGATTTTCAGTACCTTATTAAAATAACAATTTTATATCCTCTTTCCTTTTTGCCTATAATAATGCTGTGGTGTTATTAGGAGCAATATTTTCTTCCATCTATATAATTTTGTTCTGATACATTTATATGAAAACTGTCGCAGTTTAAATAAGAGAAAAAACTTTTATTGCCAGTATAATTTTATATAAGCATTTTTGCTTTTTTCTAAATATATAGGCATGAGTATACATATAAAAAAATTTTTCCTTTTGGTGTGCGGTTTATAGTGATGATATATGATGCTTTTTTGCCCATAAGATAAAATGATTGTATTTCTGATTGGCTTGCTGCTGCCCTCTTGTGGGGTAATTTTTCCATGGATTTATGTATATTGTGGTCATTTTTAAAAATACATGATTTTCTATAAAAAAGAATATTTTAAATGTATTAAATTGGTTCGCTTCTTTGTCGATTACACATTGATTTGTTGCCACCTCTTTGTTGGAGTACTCCACCTAATATCCCACATCATCCCGTCAGCCAGAGTCACCGGACTACTACCACTAATATCCCACATCATCCCATCAGCCAGAGCCACCGGACTACTACCACTAATATCCCACATCATCCCGTCAGCCAGAGCCACCAGACTACTCCCCCTAATGTCCCACATCATCCCGTCAGCCAAAGCTACTGGACTACTACCACTAATATCCCACATCATTCTGTTAGCCAGAGCCACCGGACTTCTACCCCCAATATCCCATGTAGGTAGGTGTGCCGACTAGGGGGTGGTCCTCTTACCGCCGCGAACAGACTGAGACAGAGACTCAAGTGCGTCCAACAGGTCCTCTTTATTGGCTGTCCTCTCGACGACCGCAGCACCACACATCTGCCACACAACGAGCTCCTCACACAGGCCCGGGTACCTTTCCCTTTCTTCGGTCTTCCTGAATGATGTCCCTCGCGGCTCTTTCACTGTGGCTGCCCAAGGCCTACCACCACAGCGCTTCACCCGTCTGAGTCCGTCCGTCTCTGGTACCTCCCGGGCTCTCTCTGTCCTGCGGCTCTCCTGTCAGGGCCACCCCCTGACCGTCTCTCTCACCAGTCCTTCCTGGAGCTTCTTCTTGTCCTGACTCTCCCTCCAGTCTTCTTCACTCCTGAGTTCCTCTCCCTGGACTGACAGACTTCTGGAATTCTCTCCAACTATATATATCCCCTCCCTGGGAATTCCCCCTAGAGCTCCTGTAACCCCGCCCCCATGACTTTGCGGTTTCGTAGCCATAAGCTGATGTTAAGCCCTGCTCTCGCTTCTCCCTGCTCCCATCTTGTGGCCAAACTGCAGTACTGCATCTTCTGCTTTCTGCTGTCCTTGGTCTCCCCCTAGTGGAAAAACTAAGTACTTCACCTCTACCTAGCTGTCTCGCACCTGCACATCCAGCAGTCCATGTCCAGCACACTGCACATTAACCCTCCCACTACAGACAGGTCCATAGGTCGGTCCACTTCCCCTACTCCCACATCATCCTATCAGCCAGAGCCACCGGACTACTACCCCTAATACTGACATCATCCCGTCAGCCTGGGGTCAGAACCAGAGTGCTGAGTGGAACGGTACTAACTTCCATACCGGGGATCCCTTTAAGAGAGGCCTGGGGTCAGAACCAGAGCGCTGAGTGGATTTGACCTGACTTCCATACCAATGATCCCTTTAATAGAAGCCTGGGGTGAGAATCAGAGTGCTGAGGGATTTACCCTAACTTCCATACTGGAGATCCCTTTAAAAGAGACTGGGATCAGAATCAGAGCGCTGAGTGGATTTGCCGTGACGTGCATACCCATGATCCCTTTATTAGAACCCTGGGGTCAGAACCAGAGCGCTGAGGGATTTGCCCTAACTTCCATACAGGAGATCCCTTTAAGAGAGCCTGGGGTCAGAACCAAAGCGCTGGATGGATTAGCCCTGACTTCCATACCGGAGATCCCTTTAAGAAAGACATGGGGTCAGTACCAAAGCGCAGAGTGGATTTGCAATAACTTCCATACCAATGAACCCTTAAAGAGACCCTGGGGTCAGAACCACAGAGCTGAGTGGAACGGTCCTAACTTCCATACCAGGGATCCCTTTAAGAGAGGCCTGGGGTCAAAACTAAAGTGCTGGATGGATTTGCCCTCACTTCCATACTGGAGATCCCTTTAAGAAAGGCCTGGGGTCAGTACCAAAGCACAGAGTGGATTTGCCCTATCTTCCATACCAAAGATCCCTTTAAGAGACCCTGGGGTCAGAACCACAGAGCTGAGTGGAACGGTCCTAACTTCCATACCAGGGATCCCTTTAAGAGAGGCCTGGGGTCAAAACCAAAGCCCTGGATGGATTTGCTCTGACTTCCAAACCAATGATCCCTTTAAGAGGGAAGATGTGCCTACAGGATGGAGGATGTGTGATGGGGATATGGGCAGGGAGGGGGGATTCATTTCTGTCATGTGCTCTCTGCTCCTAGACACACGTCGAAAGTCATGCACCAACTGCAAATGACCTTGCAACCGGCGAACAGCTTCCACAGCGGCAACCAGGGACCGCACATGCGGATGGTCAAGCAGCAGAGCAAAGACCTAGCAACACATGTATGGCTACGCAGCAGAGCAGGGAACTGAGCAGGCTCCATACAGGTAACAGCCAACAGTATCCCAGCTCAATTAGGGGGAAAGGAGCAAAGAGTTAAAAGCAAAAACATGCATTGTCACGCCAACAACCAGGTACAGACAAAATGGCGTGACATTTCTCCTCTTCTTGGCATAAGGTACAACTCGGGTACATCAAAATGGATTCTCCATGTTGGAGGAGGTGTGTGGCGCCCCCAGGAGCATGGCCGCCACAGTGGCTTTGCCTTCCTCCAGGGAGGGTAATGCCAGGCTTGGAGGCAATGACGGGTCTCTCTCGCAGTCAATCTATGCATGCAACACAGTTCCACTCCAGGCCAGCAGGGGGAGCTCTGAACCAGAATTAAGGGGAGGAGTGCTCTCTGAGGGCCAAGAGGAAGGAGTGGTTAGTTAGTCTGCGGAGGGTGAAGTGTGCAGACGTGTGGAAGGAGCGCTGAGATAGAGCTGAGAGGAAGAGCTCATTTGCCGTAGGATCGCATGAACTGAAGCCTGGTCTCCACGGCTGTATGGACACTGATGGTCCTACAGCAGACACCAGAGGAGTAGAAGGCTGTAAATGCAATACTCCCATCTAAGACTTGAGGGCACAACAGCAACACGGATAGTGAGCCGGGACTTAGGAGTGAGGAGTCCCTGGAACAGGCTACAGTTGTCTACCGTACAAGTAGAACTTCAGTGTAACTCAGTACTGGAGATCCCTTAAGTAAGCGCTAGGAAGGAGACTGCACAGCCCTTCTGCTGCGAGAGAATCCCTGAGTTGCTTCCAGGCTAGCCTGCTCCGTTACCATCTGTAAGGGTGGTTTCACATTAGCGCTTTTTAAGCGCACGCACGGCCGGGGGTAGCTCCGCCCCCGAGCCGGCTCTCTGCCCGGCGTGCCCGCCCCTTGCTTGTAGCGCCGCCTCCTAGCGCACAGCGGCGCCTGCGATCGGCGCACCCTATCTTTAGCATAGGGTGCGCAGATCGTGCGCAGGCCGTGCGCTAGTTGCGCTTTGACCTGCGCTGCGCACTTTTGACGGTGCGCCGTGCGCGCCAAAATCAAACTTTTCGGATTTTGGCGCGCACGGCGCACCGTCAAAAGTGCGCAGCGCAGGTCAAAGCGCAACTAGCGCACGGCCTGCGCACGATCTGCGCACCCTATGCTAAAGATAGGGTGCGCCGATCGCAGGCGCCGCTGTGCGCTAGGAGGCGGCGCTACAAGCAAGGGGCGGGCACGCCGGGCAGAGAGCCGGCTCAGGGGCGGAGCTACCCCCGGCCGTGCGTGCGCTTAAAAAGCGCTAATGTGAAACCAGCCTAATCAGGACCCTGGACTGCGTTTATCAAGTAAAGGTACAGAAATTGCACCCCGCTGTGTCTTGTCTGCTTCCTACCTTTCCGGCACCGCTGCATCCCTGTGCCAACCACATCTACACTGCCCTGGGACTAGAGCTTCACCTGTGGGGAGCTTTTACATCTCTGCTGCACCATACCATCAGTCCCAGCAGATCTGCATGCAGCGTCGGCTTAACACCTCCCTTGCCAAACACCATGGGTGGCGTCACAAACTATTCATCTAGCTATATTACACCATTCCCATTTTCCCCATTACTTGGGCGCCCAGGGCCACGGTCCGGGTCACTGTTGCTGTGACACATCCCACTGATACCAGCCCGGTACCGAGTACCCCACAGCCTTGGGAGGGCGACCCAACTTGGCGTCACGAACAGGATGACGAGACCCGATGCCATCGGGTTCTGTGTGCCTAAGATATGTTGGACTTAAAACTTTTGAGAATGTACAGAAGACCCAATTTAATAGACTGTAAAATGAACATTAAAAATGGCCGCTGGCGCGGAGAAGAAGGCCATGACGATATGGGAGGTCCTAGGAAAAGACCGCGAACAGTCTTGGGTCTCCCCTGCCTGAATTACTATGTGACAGCAACATGGCCCACCCCCGAGGGGTTCGTATACTGGCTTGGTATGGAGGCGCAGGAAGAAGACACCGCCCCAAGAAGGAAGGGCAGAAGCCAGAGGTCGGGAAAGGGGCTGAGGCAGGAAGAAGAACGCCAGAACGCCATTTTGGAAGAAGACGGGAGGAGGCCTGCGGAGCGCAGGGAGGTTATGCTGAATCTCCCTGGCGCCATGGCTGAAGGCTCCAACCCAGTATCTGAGATGAACCAGGTAGTGATTGACCTCCTGAATACTTTGCCCTTGGAGGAGAGAAATCTGTGGCCAGAGAAGTTGCCAGATCTGGTGGACCTCTACAACCATATTCCTGTGAATTCCACTAACTGTACCCCAGCCTACTTAATGAGAGCAAGACCTGGTAAACTGCCTATCGATATGTAAACTGCCTATCGATATGGACATGGGAGTCCTTACGCCGGAAGTAACATCACCAGATGCTGACTGGGATACAGAAAGACAACAACAGTACAGAAGAGTTCAAGAATGTGTGGAATAGAGTCTAGCTCAGGCAAGACAAAAGCAGGAGAAGCTCTACAATCAAAATGCACCTGCCATTCCTTTGTCGCCGGGAAAACAAGTTCTCAAGAGGAAGAGAAGATTGCACAAATTGGATGATCAATGGGAAGCTAAACCTTATACCATTCTGCCCTCAAACTTTGATAATACTAAGGTATGCCTTATTAGCAAAGATGGAGGAGAAACCTCAGCAGCAATATCGAGAGATCACCTGAAACTATGTCCTGACCTGTTGAAGGAAAGAGTGGAAGAACCAGATAACATCCAACCCATAGAGGAAGAAGAGAAGGTCAGCACAATACTTGGAGAATTCCCTGTGAATTGGACTAAAGTAAATGATGCTATAGTAATGCCAGTGTTGACATTTCCCCAACTGGTAGTACAAGAAGAAGTGGCTCATGAGAACTCTGAAAATCAGGAAATTCAGGTAGCAGATGCCATACCAGCAGTGGAGCCAGAGAACCCTCGCCCTGGCAGTGGTGAATCTGCCATACCCATGGTGAGACTAAGAGTCCGTATGAGAATACTACCTAGTTTACCCACACCAGAATTAAGCAGGTCTACCTGTACTACACAAGGTATACCGCCCATCAGATATCGTGTATAGATAAGTTTATGTGAATGTTGAAATTGTGTATAAATGTAACTGTTCTCAAGTTTTGTGCCTACAGATCTGTAAGAAGCCTTTTTGAAGTTCTTGTTTCATGTTTTGATGGACATTGGACCACAGGACTTGTGTGGTCAGTACCCTTGTACATAGTTCACCAATTGCCCAGGAATGGACCATGGACATTGATGCTTGGACTTATCATCATAGGACCATTTTTGAAGCCCTTGGTTTTTGTAACTTTTTCATTTTTTTTTTAAATCTTGTACAATTATTATTGCTTAACTGTTTATATGTTTTCATGTTTTGTTCAGCCCAGGAGTGCTGACTTGCACTAGGGGGAATGTAGCGCCCCTAGGAGCATGGCCGCCACAGTGGCTTTGCCTTCCTCCAGGGAGGGTAATGCCAGGCTTGGAAGCAATGACGGGTCTCTCTCGCAGTCAATCTATGCATGCAACACAGCTCCACTCCAGGCCAGCAGAGGGAGTTCTGAACCGGAATTAAGGGGAGAAGTGCTCTCTGAGGGCCAAGAGGAAGGAGTGGTTAGTTATTCTGCGGAGGGTGAAGTGTGCAGACGTGTGGAAGGAGCGCTGAGATAGAGCTGAGAGGAAGAGCTCATCTCCCGTAGGAGCGCATGAACTGGAGCCTGGTCTCCACGGCTGTATGGACACTAATGGTCCTACAGCAGACACCAGAGGAGTAGAAGGCTGTAAATGCAATACTCCCAACTAAGACTTGAGGGCACAACAGCAACACGAATAGTGAGCCGGGACTTAGGAGTGAGGAGTCCCTGGAACAGGCTACAGTTGTCTGCCGTACAAGTAGAGTTCTTAGGAACATCTGACAGGAGGAACTTCAGTGTAACTCAGTACTGGAGATCCCTTAAGTAAGCGCTAGGAAGGAGACTGCACAGCCCATCTGCTGAGAGAGAATCCCTGAGTTGCTTCCAGGCTAGCCTGCTCCGTTACCATCTGTAATCAGGACCCTGGACTGCGTTTATCAAGTAAAGGTGCAGAAATTGCACCCCGCTGTGTCTTGTCTGCTTCCTACCTTTCCGGCACCGCTACATCCCCGTGCCAACCACATCTACACTGCCCTGGGACTACAGCTTCACCTGTGGGGAGCTTTTACATCTCTGCTGCACCATACCATCAGTCCCAGCGGATCTGCATGCAGCGTCGGCTTAACACCTCCTTTGCCGAACACCACGGGTGGCATCACGAACTATTCATCTAACTATATTCCACCATTCCCATTTTCCCCATTACTTGGGCGCCCAGGGCCATGGTCCGGGTCGCTGCTGCTGTGACACATCCCACTAATACCGGCCTGGTACCGAGTACCCCACAGCCCTGGGAGGGTGACCCAGGTGCCTTAAACGGAATCTCTCACCAGTTTTTTGGCCTATCAACTAAAAATATCATCTAATAGAGTGTGAGCTACACATTCCCCAACTACTACCCTGACTCCCCATGAATCCCCCATAAAGCCTTTTATATCGCTGCTGCGCTGTATGTAAATATCCTCAGTCTCGTCTGATGGGCGTTGGTTCTGGTCCCTCTCTCCACAACTCCTAGACGTGCTGTACGCATTCTGTTATGTGACTAGCGTTCGCGTACAGGTCCCGCACGTGCGCATTCAAATTGCCTCCAGCGCATGCGCAGTATGCTTTGCCCAACTGCGGGCAAAGCCAAAAAGCATTAGTGAGCCGGTGAACTATGTCCCGGAACACAGCAAACTACTTCCGGGACATAGTACTTCCACACTAATGCTGTACGACTTTGTGGGGTGGGACGCATTATAGTATGTTGGATGGGGACGTGGGGGAAAGCAAGAGGAATTTGGGTGCCACCTCTATGGACTGTGCTGGTGTGATGTTTAGGTGGAGGAAGAGGAGGAGAGGTCACTTGTAGCTGCTCTTGCCATCCACTCAAGTACATTCTCTTTCTGGGCCTCATCAACAAGGTGAACCGCTGTACATCTGCCAAAGAAAGGTAGTGGAGTAGCCGTCCAGTTACAGAAGTTTTCAGATGTCTTTGAATAGGATGTGACATTGTTGGTTCACTAGTGCTTTCACTAACCTTACCACCTACTCCATGTACAACTTATAATAAATGCAAAAACCTCAGTGACATTATCACTATGTCAGAGATAGGGTTTAGGGCTATAAGTAGCCACCCTAAGCAGGAAAGCACCTGAAACACCCACTCCAATAGATATACATGCAAGGAGAAAATATGAGTAACTAGGTGAGTATAATAAAAATACGTCTTTATTAGTTAGCATATGTATCACTTTATACAAAGACACAAAGAGTAAAACGACACCACAGGGTAGAAAACAGAATGACCTGGGAAGAACACCCAGCCACAAGATATCAAATAACAAAACAGTGTATATAAGATATAGCCACATTTAGGTAAGTAACCAGTATCTGCTAATTCCCCATCTCCCAATTGGGAGATTCCTATGCCAGATTATAGAACCGTTGTAGTGACCTAGTGTGCACAGATAAATCTCATATGGCCAGTTTGAAAAAGATATCTTACCAGATGTGCAAATAGAGGCTGAGTGGACCCGGGGCCAGGTGAGGAGAACGCCCGACGCGCGTTTCGCGTGACTAGAAGCACGCTTTCTCAAGGGAAGTATACCGGGGAGTGCGCACAGGACCTTCTTAAGCCCATGTGACCGATCACATGGTCCCCGATCAACCAATCAAAGCGGTTTAACGCGGCGCATGCGCGCTGTACACCCGAAGGGCCGGACAATGCAGGAGAAAGCGTCATACGTTACCCCGGGCAGCAGGGGAGGAGGAGTCCCCGGGAGCCTGGAGGAAGGCAAAAGACACTCCTCCGCATGTCGGCCACAAACAGGGACAGCGGGCATGCGCACAACTACTGACACCAATGAATGTAAATATACATCAAGGTAGTGCACAGAATATCGGGCACAGGTCAAAAATGGACAGAAATATATAATTAAATAAAGCAGACAAATGCAAGTAGAGGCTTATACATATATCAGAGGATACTGAAAAATTCAGATATAACATCAAAGCACATTTAATCTCTTCAAATTGCAGCATCCCATAGTCGTCCATGGACACCAATGTCCGAGATAGTGAGCATCCAGTATAGACATAAAAATTAGGGCCAGTGGAAGAGCCAAGTATAAGTGTAAAATATGGGTCCAACTGATGGATGGAAAAGAGGTCCAGCATAAACTAAAAGAAGAAATAAGTGAAACAATATATATTAAAAAAACACACATAAAAAATAATAAATAAAACCAACCCAAAAACCTGGGATATGGGGAAACAGCGGAGGGGAAGGGGCACAAGAAAAAAAAAATATATGAAAGGACCAGAAAAGCCCAATAGGAAAATATTCAACGTTCAGGATACCCTACAAAAAAGAGGCAAACGACAATGATTCATTAAGCCCTTTAGGGGCCATTGTGTCGAGTGTAATAATCCATTTGGCCTCAATTTGAGCCAACCTACGTTTGTAATTCCCCTCCCCTCACCCCTAAATGTACTTGATCAATCCCTCTAATTTTAAGGGAAGTTGATTCGCCATTATGATGTTGTCGAAAATGGCGGGGCAAAGTTTTAAGGAGGGACATATCGGTCACTGTCTTGGATGCACAAATGTCCCGCACGTGTTCACGCACCCTCATCCTAAGTTCCCTTGACGTAAGTCCAATATAAATTTTTGGACAATCACATGTAGCGTAATAGATCATGTTCATACCGCCACAGGATATTCGATGGCGTATATCGAACTGTCTCCTTCCATCCGGGGTACTGAAGGTGGTGCAGTGCAGTACATTTGTGCATGCAAGACAGTGACCGCAAGGTATGGAACCAGGTGTAGGGCCCCTAGAACCATGTACAACTTGCACATCAAGCCTAATTCCCCTTCCACCACGGCCTCGCTTTTTTCCAGGCATATTGCTCAAATAGTGTGGTAGGAGCACAGTATCAGCCATAAAAAAATAGATTTTAAACTCTGCACCACCTCTCCAAAACTGAATCTCAGTGGCAGTAAACTCCAAGGTGAAATATGGCTTGCTGTATTGCGCTAGTCACAGAAGAAAGAATTGTTTGAGTGTGGATGAGGCCTGTGTAAGTGGATGGAACATATTTTTGTAAAATATGTATTGGTATTGCTACACCATTAAGTGTATTACCGTTAGTTGGTTTATTGGTACTGCTACACAGTCAAGTTTATTACCATATTACTAACTGTATATAATGTATATTGGTGTGCTGTTACATTCATATGAAAGGGTAAGTGTAGTTACTATTATTGACCACTAGATGGGTGCATTATAGGATATGTAGTTCCCAGTTAGATGTGTAGTGTAAGGTAGAGATTTAGCAATATAGTATAGGAAATAGTTCATTTAGGAGGGGCTTGCTGTGAGGTAAGGGAGGAACATTTCCTGTTTTCCAGTAGTTGAGCTAGGGAGCTGAAGGAGCTCAGTTGGGGCCAGGGAGCCCCTCATTGTCCAGAGGGCTAATGCCCTAGGGACAACACAGTGGCCCCGTAACGTTTGAAGCTTAGGCCCAGCCATCCTGGGCCAGTGGGAAGAAGACTACAGCAGTGACAGCAGTGTCAGTGCAAGGAGAAGCCAGTGCTCTAAATGTGGACACAGCAGCAAGGACGGGCAGGTCGCTCGTCATGTGGCAACTGACTTTGTGAGTTGATGATCTTATGTCTGGGGTGAAACAGACAGGTGAATGTCTATTCGTAGCAGAGCTGAACAGGGAGGACGCTGAGGACTCGTCTAGGACAGTCCGACTCGGGTATGTGGTGTGTAACCGTGATAGAAGTGCAGGGAAAGAGAAGGAACAACGTAGTGTGAAACCTGTTGTTAATGCAGTGAAGACTATGGATTTGCTGTGTAGAGAACCCAGTAAAGATGGTCTTGTTAAAATTGAAATGGACTGTGTCTCAGTTAATGCAAATCCACCTGGAGAGGGTCCCCTGCGGCATTGGGAAGATCCGGAGCCGGACCTGAAGACACAGGTATGCTGACTAGTGAACATTGTTTTCCTGTGAGGGGAGGCCAGGACATAGAAGCCCAGGTGTCCTCAGCCATGTCCTCAGCCATGACTGCGGTCCTGCCCGAAACCTTACATTTGGCATAGTCGGCAGGATGCGACTACCTCGCAATGCGGAGGAACCGCAAAGAGAGAAGTTGATGATGAATTGCTGTGGCCAAAGAGAATGATGTGATGAAAGCAGCAAGTGAAGTTAATGTGATTGAACCTGCAGAGGAAAGAAACAGTAATGCTCTGCAAGTGCCAGACAAGATGAACATGACCAAAGTTTTGAATCCAGGAGAAATAGATGCCCTGGAAATAGCAAGTATCTTAAATTCTTAAATGTGACTGATGTTTTCAAACAAGAAAAAGCTGAAATGATTGATACACTGGACTTGTCTTATACGGTAAAAGAGACTTATATTGTGATGGCTAAGTTGGCGGCCGTGACGATGGGGGAGTTTGGCGCCAAAAAGGAGAACAACAACCAAGATGACACTCTTCGTGGGCGTGACAGCGCAGAGATGGCGTGAAAATCTGACCAACAATGCCCCTCGTTACACCCCAGATGAAAAGAAAGAGACCTCGCCCTATTACACCAAATGCAGAGAAATGGGTGGAGCGGCTAGAAGCGACCCCACCCTGGAACAGGTGGGACCCAGAAGAAAATATTGTGTGCAGCTGTGGCGGCCTAGGCCGCCTTGAATGGAGTTGGTGACTGAGAGGAGTCGCAGATGAAGTCCAGACTGATCGCTTCCCTGTACCTGTGGAAGAGCGCTGCCTTCCTGCTGCAGGAGCTGGAGCATCACCGGGAGACGGAGTATCATGCAGAGCCAACGTTGCGGTGCCAGGAGGAGGAACCTCGTCGTCCGGAACCAAAGTTGTTAACTTAGCGGGGACCGGAAACAATGACCGCCCTGGAGGAACCAGCGCCGGAAGCCGAGTATGAGCCAGAGCTCTATTTGCCAGCAGCAGAGTACGCAGGCACACCCGTGGAAGGATCCCATGGTTCTGGACAGGCTCGGCCAGCGTTCTGGAGCAGGAAAGGGTGTGTGCACTTCAGCTCTCTACCCCGGAGGGATGTTCCCTCCCTGGGTCCCTCGCTTCAGAAGCTGTCGTACGGCCCCTCAACCAATAACCCAGATGCCCGACCTGTCATCCAGTCTCCCATCCCAGGTAGTGAGCCCTAGCATAGCAGTCCCGTGCTGCACGGCCAGTCCCTAGCTCACGAGATTCAGGAGGCACAGTTGGCCCCCTGTCCCCCAGTCCATGAACAGCCGGGTTTTGCCCCTGTCCTGTCATTGTAGCGGCAGGAGGACACGACAACTTTGGCTGCAGGGTCATTTAAAGGGAGCATGGGCATGGAGCCCAATGTGAAGTGGAGTGGCACGGGTCACGTGCCATTGAACTGTTGTGAATACTGCTTAAAGGACATTGTGCTCGTTGCACTATGCTGATTTTCGGGACTGTTCCACGTCCCTGTGGGCAGTATGGGCCACGGTTGAACTGTGTTTATCCCCATTAAACTGTTTATTTTCTTTTCTATTGGAAAGCAGGAACTTGCCCTGGAACTGTCTGCAAAAATCAGAGATGCCTCCTGAAGATACTACTTGGGCAGATGCTCAGAAAAGGTGACAGCAGAGCCCAATGTAGCGACCACCTGTTGGTGGTCAAGTACAAGGACAAGAGGGATGTCCTTCTCTTGAACACCATACACGGTGATGGCAGTGCCCTCAGCATTGTACGGGGTACCCCTACACAGGTCAGCAAACCGGACTGTGTACTGGGGTACAACAAAAACATGGGGGGTGTTATCTCTCCGATCAACTCCTCCAACTGTATAGTGCTATAAGAAAGGCCAAGGTGTGGTATAAAAAGCTGATCGTGCACATCGTACAAATGGCAATGATCAACGCTTTCCTGCTGTCACGATGTGCACGCCACACCAATACACCTTCAGTTCCAGGAGGCAGTGGTTAAGACCCTGATGTTTGGCGCTCCGGAAGAAGCAGGACCCAGTACTTCCGGAACTGAAGGTGCTCGTATCGTACCAGGTCAGCATTTCTCGGGGGGAGGTCCCGCAAACTGGAAAAAAAGGTAAGTTGCAAAAAAGGGGCCGAGTGTGTTACAAAAGGGGAATATGCAAGGACACCATTTATCAATGTGACACCTGCCCCGAAAAACCTGGCCTGTGTATGAAGGATTGCTTCAAATTGTACCACACCTCAATGCACTACTAATTTATTTTGCAGGAAACCGTTGATTAGTTCCAGAAAGGGGGCACATCTAGACAAGTTCCTTGGGGTCTAATTTCCAAAATGATGTCAATTGTGAGTTTTTTTTTACTTTTTAGGCACATCAGGGGCTCTGCAAACGGAACATGACTCCCACAGACCATTCCATCAAGGTCTGCATTCCAAAACGTCAATTCCTTCCCGGCCCCGAAGTGTGCCCAAACAGTTTTTTCCCACATATGGGGTACCAGTGTACTCAGGACAAATTAGACAACAACTTTTGGGGTCAACTTTCTCCTGTTATCCTGGGGAAAATTAAAAATTGAGGACTAAAAGATATTTGTGGGCAAAAAATAAGATTTTGTATTTTCACGCCCGGGCATTATAAACTTTAGTGAAACACTTGGGGGTTCAAAGTTCTCACCACACATCTAGATAAGTTCCTTAGGGGGTCTAGTTTCCAAAATGGGGTCACTTGTGGGGGGTTTCTACTGTTAGGCACATCAGGGTCTCTGCAAACGGAACATGACGCCCGCAGTTCATTCCATCAAAGTCTGCATTCCAAAACATCACTACTTCCCTCCAAGCCCCAATGTGTGCCCAAACAGTAGTTTTTGCCCACATATGGGGTACCAGCGTACTCAGGACAAACTGGACAACAACTTTTGGAGTCCAATTTCTCTTGCTACCCTTGGGAAAATTAAAAATTGGGGACTAAAATATTATTTTTGTGGAAAAAAAATATATTTTTTTTCATGACCAGGCATTATAAACTTTAATAAAACACTTGGGGTTCAAAGTGCTCACCACACATCTAGATAAGTTTCTTAGGGGGTCTAGTTTCCAAAATGGGGTCCCTTGTGGGGGGTTTCTACTGTTTAGGCAAATCAGGGGCTTGCCAAAAGCGACATGGCGTCCAATCTCAATTCCAGCCAATTTTAGTTTGACAAGTCAAACGGTGCTCCTTCCCTTCTGAGCCCTGACATGCGCTCAAACAGTGGTCCCCCACATATGGGGTATCAGCGTACTCAGGACAAATTGGACAACAACTTTTGGGGTCCAATTTCTCCTATTACCCTTGAGAAAATAAAAAATTGGGGACTAAACGATCATATTTGTGGAAAAAATATGATTTTTTTATTTTCACGCCGGGCGTATTTAACTTCTGTGAAGCCCTTGGGGGTTCAAAGTGCTCACCACACATCTAGATAAGTTCCTTAGAAAGTCTAGTTTCCAGAATGGGGTCACTTGTTGGGCGTTTCCACTGTTTAGGCGCATCAGGGGCTCGTCAAATGCGACATGGTCTCCGATCTCAATTTCAGCCAATTTTAGGTTGAAAAAGTCAAACAGCGCTCCTTCCCTTCCGAGCCCTGCCCAAACAGTGATTCCCCCCATGTATAAGGTATCAGCGTACTCAGGACAAATTGGACAACTTTTCTGGTCCACTTTCTCCTATTACCCTTGGGAAAATAAAAAAATGTTGCTAAAAGATAATTTTTGTGACTAAAAAGTTAAATGTTCATTTTTTCCTTCCACGTTGCTTCTGCTCCTGTGAAACACCTGAAGGGTAATTAATCTTCTTGAATGTGGTTCTTATCAGCTTGAGAGGTGCAGTTTTTAGAATGTTGTCACTTTTGGGTATTTTGGTCCACATAGACCCCTAAAAGTGACTTCAAATTTGAGGTGGTCCCTAAAGAAATGGTTTTGTAAATTTTGTTGTAAAAATGAGAAATCACTGGTCAACTTTTAACCCTTATAACTTCCTAACAAAAAAAATGTTTTTTCCAAAATTGTGCTGATGTAAAGTAGACTTGTGGGAAATGTTATTTATTAACTATTTTGTGTGACATATTTCTCTGTTTTAAGGGCATAAAAATGCAAAGTTTGAAAATTGCAAAATTTTACATATTTTAGCTGAATTTCTGTTTTTTACACAAACAAACGCAAGTTATATCGAATAAATTTTACCACTTAAGTGAAGTACAATATGTCATGAGAAAACATTCTCAGAATCACCAAGATCTGTTGAAGCATTCCTGAGTTATTTCCTCATAAAGGGACAGTGGTCAGAATTGCAAAAATTGGCCCGGGCATTAACGTGCAAACCACCTTCGAGGTAAAGGAGTTAAGCTTCTTTAAAGGCAACAAAGCTACAGATTTTATATAAATTGTATACAATTCTCAGCATAAATGAGTACACCCCTTTTGATCAATAAGGATTTAATGAATTTTTCACTGAATACAAGAACAATTGCCAAAATTTTGATCAGTCTGTATTTCATAGAACATTTCTTTAACCCATAGCATGAAGGTAAGATTAATAATACTAATATAACTTTCATTAAAAAAATCTTCAGTTTTACTCAAATTTATTGATAACAAAAATGAGTACACCCCACATCAAAAACTACTACATCTTGCATTTTGAGTGACCTCAATGTTTTTTAAGGACACTATCAAGTCTTATATGCATGGAATGGACAAGATAGCGTCGTATTACAGCATCTATCATTCTCTATTATTCAAGAAGACACACAATGCAAAGATTGAGTCAATTTCTCCCCTATTTATCTAGTTTGTAGTGTGATTTTCATATTACCCACACCTCTTACTTGCCACAGGTGAGATTCATTGAGCATCACATTCTTGAAACAAAGTTGTTTACCCACAATTTTGGAAAGGTGCCAACATTTTGGGAGTTTTGTGCGAAATGATGTCCAATTTGCCGTTTTTTCTCATGTGTATAAGAAAACGTGTAATTGCAATTATTTTCTGTGAGAAATACTTCTTTTTCTGGAACAATTTCAAAAGTGCCAACACCTTCGGCCATGACTTTACACATTCCATATGCAGTGTCGGACTGGGGTGCCAAGGGCCCACCAGTAACATTGACCTTGGAGGGCCCACTTTTCACCTGCATACAAATATTACACTACCCTTGTTAAAATTTACCTATGTCTCTATATAATAATAAACTGGGTAGTTTGGTTAACGAATGATGAGATGCTGCTTTTTCTGTACAGGGTGAATCAAGTGAATTATACCAAGTACTGCCCATAAAATGGTGTTGGTGGCCCAGATCTGCACAGGGGTCAGTCCGAGCCTGACCATATATACATACTAAATTCCTGAACACCTGGAAATTGAATGAGGATTGAAATTTCATGTAGTTGTAGCAACTATTAAACTATAGCTACAATATGCTGTCCTAAACTAAAATTCTCAGGCAACTAGGTATCTTATACTTTGCATCTTGATTATCCTGTTCTATTGTCTATGGAAATCTGCCAGAGAGTAAAGAACTGCAAGTAGAAGAAATAATGGCAAGGCTTGGTCTGCAGAAGGAAAAAACGTGAGGCTCTGATTTGCAGGGTTGTATCTAGGGGGGAGCAGGTGTGGTATTTGCCCTAGGTGCAGCCTGCAGAGGGGCTCCCAGGCAGCTGCAGTTTGCCACTTCTCCGAGTGGGGTGCATACATACAGTGATATGCAGCATTCACCTGCATTCAGAGAGGCTAGACACGAATCAAGCCGGAAGTATGGAAATCGCATAATTGCAGTTACATGACGCTGACATAGCAGAATCCTGACATTGTGTGGTGCGCTGTGAGGTTTCAGAATTCTGCAGTCACATAAAGTGACTTCAGACGTTCATCAAAAACTTGAACAACCCCATTAATCATAAAATTAAGCATGCCCAGGTCAAACAGCTTGTAATATAACCATTGTCAGGATTCAGCCAGCTATCAAGCTGAGAAAATATAAAGCACAGGCTCCCAGCTTTCAATAGCATTCGTGTCTTTCAAGCACAAGCACAATTGAAGGGCTTGTTGCTGACACTTTCAGATCAGGATGACATCACTAGTCACTAGCATGATCAGGTCAGCGGATCAGGGAGCTGACAGCACAGCATAGGGGGTGGAAGGCAACAAGGTTAGTGCTAAAATGGAGCTGAAGACACAGGAGTTCTTTTGGGGGGAGTGAGGAGATGACAGTATCAGGGGAGGGGGAGTGCATAAATGTGTGAGGAGCCGATAATATATGGGGAGTGGATAAATATGTGAGGAGACAATATTATGCTTCCCAGTTCCAAATTTATATTTGGGGTAGTCTGTGTGTACTATGTACATCTCTGGAATCATAGAAAGTGTCAGTAAAGATGATATTTTTCAAGTTACCTATTTAATACTCTGTTAACATCTGCATTCTTATTTCTGTTTTATTATAGGATACCAGATGGACCATTTCTATTATCAGATGTGTCTGGTTTCCACCATGGTGTCAATTTACAGGACAAAATAGCAAAACCTGAATTTTTGGCTTGACAGTGTTTCTAAGCAAAGCTTTACTAGTATAGTAAGTGGATATTTGTTCAAGCTTGTGGAATAAGGAATGTTGGGTGGATACTGCAGACATCACAATTTTTATAATAAAGTCACATGGCTCATGGCTTCAGATAGTGTTGATTTAGTAACATTCTTCATTGGTTCTCCTAATCTCCTAAAATTTGTGCAGTTGTTGTTCTTGGTATGAGTTAATTCCTCTGCTTATCTTTTAGAATTCTACTGTACTGAAGTTCTGGAGTGATGAGTCTTTTGCACAGCAGCTCATCGTCCTCTGATAGTCCAACCTTTAGGTCGTAACCAAGAATCCTGGCCATCCCAGATTGATATGGCTGCAATGACTTGTCCCTCATTTCCTTGGGATCAACCTCATCCTCCAGACATTTCTCAGACATCACAGTCCTCATTTTCTGTAGCTCTTTAACCTCATGTTCCATTCGATCCACTCCAAATGTCTGTACACGTTTCCAGAAAGTATTATTGAAGTAGACATACATATCCCAATCCAAATTATTCCATGATTTTATCTTTTCTTGAGTTTCCAGAGTTAGTGTTTTCTTAGTACTGTTACTTCTACTATTCAGACGAAAAGACAGGACATCATAAAAAGACCAGCAGAGAGCGTCCTTCAGGAGAATAAGAGACTCATCATAATATTCTGTGATCAGGACCAGATCAAATATGTTGTCCATTGCGTGCCATGCTAATACTGATTGCTCAGAGGAATCATTAGGCTCAAAACCTAAATCAAAAGTCATCCAATCCTTACCAAGATAGCCAAATCCATCTGTACCTTTGTAATATATTTTTGAATTGTTTAAAAAATCTTCCAGATTTGTAGCCATTTTGAAGGGTCCATCATTCCTGTAATAGGCAAAAGATGATTCCATCCGAGAGACTGGGTTTCGCAGGATGGTGAAGTAGAATGTGTTGTCTGGCATCACTTTTTTAACCTGTATAAAATTATTTAATTAGATAATTAATCCATTATAGAAATAACATTTCAATAAAATCTAATTATAATTAGGCTACATTTGGGGCAGCTCGGTGACTTAGTGATTATCACTGTAGCTTTCCAGCACTGAGGTCCTGGGTTGAAATCTCACCAGGGACAACATCTGCAAGGGGTTTGTACATTCTCCCTGTGTTTGGGTAGGTTTTGTCCTACACTTTAAAGACATACTGATAGGGAATTTAGATTGTGAGTGTTGAAATTAATGGTGCTATATAAACAAGTAAAATAAATATATCTGGAGCTAGAGAGTATAAGACTAGAAAACCCACTGAATTTTACATTGCAGCACTGTGGATGAGATCTTCATAGAATCATAGAATCATAGAATCGTAGAGTTGGAAGGGACCTCCTGGGCCATCTGGTCCAACCCCCTGCTCAAAGCAGGATTCGCTAAATCATCCCAGTCATAGAATCATAGAATTTATAGATCTTATAAAATCTCATCCACAACCTTTGAGAAAATGTTCAGTTCAAATCGACATACTGTAGATTAATCCACAGAACAGGTCAATTTATGCTGCTGTATTATCACTGAAAGTTTATTTTGATTTTTTGCGTTGCAAAGGATGAAAATTTAAGCTAATTCAACTGCATTTCCAGAACAAAATTTGCACAATTTGCTCTGGATTCTGCAACTGTGAAATCAAGAAAACTAACACAAATCATGAATGTTGTTGTTACATAATTACTACACTTGAAAAAAGAGAAATGTTCAAGTTCAACTCTAGGATGGGAAAGAAGAAAGGCAAAGGGAACATGCATGACCACAATGCAAGATCAAGTCCACCCAAACGAATAAAATCTTCCCCTCATGATCCAGATTGTTCATTTGAACAAACATTCTAAAAAAGAACTATACACATTTACATAAGTGTTTATGATATTTTCTTCTAAAAAAGCATTGGAGTCTTTTTTTTTTTTTAATAAACAATGGTTACTGGTGTGACCAGCTCTTTAGGTCAGAGTTCTACAAAATAATAATTGTTATGGTAAAGAAGCCTTGTCTCCTCTTAAGTTTGAACTTTTCTCCTGTTGGAGGGAATGCCCTCTTGCCTTTTGCAGGCAATGGACATGAAACAGCTTTCAGTACTGTCAGTGTAACACTGCATGAGCAACACTGTAAAAATAAAATCCATTCTTCACCTATTGATTTATTTATTCTGCCTTACAAAGATCACAGTAATGTTCAGTTCATATTTATCCTGCGCTCTACGCTGAGCACTTACATCAGAGTTTCCATGTAAATCTTTAAAAAAAAGTGATTTAGTCAGAATCCCGAGCCAAAGATTCCTTGTAATGAGGCTGATGGAGACACTTTATACTCTCTCTGGCCTATGACCTGGCAGTGTCTGTCTTTTTAAGCATGCATAAAAGCATAGTCGGCCACAGTTTTGTGTACTTCTGAAAAGAAGGACAATGCTGAACAAAGGCCTGATGTAGTCTAGAATTAGTCTGCTGTCTCATTATAGTGCATGGATCCCTCCAGGGTTTCAACTAAATGGCATCAGTGAATTATATGAAAACCCCAATCAGGGTTGGTCTGGCCCACCGGGACACCGGTGAAATGCACAGTGGGCCCCAGAGAGAAGGAAGAAAAAAAATTTAGGGACGCGGGCCCTTTAAAACTGAAAGCGATCAAGGAGCGCGCGTGCACGTGGTCCCGGCCCACCGCCACGACCAGGGCTGGCGGCACCACCCGGCAAACCCAGGTAAGCACTGGGGGCCCTGGGTGAACAGGGGGTGGGACACACAGCATGGGGTCTGTGAGTTGGGGCCCCCCGGCACCAGCGCTGGCATCGGGGCCCCCTCTAATTCTCACCTATCCTCGTTCCGGCAGCTGCAGGGTCTTCAGCGCCCTCTGATTCTGCGGCATCTCAGGGCAGAGTGTGACATCATCACTGCACGCCCCCTCTGTCCTGAGCATTGCAGAGCCGGGAGAGACACTGAGTGCACAGGACCTGCGGTGGGAACGGGAGAGGTGAAGATTTGATTTTTTTTCTTTATGTATGCAGCATTACATGGGGCCCATGATGTACTGCATAAAGGAGTATTACATGGGTCCCATGATGTGCTGTATGGAGGGGCAGGGGGCCCATAATATAATGTATGGAGGAGCAGGGGGCCCATAATATACTGTATGGAGCATGGGGCCCATAATATACTGTGTGGAGGAGCAGGAGGCCCATAATATACTGTATGGAGCATGGGGCCCATAATATACTGTATGGAGGAGCAGGGGGCCCATAATATACTGTATGGAGGTGCATGGGGCCCATAATATACTGTATGGAGGAGCATGGGGGCCCATAATATGCTGTATGGAGGTGCATGGGGCCCATAATATACTGTATGGAGGAGCATGGGGGCCCATAATATACTGTATGGAGGAGCATGGGGGCCCATAATTTACTGTATGGAGGAGCATGGGGGCCCATAATATACTGTATGGAGGAGCATGGGGGCCCATAATATACTGTATGGAGCATGGGGGCCCATAATATACTGTATGGAGGAGCAGAGGGCCCATAATACTGTGTGGAGGAGCATTGCATGGGGCCCGTGATATACTGTATGAATGAGCATTATATGGGGCCCGTAATACTATATGGCGGACTATGTGTGCCCATAATACTGTATGGTGGACTATGTGGTGCCTATAATACTGTATAGCGGACTATGTGGTGCTCATAATACTGTATGGCGAACTATGTGGTGCCCATAATACTGTATGGCGGACTATGAGGTGCCCATAATACTGTATGGTGGACTATGTGGTACCCATAAAACTGTATGACGGACTATGAGGTGCCCATAATACTGTATGGCGGACTATGTGGTGCCCATAATACTGTATGGCAGACTATGTGGTGCCCATAGTACTGTATGGTGGATTATGTGGTGCCCATAATACTGTATGGCGGACTATGTGGTGTCCATTAAACTGTATGGATGGCTATGTGATGCCCATAAAACTGTGTGGATGGCTATGTGGTGCCCATAATACTGTATAGCGGACTATGTGTTGCCCATAATACTGTATGGCGGACTATGTGGTGCACATAATACTGTATGAAGGACTATGTGGTGCCCATAATACTGTATGGAGGACTATGAGGTGCCCATAATACTGTGTGAAGGACTATGTGGTGCCCATATATTGTACTATACCTGTATTTTTTTATCTATGCATCAGGAATCATGGCATGTGTTAAAGGAACCCACTGATACTCTTTCGCCCGAGGTCCATGAAAACCTGGAGCAGACCCTGATGGCAACGCACATCAAGTTGAATGCTGGCTGCAGCTGTGACAGGGCGCTCTGCTCTGTGACAGGCCGTGCGTTGATGTCACATAGCAGTTTTGTTAAACTACTCCTGCAGCCTTTGATAGGCCAGTCCGGTGGCCTTTCAATGTTACTGCTATGTGATGTCAGCGAGCGGCCTGTCACAGAGCAGAGCGCCCTGTCACAGCGGCAGTCGGCAGCCATTTTAATGACCACGCCAAATATGAAGCCACAAGAGGACACTGGGGAACGCAATAAGGTAAGAAAAATCCCCCCTCTGTGATTGGGCAAGGTTGTGGCCATAGGGTCGGACATAGGGGCCCAGGGAGGTGACATTATTAAAGTGGACATAGTGGCCCAGGATGAAGACATTATAACTGGACACTGGGGTCCAGGATGGGGACATTAAATAAAGGGGCCCAGGATCTGGCACCTTATTAAATAAATGGGTGACAATTACTGTATGGAGGTCAGGATGAGGAACATACATTATTGGTTTGTTGTGGCAAGTGGGGACATAATTACTGTAGAGGCCAATCAGGGGACATTGTTACTGCTGCAATTTAATTTACTTTTGAGGTTACTGTCTTCCACAGGGGAGAACAAAAGGGGGTCCTGCTACTGTGCTGGGTGGCACTATGTCATTTATTTCTTCATCTGACAGTGTAGAAGTTGAGGAAAATAGTGGGGAATGTGCTCTGGAAGTGATCACTATAGATAACTGTGTTACTTTCTGCAGAGACGAGTCCTTGCTGTAACAAGTGATGATTGTCTGCACTGGATGAAGATGAAAGACTTCCATCTACAGACGTCACAGTTGAGTCAGTGTGTTACTTGTACACTTACACTATATACTGTACATTGTGTACATAGCTCTTGTGTATAATGTCACTGGTGATCACTGTATTACCTGTACACTGACACTATATACAGAGCTCCTGTGTATAATGTCACCAGTGATCATTGTATTATCTGTACACTCACACTACGTACAGAGCTCTTGCGCGTAATGTCACTGTTGATCACTGTATTACCTGTACACTGACAGTATATACAGAGCTCCTGTGTATAATATCACTGGTGATCCCTGTGTTACCTGTACACTGGCACTATATACAGAGGTACTGTGTATAATGTTACTGGTGGCAATAACAGTGTTGTCAGTATTGTGGTTTGTATTCATGATCAGTATTGCAGTATTCGGTCACTATGTGGTGGTAATTTGTGGTCTGGTTACGGTGTGGCAGTATTTCTCCTTGTATGTGGTATTATTTGGTCCCTATATGCTGGTAATATGTCATATTATTCAATCACTATGTGGTGGTAATATGTGGTATGGTCATGGTGTGGCTGTATTTGTCCCTTGATTGTGGTATTGGTTGGTCACTACTTGGTCTGTTCATGGTCTGGCAGGATTTGTTCCTTGTATGTAGTGCTATTCGTTCACTGTAGTCTGGTCATGTTGTGGTGGTATTTCTTCCCTGTATGTGGTAGTATTGGTCTTGGTATAGGGATGGCTTGTGCTATGTATGGCAGTCATTTGATCTCTCTGATATTACTTAGGCGAAGATTCTTTATTTCCATTAGAGATTAAATACTTGGATCACAGCATCAGATATATAGATACAGGGGTTCTCCTGTGAAAAAAAGTCATCACCTCTATACAGGATAAGTGTTAACGTATTGATTGGGGGGAGTCTGACTACTTGGACCCATTCAGCAAAATGTGGAACTTTTCATCCCCATTAGACTGGAGTGGCATGTCCGACTTGACCACTGATCCATTCAGTCCCTCAGTGGCTGCACTTGTTTTTTTCTAGAAGCCCCAAAGAGAATGAATGGAGCTGCGGTCAGACATCCCACCTGCCGTTCCATTTTAAAATGAGGATAAGTGTCCTATCAACGTTAAAACTTCTTCATTCTTTCAATCAATGCAGTTTCTAATGGTTGGACCTAAGCGATCACTTATCCTGTGGAGCCCATGCATCGGTGATAACTTGTTTTAACCAAAGAATCCCATTAATGTAAACTACCTTAATTATACATCCAGTTATGGGGGTGCACAGTAGATATGCAGGAGCCGTCTGTGTTTTACAGCCGATGCTCCACCATAATCAGGATAAACGACTGACAGATATTTGCATATAGATGTATTGTGGGTCCCTAGAGACCATTCCCCTGGTGGGCCCCAGACACCCCAGTACGACCCTGACCCCAATGCAAGTGCTCCACACAGAGCACTGGATAAACATTATCCAACATTTTACGTAAAATGTTTCCAATTAAAGCTTCAACTCAATCCGCAAAAAAACACTCCTCTTTCAGGTCAGTCATTTGTCAATTGAAATATAAGCATTTCACTCTACTGGTAGCACAAAGGCTCTGGAAAATTGATATGGCTCCTTGCCCCCCAAAATAAACCCAGCGCATTCTGTGCGCCCAAATCCAAATATCTCTCTTGCTCCTGAGCCTTACAATGTGTCTAAACAACATTTAGCGTTCACATGTTTGGCATTGCTATAGTAGTGAGAGCCTGCTTACTTTACAGGGTGCATGTCTTGAGAAGCATGAGCTGGACACAATTTACTGGCACCACAATGGCAGATTTGCTATTTTCACTCATTAACATTTATTGCTGCTTGTTTCTGTAAAACACCATTAGGCCAAAATTGTCATTATACCTGTAGATAAATTCCCAGAGAGTAGAGATGGGCGAACCTGAACAGTAAAGTTCAGCATCTGTACCAAATACCTTCACTAGGAAGTCCGTGTTACTGTTTAGGTTCGGCCCCATGAACACCAGGTGTTTGTAGCACTGTCATATGCCACATGTGTCGTACCACAGCTGGGGGCTGCAACCTTCAGCTGTCAGCTTCAGCAAGGCTGGTTATCAAGATCAGAAGGGTCACACGCCGATTTTTTAAATTATTTAAATAAATAATTTTAAAAAGCGGCATGGGGTTCTCCCCATTTTTGACAACCAATCAGGCTATAGCAGACAGCTGTGGACTGGTATTCTCAGGCTGGTAAGTGGCCACGGATATTGACCCCTGCAGCCTAAAATTAGCAGCTTACAGCAGCCCAGAAATGGAGCATCTATTAGATGCGCCAATTCCAGCGCTTTGATGGGCTTTTCCCACTTGCCCTGAAGCGGTGGCAAGTGAGGTTCATATTTGTGGGGTTGATGTCACCTTTGTAACTTAGTAAAGTCAAAAGGTGATGTCACCTTTTTGGCTTAGTAATGGAGAGGTGTTTATAAGACACCTATCCATTAGTAATCCTATAGTTATATGGTAAATAAACACACAGCTAGAATAAAGTCTTTTAATTGAAATAAAGCAAAACACAGTTTTACTTTTTTTATTCAAAAATAATAAGCACAGTTATACTCATGTAATGCCTAATTCCACTGAATTTCTCATCTCCTGTAATGAAACAAAGCGCAGCATCAGTGCCTAGTGTTGACATCATCGAGGTTACTGCCAGTCACTGAGGCTATGCTCCCAGCTGGGTCAATGAACTGCAGTGACATCGGTGAGATCACAGCTTGCACAGTGAGAAAAAGCCTCACGGTGCATCTAGGCACTGTCCAGGTTGAAAACTGTTTATCCCGGGGCGTGGCCTGAGCTCAGGACGATGATGGAAGTCTGAGCTGTGAGCTCCCGCATGAATAACCACAAAAGCGACTACAACGCAAATTAACAGCAGCTATTTTATTAATATTTCTTACTAAAATCTATTATTGGCTTCCCAAGACTTCATTTCTACTCATTTCACAAGATTTGGTGCCTCAGTTTCCCTGTCCGACTAGTCTATGACAAGCGACGGCTGCGGCCGCCATAATGGCGTGAACTGCTGATTTATAATTGCTAAAGAGTCCGGGAGTCCCTTCACTTAACTGTTACATCGCCGATATTGCTCCGGGACTGCTCTCTATTGAAGTCGGAGGGACGGAAGAATCACTGTGTAACGTCGCTTGGAGGAGCTGTAAAGACCGTGAGGCCTGTCACTGTAGTGAAGCTGAGTCTCAGCGCTGAGGTAATTCAAGCGCAGGAAACAGCTGTGAGGCGGCGCTATTGCTGTGCGGTGAAGGCAGGGCTGACAGGCTGAGGAGAAAAGGCAGGAAGAAGGCGCCGACATCATAGCTGGAGCACAGACAAAGATAAGAGGCGCAGAAGAGACGGCTGGAGAACAGAGCGGTGTTATCGGTAAGCTGCTGAAGACTACAGGGCGTCCATTAATCCTGCAGGAAGAGCCGACAGAGAAGAGAGAGCGGCTGGATGAGGTGAGGACCAGGCGATGCCGCAGGATACCGAGGACTTACAGCGGAGAGGTGACAAGACATTCCTGTGAGTGGGAGAAGCAAAAGACGCTATTCTAACCTAATATAAAAGCCCTGCTGGGGCTGTGGTCAGCAAAGCAGCTTTAATCTCTTTGCTATAATAGTTCAGTTCTGCTGCCAATTATTATATTTTGGAGAAGGTGACTGTGCATTTGGTGGATCCTAAGGTGCCTTGATTTATGCTATATACATTATTCCAGGGCCGAGTGTGTGGAACTTAGCAGAGGAAATATTTGTGTGTGCGGATTTCTTTTTCTGAGACGTACTTACTTTTTCAGGCAGCACATAACTGCACATTCTTTTTGGCTGCTGCAGTACTATAGGTGTACTTTTTTTTATTTTATTTATTTATTTATTTTTTTTAATTAGTGGACCAGATACTGTTTTCAAGCTTCATATGATCCTACTTGTCTTTTGACTTTATAAGGTAGAGAATCTTCTACAGACGGGGGTGCGGACAACTCTGCCTCTTGCAAGCTACAGCAACGGAGCTTGGTTTCAAGTTTTGGTTAACAATCCTTACTATATCAAAGGATATACCAGTGAACTATAGATAGTTCCTTCGTGGTAAAGTGGATTACTTTCATTTATCTGTTTTACTTTTATATTTGAGGAGCATATTTTCTGTCTTATATACTATTAATTCTATAGGGTATAGTATGCTACCTTAGAATACTGAAGATATACTATTTGCTACTAACACTTATATTGTAATTTACTCATTCATGGGTGAACATTCACTGCTTAATGCTTGAGAGGTTATCTCATTCTTACATAATAGTCCAGCTGGATTGAGGGACATTCATTAGTTTTAAATCTCAAGTCATCACATTGCCGAAGGGTGAGGTGATCTGCAGGGTGTCTAAAGAGCCAACTGACGGCTGCTGATTATTAGATATCAATCTACTGTGGTTTTCTCTGTATAGATTTCGGAGATCTGGGTTGGGATTGTTCCATATTATATTTTGTTCAGATGGCGTTAAGCAATATAAAATATAAGGGACAACCTCGTAGAAATCAAACCGCTTGGGATATTCCCAAATCCAGACGGTTTCATGACTCACCCAATTTAAGTAGTCCGACTAAATCCAGATCTCCCATTAGGAATAAAACAGATGACAAAAACAAATCTTCAGTAAAATCCTCAACTGCCTGCCATGGTAAAATGTCACGTGGACAGGTGTCTCAGCGGGATTTGTCTCCTGAGTTTCATGATGTTGCGCATACATCTAATGGGTCCACTGATAGGGGTGCTGAACCGGCGGCAAATCAAATACATGAAGACAAAATGGATATGTCTCTATCCAACAAACGTAAAAATCAGGAGAGGGGGGACAAGAATAGAGATGCCTCTGCCTTAGACTCAGATAGTGCATCAGGAGATTCCTCTTTTACTGACAGTCCAAATAAGCCTCTCCAAAAAAAAGGTTGCTCTGTGATATCGCGTTCTGTGACCCCTACACTAGACACGATTAACTATGAAAGTCTTAGTTACTCACCGGTTAACGGTATTTTTCGGAGTCCATGACAGCACCACCTGAGAGAGGGGATCCGCCCTTCAGGAACAGGAAACCTACAGATACAAAAGGGCGGCACCTCTCCCATGCATCAGTTGGATTACAGAGCACAAGAGGACCACAATGGTTAATAGCAAAATTATATACAGTACTTTACACAACTATTCTTTACCGGTGTACATACAAGAGGAAGAAGTGCACACCCAAATATAAACTAAAGGGAGGGAATATACGGGTGCTGTCATGGACTCCGAAAAATACCGTTAACCGGTGAGTAACTAAGACTTTATTCGGTCGTCCATGACAGCACCACCTGAGAGATTTACAGAGAGTAATAACTATTTTAGGGAGGGACTACAGCCTGCAGTACCCTTAAACCAAAAGAGAGGTCTGTGGAAGCACCCAAGTCTAGCCTATAATGATTATAAAAGGTGCTCGGAGAGGACCAAGTAGCCGCCTTACATATCTGGTCAATGGAGACTTCTGATCTCTCGGCCCACGAGGACGCCATGGCTCTGGTGGAATGCGCCCTCACTTTTGCAGGTGCCGGTCTGCCCTTTGAGGTGTATGCAATTGAAATAGCCTCTCTAATCCACCTAGCTAGTGTATTTTTTGACACTCTACAGCCTTTCCTGGGACCTTGATGGGAGATAAATAGGGCATTCTCCTTTTTCCAGGGGTCAGTAACCGCCAGATATTCTTTAAGGCATTCTCTAACATCTAAGGTGTGTAATTTCTCTTCCTTCTCATTAGCTGGATTAGGGAGGAAGGATGGAAAGACTATTTCCTGTGTTCTATGAAAGCTAGAAACTACCTTCGGTAAGTACGCCGGGTCAGGTCTGAGTATTACCCTATCGTCCTTAAACCGTAAATAAGGAGGACGCCTAGATAATGCCTGGATGTCGCTTACTCTACGAGCTGAGGTTAGAGCTACCAGGAAGGCTACCTTGAGGGACAGGTTTTTTATAGAGGCTGATGAGATGGGTTCGAATGGAGCTTCTGTCATGGCTGTGAGGACTAGGTTCAAGTCCCATGGCATGAATCTATCCTTCACCACTGGCCTGGATCTACCTGCTGCCTTGATGAATCTACTGACCCAGTAATTACCCGCGATGTTGCAGCTAAAGAGGGCCCCCAAGGCTGAAACTTGTACTTTGAGGGTACTAGTGGAGAGCCCCATTTCTAGACCTTTCTGAAGAAATTCTAAGATTTGATTTATAGGAGCTGAACCCCCAGCGACTACTCTAGAGTTCTTTAGGAATCTCTTCCAAATTCTGACATAGATCTTGGTAGTAGTGATCTTTCTACTTTTAAGTAGAGTGTCAACCAGGTCTGGGGAGAAGCCTTTATCTTTCAGCAGTGTCCGTTCAAACTCCACGCCGTCAGATGTAGGCCAGCCACCTGAGGATGAAAGACTGGGCCCTGGGATAGGAGATCCGGGATCTCCGGCAGGACCCAAGGATCGGACACTGACATGGTCCTGAGGCATGAGAACCAAGCCCTCCTGGGCCAAAACGGAGCGATCACTATAACTTTCGCTCTGTTTCTCCTGATTTTCCTCACCACTAGAGGTAATAGCGATAGGGGAGGGAAGGCATAGGATAGCCCGAAATCCCACTTTATCAGCAAGGAGTCTACCGCCAGGGGGTCTTCTCTGGGATTTAGTGAGCAAAACTGCCTTACTTTCCTGTTTTCTTTGGTGGCGAAGAGATCTATCTCTGGCAGTCCCCACTTCTGTACAATCAGGTCGAAGATAGAGTTTTTTAGGGACCATTCTCCTTGCCTTAAGAGATTGCGGCTCAGGAAATCTGCCGTGGTGTTTTCTTTCCCCTTTATATGTAGAGCTGTTAATGATAGGAAATGCTGCTCTGCTAGCTGGAACAGCCGTTCTGCTACATTCATCAGGGATTTGGAACGGGTCCCACCTTGGTGGTTGATATACGCTACGGTGACCAGATTGTCGGAGAACACTCGCACATGATGGCCCTGTAGATACACAAGCAGTTCTTTAGCCGCCAGCTCTACTGCTGTCAATTCTTTCAAGTTGGATGACATCTCTATCTGATGATGCTCCCATAGGCCCTGGACCAGAATTTCCCCCATATGAGCCCCCCAACCGGAAGGGCTAGCATCCGTGGTGATTATGCGGGATATGTCATATTCCCAGGGAACCCCTCTGGATAAATTATTCTCATCTAGCCACCATTCTAGGGACTCCCTTGTGTTTCGGGACAAGGTTAGCTGGCCCTCTAAGTAACCCCCAAGCATTTTTTGATGCCTTAAGACCTCGCCCTGTAGAGTTCTTGAATGAAACTGGGCCCACTGGACCGCCGGGATACAGGAGGAAAGTGAACCTAGAAGGGACATGGCTTTCCTGAGGGACATGGTCGGGTTATTGGAAGCGTTCAGGACCTGATAGTGTAGGCGAACCAGCTTCTCTGGGGGCAGACGGCATTCCTGTTTTACGGAATCTAGGATGAGGCCCAAGAATTGTTGGATTCTCATCGGCTGTAACCGAGATTTTTTAATGTTAAGCAGCCATCCTAACCGTTCTAGGGCAGACCTTGCCCTTTGTAGCTGTTGCAAACAATGGTTAGCCATTTTCCCTACAATCAAGAAGTCATCTAAGTAGGGAACTACTAAAATGTCTGATTCACGTAGATGGGCCATAACTTCCGCTACTACTTTAGTAAACACACGGGGAGCGACTGCTACCCCAAAGGGGAGGGCCGCATACTGGAAATGTTGAACTGACCCATCTAACTGCACTGCCACTCTGAGAAAACTCTGATGATCTGCATGAATGGGTATATGGTAGTAGGCATCTTTCAAATCTAACACCACCATGAAGCAGTTTTGAAACAGTAATTTTATTGTTGAATTAATTGTTTCCATCTTAAATGGACGTGTGACCAGGAATTCATTGAGGGATTTAAGATTTATTATGGTCCTAAAGGAACTGTCTGGCTTGCGGACCAGGAACAAAGGGGAGTAGAAACCTTTCCCCCTTTCTTCCTCTGGAACTTTAGTTAGGACCTTTTTATGGCAAAGATCCCGAACTTCAGCTTCCAGGGCAGACTGTTCTGATGAGGATGACCTAAGAGGAGTGACCTTAAAACGATCTTGGGCAACCCGGGAGAATTCTAGTCGTAGGCCCGCAGTTACCACCCCCAGTATCCAGTTGCTATTAGAGATTAATGCCCAGGCCGGGTAGAAGGCAGCTAGTCTCCCCCCTACCGGAGCAACTAGTCATTGGGGCGGCTTTTTAGTGTCCCGTGCTGGACCTTCCTGGCGCCCCCCTCCTCCGAACATGAATCCAGTACCTCTCGTTCTTTTGTCGTCCCATCTGCCCTGATCCCTGGACGGCCTCCTACGGAAATATCCTTTCCTGGTAAAGGGGCGTCTAAAAGAGGGGTTCGGCAGACTGGGGACTTCTTTTTATCGTCCCCGGCCTTCTCTAAAAGTTCATCCAGGACGGGCCCAAACAGGTATTCGCCCTCACAAGGAATGGAACAGAGTCGAGATCTGGCCTGGATGTCTCCTGGCCAGCATTTTAACCAGAGAGCCCTTCGAGCTGCGTTGGATAAACCTGCGGTCCTAGCCGCCATCCTCGCAGAATCTGCTGACGCATCAGCCAGAAAAGCAGCAGCACTTTGGATAACTGGTAAGGCTTTTCGAATGTATGCTCTCGAGGTTCCATCCTTCAATTGGGAATCCAGCTGATCCAGCCAGACCATCAAGGATCTGGCCGTACATGTGGCCGCTACCGCTGGTCTCAATGCACCCGCTGACATCTCCCATGTTCCTTTCAGAAAAGAATCCGCTTTTTTATCTAGCGGGTCTTTTAAGGAGGCCATGTCATCGAAAGGTATGGAGGACTTTTTGGAGGCTTTGGCCACTGCCGCGTCCAGCTTAGGGGCCTTGTCCCATTTGGTTACCACTGGGTCATCAAACGGGTACCTTCGTTTGAAGGCAGGTGGCAAAGAACCTCTTTTTTCAGGCTTTTTCCATTCTCTATTTATTAGGTTCTGGACTTTATCATTCAACGGGAAGGATCTACGCTTTCTGGGATCTAGGCCTCCGAACATCACGTCCTGTGCCGAAAGTTCCGGTTTTGTGTCTGCTACCCCCATAGTGGACCTTACTGCTTTAACTAACTTATCCATCTGGTCTAAGGGAAAGCAGAAACGGCTCGAGTCTTCCTCTGAAGATGATGAAGTGGAGGCCGGGGAATCTGAGGAGATATCGATTCCAGGTGCGGCCGAGGACTCTGAACCAGAGAGGTTAACCTCTCTTCCCTTAAAGGAGTCTTTTTTAGATAGGGCCTTCATTTCTGTCCTGATTATCTCCCTCAGGCTTGTGGTGAAGTCCGGTGTTTCTTCCGCCACCTGTATGGACGGGGAAGAGTGTAAGGGCCTGTCAATCTACCCCTAGGGTACCCCTATCCAACCCCTACCGTTTGTCGCACGCATGGCTGACACAACTTTTTAGGGTGGCCGTCTGGCAAAGGGCAATTACAGAGGGCACATTCCCTGTGCTTCTGCTTCCCCGTAGCTTTCCTTGCCTGCGAAAGAACAAAAATAAAACACTGCATCAGGGTACATTCACGGAGATCTCTTACCCATGCAGATGAGGCAGGTACCGGGTCACGGAGGGAGGCAGGAGGGTCCTTTAGCCTGGAGGAACTTCTGTGGCTTTGTTCGCCCGTCCGTTTCCTCTTCTGCTGGCCACTCGCCTGTGAATTCACTGTGGCCTGTTTCTCTGGGCGCTCCTGCGCCTCGTCCTGCTGCTCTGTGGGGGCTTCTGTCGAATCCATTGCTGGGCCTTCAGAAGCACCCCAGCAGCGTCACCTCCTGTCTTTTAATGCCTCCCACAGTGTCCGGGTCAGCAGGGCTCTGGCGCGGCACCTCCCCCCCCGGGTCCTCCCCCCCCGCGACTCCCCCCCCACATGCTCCGTCCCCCCCCCTCCCCGGGTACCGCGCGCCGCCCCAGACCGCCGAGCACCGGCGGCGCATCCCGGAAAGCCGGCCGGCACCCGACTTCCGGTTTCGGCGTTCCCGGCCCCGCCCCTTCCGCTGCGTCACTTCCGCCGCGCGATCAAGACCGCAGGAGCGTGCGGAAAGGAGCCGGCACGGCGCCCCCGGCTCCGGAATGCCTGCCGCCCCCACATGCGCCGACCTGCGCCCGCCGCACAGGCGCGACCGCCAGCCCCCGGAGAGAGAGAGAGAGAGGAGCAAGCGGAGACCGGGTGGATGCAACAGGAGGGGTTCCAGGGGTCATACGTACCTTGTGCCGGCCCTATGGAGACGGCTGTCCACCGGACCCTCTGCTCCGCCTGCTCCAACCACTGTCGTGGTGACCTACCCGGCCCCACCGTGGCGCATCCAGGGACCCGAGCTTGACCGAGGTAGGAGACCCCCCCGCTACCTGGGTCGGTCAGCCGGCCTGGGAATCCCTCGACGACTCCATGATGGACCATCTGTAGGAAGTCCCGTCCTATAGGAACAGGAAACCAACTGATGCGTGGGAGAGGTGCCGCCCTTTTGTATCTGTAGGTTTCCTGTTCCTGAAGGGCGGATCCCCTCTCTCAGGTGGTGCTGTCATGGACGACCGAATAAATTTTTTTTACATCAGATAAGTAGGTATCTGAAGGGATTCTTGCTAACTTTTGTAAAGCATTAAAGGACTCAATAGTGCAGGGTTTCGAATTACAAAAAGCCCTTCTGCAGGAGGTTAGTGACAATTTCACTCACAGGTTCGAGGTTAATGAAAGTAAAATTTCAGAGTTGGAAAACAATAATAATAATAATAATAATCTTTATTTATATAGCGCCAACATATTCCGCAGCGCTTTACAGTTGAACAGTTTCAAACACAACAGTCATAAGTAACAACGTTAACAATACAATAATTAAAGCGAAATAAGACGACCCTGCTCGTGGAGCTTACAATCTACAATGAGGTGGGGGGGATACAAAGCACAGGTTTGTATTTACAATGATGTATTTACAATGACGGTCCAGCCATCTTCAGGGGGTGGGGGTTAGATGGAGATAGTGAATGGGCTACACACACACAAACATGACTTTGATTACTGAATGTGATAGGCCGCTCTGAACAAATGTGTTTTGAGCGAGCGCCTAAAACTATGCAAATTGTGGATGGTCCTAATATTTTGGGGTAGAGCATTCCAGAGGATTGGCGCAGCACGGGAGAAGTCTTGGAGTCGGGAGTGGGAGGTACGGATTAGGGCAGAGGTTAGTCGAAAGTCATTTGCAGAGCGCAGCGGTCGGTTAGGCCGATAGACAGAAATGAGGGAGGAGATGTAAGGGGGTGCCGCACTGTGGAGAGCTTTGTGGGTGAGAACAAGTACTTTGAATTGTACCCTGTAATCAGAGATTCTCACTAAACAGAACTTAGACTTGAGGGATGAAGTTAAGTATTTGAAAACTAAAGTGACGGACCTGGAAGATAGAAGCCGTCGAAACAATCTTAAACTTAGAGGAGTCCCGGAGGACGTTTCACAAGATGGTCTTTCGGATTATGCTAAATCTCTCTTTAAAAAGGCTATCCCCTCTTTATCGGACACTCAACTGACAATAGATAGAATTCACAGGCTTCCTCGTCCGAAAGGTATCTCACCAGACAAACCTAGGGACACCATTTTACGATTGTTATTTTTTGAAACAAAAGAAAAAATTCTAAAATACTTAAGAGAAAGGCATACTTTCCCAGCACCTTTTGACAGAATCAAAGTCTATTCTGATTTTTCAAAAAACACAATAGACACCAGAAAATCGTTCAGGGAAATCACCTCTAAGTTGAGGGACATGGAAATTGTCTACAGGTGGGGGTTTCCCACCAAACTCATAGTCTGGCACAAGGGTAATAATGTTCCATTGTTATCTGTGGAGGAAGGGAGGGAATTTCTCGCCTTTCTACAAAGAGACATAAAAAATAAGGGTTGACCTGATTCTTTGCAGTTCAATTGAGGCTTCTTTCGACATTTTATCTCTTATTGTTACTGCGCTATTGATTTTCATGGTTCAACAGTGGTTGGTCATGTGGGACCTTAGCCATTTTTTTTACCCCCGACTTCAGGAGATAGCCACTACAGGTGGTTTCCTCCAGGGGATCTCTGTTTAGTTGCATTTACTTTTTTCTTTTGTTTCTTCTGTTTAGTTTAGTTCTTTCTTTACATTTCCAGACTTTTTTGAGAGTTGCTTTCTGGAGTGAGTATTAATGGATATTAACATCCTTTCATATAACGTTAGAGGTCTTAACAGTCCCTATAAGAGGTATATTACATGGAAGGAGATCATGATGTACCATGCAGACATAATTTGCTTGCAAGAAGTGAAGCTGGCCAAAAATAACCAACCTCCCTTTCAACATAAAAATTACTCTAATATGTTTAAGTCACTAAAATTGAACAAGAAAGCGGGAGTAATTACTATTATTAGCAATAAAATCCCATTTCAATTGATTGAGGAAGAGATAGACCCAGAAGGAAGATTCCATATATTAATCTGTAATCTTAAAGGCAAACCTTTCACGATTGTTAATATTTATGCCCCGAATACACGACAATTTCCCTTTTTCAATAAATTGATCAAAAAAATTGAGAAGATTAAACGGGGCGAGTTGCTGCTGGTGGGGGATTTTAATATAGTGCCTAGTACTAGTATGGACTGATCATCCAAGGCTCGTTTGAAATGTCCATCCCTAGATAACTGGATTTCTGCCAATGAACTGTATGATGTTTTTCGGTGTCACAATACCTCTTCTAGAGAGTACTCTTATTACTCTACGGTTCACAAATCTTCTTCAAGAATAGACCTATTTCTTGCTAATATTTTTTCATTGTCTAAATTTAAATCCATTGAAATTTTGAATAAATCGTTCTCAGACCATTCGCCAATCAGGGCAAAGTTTGCATTAGGCCCTCCGTCCAACAATACTTTCTTATGGAAGACCAATTTAACGATTCTTAGAACACAAAAGTATAGGGGCATCACAGAAGAGTCATTGAATAATTATTTTAAAGAAAATGCTACAGAAAATGTAGACCCATTTATATTGTGGAAAGCACACAAGGCGGTCATTAGGGGTTGTATTATACAGTTGTCCTCTCGGTTTAAGCGAGAAAAAAGGGACAAAATAAGGAATCTACAATCCCTAATTAACTCAAAGGAGGATCAGCAAAATAGGTTACCTATCCCATCGCATGATATTCACATGGAAATTCTAGAATTACGGCAACAATTAAAAACACAACTAATGTCCGACTATGATGCTGCCATACGAGCGTCTAAATTTAATTATTATGCGTCTGCAAATAAGCCTACCCATTATATGATGAAAAAAATTAAAAAGAGATAGACTTACCAGGAGAATAAATAGGATTAAAAGTTCGACAGGATGTCTCCATTCGCATCCACACGACATTGCGAATGTCTTTGCTACATTTTTTGAAACATTGTACAACTTACAACAAGATCCCACGATTCAGTCTCCAGATCAAAATGCAATCAACTCCTTTTTAGCGGGCCTAAATCTTCCTCAAATAGATAAATTAGATTTGGAACAATTAAATAAACCCATTTCCATAGAAGAAATCAATAATATCATTCACAAACTTAAATCGTTGAAGTCTCCTGGTCCCGACGGGTTTGCTAACGAATACTATCAAATATTTGCTAATACTCTCTCTCCTCAGTTAAAAATTTTATTCGATCACGTAGCGAATCTAGGTTCATTTCCGGCAGACATGTTGGAGGCTACTATAATACTAATTCCTAAAGAGAAGGGAGAATCAGAGTGTGTAAAGGATTATAGGCCTATTTCTCTGATCAATGGAGACATAAAAATATACTCAAAGATCTTAGCGGAAAGACTTAAGCATATTTTGCCTCACCTGATCAGAGAGGATCAGGTGGGTTTTATTACTGGGAGGCAAGCGACTGACGGTACCAGACGTGTTCTTAATCTACTTCATTTGGCCCAATCCACTAATGTTCCCTCTCTCTTTTTAACATTAGATGCGGAGAAAGCATTCGATAGAATCAATTGGTTGTATCTCAAGAATGTCCTGTTTAAATTTGGCTTTGACGACAAATTTGTCTCTTCCACCCTTTCATTATATTCTAATCCCAATGCCAAAATTTATATAAACAATCATTTATCCAAATCCTTTAACATTACTAATGGTACTAGGCAGGGATGTCCCCTGTCTCCCCTTCTTTTTGCATTGGCTATAGAGCCATTAGCCGAAAAAATAAGAACAAATCCTTCAATATGGGGTTTCCATACTAAAAATCGTTCACACAAATTGAGCCTTTTCGCTGATGATTTATTTGTTTCAGTAACTAATCCTGTCAATTCTGGGGTAAATTTAATGGAAGATTTGGGGCATTTCTAAAATATTTCCTTTTTCAAGATAAATACGCAAAAATCTAAAGTTTTCCCTTTCAATTTATCAAAAAGTGATATCAAGCTGGTTTTAGATCAGACTAAGTTCCAATTGGAAACAAAAAGTTTAAAATATCTTGGCATTGAAATCACCAAAACTTTGAGTCACATTGTCCCTGCTAACTTTGAAAATCTTATAAATACCTTATCTAGGGATTTTCTTCATTTTGATCTCATAGATCTTACACTTATGGGCAGAGTTCTAGTTGTAAAATCGATTATATTGCCCAAAATTCTCTACATATTCAGGTCTATTCCTTTGAAATTTAATGCGAAGCTCTTGCATAAAATACAGACTTTGGTGAAATTGTTTGTTTGGAAAAACAAGAAACCTAGGGTTTCTCATAACATATTGTATAGGGGTAAGAAGCATGGAGGTTTGGCGTTGCCAAACATTGAGGCTTACTATCAGGCGACTCTTGTTAAAAATAGTGTGCATTGGTTCACAAAAGGGGTTTCTCCTATGTGGTTAGATCTGGAGCTTGCAGGTAATAATTATAAGCCTCTGCAGGATACTTTCTTTAGTTTTCTTTTAGAGACTAAGAACAGAAATCATACGCACCCGATTCTGGATGCTATCTTAGGAATATGGTTGAAATTCTCTAAATTAAAAAGAAAAGAAGATAGAACTTCCTCCTTCAAAAATTTTCCTTTTAAATTGCTAGCTGATATATGCCAATTCTCTCTGCCCAGTGTCTGGTCTGATCGGAAAGTAACAAAAATAGGGGATATATGGGATGGTTCTCAGGTCATTTCATTTTCCGAGATAAAGGAAAAGTTTCATATACCCTCTGACGAGTTTATGTCTTATCAGATTTTAAAAGATATTCTCCATAAATTATTACGCAAAAAGTCTTTGAATCTAGATGTCGTAGTCTCTTTGCTTGGTAACATTAACTCTAGTACTAAATGGTCTCTTAGAAACATTTACTCTCGACTCAATGGAGACATTACTTTCTCCAAACATACCTATATGGAACGGTGGGAGGCGGACTTAAGAATGACTTTTAAGGCCCCGTCACACTAAGCGAGATCGCTAGCGAGATCACTGCTGAGTCACTAGAACAGTGACGTTATAGCGATCTTATCAGGGAGATCGCTGTGTGTGACAGAGACCAGCGACCAGGCCCCCTGCCGGGAATCGCTGATCGTGCCCGAAATGTCTGGACATTTCTTTGGTTGCTCATATCCCGCTGAGTCGCTTGTATTGTCACGTTTGACACCAGCCTAACGACCTCGTTAGCGACTCACAATCAAGAAAAGGGGGACGGGATTAGCGTTCCCATTTCCACGCCTACCTCAGCTCCGATTGGTGGTCACTACAGCGTCCTGATTGGAGAGCTTCCTTTAAAAGAAGCTAAACAAAGTAGCGCTTCACTTCTTTGTTCCTGACCCGGGTGTGTCCCAGTTGAGATCCTGTTTTTTGTCCGACGGCTGCGACTCCATTTTAGATCATCTGCTTTGCCATCTTCGTAGCTTCTCTACAGTTATCTCTACAGTTAACGGTAGGTATTTTTGGGGGTCTCAACAGCGATTCCACATATATATTATCTTTTTTTTTATATATATATATGTTTTGGGGGGTTTATTTTATTTTGTTGTTTTTTTTGTTTATTTTCCTTGTGCGAACAAAGAGCCATATCTGGGTTGCCATTTTAGGCTATATGAAGTGAACACTCCCAAGACCCTGTATTTTTTTTGTTATTTTTTTTGTGAAATACCTTAATGTTCCATAGGTGTTCATGGTTTGTAAACCGTATTTTCCTCTTTGCAGATGTCTTACAACAGCGAGGAGTTCATTCGGGAGATGATCGAGCTGTATCGATCTCTTCCTTGTCTTTGGAAGATAAAGTGCGCAGAGTACAGTAACAGGATTAAGAAAAGGGAGGCGTATGAAAAGATGATTTGTCTAGAGCAATGGGAATATGCTATAGATCACTCATATAGATCTACTGCATCCATGGCCTTGATGGAAACTTATTACAAGGTATTAGTCAGATGGTACTATACCCCAGCGAGATTAGCCCATATAAGTCAGGATGCTTCTTCTTTATGTTGGAGGGATTGCCATTTACCAGGGAACCTTTATCATATTTTTTGGACTTGTCCTAAGCTAAAATTGTTATGGTTAGAGGTTAAAGCTCATGTGGCAAAGCTATCACCAGTTAACATTATTGTTTCGCCCCAGATGGTACTGTTATCAATGGACATGGAACAGGTGGATGCTTCAATAAAGTATGTGTTGTTACACTTGTTTATTACGGTTAAAAACATAATAGCTCTTTGGTGGAGGAAATCTGATGCACCACCTTTTTCCACCGTTGTTGACAATTTACGATTGCATAGCCAGATGGAGGAAAGAATTGCTCTCAATAACAATGGCTTGTCTAAATATCATCTCAAATGGGCTGTCTGGAATTCTATCTTTATGTAAACTTGTTCTCACTCTGGAAAAAGTATTATTTTATGCATTAAGTCTGGACTGTATATTGTATCTATTTCTGTATCAATGTGGAGTTCTCTATTTTTTATTTCATTTCCTTTCCCTTACCCCTTGTTACCCCTTCTTTCCCTTATGAATTAAGAATTAATAAAATATTATTTGAAAAGAAAACTGTTTATCCCTTGGATTACGGCATGGGACAGAACATCTTACAGGTGAGGAATATGGTCGTTTTTTATTTTAGTTTTATTACAGGACACGAGTAGTGATGAGCGAGTAAACTCATTACTCGAGATTTCCCGAGCATGCTCGGGTGATCTCCAAGTATCTGAATGTGCTCAGAGGTTTAGTTTCTGTTGCCGTAGCTGCATGATTTGAGGCTGCTAGCCAGCCTGAATACATGTGGGGATTGCCTGTTTGTTAGGAAATCCACACATGTATTCAGGCTGTCTAGCAGTCAACCCCACAAATATGAAACTCACTTGCCAGCGCTACATGGCAAGTGGGAAGAGCAGGGCAAAGTTCCAGAATTGACGCATCTAATAGATGCGCCTTTTCTGGGTGGCTTGGGGCTGCTATTTTTAGGCTCGGGGCCAATTCCATGGCCCCCTACCAGCCTGAGAATATCAGCCCCAGCTGTCTGGTGATTGTCAAACATGGGGGAAACCCACACATTTTTTTAAAGTATTTAAATAATTTTAGAAAACAGTGTGTGGACCCCTCTATTCTTGATAACCAACCGTGCTTTCACTGATAGCTTAGGGTTGCAGCCCCCAGCTGTCAATTTTGCCTGGCTGGTTATTAAAAATGCAGGGAAACCCATGCAGGTTTCCTTTTTTAGTTATTAATTTAGAGTTCAGGCTATAGCTAATGAATACTCCCATTAGCTGCCGCCTGCTCTCACTGTTATTAGCGGCAGCAGGCATAAGTCTATGTTGTAAATTTTTCTTTTTGGCCTTTGGGAAACTATATATATTACAACCCCTTATGTCTTTTCTCTGTTTCTAAATCAATGTGTAAGCATATGGCAGCATGTCGTGATGTAAGTGCATCATTGATAAAGACAACAACAATTGAAAGATAAAACTTTTTATGTATCCTTTTTTTAAAGGCCTTGTGAAGCCATATGTTATTTAGCAAAATGGCCATAATTGGCCTTAGAACCAAAAAAATTGTTATAATGTTACAATACAGCATTAACCACTAAAAAACACACAAACTTATAAATTGTAGTATGTAGGGGGGGAGAATGCGGCAGCCCAGCCTGTGTTGCCTGATGACTAGTTTGGCCAACTTGGCCCTCGGCCTGTGTGGGGGCATACTCTTGCCCATGATGGAGGTAGTGGGCCGGCTCATGGGCTTGAGGTGGATACTGGGCACTATGATATTGGAGACGACTCTCCTGTTGGGGCTGGTATGGCCGTGAGTCTAAACCACCAAAATGGCCATGTCGTCCCCAACCAGATTGGGACCAGCCTCCAACATTGGCTGGGAACAAGTGGCCATATTGGTGTGCTGGGTTATAACCTGACATTTGAGAATGATGTTGCCAATGTTGGGTAGGGGGGGAGGGTGTGAGGTGTAGGCCCACGTGTAGGAGGATCCTCAGAACCTGATTGAGCAAGCACTTGGGGGTGTGGGTTAAGACGCATGAGATTCCTGGGTGACAGCTGCCACCTCTCCAGAAACTCAAACACCTCATAAGGGGTATTGGGGGGTGTGCTTGCGTCAATTAGGATCTGAATGGATCCTCGCACACGTAGCCGCACCTCACGGGGAAGGAAACGAAGATAATGGGCAAGGCTGCGTGAGTACTCCTCCTCCCCATCATCAGTGGCAACTCTGGTAACAGAATTTTGGTCCCCTGTATCCACATTGGTCCTGGTATCAGTGGCAGGGATATGGCACCTTCGTCTACGTCGCCTGGATGGCACAGCAGGCTGGGGGGAGCCCTCTAGCCGAACAGTTGGGCTGCTGCTGTTGCCATATTCATCCTGGATGTCGGGTGGTGATGCAGCTGACGGTCCTTGTAGTGGCTCTGTTCCTGGTGGTGGTGTTTCTGGTGGCGTGCCAAGTTCTAGGGCAGGATCAGGTCGAGTAGGAGAAGTCACTTGGGCCTGGCTCCTTGGAAGGTCACAAGATGGGCAGACACCTCAACCCCTCCACCTACAGGATCGATGATGGCCTCTGAATCAGACCCTGTCTCCCTTTCAGTGATGTTAGACTGAGTTCTTTGATTAATTATAAAATGTAGAAAAAGGACATTTTTGATCGGGCCCTATAAAGCATTTGTGTCATGTGGTGTTTTTGGTATACTTACGGTCTGAAATCCATAATTGGAGCGAGGAACGAGAGGCGGTCGAAATAAACATATTTCCGCATTGTGTGGGCCGTAGAACCACTTCTTGCCCGCTGCTGGCGCTCAAGGCGATACTGGTCACGGATGCTGCGCCAGCGTCTCATCACATCTTCGACTGCAATGTGACATAAAAGAATGAAAATTTACAATTTGCCTAAGACAATTTTTTGAACTAGTATCAAAGTCATGTGGCCTACTAGGGTGTGAGTTCTACCCAGGGTGGCATATAGCATTGGTGCAACCAGGCCAGATGCACAGGGTCACAGTAGCTCATATGACAATTAGCAACTCTTGAAACTGTTTTTCTAGGCATTATGAGGAGCTTGGGGACAGGGTAACATTCTCTCAGGGTCAAACAGTGGGTCCAAAAATAATTTACAAGCCACAAGAGCCCAATATCAGAAGCATAGGATGTGGGGGGGCCTACTTGTAAAATAATTTTTTGATGGCAGGTAATTTGACATACATAATTTATGTGCACGTACTTATGTGCTGCTGCTCCTCACGTGGCCGATCACCAAAATCAGGAAACATTTTGCGACATATGCGCCTCCATGCAGCCTCCTTTCTTGCCCGGTAGGCATAATGTGCATCCCGTTGGTCCCATAATTCCAGGCGATCCTGCACAAGAACAATTAGCAGCTCCACATTCAGATTCTGGTAGGGTGCCATGATGCTGTACTCTGTGGAGGTGTACTTCCTGGATGTCAGGAGCGCTTTTTGTGCTAATTTGCATGTCTAAGTTTCCTGATGATGGATTGGCCCATTTCCTTTCACCAGAAGAAGTCTTGCGTATTTCTCACAAGTCACACGGGTGGTCCGCGTGTAATGCTTTTTTTTTTTGCGCACCCATAGACTTGCATTGGCGTACTACGGTCGTACTACGCTGACAATCGCAGCATGCTGCAATTGTCACGGACCGTAGAAAATATGCGATAAAAATACGGCTGATGGGAGCTACCCCATAGAGAATCATTGGTCTGTGTTCAATGCGTTTTTTTAACGCCTCTCACTCGTCCGTATTCCTCTCTAGTGTGACGCTGGCCTTATAATCATTACTGCTCTGACTCAAACTCTGACAGCAGCATTTAACAAGCGCTTCCGGCCGTCGAGCCGGAAATACGCGCACCGCTGATCCCCATCACTTGATCAGGGGTCATCGGTGCCTCAGCATAACAACCAGAGGAATCCTTGAGACCTCTATGGTTGTTGATGCCAGATTGCTATGAGCGTCACCCTGTGGTCGGTGCTCATATCAATGCTGTCATTCCGGTAAATAGAGGTGATCTGAGCATCGCCTCTATGTAGCAGAGCTGATCAGGCTATGGCATCTTTTTGCCTCCCATGGAGGCTATTGAAGCATGCCAAAAGTAAAAAAAAGTGTTTAAATATATTAAAAAAATGAAAAAATAAAAAAGTTCAAATCACCACCCCTTTGCCCCATTCCAAATAAAACAATTAAAAAAATCACACATACACATATTTGGTATCGCTGCATTCAGAATCGCCCGATCTATCAATAAAAAAAGGATTAACCTGATCGCTAAACGGCGTAGTGAGAAAAAAATTCAAACCGCCAAAATTAAGTTTTTTTAGTCGCCTCGACATTGCGTTACAATGCAATAACAGGCGATCAAAAGAACGCATCTGCACCAAAATGGTGTTATTAAAAATGTCAACTCGTCACACAAAAAATAAGCCCTCACCCAACCCGAGATTACGAAAAATGGAGGCGCTACGGGTATCGGAATAAGGCACAATTTTTTTTTAAGAAAGTTTTGAATTTTTTTCACCACTTAGATAAAAATGAACCTAGACATGTTTGGTGTCTATGAACTCATAATGACCGGGAAAATCATAATGGCAGGTCAGTTTTAGCATTTAGTGAACATGGTGGAAAAAAAATTTAAAAAAGTGTGGGATTGCACTTTTTTTTTTTGCAATTTCACCCATTTCTCATTTTTGAGTACACAATATGGTAAAATCAATTTTGTCATTCAAAAGTACAACTCGTCCCGCAAAAAACAAGCCCTCACATGGCCATATTGACTGAAGATTAAAAAAGTTATGGCTCTGGGAAGAAGGGAAGCAAAAAACAGAAACGCAAAAATGAAAATGGGCTCCGGCGCAAAGGGGTTAATATTCATTCATTTTGCAGGGGGTGTGCCAGAAGGAGCACGACGATAGCCTTTTCACGTTCCCACAATGTCTCTACCTGTTCAGGTTACTGCTATTCACAGTCGCTGGAGCCAGATTCAGGGAACGTGGAGCATCGGAGCCTCGTGGGAACATTTTTACAAATAAAATGGTAAACAATGGACAGTCTCGCTTCTATTTCTCTTGTTTTAGGTTTTTCAGGCATCCATTTATGGAATACATCAGATTCAGTGGATTACGACGGACCAGTATGGGAATTTTTTTATTTTAAATAAATTAGTGAATGAGGGATATTGTGGGGGGAGTCTTTATTTAAATAATTTATATTTTCTGTGCGTGTGTTTTTATTTTTGATTAGTGAGTTAGCAATGGTTGTGTCTGATAGATATCTCTCCATTAGTAACCCCAGGGATTGATGGCAGCTGTGATTTTTGACAAATCACAACTGTCATCAATCCCAACTACAATTACAGTGGTTGCCACCACTCCAGGGCAATCTGGAAGAGCTGGGCAAAGTGCCAGAATTGGCACATCTATTGCGATGCGCCACTTCTGTGGCAGCTGTGGCCTTGTATTTTTAGGCTGGGAAGGACCCAATAACCATGGACCTTCCCAGCCTGATATCAGCTCGCAGCTGTATGCTTTACCTTGGCTGGTTATCATAAACAGGGGGATCCCATGTTGTTTTTTAAATTTATTTATTATGCTAAACAAGGCTAAAAACACCCATTAATGTCACATAAAAGGCACTAAGGGGTGAAAGTGTATAATCTTGTAAACCTTCCACTGCTATGTAATGAACTCTAGTTCATATTTGTCACATAAAACAGCACCAGGCCAGGGAAGGAAGAATTACTCACTTATGATAAGTGAGTATGTGGACATAACACCAGCGGCTTACAGCTGCTGATTTCTAAGGAGATACATTTCACAACGTGGGATAGCATATTCTCTGCATGTTTTAAGACAAAAGTGTGTGTTTCTGCCGAGTCTTCAGCCCTCAGAACTCAACATAAATCAAGTCAGTGACATAGGAGCTTCAGTGGCCACTGAGCCTATATGTCATCCAATTAATTTCTGATGAGCTCACAGGACTGCTGGTGCAACACAGATACTCGCTCCTGTGATAAAACAACCAGGGAAATGTTTCACCTCAGAAAACAGCAGCTGTGATCCCCTGCTGTTTTGTCTGCATACTCACTCATAACTGACTTTTGCTTTTCCCCATGGCAAGAAGCTGTGGTGTGTCAACCATGAACTGGAGCAGCTCTGTATGGTCGGACACAGCTACACAGTACATAGCAGTGGGCACGTTCATAAGATTTTCAACACAGGTACATTTTATTTTAAAACATTTAAATGTGGAATTTATTATTATTCCAAGATCTATTGATTAAATGTATTTTGTTAGTGGGAAAACCCCTTTATTGATCAAGCCTCAGAATGAGCAAGGCTCAGGCTGAGTCCTCTGCTTTTGTTTCAGCAAGGGAGAACAAGTAACTTCTTCTACCTCCAAATTTGCGGTTTAACTTGTGACAGTAGTTTTAGTAGTAGATATCAGCCAAACTGCACAATATTGTGTTATAACATTAAATAAAATATTAAAGTTATGAAGAATGTCCATAGGTAACACAACTTTCGCAACATAATGTCACACACGTGTTAGTCATCAAAGCTATTTATCTGATATCTAGAGAGCAGCTTGGAAAAAATGCATGTCATTCTTCTTCCCAAGGGAGTATAAGAGAATACAAACGGATAATAGATGGTCTAAGAGAGTATCATATTATACAGCACAGAAAGTAAATTTTCATTTAAAGTGAACCTGTCATGTAAAATAATGCTATTAACCTGTAAAAATGGGGATGATCTGCAGCAGGGGCTGGCTGGCAAATTTTAGCCTGGGGGGCAAGCACAATGCAGTGGCCCACTGTGACGCGGGCCGTGGCCCATTAAGGCTTGGGTCTCCTGTAGTAGCACTTGAGTATAGCACATATGCGACAGAGGTACACCTTCTAACAACCCATTTCATAAAAATGGTTGAGGAACAATAAGGGTGTGTGCACACGTTGCGTATTCTGCTGTGGATTTTTCCGCGCAGATTTGTCTAAATCCGCAGGTAAATTCACAGGTCAAAAGATCTGAGGTTTATCTGCGGATTTAGTGCGGTTTAGCCTGCGGTTTTCCCCTGCGGTTTGACACATGTCATGAAATTCGCACAAAGGATTGACATGCTGAGGTTTTGAAACAGCAGAAAAATCAGCAACGTGTGCACTGCATTTTTCTTTTTACATTGACTAAAATGGTACTGTACAATGCAGCAGAAACTGCTGCGGATCCGCAGGGCCAAATCCGCTGCGGATCCGCAGCAGAATCAGCAACGTGAGCACAGAGCCTAAATACTTATCAATAGAAAAAAGGCTCTGTTAGTGTATCACCACCGAAAACATAAGTAAGTGCATAATTAAATTTATGTCTCTCATTTGCTTCATATCAGCGTGTCAGCCAGGGGTCCACAGCATACCATAAATTGATATCAGCACAAATCCTGCCATGCTGCAGGTCCAGCTCTCTGAACCCTCAGCACGCTATACCACCACCGTCAATACTACCGTAATTTTACTAAATTATTGGTAGTGGTTGTAGTAGTGCCTATACAACCAGCCGATATCTCAGCCTCATATTTTCAGCGCAGTGATATACATATATATATATATATTTTTAAAAAAAATTAAGAGACCACCACATCAAATCCCTGTCATGGGCAGCCCAATCTCCAGAGCTGAACCCCATTGAAAACCTCTGGAATGTAATCAGGAGGATGATGGATAGTCACAAGCCATCAAACAAAGAAGAACTGCTTACATATATAGGTGACCCTCTATAATGTGGATGTGACCCTCTAGGTTACAGTGTGCCACAGCCCACAGGCCAGTCTAAGTCCCACTCCTACTTCAGTCCCTGCTGCCCAGTGCCTGCGCCCTGCGGTAAGTGGTGCCCACGTCCAATATATCCCTATTTGACAACTGGGTGCTATCCCTGATGGTGCTTCAATTCATCTCTGCTCCAAACACCTCATACACACGGCTCCGCTTCGTACACCTTGTACACATGTGGCTCTGCTCCATACACCTTGTACACACGTAGCTCCGCTCCATACACCTCGTACCACACGCAGCTTCGCTCTGTACACCTCGTATACATGCGGCTCAGCCCCGTACACCTCGTACACACGTGGCTCAGCTCCGTACACCTTGTATATATATATGGCTCCACTCCTTACACTTTATACACACACGGCTCCTGCTCAATACACTTCGAGGTGTACAGAGCGGAGCCGCGTGTGTACGAGGTGTACAGAGCGGAGCCATATGTGTACGAGGTGTACAGAGCGGAGCCGCGTGTGTATGAGGTGTACGGAGCGGAGCCGCGTGTGTATGAGGTGTACAGAGCGGAGCCATATGTGTACGAGGTGTACGGAGCGGAGCCGCGTGTGAATGAGGTGTACGGAGCGGAGCCGCGTGTGTATGAGGTGTACGGAGCGGAGCCGCGTGTGTATGAGGTGTACAGAGCGGAGCCATATGTGTACGAGGTGTACAGAGCGGAGCCGCGTGTGTACGTACACATATGGCTCCGCTCTGTACACCTCATACACACGCGGCTCCGCTCCATACACCTCATACACACGCGGCTCCGCTCCGTACACCTCATTCACACGCGGCTCCGCTCCGTACACCTCGTACACATATGGCTCCGCTCTGTACACCTCATACACACGCGGCTCCGCTCCGTACACCTCATACACACGCGGCTCCGCTCTGTACACCTCGTACACATATGGCTCCGCTCTGTACACCTCGTACACACACGGCTCCGCTCTGTACACACAGAGCTCTGCTACATCCACCCTGTAAACCTCTCCTGACCTCACTCATACACTTGCCCTCATCCAGAACGCTGACAAGCAGCACAGCAGTGTCCTACATTATGAGGGCCCTGATCATGTGACCCCCTGACTCCTCCCCTCCTGTGACCTCATCACAGGTCCTGTGCACGGCACACAGGAGAGATTAGAACGAAGTGGCCGGCGGGCACAAAATGTAACAGTAGCGTACACCACCCCCCCAGCTACCCACTGCAGCAATCCCAGCGAACAGCCGTCTGCCAGGGAAATGCGGTCTCATCCTGCAGTCAGTCCAGTGGCTGAGTCCCGCCCACCGGCCTCGCGCTGTGTCTGTCTGCTCTGTCCTCTGTGTGTGGCCACCGCTCACACTCTCCTCTTAACTTACTACTGCGGGCCGTGCCTGCGTGGCCGCGGCCATGTTTTCTATGTAATGCACACGCTGTGGCTGTGGGGCGGGTGAGCAGCGCGGCCGGCCTTGTCTGACGCTAATTAACCAGCCCGGGGGGCAAATGCCTCTCTGCCACCCAGCCTGCCCCTGATCTGCAGGTTAAAGCATTCTAACAATGGGTGATGCTAGCATTGAGAGCCCCACTGCCAGGAGGAAATGAACTGTATTCCCCCTGCAGCATTCGACATCCAGTCATAGGGGTGGAGCTGGAACAGTTTCAGTCACCGCTCTGTGCATAGTGAGCAGAGGCTTTAACCACGCCCCAAGCACTGACTGACAACAGGATCAGCATTAAAGAAATGTTATCAAAATAATACATTGGGGTTATCATAACTCAGATAGGGCAGCAAGAAGCTGGTGACAGAATCCCTTTAATGAAATTTCCTCTGTTAGTCAACCATCAACCAAAGCCCAAAGTTTAATTGTTACATGAAGTCTACTAATTTCTATTCCTCTAAATTACTATTGAATCATTCATTACTCACCTCTGTAAACTTGAAGCGCATGTGATGACACATAATATTAAAAATCTGTTTTGTTGTTTCTGAGAATCCATTCACATAAGAGGCTCTGAAAAAACTGGGATACGAGTATTGAGAATGAGCAGGGAAGGCAAAAGTTAAGTTGTGAAATTCTCCATAGCGGAACAGAATGTTCATAATTGAGCTGCTGGCTGTCTTGTGAGTTTTTAGGAAGAAGACGTTGCTCTTGGGTTGACAAGATTTTGTGTTTTGTTCGCTCCTGGCATCTGATTCCTCAGTTAAGACTGTTTCGCTTCTTATTCTTGATTTTAAAGTCATTAGCACATCCTTCCACCTCGGAGCTTTTAATCTCTCAGACAATTGATCTTTTTGCAAATAGAGCAAAATTTCAGATGCAATATCTTGTTCTCTGACATAATTATTGTCACACCTTTCGAGTCCATAAGTAACTCCATCTCCATTACTGAAAGGTAATAGATTTGAGATGAAAGGAATCTCATGTATAGTATACCTGCATGAGAATAAAATAACTTTTGAGGCTAATTATTAAAACAATAACAGTAAGTTAGAGCAATATGTCAGATAAATGTACACATTGAATACAACACAATATTTTTATCTACACTTCTTAGCTTCTAGATCTTTAGAATATCAGATACTGATGGTTTCTTAACATTCAAGAAAACAGTCTGGCTTGGCCTATTATCCTTAACTATGTGGCAAGATTTGTTAAAGGGTTGGACTTTGACTTATATACGAGGGGCGATCCAAAAGTAATGATAATCGGTTATTTCTATTGCACACAGAAATTAAAATAAAATGCTTTCTTCTCTCTTAGGTACCCCCTAGTCCAGGAAGAAAAAAAATCACTTAAATAGGCCACGATCCCGGGAGCTACATTCATTTGAATATGAACTGTCAAGGAGTGAACATCAAAATGGAAAAAAACAAGCTCAGAGCTGTCATCAAATACCTCTGCTTGAAAAAAATGTCTACCAAAGACATACACAGCGACTTGGTGGAAACATTGGGGGACTCTTCTCCTCCATATTCCACAGTTGCACGCTGGGCCAAGGAATTTAAGCTGGGAAGAACATCGACGGAAGATGAACATCGTGAAGGACGCCCATCCACGTCCCTCAATGAAGAAAACGTGAAAAAAGTTGAAGAAGTTGTGTTGGCAGATCGAAGAGTGACTATCAGGCATGTAGCTGAGGTCACAGGGATCTCATATGGCAGTATTCAAAGAATCCTTGCAAAAGAATTGCATATGAGAAAGGTCTCCGCGCGTTGGGTGCCAAAAATGTTAACCGACGAGCAAAAGAAGAAACGAGTTGACATTTCAATAGCAAATCTCGAAAAGTTCCAAGCAGACAAGGAGAATTTTTTGTCACGTTTTTTGACCATGGATGAGACCTGGATCCACCACTTTGATCCCGAAACTAAACAACAATCGATTACATGGAAACGAGCCGACAAACCGACGCCGAAGAAATTCAAAGTGTCAAGCTCAGCAGGGAAGGTTATGGCGTCCGTTTTTTGGGACGCTGAAGGAATTATTATGGTAGACTATTTGGAGAAGGGAGCCACTATTACGGGCTCCTACTGCGCAGAACAAATAAGAAGATTGCGGGTGGCTAACAAGGAGAAAAGGCGCGGCAAACTGCGGGCTGGAGTGCTGTTTCACCAAGATAACGCACCGGCTCACAAAGCTGCAGTTGCCATGGCTACCATTCAAGAAGCGGGCTTTGAACTGGTGGAACACCCCCCCTATTCGCCAGATCTAGCCCCCAGTGACTTCTTTCTCTTTCCTCGGCTCAAGGAACACCTCCGGGGCAAGAAATTTCACGACAATAGCGACGTGATAACTGCTGTTGGGGAGTTTTTTGAGGGTCAAGATCAAGAATTTTTTTCGAAGGGAATTCTAAGTTTAAAAAAGAGATGGACTAAGGCTACTTTCACACATCAGGTTTTCGGCGTCAGGCGCGATCCGGCGTCGTGCCGGAACGCCGGATCCGGCAAATGTTTAGTAAAACCGGATGTGACGGATCCGGTTTTCTGCCGGATCCGTCTTTTTCTTGACAGACAAAACCGGATCCGTCTCATCCGGTTCATCCGTTTTTCTATCCGTTTTTCGACGGATTACGCCGGATCCGGTTTTTAAAATTGACCCTTGTGGCCTTCCGAACGGGATTGGCTACTGGAAAACTAGATATAGCATGTTCCTACAGCCCTTCTTTGACAGGTTGTAGAGAAGAAAGTGCAGGTTGGAGAGAAGAGCAAGTTACTGGCGAAGATGGATGTTGTCATTGGAAATATTACCACTAGAAGTTCTGTGACGGTTTCAGGGACAATTTTCCACTATACTTTATGTCACCTCAAGGCAGAGTACACTGGGATGACAGAGTGTGAGAGATTTTTGCCCTAAACTTGTGTACCTTCTGGACCAACAGTATATACCTTTGCCAACCAAAGTTGGCTATCTTGTCATGGTCTTACTATTTTTACCTTTAGGCCACAGGTGTGTACCTGGTTGTGTTTTATGCAAAGTATTTCACCTTTTAACAAAAGTTGTGTACATTGGTAGGAAATCACCAACAATAAACACAACTTTTTAAGTGAAATACTTTGCTTCAAACACAACCAGGAACACAACTGTGGCAAAAAGCTAAAATTTACCCACAGTTATACCTGGTTTTGAATACCTCTTTACCTTTGAAATACCTTGTATTTAACCTTTTTTTAAAACATAGTTCGCCGCAGAAAGAAATGACAGACAACCATTGTGAAACAATAATTTAACTTTTATTTAAATTTTTTTTTTTTTTGTAAAATGTTTTTAAAGTGCAAAAAAACTTTTTTAGAAAGGTTTTAAACCCAATGGGCATTTTTATTACAAAAAACACACATTACAATTCTGTGTACTGTGGGGTGGAAATACTGCTGGAGGGGCTGCGGGACACTTCGACACTGGGTGTGTGGAGAGAGGACTGGGATCTTGGTGGGGAAGGAACAGTTAGAGGTGAAGGTGTGGAAAAAACTACAGAATGGGTGGACATGTGGGAAGCAGAAGAGGTGGTGGGTGGTGGAGTGGAGGGTTGGGCAGGGACTGTAGGAGCAGATGATGTTGATGGAAAGTTGTATGGGGAAGGAGTTTGGTACGGGGAAGGAGTTTGGTACGGGGAAGGAGTTTGGTACGGGGCAGGTTGCTGGAAGTGGGGAGATGACTGGTACTGGGGAGGTTGCTGGTACTGGGGAGGTTGCTGGTACTGGGCAGGTTGCTGGTATGTAGTAGGAGGGGGAGGATGAAAAGTGGCTGGAGGGGGTGCAGATGTAATAGGAGGGGGAGGATGGAAAGTGGCTGGAGGGGGTGCAGGTGGAGGAACTACAGTGGTGGGAGGTGGAGGTTGGGAGGTAACCTGCTGTAGAGCACCGTGGCACGAATGCATTACATGCATCTGCTGGGCAGGAGAGAGCGTTTCCATGCGCTCCACAACAGACCTGAAAAAGGTGTGGTTTGGCGAAGATCTTGCTTCTGAATGCATGGTTTGCAGAAGTGTCTTCACCTCCAGAATGCTGGAGTTGATCTGCTGAAAGCCTGCGGAGATTTGCTCTGACAAGACTTTGAGACAGTTCTGGAAAGATGCATTCAGATGCAATAACTCTTGCGCATAACTCTTTTCCTGACCCCTCTGCCGCTGTCGCCCAGTACCCGCAGGTGTACTAGAGGCGGCAGGGGCAGAAGGGTGGGGTAAAGGGAAAGCGATCTCCTCACCAGCAGCTTCATGTAATGTAGGCGGCCACGATGCTCCTGTGCTGGTGGATGGGACAGATGGGTCGAATGTGTGGGAAGGCAGGGAAGGTGCAGATGTAACGGGGCAGTCGAAGTGTCCCTCGGTGCCGGTCTCCTCAGGGATCGCCTCAGAAGGGTCCAATCGTGCAGGCTCCCGAGTGCTGCTCACCGTGCTGTGGAATAAAGAGAAAAAAAAACAATTAAAATACTGACATGGTATGGCCCTGGCTGAAAAAAAAAAGTTACATCTAACATTTTTTTCACATGTGGTGTGTAATATTTACCTTCTGGTGAGCATTGTTTCCCGGAGGAACGACAGGGCTTGTGCGTACTTGTACTTGCTCCTGCGTCCTCCAGATCCACTCGGGGCCCGCATCTCTTTATTGAACTCCTTCTTGAAACGATCCCTCACAGACCGCCACCGATTCACAATTCTGTTCCCTGAAACGAGAAAGGAGTGGTTAGTATACAACATCAGTGTTTCACAAACTCCAGTCCTCATGGTCCCCAGGGGTCATGTTTTCAGGATTTCAATAGTAAATAGAAATCCTGAACACATGATCCGTGGGGACCACGAGGACTGGAGTTCGGGAAACACTGGTTTACATCAAGCAACCGGTACTGTATATACTTACGCTCTTTAATCTGGTCCCGAGCTTCGAGGTCCTCCCAGCGGCCCACAAGGAGAGAACAGATTTCCTCCCAGAGTCGTCGGGTAATGATCAGGTCAGCGTGGCGGCGGTCAGCCATATTCCAGAGCGGCTCCCTTTCTCTGACGAGATCGATGAGGCGGTCCACATCAATCCCTCCATCCTCACCGTCAGAGTCGGGAGCACGCTGTGAAGGCTGTTAAAGAAAAAGACAAAAATAACATAATTAGCCTCCACAAAAGAAATGAAATAAAAAGTGCAAAAAAACAAAGCAAAAATATTTATACTTACACGCTGGTGACCGCCGCGTTGCTGTCGCCGACGACCCTGGGAGGCACTGCGAGGACCTCTTGGCCGAGCACCAGATTGGGAAGACTAGAGAAGAAAACAAAAAATGTTATGAGTTTGGATGTAGGCATTTGTTTGCTGTGTGTGGTCTGCAGAACATTGTTTTCTATGTGTTGTGTGTAGTGTGATGTTGTGTTTCTGCGTTTGATGCAAAAAACTTACGAATTGTGAGCCCACTCCAAGCGTCTGTCCACCCCTTCCTTCTTCTTCTGGGAGCTCCTCTTCATCTTGTGATTCCTGTTTTGAAATAAAAGGCAATGAATAGACATATATTACAGAGATGATGGATTTTGGAAATAAAAACTTACCGTCAAACGCTGACGATGCGAGGGAGGGCTCCCAGAAGAAGATGTGCTGTCCTGTTGATGGCCAGACTCCATGGCTGTGGGTATTGCTGCTGCCAGTGATGCCATTTCTGCTGCTGCTGCTGCTGCATCTCTTTGGCGGCTGTTGAATAAAGAGAAACAAAGGGCCAATGAATATCTTGATATTCCATGGCCCTAGTTTGGAGGAATGGGGGATTTGATAATTACCGTCTCTCATCTGCTTCTGGACTCCCCTCCCGTTCAGCATGCTGCTCCATTTGGGGTGGTGCTGATGGTGCTGCTGCTGCATCTCTTTGGCGGCTGTTGAATAAAGAGAAACAAAGGGCCAATGAATATCTTGATATTCCATGGCCCTAGTTTGGAGGAATGGGGGATTTGATAATTACCGTCTCTCATCTGCTGCTGGCCTCCCCTCCTCAGCATGTTCTATTTGCTGCTCCATTTGGGGTGGTGGTGGTGCTGATGGTGCTGCAGTGGTCTCCTGCCTTCTCCTGCTTCGCTTGGTTGCTTTCTTGGGTGGCATGTTGGGTGTGGCTGTGGGTCCCACTGTCTTGCTTTTATATATGTCTTGTGGGCAGAGCTACTGAGCATGCTCAGACCAAAAAACCGGATCCGGCGCATTGCGGCGCTCATAGGCTTTCATTGTGTGAAAAAGCCGGACACGCCGGATCCGGCGTGTCCGGCTTTTTCGCCGGAGACAAAAAACGTTACAGTAGACGTTTTTTCCAGACGCCGGATCGCGACACATTGCGACACATTGCCGGATCCGGCGAAAACCGGATGAAACGCATGGCCATCCGGCGCGATCCGGCGCAAATGCAAGTCAATGGGGGTGAAACCGGATCCGGCATTGCATTTCGCCGGATCCGGTTTCTGTCAAAAGCGCCGGATCGCGCCTGACGGCGAAAACCTGATGTGTGAAAGAGGCCTAAATGTATAGACTTGTTAGGAGACTATGTAGAAAAATAAAAAAAATGTTTGACTATATTTATTGTGTTTATTATTGATTATCATTACTTTTGGATCGCCCCTCGTAGTAGCTTCCTTTAATGGGTGTCACTAGAGACTCAGGGTTTTCTGCAGGTAAGAAACTCACTTGGTGAAATGCATCAAAATCGCATGTAATCCAAAACCTAAGTATATCAATAAAGTTTTGTTAAAGCAAAATACCAGGAAAGATAAAAATTAAAGCCGTTTGATCTAACCCCTTCACGATCTTTGACGTACCCACATTTCATGGTTGGGAAGCTGTTTGTGTTCTTTGTTTGTTTTGTTTTGTTTGTTTTAATGTTTTATTTATTGAAATCTGCAAGTTACATCCGAAAGAAAGCAATCAACAGGGTAGCTTACAAAATTATTATATAACCTACAAATTCCACTTTTCGGGAGTTAAACAGATAGTTTGAAATATCAATTCATGGCAAAAACTATTGATATATAGAGGTTTAAGGACACCAACAGCCTTAAAGGAACTTCCAGCAGCAGGATTATCTGGGTTCAAATCTGGGTTCTTCCCATCCACACGCCCCTGCTACATCACATATGCCATGATTTCAAACAAAGATGAAGAAGAACAAAAAAGAAGAAAAGAGAAGAGAAAAAAAAAAACAAAAAAAAAAAAAAAAAAAAAAAAAAAAACAGTATAGGGAGTAAAGGGACAGGAGGTCAAGTAATTAGAGGAAGAAGTTGGGATATAGGGGCGGAATATAAGGGAGATAAGGGGAGGGGGGGGGGAACACTAGGCAACAAGGATTTCGTCCACTCTGATAAAGCCAAGCAAGGAGGCCACCATAGCCTTATCAACTTCTACTAATGGATCTGAATCGGGTCCATGGGTGCCATACTCTTTCAAAAGCTGAAAGTGAGCCATTCACCAAGGCAGCCAGTTTGGCTACTTGATATAGCATATCTACCTTCTCTTGCAATTGGGATATAGATGGAATGGTAGTTGACTTCCAGTTCATAGGTATCAAAAGTTTCGCTGCTGAAAGAATGTGTTGAGTCAACAGAGCAGTATTTTTATGTCCAGTCGGTGACAGAAAATTTAAAAGCACTATCTCCGGTGTCAATGTAAGCTTTTTGCCCACAATTTCCCCGATATAATCCTCTACTAGTCGCCAGAACTGCAGCAGGGGTGGACAGGACCACCACATATGTAAGTATGTTCCCTCCGAATCACAGCATCTCCAGCATCTAGCAGAAGACCCCGTCCGCCAATAAGTGTTCTGCTGTGGTGTAATATACCATCTGGCGACTATTTTAAAGGAATTCTCTTGTGCTCTAACACATTGTGATGGGCCATGAGATGAATTATAAATGTGTGATATTTGATTTGGGGTAAACTTGAATCCCAAATCCTTTTCCCAATGTGTTATATAAGCTCTTTTGAGACAACAGTCAGTTATATTTAAAATCTGGTAAATAGACGACATTATCTTTTTGGGTTTATCCTTTGTTGCACAGAGAGTCTCAAATGCAGTCAGTGGGCGGGTAACGTCCGCTCCTAAAAGATACCGTGCCAAGGAGTCTCTTATAGAGCCGAATTGTATAAAGGTCAAGTTGGAAAGCCCTGATTGCTTCTTCAGTTCCTGAAAGGAGGGGAGTGCCCCGTCCGCCAAGAGGTCATCAACCGCTACATTTGCCAGGGAACCGGGTTTGATTACATCATTGTCTCGGGAATAAGATGCATGTGGCATTATATCTGCCAACTTGAGTAAGGGGGACAAAGGGGGAACTAGAGTTTTCACCAATCCCTTCCATAATTTTAAGGTAGCTTTGGTGTGTATATTAGGTAGATTTTTGTTTATGTTTTTACAAGGATATGCCAAAAGGATGGATCTCAGGGGATAAGGTGCTAGGGCTTCCTCCACCTCAATCCACTGCTTATTGTTAGGAGACCGCAACAGGTCTACCACTCTGGTAAGCATTGTCGCTTGGTAGTACCTCATTATGTCTGGTGCACCCATCCCACCCCTCGATTTGTTTAATGTTAATGTCCTGTATGCTAATCGGGGCTTTTGCTTTTTCCAAACATATCTGCGGAATAATGTATTAATTTTAAAAAGATACGATTTGGGGATGGTTATAGGGAGCATTTGGAAAATATATATGAACTTGGGTAAGATTAGGCTCTTCAGTAAATTTTTCCTTCCCATCCACGACACATACGAGTCCCTCCATGATTTCATGATGGTTTCTACTGAGGCAATTAGGGGGGGAATATTCTGTTGAAAAAGGTCTCTATCCGATCTTCCTATCTTTACACCTAAATATTTGATATATTGTTTTGGCCAGGTGAATGGGTATGTACTTTTTAGTTTAGCTAAGGTATTCGGGGATATATGTATGTCTAGCGCTTCCGACTTAGACATATTTACTTTAAAATTGGAAATTTTGCTATATTGATCTATAAGAGCCATCAATGTTGGGAGTCCCAGCAAAGGATTAGTCATCAAGACTAAGAGATCGTCAGCAAATGCCGCTATTTTATAGTGTGTCTTATTGATGCGAATACCCTCTATTCCCTCATGTACTTGTATGGCCTTTAAGAGAGGTTCCATTGCTAGCACAAATAACAACGGGGATAGGGGACAGCCCTGTCTTGTTCCGTTCTTTATAGTAAATGCATCTGTTGTAAAATCGTTAATCCTAATATGTGCTGTGGGCTTATCGTACATTGCCATTACGGCTGCTATAAACGCTTCGGGTATCTCAAACTTGATCAGCACTTCCCGTAGGTATACCCAGTCCACCCTGTCAAAGGCCTTCTCTGCATCTGTTCCAAGAAGCATCAATGGTAGTTTACGATTTTTTGCGTATTGAAGAAGGTGCAATACTTTATGGACATTATCCCTTCCCTCCCTTCCACCCACAAACCCGGTCTGATTTAAGGAAATCAAATTTGGCAATGACTTGGCCATTCTTTTTGCCATCAGCCCTGCTAGGATTTTTAGGTCCACATTAAGGAGAGAGATTGGTCTATAGCTACTACATTGTTCAGGATCCTTCCCCTCTTTGTGTATTAGGGATATTCTGGCTGTAAGCATTTGGTTTGGCAATGGGTGGCCTTGTAAAACTGCGTTGCAAACGTTCAATAAATGTGGGAGTAGGAGGCCAGAGAAGGATTTATAGTAAAGTGCTGAGAATCCATCTGGACCGGGCGCTTTCCCCTTCGGGCACTTTGACAGGGCGGACTGCAACTCCCCCAGTGAAAAAGGTCTAGTAAGATATTGTTTTTGGGAATCAGACAAGACAGGCAGATCTAAAGTGCTTAGGAAGGACCTAGTGTCCATGCTTCTTTTAAGTGCGGAATCGGCGTTATCTTCCGGACGGAGATTATATAATTTCTTATAGTAGTCAAGGAATGCCCGCTCCATGTGCTCAGGAGCTTGCGAGCTGAACCCTTGTTCATTCTTAATTGAGTTAATCAGCGTACGTGACTGCCGCTTCCTTAGTTGCGATAACATTAATTTGGATGCTTTGTCTCCATGGACGTACATTCTGTTTTTCCATGTTGCATATAGCTTAGCAGATCTCGAGTTTAATATGTCTTTAAGTTGCTGTCTTTTTTGTTGCAGCTTCTCTAAGCTATGTTGATCTATTTTATGTTTATGTGTAAGCTCCAGCTGTGATATACTATCATAAAGATCCTGGATTTCTTTTTGTTGCAGTTTATTTAGAAAGGAAGTGATAGATATCAACTCCCCTCTGACAACTGACTTATGTGCTTCCCATAGTATCTGTGAGGAAATTTCTGGTGAAGCATTTTGCTCAAAATATTGGGAGAGCACTTTGTTTATACGTGTCTGTACCTCGGTACTTCCAAGTACTGACTCATTGAGCCGCCATACTCTATGTCGGGGAAAGGCTTTAGATAATGAGAATTTTAACAAAACCGAAGAGTGATCGGAATAAATATTCGGAATTATTTTCGCCTGTTGTATATTGGCAAGCATTTTACTGGATATAAAAATATAGTCTAAACGGTGGTAAGATTTATGAGGGTGGGAGTAGAAGGTGTAGTCTCGGTCAGAGGGGTTTAGATATCTCCATGTGTCAATCAATTGTAGAGATCCCAGTTGCGACTTTATTCTGTAAAGATCTTTAGGTGAGAGCGAACTTTTCTGTTTAGTCGTGTCTAGCAAAGGCTCTAATGCAACATTCAAGTCCCCACCCACTATCAATGCACCCTCTCTAAAGCCATCAATTTTTTTCAGTGTTGAGAGTACCCATCTCAATAGTTTTTTATTTGGTGCGTATAAACTGCACAATGTTACCAGGGCACCGTTTAGTAGACCTTTGACAAAGATGTAACGACCCTGAGGGTCCGCCATAGTTTCTCTTAGCTGGAAGGGCACTCCCCTTGCCACTGCTATTGACACTCCTCTGGAACCGGACTGGGTGGTTGTCGCATGAAACCATTTATCATAAATCGAGCTTTCAAAGGAGGGCAATTTATCCGGTTTGAAGTGCGTTTCCTGAATAAGCAATACTGCTGCCTGCTGTTTTTTGAATAGTTGTAATGTGTGGCGTCTAGTGTTTGGAGAATTCAGCCCATGTGCGTTAAAAGAGATGAATGTGTGTACCTTATCCGAATCCATCATGTTTCTGTACACAGCAGCATCCTTGCAGCTCACGACGGAGACGAATCCTTGTGCCTATAGGTGTGGGGAGGGGGTCTAGGACAAGTAGACCAGACGAAAGAAAGAAAAGGGTAGAGAAAACAGAAAGGTAAAGAGGGGGAGAACACAATATTAACATTATCCATGTTATTAAGTTGCACAATATCATTGACCAATATGCCAACGTACCATAGTTACCTACTGACATTGTTTCATAGAATGCCAGCTTGAGGAAAATTCCAATCAACCTTATAAACTAAATATGAAATATGAAATGCTCCATTCTAGGAGAATGCCCAGTTTGGGCTGTAACTAAATCTAGGTTGAAACCTTACAACGAATTATTGGATAGATGTGGCAGCAGTGCTTACCCATATTTGGAAAAGCACGCCAACCCCATCAGATTTGCTTCAACCACATTCAATACCCCAACTGGGGTAGACACTAAGAAAACTTAACTGCAAAATCTGGGTCTAACCCAAAGATCAAGTATTGTCTCTGGAGTCCTTAGGAAGCGAGGTCTTTGTCAGCTTCCTTTTCAGCCTTTGTGATTTTGGCGTCAGGGCTATCTGCCACGCCGAGTCATCTGGCAGCGGATGCAATAGGGTCGCCGAATGGAAGGACTCCAGGTCCGGGTAGGCCTCCAGCTCAATCCCCAAGGACTCACATGCCTCTTTGATGTCTTGTGATGTTCTTGCTGAGATACCTTTGTCTCCATTTGTGATATGTACTCCAAACGGGAACAACCATCTAAAACGGACGCCCTTTTTTATCAATGCTTCAGTGAACGGTTTCAAGATCCTCCGCTTCCTGAGAGTGCTGGCCGATAAATCCTGGAAAAGTTTAATTTGTGAGCCTTCATACGAGATCTCCTGCGCCTCCCGCGCTCTGCGAAGAACTAAGTCTTTTGCTCGATAATCGAGGAAGCGACAGATCACATCTCGTGGAGTTTCCCCTTGAGAAGGCCTCGGACGCAATGCTCTGTGTACTCTCACCAGTTCGATTTCCTGCGGATCTGATTCATTAAGTAGTTCTTTGAATATCTCTTGTGTTGCTTTCCATAACGCCTCAAAGGCCACCGTTTCAGAAAGGCCTTTAACTCTTATGTTGTTACGACGTTCTCTGTTCTCATGATCTTCTAGCACCGTGTGAATTGTATGTAGTTGGATTTCATGGACTTTTAAAGAGTCTAGTACAGCGTTCGAACTTTGCGTCATGGCAACTTGCGAATTTTCCAATGTCTCAAGTCTGTGGCCTTGAAGTTTTAGGTCGTGTTTTATCTCTGCAAGTTCTTGTCCTATTGGCTCAAGAGCTTTAGACAATATACGTTTGATGAACGAACGAGTGACTAAGGCCTCTCTCGCTGTGCTGCCCGTGTCAGAGTCACTCTCCGGTTCAGAATCTGAATCTCCTAATGAGGTCAAATCACGAAGCTTGGATGGTTTAAGAGAATCTGACGGAACCGTTTGTTTTGTAAGAAAGTCATCCATGTCTGTTTGCGTAGTGGACCTTGTAGGTTTGGGCATGCTCTTTTGCGTTTTTACGCTGGATCTCCCCATCTTTGCAGTTATCTAAAGCAGAGAAGAATAGAGCAGTTTGAAGATTAGAATTCCTCTCGCTGGCTATGAATTTAGCTAATGTTCCATTTTATGCCCAATCTTATAAGTGATAAACAATGGAAAGAGATGTCGTTCTGGCTCTGGTCACTAGATGGCAGTCTATAACCTCTTTCTGCTGGTTTTCCAGAAAATCCTCTCTTATATTCGTACAGCTAGGTATAACATGGGTTAATTAGAAAGCAAATAAGGGGGGGATGAAAGATGTAGGGACAGCACTGGTGGGGGGGGAGCGCTTAATACAGATCTAAGGCTCCTTATATTACTCCCTTCTCTCCTCGCACCCCTCGGGTCAGACAGTCTCAGGCCCCCACTTGATTAATTGATTATCTCCTTTATTGCTACGGAGTTAGGGAGAATGACCATGCTCTCCTGGTCCTCTGTCCCCTGAATCAGACCCCTCTGCTTAAGACACTCCGTCACCTTGCTTCTGTTATTTCAATGTTACCTCAGCTCCAGGAGACGCTTGAATTCCTCAGATCTCTCTCACTGATTGCAGAGAGGGGAGGAGGCTGAAGCGTGCCGCTGCACGTCTATTCTAGGTCCCGGGCCGCGTGTCTTCTGCAAGCCCGACGGGACTATTTTCAATGCTGCGGCGTGATACACACTCTCTGTAGCCGTCCCCCAGCTATGAGAATAGTAGCGATTTTATGTGTCCTGGTCAGGGGGTTTCGCAATGGTACCTTATTTGCAGGGGAGGGTTAGCTCCGGGGTCTCTCTTATCTGACAGCCTTAGGTCAGGGGTGAAGTCCTCTACCCGAGGCGATGGTGCTGTTAGCAGTATATCCTTCCGCCACTCCGGCAATCTCCCGCCTGCAGGGCCACAGTTATATGAATCCCTTCTTTATCCCGAACGTGACTTGCCACCCAGGGTCTATGCGATCCAGTGGGGTCCTGGTTTGGGTTGTAATGCGGGGATGGTATAAAAAGAAGGCTCTGATGATATTAGAGCCCCTTTTGGTGCATTTGTCCGGGAGCTCAGGTTTCCTGCTTCTTGCTGTTTGTGTTCTTTGACATATGGGTGTGTCATGGCGTTTGTGCGGGACACAGGAGCTGTGCCTGCATGATACCCGCGGGGAGCTCGGCTTAAGTGATAACCCTATATGTGCAGGTTAATAGTGTTTTTTTCTGGTGACAGGTTTCCTTTAAAGAAAAAAAAAATGTATATATACAGTATATAAAGATTAAGGTCATAAACCTATAATAATAATATGACTACATCACAATGTGAGTTATAGTGATCCAAAATAAAAATGGGAAAAGAAAAGATTAGAACCCCAGCAAACTTACCTGGAGCAGCCAGTGCCAACCCCAGCAAACTTACCTGGAGCAGCCAGTGCCAGGCAGCGGCTGCCAAGGCAAACAGGATCATGCGGTGCATTAAAAGAGGTCTGGATACACATGATGAGAGCATTATACTTTCTCTGTACAAATCTCTGGTTAGACCGCACATAGAGTACTGTGTACAGTTTTGGGCACTGGTGCTCAGGAAGGATAATAATAATAATTTTTATTTATATAGCGCCAACATATTCCGCAGCACTTTACAATTAAGCGGGGACATGTACAGACAATAAATTCAATACAAGTTAAGACAATTCAAACAATGACATTAGGAGTGAGGTCCCTGCTCGCAAGCTTACAATCTACAAGGAAATGGGGGGACACAGTAGGTGAGAAATGCTTGTTAATTCAGGTCTGGCAATTATAATAGGGATTTTCATATAAAGCTGCATGATCCGGTCATCAGCCCGTGTGTTTAAGTGCAATAGACAAGTATCAAGTGCAGTTATCATGTGCATGAAGGGTGTGGAGACAGATGAATAGTAGGGTGCAGATTCAGAATAATATTTGGAAGGAGGGAACAGGGCAAAGTTAGCTTGCTGAGTAGTTGATGTGATAGGCTTCTTTGAAGGATATAATGGAACTAGAGTGGGTACAAAGGAGGGCAACAAAATTAATAAGGGGGATGGGGGAACTACAATACCCAGAGAGATTAGCAAAATTAGGATTGCCATATATACTCGAGTATAAGCCGACCCCTCTAATTTTGCCACAAAAAACTGGGAAAACTTATTGACTCGTGTACAAGCCAAAGGTGGGAAATGCTCCATAGATTATTCCCCCATATGGTGTCCCCAGAAGAAGCTCCATAGATTATTCCCCCATATGCTGACCCCATAAGAAGCTCCTTAGATTATTCCCCCATATGCTGACCCCATAAGAAGCTCCTTAGATTATTCCCCCATATGTTGACCCCATAAGAAGCTCCTTAGATTATTCCCCCATATGCTGACCCCATAAGAAGCTCCTTAGATTATTCCCCCATGTGCTGCTGCTGCATGTAAAAATAAAAAAAATGACATACCTCTCCGTCGCTGGGTGTCAGATACTCACCTGTCCTACGTCCATGGCTGCTTGCTGCTGTCTGGCACGTCACTGGTCAGTGACGTTCAGACTTCAGGGGGCACGGCGCGCACTAGTCACGTCACCACGCCCTCTGCTGTCTGAAGTACTGACCGATGACAGACAGCAGCAAGCAGCCATGGACGCAGGACAGGTGAGTATCGCTATACTTACCCGTCCTGACGCTGTCTCTTGAGCCCCCAGCTTCTCCGTGCTCTCTCTTCCTGCCTGGAAGCCTACATAGAATATCGGAGTCAAACAAACCCAGCAAAAACTACTTTTCAAAGTCAAATCGATAAAAAATTCATTTTTATTACACATTTCTTGCAAAAAATAGATTAAACAAAATGAGTCAATATCAAGGGGGAGACGTATTTAGAGAGACAAATCAGGTGCAAGGTAAAAACACCAATCAATATAAAACCCCTAAAAGAAGGGGAAAAGATTGTCACACCCTAATTAGGACACAGGAGAGGGTGAAATGGGGGTAGATTATCATATATAAACATTTATGTATGGTACACCTTCACTTGTCTGGGAACAACACCTACCAAAGTCGCTAATAGTTCAAAAAGTAAAGGCAAAATTATAACCCTAAGTTGTTCACTCACAAGGAAGGTGAAAAGAGTGATAGTCTTGTACCTATACTCCCATTATGGTAACCACTCACCTACTGACCATAATCAGGGAACCGCTAAAGTGCTATTGATAGTGCAGTATTGTAACGTCACCTTACCCATATAGGGTCCTGAGGAGCCTCTCTGCTGCCCGGCGCGTTTCGCCCTACTGGGCTTCCTCGGGGGGCTGTGTGGATGTACTATTAAGCCACCTGTATGCTTTTATAGGGGAGTAGGAAATTTGCAAATGGCGCGCGCCATCTTTGAAAAGCCGCGCATGCGCAGAAGCTCTCCCGAGTCCCGTCACGTCACTACCGGTCCTCCTGGAAACCGGCGTGCGTCATCGCAGTGGCTGTTGCCATGACTGCGTGTACACACAACGGGACCGTATGGAAGACTGCAGCGGCGCGACAGGACACTCATGCGCATGCGTGGAACACCAAACCGGACTCCTCTGCACAATAATAGAACAGGTATAAACATCTATTGACCATTCAAAACAGTTTTTCAAATCACATAATGTAAAAAAATATATATAAATACATTCCAACATGAATGGTGCATAGCTATCTATTTTGACACATAATGGAGAGCACTATATTCACAATTATTATTAATCATCCATTTAAAGTACAAAAAGTAGATATGCCAAAAAGACAAAAAACTCTCATAAATAATTATTGCAATAAGGATCAGTTATCTCCAGAGTTATGCGCACGTCCTCCTTCACTTTCTTGCAAATCTTCACTCCCTGATGTAAATATTCGTGAAGCAATTTTAAAGCATGTAGAAGGATAAAGACCTCGTAAAAAGACAAATAAAACAAAAAGATTAAAATATGAACATACAAAAAAATACAGGTAAAATAGAATAAAAATGAGAAAAAAAGAGAATCATTTAGAGGAAAGGCGTAAATGACAGCTGCTCATTAAGACCTGCTGGGGACATTGTGCCTAGGGTCACAATCCACCGGCACTCAAGCTGTGCCAATACCTTTTTGTAATTGCCCCCTCTGGCTCCACAATGAATGCGGTCTATGCCGCGAACCGAGAAGCCAGTTGGGTTTGAATTATGGCACAGCCTGAAGTGCCTAGGGATTGTTTTTAAAACAGAAACATCTTGTACTTCCTTTGCCGCCACTATGTCCCTCACATGTTCGCGTGTGCGAACACGGAGTTCGCGAGATGTTAAGCCCACATAGATTAGCTTACACGGGCATAGTGCATAATACACCACATATCTTGTACTGCACGATATATATGATAGGATTTGATATTCATTCAAACCATCTGCTGAAGAAAATGCGGTTGCTCGGCAAATGTTTGCACAGGCTCGACATGAGCCACAAGGAAAACAACCCCATTTTTTCTTTGGTTGCTGTGACCCAAACAAGCCCGATGAAGGGGTTGCCACATAGTGACTCCGTACCAACAGGTCTTTAAGGTTTTTACCCCTTCTAGCTGTCATTAGTGGATTAGAAGGTAAAACCTCATTCAAACACGGATCGGTCTGGAGAACAGACCAGTGCCTCTGCAAAATCTGGCGCATATTATCCCACTGGTTATTAAAAGTGGAAATATATCTTAGGACAAAGTCCTTTTTACCATATATTTTAGTACGGCCAGACCCCACAAGCAATTGGTCACGGGGCGTAGCCCGAGCTCGGCGATACCCTTTTTTAATACACCGATTACTGTATCCACACTCGCTGAATCTGGAAGCAACCAGTTTCTTTCTGAGTACAAGTAATTATGAATCCACATTATGCTCGCTGATTCTGGAGCTCCTTGAATTTATTTTGACTCACAACTTTTTTATTTTTAAAGACCGGGTTTTTTTGCAGCAGCGCAGCACTGCGATGGGCGCGGCTTGTGCCCCGTCCTATGCTAACCTCTTCCTGGGCCACTGGGAGAGGGGCATTTTTGGGGGCGGGGTGCAGGCCGCGACCCATGCGCAGTGCTGGTTTCGATTTATTGATGACATTTTTATTATTTGGCAAGGGAGCGAGTCTGGTTTCCTGAACTTCATCGGTGAACTGAATAAAAATAATTTAAATATTAAATTAACATATAAGATCAACCCTAAAGTAATAGATTTTTTGGACATTAAAATAATGGTGGATGATGAGGGCAGAATACAGACCGATGTCTTCCGTAAGGAGACATCGGTCAATTCATTGTTACACGCTACATCTGCCCATACATCATCCACCATTCAAGCAGTGCCCATTGGGCAATTTTTAAGAATGAAAAGGGTATGTTCTACCGATGGGGCTTTCAGGGACCAGGCTCGTGACCTGAGCTCCAGATTCAGCGAGCGTGGATACAGTAATCGGTGTATTAAAAAAGGGTATCGCCGAGCTCGGGCTACGCCCCGTGACCAATTGCTTGTGGGGTCTGGCCGTACTAAAATATATGGTAAAAAGGACTTTGTCCTAAGATATATTTCCACTTTTAATAACCAGTGGGATAATATGCGCCAGATTTTGCAGAGGCACTGGTCTGTTCTCCAGACCGATCCGTGTTTGAATGAGGTTTTACCTTCTAATCCACTAATGACAGCTAGAAGGGGTAAAAACCTTAAAGACCTGTTGGTACGGAGTCACTATGTGGCAACCCCTTCATCGGGCTTGTTTGGGTCACAGCAACCAAAGAAAAAATGGGGTTGTTTTCCTTGTGGCTCATGTCGAGCCTGTGCAAACATTTGCCGAGCAACCGCATTTTCTTCAGCAGATGGTTTGAATGAATATCAAATCCTATCATATATATCGTGCAGTACAAGATATGTGGTGTATTATGCACTATGCCCGTGTAAGCTAATCTATGTGGGCTTAACATCTCGCGAACTCCGTGTTCGCACACGCGAACATGTGAGGGACATAGTGGCAGCAAAGGAAGTACAAGATGTTTCTGTTTTAAAAACAATCCCTAGGCACTTCAGGCTGTGCCATAATTCAAACCCAACTGGCTTCTCGGTTCGCGGCATAGACCGCATTCATTGTGGAGCCAGAGGGGGCAATTACAAAAAGGTATTGGCACAGCTTGAGTGCCGGTGGATTGTGACCCTAGGCACAATGTCCCCAGCAGGTCTTAATGAGCAGCTGTCATTTACGCCTTTCCTCTAAATGATTCTCTTTTTTTCTCGTTTTTATTCTATTTTACCTGTATTTTTTTGTATGTTCATATTTTAATCTTTTTGTTTTATTTGTCTTTTTACGAGGTCTTTATCCTTCTACATGCTTTAAAATTGCTTCACGAATATTTACATCAGGGAGTGAAGATTTGCAAGAAAGTGAAGGAGGACGTGCGCATAACTCTGGAGATAACTGATCCTTATTGCAATAATTATTTATGAGAGTTTTTTGTCTTTTTGGCATATCTACTTTTTGTACTTTAAATGGATGATTAATAATAATTGTGAATATAGTGCTCTCCATTATGTGTCAAAATAGATAGCTATGCACCATTCATGTTGGAATGTATTTATATATATTTTTTTACATTATCTGATTTGAAAAACTGTTTTGAATGGTCAATAGATGTTTATACCTGTTCTATTATTGTGCAGAGGAGTCCGGTTTGGTGTTCCACGCATGCGCATGAGTGTCCTGTCGCGCCGCTGCAGTCTTCCATACGGTCCCGTTGTGTGTACACGCAGTCATGGCAACAGCCACTGCGATGACGCACGCCGGTTTCCGGGAGGACCGGTAGTGACGTGACGGGACTCGGGAGAGCTTCTGCGCATGCGCGGCTTTTCAAAGATGGCGCGCGCCATTTGCAAATTTCCTACTCCCCTATAAAAGCATACAGGTGGCTTAATAGTACATCCACACAGCCCCCCGAGGAAGCCCAGTAGGGCGAAACGCGTCGGGCAGCAGAGAGGCTCCTCAGGACCCTATATGGGTAAGGTGACGTTACAATACTGCACTATCAATAGCACTTTAGCGGTTCCCTGATTATGGTCAGTAGGTGAGTGGTTACCATAATGGGAGTATAGGTACAAGACTATCACTCTTTTCACCTTCCTTGTGAGTGAACAACTTAGGGTTATAATTTTGCCTTTACTTTTTGAACTATTAGCGACTTTGGTAGGTGTTGTTCCCAGACAAGTGAAGGTGTACCATACATAAATGTTTATATATGATAATCTACCCCCATTTCACCCTCGCCTGTGTCCTAATTAGGGTGTGACAATCTTTTCCCCTTCTTTTAGGGGTTTTATATTGATTGGTGTTTTTACCTTGCACCTGATTTGTCTCTCTAAATACGTCTCCACCTTGATATTGACTCATTTTGTTTAATCTATTTTTTGCAAGAAATGTGTAATAAAAATGAATTTTTTATCGATTTGACTTTGAAAAGTAGTTTTTGCTGGGTTTATTTGACTCCGATATTCTATGTAGGCTTCCATGTTATGGGGAGTTACCCATTAATTTTGATGTTTTGAATAACATCACTTTTTGGCAGGTATGAGCATAATTGTGTTCCTCTCTCTTCCTGCCTTCAGCGGTCACGTGATACCGCTAATTAAACCTCATGAATATGCGCATATTCATGAGTTTTAATGAGCGGTACCACGTGACCTCTGAAGGCAGGAAGAGAGAGCGCGGAGAAGCTGGGGGCTCAAGAGACAGCGTCAGGACGGGTAAGTATGACAACAAATATATCGTGGCACTACTGCGTTGGTGCACAAAAGAAGGTTCCCACACCAGTATAAATAATATGATAAATTTTTGGCACTCAACTTGTTGCAAAGTGAAGATTTTTATTTGCAGTCTCAATAATTGGACGTTTCGGCTTTCACAAACAAGCCTTCATCAGTAAGCTGCAAACCAGATACAAATGTACAGTACAAGTCAAAGGCTACATAGTGTACAATTAATTAAGATAACATACAGTGGATAACACAATGTATTCATAGTAGTGCACTAGTGATGGATGGGACGGGTTGAGGTATAGGGGAAAAGGGGAAAAGAAATTTTTTAGGAGAAAAAATGAAGGGAAGGAAAAAAGGGGGGAAGGTATATAACCTACCCAGACTGCTCTCTTGAATAGATCTGCAATGTATCTAGAGTGACAGAGAAGAGAGTACGTATATAGTATATGTAATACAATGATTGTACTAAATTAGTAAAAGGAATCAATGATCCGTCACTACTCACTCAATAATAAGATACCACTATGATAATGGTGTGAATGGTCTGATCCGTGTTAAGAATGATTCTCGTTCATCTTAAAAGAAAGAGGGTTGTGACTATAACGGAAGACTAACATGTAAATGTACCATGTTTTTATGATAAATGCCAATGAAGTATTATAGATACCAACCGATAAAGATTTGTAACTGGAGTAATCTGTAAAGATACCATAAAGAATCCTATATGAGGGGTCTGTAGATCACAAAAAACAAAGAACTTTCACTCAATGTATTGGAGAGTTAAAATTGACAATAAGCCACCAATAGATTTACTCACTTAGTGTCAGATTAGGAATCGCCTGTAAGTTTCTACTCCATAGAGAACCCTCACCACGCTGTGTGATGTAGCTGTTAAACAGAAATGTATAGTGTATGAGGGGTTAAGTACCGCTACAGAAAAATGTCTATATATAGATGTCCAGTCAGAAGTGGGCTTACCGTTGGTGGGTGGCGGCGTGATGTGCCAAGAGGAACGTGGTATCCACCGCTTGTAGCCAGGGTGCCCATAGCGTGCACCGTGGATTTTAAATAGACGGTGGGCGGGACATCATTAGATTGACTGGACCGCGTCACCGGAAGTGACGTTGGCGTCCATTTGAATGCGCTGATAGGCTTAGTGAGATGAAGGGGCGTGTTGTGGGAGGTGGCGCTGAGATGCTCGTCATTCCACTGAATGTACACAAGCGATTGTGCTTCCTATGTTGTAGCGCAGGGCGGATGTTTGTAAAAAGTAGAGATTAATTGAATGTGCATGTGGTATTACATATGAATGCGGTTATATCTAAAAAAGACGGGCAAAGCAAATGATTATGTGAATGTGAACAGTATGTAGATTGGGCAATCTATCTTTAGCTATTTAGACCAATGCAGGAAAAAAATTTTTTGTTCTGTAATATCCTACATAAGAGTGAGTGCAAAATATCTCAATTGGTGTTCCAAAACAAGAGAGATTCTAATGGATGAAAAATAGAAAATAGCTTAAAAACTATAATGTGTAAAAAAATTTAGCTTGAAGGAGGCAGGAGGGGGAAGTCCTAGGGAGTAACAAAGACAATCGGTGACATTTGCATGTAGTTCAGTATTGACGACTCTGCAAGATCAAAATAATGCGTTAGAGTGAGGCAAGAATGACATGACTTGATTACAAAACACATTGCCATATATGTGTTTATTAAATCCCAAGACTATATGACTATATGTTCACAAATATCTTATATGAAGGACAGTAGATCATAGTCCCTATTGAGGCCCTTAGGTGCTAAAGTATGTAATTCATGTATCTAAAAGGCCTCTCTTCTCTTAAGGAGTTGGATACGGTTGCCACCTCTCCGTGGAGAGGGCACATGTTCTATAACACAAAATTTTAATTGAGGAATGGTATGGCCTGCCGTAATAAAGTGATGTGGTACCGGTAATAGTGTATTTCCACACCTGATGGTAGATTTATGTTTACTTACGCGGTCCCTGATGGACTGGGTAGTTTCACCAATGTATAGTAGACCGCAAGGGCATTTGATCAGGTAGACCACATTTGATGTGTCGCAAGTGGAGAAGTCCTTAATTTGGTAACGTTTCCCAGAGTGGGGATGATGGAAATAATCTCCCTTGAGTACATTATTACATTGATTACAATGTAAACACGGGTAAGTACCTGTTTTGGCTGTGGAAAGGAATCTTTGTGTAGTTAATCTTACTCCTGAGCCTATGTCTGCTTTGATTAAGGTGTCCCTAATGTTTTTGGGGCGTTTGTAGCACGGTAAAAAATTCTGTTGGAATTCTGTAACCTCCGGATGAGCTTCCTTTAGAATGCCCCAATGTCTACGTATGGAGTGATGTAAGATCTGCACGTATGGATGATATGTGTGGACAAAGGGTAGACGTCCTGAGACCCCACTACAGTGCCGGATCGGGGGTTGTCGTGCTTGATCAAGTAGATCTGAAGGGTAGCCCCTTGTGCGAAACTTATTATGCATCTCATTCAGTCTGATATTGCTGGTTGTCGGATCAGAGACAATCCGTTCGACCCTCTTGAATTGTGATACAGGTATGGATCTTTTGGTGGAGGGGGATGTAGGCTCTTGTAGTGTAACAGACTGTTACGGTCTGTGGTTTTAACATATAAGTCAGTGCTCAAATATCCCTCCGTGCTCTTAGTGATCCTCGTATCCAAAAAACTGACTGTGTGTTCGTCTCTGGTCATAGTAAAAGTTAGGCCTGGCCAGGCCATATTCAATTTTTTGAAAAATGTGTCTAATGTGTCAGCCGGCCCCATCCAGATGCAAAAAATGTCATCAATGAATCTCTTCCACAATTTACAGTGGGTTTTGAAGGAGGGGTCTGGGTAAACAATATCTTCTTTGAATGTTGCCATAAACGTGTTCGCATAGGGGGGCGCGACATTATACCCCATCGCGGTCCCTTTGGTCTGTAGATAGAATGTGTCCCCAAAAAGAAAGTAATTTTTAGTAAGTACAAGGGTTAGTAATTCAATGCAAAATTCTATCATATTACTATCCATCTCGGATTTAGACAAGCGTCTCTTGACGCAATCAATACCCAATTCATGTGGAATTGATGTGTACAGATCTTTAACATCGAAGGACACAAGAAAAGAGTCCCCGGGGACTGGACCTAAATCACGTAGGACTTTGAGGAAATCACCTGTATCTAATAAAAAAGAAGGTGCTTGTCTCGTAAGAGGGGTCAGAATTTTTTCCAATAGAATGGATAGTGGCAATAGGATGGAGTCAGTTGAGGCTACTATTGGTCGGCCAGGGGGACAGTCTAATCTCTTGTGAATCTTGGGAAGAGTATAGAATACTGGAGTGATGGGATCAGTTTTAATCAAAAAGTCATGTGTTTTCATGTCAATTATACCCCGTGTGGTGTAGTCTGTAACTACTAAATTTATACAGTCTCTAATATTCGAGTATATACGGTATTTAGTCTAGAAAAAAGACGACTGAGGGGCGATCTAATAGCCATGTATATAAGGGGACAATACAAATATCTCACCGAGGATCTGTTTATACCAAAGAAGGTGACGGTCACAAGGGGGGCATTCTCTGCGTCTGGAGGAGAAAAGGTTTTTCCACCAACATAGAAGAGGATTCTTTACTGTTAGGGCAGTGAGAATCTGGAATTCCCTGCCTGAGGAGGTGGTGATGGCGAACTCAGTCGAAGAGTTCAAGAGAGGCCTGGATGTCTTCCTGGAGCGTAACAATATTGTATCCTACAGTTATTGTTAGGTTCTTTAGAAGGACGTAGATCTTGGGATTTATTCTGACAGAATTTTATAGGCTGAACTGGATGGATTAAGGCCTCTTTCACACTTCCGTTTTTTACAATCAGTCAAAATCTGCCAGGTTTTGAAAAAAACGGATCCGCAATTTTTTTTTTGCGGATCCGTTTTTTTCCCCATTGACTTCCATTATCGGCGGATTTTGACAGATTGCCGTCCGTTGCATCCATTTTTGTGAGGATCCGCCATAATGTTGCTGTCCGTTAACATCCTCAAAGATTTCCAAACGGAGCTTGCAACGTTTTTTTGGCCGGCGGATCCTCCAGACACTGATATAACCCGAAATTCTGTCTGGGTGCCGGACAAAAAAAAATTCTCTCCCTCTCCTCTCCTCTTCTCTCCTCTTCTCTCCTCTTCTCTCCTCTCCTCTTCTCTCCTCTCCTCTTCTCTCCTCTTCTCTTCTCTCCTCTTCTCTTCTCTCCTCTTCTCTTCTCTCCTCTTCTCTTCTCTTCTCTCCTCTTCTTTCCTCTTCTCTCCTCTTCTCTTCTCTTCTCTTCTCTCCTCTTCTCTCCTCTCCCGGCCAGCGTTCCTTTAAATTTCCTCATTTTGCAGATCCGTCAAAAAGCGGATCCTGTGGCATCCATTCACATCAGTTAAGAACGGATCCGCTTCTCCACCTTTTTGGTGGATTGTAACTGACACAAAAAACTGAAGTGTGAAAGAGGCCTAATTAGTCTTTTTTCGGCCTTACTAACTATGTTACTATGTTAATGAGCGGAACGCAGTGTAGGAAGTGAGAGCATACTTGTGTGCACTCAGCATGAGGAATAGCCAAACATATAGGAAGTAGAAAGATTGAAACATAGGGGAGAAAGATTGAAACAGAGAACTACTTACTGTTCAATTTACAAGATTTTAAAATAAGAATGTGGTAAGTTAAAGGGAACCTGTCAGCAGGATTGTGCTCAGTAAACTACAGACAGTGTCAGGTTGGCGCCATTATACTGATTACAATAATTCCTTGGGTGATGAAATCTGTCTTGTGGTTGTTGTTTAATCTTTACTTGTAGTTTGCAGCTAAAGAGATTCTTGCGCTTCGGGGCTGTTGGGTTCTTTATGTAGTGCTTGCTCTGCTTACATATTCATCTGATTGGGCTTATGACAGGACACTGATCCCTCAGTGACCTACCCCTTATTTTACATACTGTATATCTATTTAAAAAAATGACCTTCATCATGCAGACGCTAGCGCAGTAGCATGGTAGATCTATAATATCCATATTGTCAGTTGATTTTATGATATAAATTTCTTGAGAAAAAAAAAATTATTTTAATCAAAATGGCGCAGTAGCTTAATTCAGAATGCGCTAGATGCTACTGCGCCATTTTGATGGAGCCAAATTTTTTTTCTTCTCTAACAAAATGGCAGCAGCGGCACCTGGGCAGTAGCATCTATCTAGTTCAGAATTATGCTACCGCGCAGGTGCCGCCATCTTGATTTAAATATCTATTTTTTTCCCTTAAGAAATTTATATGACAAAATCAAGTGAAAATATGGATATTATCAATCGTATCATGCTACAGCGCAGGTGCCGCCACTGCCGCCTGCTTGATAAATGTTTTTTTTTTTTTCAAACAATAAGAAATGCAGTATGTCACATAGGGGGCAAGTCACTGAGGGATCAGTGACCTGTCAATAGCCATGAGGATGAATATGTAAGCACAGCACCACATAAAACCACGCCCACAGCCCCGCCCCAAAGCATGAGAATCTCATTAACTGAAAACTGCAAATAAAGATTAAACAACAACCACTAGATGGATTTCTTCACCTCAGGTATCATTTTAATTAGTATAACAGTGCGAACCGGACAGTGACTGTAGGTTACTCAGCACTCAGGTTACTATCCTGCTGACAGGTTGCCTTTAAAAACATATGGAAGAACATATAAAAAAGAACATCTTCATTTAATGTGTTTTATTTATGGTTCTCACTAAGAATAGAGGACAATATTACTATGCCCAATTGTGCTAAAACAATTGAGAAGATTGGTATCTAATTAATAATAATAAGATTTGAAAGCTTGGTGTAGATACAAACATGCCAATATTAAGAATAATTATGTGAAAAAACCGGATTATATCTTAATTACTCAGATGACTATTTATGGCAAACCAAGAAGAATAGTCTATTATCTATACTTTTGCTGGTGAAAAGGCCCCATGTCACATAGTGAGATCACTAGCGAGATCGCTAATGCGTCACTGATTTTGCCTGCGATCTCGCTACATGTGATATGCAGAAGCAACCGCCCCCCCCCCCCCCCGCTGGATATCACTGGTCGTGCAGGAATGTCCTGGGTTGTTTTTTCGTTGTCGGCGTCCCGCTGGCCAGCATGCATCGCTGTGTTTGATCGCTGGATCGTTGCGTCGCTGAAGAGATCTGCCTGTTTGGCAGCTTACTAGCGATCATTTAGCGACGCACCAGCAATCCCTACCAGGTCGTATCCTTGTCAGGATCGCTGGTGCGTCGCTAAGTGAAACGGGACCTTAAGTCTGTAATAGTGACTTGTAAGCTGATATTTGATATAACATGGTGTGCACTTATCTTGGAGTCCTGGGTTCGAATCCCACCTAGAACAACATCTGCAAGGAGTTTGTATGTTCTCCCCGTGTTTGCGTGGGTTTCCTCCGGGCACTCCTGTTCCTCCCACACTCTAAAGACATAGTGATAGGGAATTTAGATTGTGAGTCCCATCGGGGACAGAGATGATAATGTGTACAAACTGTAAAGCACTGCGGAATATGTTAGCGCTATATAAAAAATAAAGATTATTATTATTATCTTTGACTAGTGATGTTTGCTGATATGCTAATTATGCATTGTATAATGGAGCCAGTTTGTTGACTTGGAAAGCAAATTGGAAAAACTATGCAAATAGATTAAATAATCAAGTAATGCTACTTGATCTCATCACCATTGTTCCACTTATCTTGATGCTGGACTGAAGGACACTTGTTAAATCTAAAAATAGTTTACATGCCTCGGCATAAAGAGACTCAGAGACGGAGAGAGAGATTCTGCCAATCTGCCAAGACATCCATACATTCAAAGGACCAGAGACAAGACAGCAGCCATTTTACATCATGGCTCCATCACAAGGGACACAACCTAGGGATTTTTGGCCCCAGTTGGAAGAATACAGATCTGCTCCATCGACCATCGCTGAACCATGGATACATTTGGAGAAGCCAAGTTGTGATCCTCTGATCAAATGGCCTTGTGCCTTGTATAGACTCAATGGACTGTGATCTTCCTATGCTTGCCGTCATCTCCTCTCTGTGTGCATACCACAGGTGGGGTAGCCGACCCTGGGAGCTCTGACATAACGTCTGCCATTATCCCAGCAGGTCAGCGGATGGGTGAGACTCTGTAATGTGCACCATCTTGGGGGTATTTTGCTGGGACTGTTCTATGTGTTATCTGCCTGTTTTGTGGTTCAATAAAGTATTGCCACACTGTTTTACCTGCACCCGGTGATGTCTGAGTAGCATTATGCCCACGTTAAAGGGAGAGCAGGCGTTCGGCATGACGATCCCTGGTCCATGCGGTTTCGGCTAGCGGACCTGGACGCCCGCCAACCCCCCGTGTCTCCACAAATTACATATCAAATATTTACATTAAAAAATATTGTTATTAATATAAAATGCAGTGTAATAAAAACCTAACCCCACAGGTTCACAATAGTTTATGGTGGTAGAGGGAGAACTAATTAAAAATGTCAGAGGACTAAGGGGTAACGTTTCTCCTTTCGGAGAGTAATATACCAGCTCTGGCATGCCAAGGTAAGGAGGATTATTGACTGTGCAAGCTCCTTGGAGAAATTTAATATGCAAATTGAAAATATGCAAATTGCCTCTTCAGAGAGGAAGAGGACTTGAACTGTATAGCGCCACCTGTTGGAAGCAGCAATCCTAAAAGTCACTATCGACCCTTTAACGGGCTTTGAAATGTGACTTAGGATAAAAGTCAAATCTTTTATCCTAATTCACATTTCAAGTCCTTCTTCCTCTCTGAAGAGACAATTTGCATATTAAAAATGTCAGTGATTTCGTTAAAACCAAATGGCTTGAGGGTATTTTATTAATAAAGACAAAAAAATATTGTCTATTTAATTGTTATATGTGGTTATTAATGCTGATAAGTACAGTATACACTCATTTGGGATAATATGCAACATTTTATAATTTTTTTTATGAACCAGGAACATCATAAGCCATGCAGTAAAAAACTTTTTACGATGTTTGATCTGTGGGTGCTTAGTTTGCATTGTTGTACACATACTATTTTGTGCAAGGACGTTGTATCACATAAGTAACATCACTAGTTTTGCAGGTAAGAAGGAATTCTATAGAAAAAAAATCACGTATCCTTTTGTTGGCTGCACTAAAAATAGCAATTACATTGAATTTATACCTATTGAATGTGAGTATTATTGTTTTACAAAAAAGCATTTATCAACTAATGTTCTTTGTATCTTTGAAGGCTAGTCAGAATAGTTCTGTTTAGGGAATCGTCTGCGTAAAATGTCAGCTTGCGCCAAAAAATCCAAATGTAACGTACAATTTTTTTCAGATTCTCTTGAATTGATTCACAGGTATATTTCTTAGACATTTATGGTAATGTCTAACATTATAGTGAATATAGATATTAAGATCTACATTTTTAAAAATGTTTTTTAGTATAAATAGATTGATTCAAGTAAAAAATGGCGATATCCAGAAAATCTATGGAATATGTATTATGGCTGGAAGAGAAAGAAGTGCCCCAGCTCTTGTTATTGAGGCTATCAATGATGGACTCTATACTATCCTGGGAGTTGTCCTGTTATGATTGGGTCACCGAGGAGGAAAACAAGACCAAGCTAAGTCACAGAAAACCGGAGAGGTTGATAACTACGCGGATTACAGACCACTGATCCTAACTACAAAACTAACAGCAGCCGTGGAGCGCACCTACGATGATTCTAGACATCTCGTCACAGCCGGAGGACTAAATAAGCCTAAAGCAAGAAAAGGGGAAATCTAAACTGCCCCAGAGCAGACCCAAAAGGAATAGACAGCCACCCACACATGTATTGACGGTGAGACAAGATGTAAACACAAACACAGGTAGGAAAATAGGCTGAGCAAATGATGGGGCCCACACTAACTAGGAAGGACAGGAAAGGAAAGATACTGTCTGCAATCACGCCAAAAAACCCTGCAAAAATGTCCAACACTTCTGATAGCAAAAAACTCCTGAAGTCACTAGACTTCTCCCACTATATCAGCACTCTGGCATATTCTGAGAACAGAGCAAAAAGAGGCCAATCTAATAAGGGACAAAAATCAAACTGGCACATATAGTGACATAAGAATGGAAATTCAGCACAGCCCCAGCCCCAGCAAAAAACTGAATAGACCAAACCAAAACAAATGTGAACATTAGCAAAGACAACTTAGCTTGAGAAGGCAGGAACTGAGCTGGAAACTAAGACCTCAGGAGGCAGGAAAAAATCACCAGCATGGGAATAGGGAGTCGGCTGTCTTAAATTCAGTCTGAGACTCCAGATGTCCAATCCTCTTCCTCAGTCTATTTCCTCCAGTTACTCATTATCAGGTGGCAGGTCTCTCTTAATTAGATCAGCTTCATTACCTCCTGCCACCACCAGAGGGAGCCCAGAAAGAGAACTCACAACTCCTCTGTCAGCACAACCAGCTCCCTCACCAGGAACCAAAGGCAGACCAGAAAATGAGTTCACAACATTGTCTCATATAAAGAACATGTCGTGAATAAACAGTTTATACAGAACTATATTTTTGGCTAATGGGTTATTAGAAATAAAGGCTTATTCAAACAATTCCTTAAAGTGATTTGCATATGTCGGTGCTACCCTTTAGCCCATCGCTGTCCCACACATTTGATGAAATAATTTTCTCAGAAAAGGGAAGCAATTATTTTTTAGAATGAAGGACAACCCTGACACAATAAATTCTATTTTGATAGGCTGAAAGTCTTGAATCTCTTGATAAAAATTCCTGAAAACACAGTAATCAAAAGTTGTGTTCAGTATTTGAATATAAGGCAGATACATCCATTGCCATAAATATATAAGAGTTATGCCACTCAATATAATGAACGATGTTAATGAGATGTGTTGAGATTTTAATATAGCTAGGTAGCTGTAGGACTTCAAACTTCATCACCTAGTCAATGTAAAAGGACAGGTTACTGGTGAGGGACCCTATGCCCAAAATGATGGGTCGGCCTGGAGGGATTTGTAAGGCTTTTGTGGATTTTTGGTAAATGATAATCAAAAGGAATTGTAGGGAATCTATTAATTAGACAATTCTTTTCTTTTTTATTTAGATTATTTTTAGCTGCTGCTTTATCAATTAAAGCATTATATTGGCAAATGATATGTGGAAAATGATTGGAATAAATTTTCTGATAATATTCAGAATATTCAGAATCATACAGAATCTTATCAGCTTCCTTGCAGTAACTTGAAACATTTTGGCTCACTATCCCACATCCCCCCCTTGTCAGCAGATCTGATTACAATGTCAGTGTTATGGAGGGATTTTGGGGCATTGCTCTTGTATTGTAAGTAGTTAGATTTTTTGTAGGAAGATTGTGTGAAGGTAGTGAGGATTTGAATTTGTTTTGTACTAAATTACTAAAAGTGTTGATATATTGACCTTTACCTTCAATGACACAGAAGGAGGATTTGTGGTCTAGTTCTGCATGGAGATTCAGATAATTGTTAAATAATTGAGCAGGTGCAAGATTTTTATTCTTATTAATAAGGAAATGGCGTTAAGTGTCAGTTTCCAAATAAAGGATTGGAAGTCCAAAATACATCAAAATCTTTGGTTTTATAGGTGGATCAAGAACATAATCATTTTGACCGAATTAAAGTTTCATTTTCTGTGAGCTGGTTGTCAGACAAATTAAAAATGCAGGTAATGGTGGAATGATTTATTAGTTCAGAATGATAGGTATTGGAGTCTGTCCCTTTTTGTTGCTTTTTTAACAGCTCTGGAGCCTCTATAAGACTTTTTCTTTTTCTTGATTTCGGTGAATAAAAGTTGGATATTAATCCTTTTTTGGGGGACAGTACTTAGGGTAAAAAAGGAACTGAAGTGGTATTGTCATTTCCAGTATTGTTAATGGTTATAATGTTTTCCTGTGAGGGGAATGTATCCTAAGGAGAGGTATCATGAACAGGGAGATCAAGTAAATCAATAGATATGGGAGATTGGATGCTGTAAAATAGTGCCTGTATCGAGAGGTGGCGAAAGGGAGTTTATAGAGATCTGGGATTTTCTCCTTTCCTTATTGATCTTATCAATTTATTTTGTAATAGCCTCAATGTGCTTTTTGACATCCAAAAAAGGAGGTGAATTTAGGTGTAATAGGGGGATTTCCAGGACATGGGACCATGGGAGGTTTATCTATAGAAAAAAACTCTTCTCACTGTTGTTGGCCTGAACATAATTATTTTTTTTTTTTTGTATGGAATTAGTTTGATAGATCATTTGTATTACCAGTAAGGTTATTGTTTTGGGTTGATCATTTACCACAATTGTTTTGGTGTTCAATGTGACCATGGTATAGTTTTTTGGACTTTCTAATAGTTGTGTCATGCATTAGTTTTAAAGTAGAGGGGGTCACCATAGAATTAATTTTCTTGAAATTTGGGTGTGATTCAAAGTATAAAAGTGAATTTTCGAGAGTATATACTTTTTCTACATCATTTTCACATAACTTAGATCTTTTCTTATATAGGCATAGTAACTAAGGATGAGTGAACCCAAACTATAAAGTTAGGGGTTCGTACCGAACACCTAGTGTCCAGTACTGAACTCCGAACATAGACTTTTTACCGGAAATCCGTTTTACTGTCCAGGTTTGGTGCTGAATAAAGTTTGTTGAAAGCTTGCAGCACAGCCAATCAACAATCTTTTGGGCTGTGGTCACTTCCAGAGCCATCACAGCCATGTCAAGAATTTTTGGATCATGGTTGTCATCACCATTCTGCTCTGATTAGCATAGGGACAGAAAGCAGTTTGAGTGAGGGACAGTGTTAGGTTCTGTGTGTGCACTCTGCAAGAAAACCTCTGTGTGTGTGTTCTGCACGCATCTCTGTGTGAAGACTGTGCCAAAAAGCCTATGTGTGTGTAAGGAAGTTGGACTGACGGACAGACCTGCCTGTAGTGAGAGGCGAGGGGTAGCGCAGTGTAGGTGTGAAAGCGCTGAGATAAAGAGAAAGGGTGCCGTATTATAGTTTGACCATTAGAGGGCAGTGGGGAGTGTAAGAGTGGGACTGTATAACTGCCATTGGTTAGAGAAACTGTCAGGTGATAGTGGGCGGAGTTACCAGGACTGGGAGTATTAAAGGCTGAGGGAAGGTTCTGGAAGGTTCAGTCAGCGAGGGAAGTACACTATAGAAGAAGTTCTGCTGCGGAGATAGAGACAGTAGAAAGGCTCGAGAGGAGGACAGTCAGTTGAGGCGGTCACGGGGGGGTGGCCCAGAGGACAGTAGCCGCAGACAAAGATGGCCTGTGGGTATTGAACAGACGGTGTACACAGACTGGTGAAGCGCTGTGGTGGATGGGCCTAGGGCAGCCACAGTGAAAAGAGCCAGAGGATGCCACGATTATAGTAACAAAGGAAGTGAAGGTACCAGGGCCTGTATATGGAGAGATATGAAGCTGCTATGGTGTGTTCCTGTGGTCGTCAGAAGGATGGCCAATAAAAACGGACCTGTTGAATACAAACTCTGTCTCAGTCTCGTGTCTGTCTGCGGCAAGAAGCGGGTCCCCCCAATCCCTGTTGGTTAAACTTTCCCCTATCCTACATGTGTACTCTGCACCCATGTTTGTGGGAGTACTGTGCCAAAAAACCTCTGTGTCTACTCTGCATGAGTCTCTGTGGGAGTACCTTGCCAAAAAGCCTGTAGGTGTACTCTGTACATGTCTGTAAGTCCTCTGCATGAGTCTCTGTTATAATAATTGTAATAAATTCCTTTTATGTGCATATATATATGTGTATATATATATCTACATACATATGTGTATGTGTGTGAGTATATATATATGGTATACACACAGGATTGCATATGCCATTTATTTTGCCTAGACTTTGAAACTCTTTTTAGCTTACGTATTGTGTAACATATGGGTGTTACCTTTGGGTGTTACTTTTTGTGAACGTTAGCTGGTTTTCCTTGTCTTGCGTGACTTCTATGGTAGCGTAGATAAGGATAGCTAACAGCTAAGCAAATTGTATGTGCCATTTCTGCAAACGCAATATGTTTCAACACCCTTTCGGCTCTACTATTTAAACTCTTAAGAATATGTATTGAGTTAGACAGAGGACGGCCCACACCTGGTGTGGCCATCATTCTCTCTCCATGCCGGCATGACCAAATAAAGAAACATCTTACTTATTCAGGTCTGGACGATTTCTAATTGGAAGACAAAAATCCCTGACATTTTGGTGCGCTGGCCGGGAATCCAACACCTTTCCCTCACCGGTGAGTACTGTAAACCATGCACGGGGGAGTCTGGAACTCCTTAAGTAAGTCCTCTGCCTTGACATTAGGCGTCACCAGGGGCATTATCAGTTATCCCGGTCTGAGGGAAAGTGACGGATTTCGTATAGTTTAAGGATCTCTGGGAATTGTCTGTATCTGAATACAGGTAAGAACATTTAATAATTTTCATTATATTCGGTAACCTTGTTAATCCAGTATGAATATTATTCTTGGAATTGAATGGGAACTGTGATGGTAGACTTTTCCAATTGGAGTTTGTGAGAGGCTCCTGTAAGTTGGAAGTTTACATGCAATTGGAGTTATAAGAACTCCTGTAAGTTGCTAAGCTCCATAGGAATGGGGTTTGTTGTTCTTGTAAAATATTCCGAAGAGTAATAGTAATCTTTATTTTTTTATTTTTATTTTTGAATGGGATGAATGTTATTTTAGGAATTGAATAGGGAACTGGTAGACTTTTCCAATTGGGGTTTGTGAGAGGCTCCTGTAAGTTGGAGGTTTACATGCAATTGGAGTTATAATAACTCCTGTAAGTTGCGAAGCTCCATAGATTTGGGGTTTGTTTGTTCTTTTAAGATATTCCTCTGAATAACAATAATCTTTATTTATTTTATTTTTATTTTTAAATGGGTACAAAGCCAGTGTGAGAAGGCTACTGTGGATTAAAAAACTCCGTGTGCACGTTAAATTGATCTAGATGGGAGAATCGAGGGAGATTCTCGTCGGATTAAGGAATCCGCTGGATTAACCTAAAATAGAACCCAGTATAAGATGAATTTTTGCCGGTATTCTGTTTTGTCTTCTGTACTTTGTTGAATGTTGTTTTCTGTTAAGTGTGCTGTTTTGTCTGTCTTTTAAAATTACATAGAACTAAAACGCCATAAATATATGTTTTATGTTACACATAAGACTCCTTGAATGTTATCTTGAGTGAATGTAAATGAGGGAGTCCAGTAGGCGTGGTCAACAGTCATCTGTGGACTGGAGACAAATCATAGGTTATTATAGTGGTATAAATCACCTAGGTACACGTCAGCTGATCCCCATAGAAAATATTCTATGTTGTTTTGTTATGTGTTTTTCTTTTGATAACACAGAGTGACTGAACCCTCCTCGTTTAAAAAGTGCACAAAGTCAGATTAAGATCTTATAATGATCACTGAGGAGAGTCTGCACCTGTGGTGCTCTGAATACCTGATATTAAGAATGGGAACGTCTCTGTATATAAAGAGGCGGTGTCATTGGACTTTATCTCAGCACTTCAGGAATAGGAGTACGAGGGAACTTTAATAATCTCTTGTCTTATTTGTCTCTGTGTATGTCCAGTTCCTAACTGTGGAAGCTGTTGTACGTTGTCAAAAGTCCTTGTGAGTATATTTATCTGTCATATCAGTGACCATAGCCCTTGGGGACTTTCATGTCTGTTACACTGTGTTATTGCAAAAAAAGGGGGAGACAAAAAAGCGCAATAGGGTCTTATCCACGTTACAAAAGACAGTATATCATGAAATATGCTCACCTGGTTAGGATGAGATAAGAGCGTGTAGGTAGCGGCTGCTGCAGATCCACAGGTCTTCAGTGACCAAAGAAATGATGAATCCAAAGGGAGTTTGTAGCTATATTCCGCGCTGCCGCTTTGGACAAAGCGGCAGCGCGGAATATAGCTACAAACTCCCTTTGGATTCATTGTTACACTGTGTTGTCACACTCGCCACTTACAGGCCTTCATTGGACGGAGGTGGCAAGATATAGAGATACAATCTGGTAAATACCTAGGACATGGTGTAATCAGTGAGGATTATTTAGATCCTGGATATTAGTAACAGTAATTGAATTGTTGCTATTGGTGTCTTCTTGTTGACTTATGAATTTCACTGATATTTGTCAAGATTTCTTGCAAGTGGGAAGAAATCCATTGTGCTCCAGGGTTTATATTGTGTATAGTTCTCATCTTGTTTGTCTTTTTGTGTTTAAGAATTTTATGTAACATCATTATGGGACTTTATCCCATAGATACAGATATATATATTTTAAGATCTTGTCCTCATTGTAAGGCAGAATTGTTATTGACCATTTCATCTGATGGCTGGAAAGTTATTAAGATTGTACCAAGAGGGTATCCCTGGAATGAGACTGGATATGGTCCTTTTTCATCAGGTACCCAGAGATAACAGTCTTCAGATCAGATGTGCAATCAATCAATCAATCAATCAAATCAATCAAATTTATTATCGCCAAGTACATATTACATATATACAAGGAATTCTTTGTGGCAAAGAGGCAACATAATATATAACAACAGATACAACAAGTAACATCTAACAAGACAGATACAGTATATAGTCTACACATGACGATTTAATTGTTGAACAGAGAGTGGATAGAAGCTGTTCATATGGCGGTTGGTGCTGCATTTGGGGACTCTGAAGCGACGTCCTGAAGGGAGTAGTTGGAATGAGGAGTGTCCCGGGTGAGAGGGATCGGATGAAATTTTCAATGCGTGGGATCGAATACTCTTATCATAAAGATCCTGGATTTTAGGCAGGGGGGAGCCTATAATTCTCTCTGCTGTTCTGAAAGTCCTTTGTAAGCGGAGTTTGTCATGCGCAGTGGCTCCCCCATACCAGACTATCAGAGAGGAACAAATCACAGATCTGATGACAGCATTAAAGAATAAGATCAGCAGATTCTTAGACAAACCATATCTTTTCAGCTGACGCAGGAAGAACATCCTCTGTTGTGCTTTTCTTATAACAGCATCCACGTTTTTCCCCCATTTAAGATCATGAGAGATGATAACACCAAGGAATTTGGTCTCTGTGACCCAAAGAACCACTTCGTCATGGATGTAGATTGGAAGTATCTCATGTTGATCTTTCCTAAAATCCACAACCATCTCAGCAGTTTTTTTAGTGTTGAGTACAAGATTATTGGCTTTACACCAGTCACATATTCTTTCCACCTCACTCCGATACAAGTCTTCAGCATTTCCCCTGATGAGACCAATCAGTGTCATATCATCGGCAAATTTCAAGATTTTTACTGAGTCTGCTGAAGAGATGCAATCATTCGTATAGAGAGAAAACAGTAACGGGGACAAAACACACCCCTGAGGTGCCCCGATGTTTGTGACCAAGGTGTCCGAAGTGAATGGTCCAACTTTTACACTCTGTATCCTGGCTGTCAGGAAGTTATAAATCCACAAGCATAAGTTGAGAGGGACTCCAAGAGCTACCATTTTCTTATGAAGTAAATTCGGATCAATGGTATTGAACGCTGAGCTAAAGTCCATGAAAAGAATCCGGACATATGAGTGCCGTTCATCTGTATGATCCAAAATGTACTTCAGTGCCAGATTGACAGTGTCGTTTGCTGAACGATTCTCCTTATAGGCAAACTGAAGCGGGTCCCATAGCTTCTGCGTGAATTTTATCAGGTGGGACATCATAATTCTTTCGAAGACTTTCATAGCTACAGATGTGAGTGCTACTGGTCTATAGTCGTTCAACTCAGAGGATCCCACTTTCTTGGGGACAGGGATAATTGTGGAATTTTTCCAACACTGAGGTACAACGCACTCTTTCAGTGACACATTGTATATATTTGTCAGTATAGGGGCAAGCTGGGTAGCACATACTTTCAGACACATTGGAGATACACCATCAGGGCCAGGTGCCTTTTTGACCTTAAGTCCCTTCAGGATGCGTATCACCTCTGCCTCGGAGATCACTACTTGGGTGTTGCACAATGAATGATCTTTATATGAACAGACTGAGGAGCTTAGAGATGAATAGCCACTGTGTGTAGAGCTTGCCTCAAATCTGCAGTAGAATTCATTTAACTCTGCTGCCAGACTTCTGCTGGGGTTCACTATAGTGGGGTGGCTTTTATAATTGGTGACCTCTCTTAATCCTCTCCATGCAGATCTAGTATCTTTTGATGAGAACCTTTCCTCCAGAATCTTTGCATACTCGTGTTTGGCTAACTTGATCTCTTTAGATAGCGAGTTCCTAAGTTTCTTGAATTCAGTAATATCGCCTGCTTTATAAGCCTCCTCTTTTCTCTTACGGATCAACCTGACTTTATTTGTAAACCACGGCTTTTTGTTTCCCCGAAAGTGGACAGATTTGGATGGAATAAACGTGTCTTCACAAAAACGGATATATGAGGACACTGCATCAACCCATTCATCCAGACCCGAGCATGTTTCCTGGAATACCTCCCAGTCCGTGCATTCAAAGCATGCTTGCAGTTGCAATTTTGCCTCCTCAGACCATGTCTTCTTTGTATAAACTGTAGGTTTGGATGTTTTCAACCTTTGCCTGTAGGCTGGAATTAAATGAATTAGACAATGATCTGAAAAGCCCACTGCTGCTCTCCTCACTGCCCTGTAGGCCCCTTTTAAGAAAGTATAGCAGTGATCAAGCGTATTGTTCTCTCTCGTGAAGCAGTTTATATGTTGAGTAAATTTGGGGAGATCCAGGTTGAGTTTTCCTTTGTTAAAGTCCCCCATTACGATCACAAATGCTTCAGGAGATCCTTTCTCCCATTCTGATATTTTGCAAGCTAATTCACCAATAGCAGCTTTAACAGATGCTTGAGGGGGAATATATACTGCAACCAGAACCATAGATGAAAACTCTCTTGGAGCGTAAAATGGTCTACAATTGAGTGCAAGGTACTCTAGATCTGGAGAGCAACCTTTTCCCAGTATGTTAACATCACAGCACCAGCTAGTGTTGATGTAGAGACATACCCCACCCCCCCTTTGTTTACCTGAAGCTACACAATCACGGTCAGCTCTGTAGGTAACAAAACCAGGTAGATCCAGACTACAATCAGGGATGGTGTCATTCAACCAGGTCTCAGTAAAACAAAGAGTAGCTGAATTGGCCATATCAGATCTCATGTTACAAAGTAAGTTCAGTTCCTCCATTTTTTTCAATGTGTCCTTATTGGTAACTTATAGGCCTAACTCTTATATATTATAACAAATGGAAAGTAAAAATTGTAGATCGCTGACATTGTCTTTTTAGTCTTGAAAAAACTAGGAGTAGGCACCACCCAGAGCACACAGTCCTGAGGTGGGGAGATAAGCTGTGAGCAGGAGGATTGTTGTGGAATGTGTTTGTGGTTTTGAGATAAGAAGGGGCCACTAGGAGACTCTGAATGTGTCTTTTGACAGATGGGTTGTATTTTATGATAAACTTAGTTTCATAAAATGTGAAAATTTGGTACAAGAAAGGTGTAATGAGAGGAAATATTTAATTTGGCTAAAGTAGAAATACATTTATATAACACTATATTTCCAAAAGTAACCTCCTTGTGGGAAGCCATGAGGTCACTTTTCTTGTTGATTCAGGAGCCACTAGAACCTTAGTCCATCCAGAAGAGATACCGACTATTGGACTGTCTGCTGCCTGCATAATGGTAAAAGGAGCAAGTGGTAAGACACAGAGAACCATTGTCTATGCCTGTGGAGACACCGGCCCCTCAGCACAGGTAAAAGTGCAGTTGCACAAATTATAATATCAACTGTGTGGGAGGGATATGATGCAAGCCCTGAGCCTGGGAATAATTCCTACTGCTGCAGGACTATAGGTGAAATCCATGGCTGAGACAATGGTGCTCCAGGGGTATGGGGAATCTAGATATTATTACAGTCTAGATCTAATAACTGCAGGACCATCCTCAGTTACTGAGTCCTTCATCATGGAAGCAATAGATAAAGGTATACAAATGTAGATGTTCACACACCAGAAGAACTACACAGCACCATGTATTGTAGGTATTTCAGGGGTCCTGATGTAAAATATGAGAATTTCCATGCTCTAGATTGTTCTTTGCACACCATATACTGGAATTATAAAGGGAACTGTGCCGTCAGTTGTAAACTGTCAGAACAAATTAAATTGTTGTTTTGCTTTTTAGAGGCACCGTGCCACATGTTTCCCTCTCCAGATATAAAGTAGATCATGTAGTCCATGAGCCAAGAGCCAATTTTGACGATATCGGTACCACCCGGAGTGACTAATTCTCTTTGGTGTTTTTAGGTAGATGCATGTCTGTAGTTTATGTTTTGATATGATAGCCATTGCACATCAGTAGCTTAACCCCTTCAGGCCTATTTGTACCCAAATGCGTAGGCCATTTTTTGTAAATCTGACCTGTCACTTCATGCGGTAATAACCTTGGGATGCTATCACCTACCCACGCCATTCTGAGATTGTTTTCTCGCGACATATTGTACTTCATGGTAATGCTAATTGTGAGTCAATAGATTTTACCTTTCTGCATAAAAAATTACAAAATACACGAAAATTTGGGAAAAATTCGCTATTTTTGAACTTTGAAATTCTCTACTTTTTACAAAAATGCTGATACCTCCCATAACAGTTATTAGTTTACATTCTCCACATGTCTACTTCACATTGGCATCATTTTGGAAATGAAATTTTATATTTTTCGGATGTGATAAGGCTCATAGTTTTATACGCAATTTTTAAAGTTTACGACTAAATTTCCAAAACCCATTTTTCCAAGGACCAAGTTAGTTCGGACGTCACTTTATGGGTCTTGTATAACAGAACCCACCCATACATTACCCCATTTTGCAAACTACACCCCTCAAGGTGTCCAAAACGGATTTTAAAAACTTTGTTAACCCCTTAGGTGTTGCACAGGAATTCAAGCAAAATGACAGTGAAATATCAAAATTTCAATTTTTTGGCAGATATTCCATTGTAATCCAATTTTATCTGCAACCCAGCAAGGGTTAACAGCAAACCCAAACCCAAAATTGGTTACCCCAATTCCGCAGTTTATAGAAACACCCCACATGTACACGTAAACTAAATTATGGGTGCGCAAGAGGGCTCAGCACAGAAGGAGAGCTAGGCGGTTTTTGGGATAATAGATTACACTGGAAGAAATCCAGTGGGCCATGTCGTATTGGAGAGACCCTGAGGTACCCCCAGAGTGGAAACCCCCAAAAGGTTACCGCATTTTGGAAACTACACCCCTTAAGGAATGTTTTAGGGGGTATAGTAACCAATTTGACCCAACAAGCGCTCCATTGGAGTTTCATGCACTTGGTTGAGGAAATTGAAAAGTACGTTTTTTACCGAAAAATGTCGCTTTGGCCCACATTTTTCATTTTGAAAAGGGGGACCAGGAAAAAGTACACCCCACTTTTTATTCCCCATTGTCTCCCGAACACGGCAATACCACAAGTGTTGTCTAAAACCACAGTATTGGCGCACGGCAGGCTTCGTAAGCGAAGCTGCGGCAAAATTCACTGTAAGAAATCTATGGGGCCATGTCACATTTGGAGACACCCTGAGGTCCCGCACAGTGGAAACCTCAAAAAAGTGACCCCATTTTTGAAACTAAACCCCACTAAGGAATGTTTTAGGAGGTACAGTAACCACTTTGCACCGGGAACCGGCTCCCGACCCGCGGCGATCGCCCGGCATATGATCCGGGTACGATTCGCCGTACCGCTACGGCGGCCGGCGCGAAGGGGTTAATGGTATTTTTCACCTTTTGAATAGATCCTACCTATATTTCCAAAAAATAATGATTAAAGGTCGATTTAGGGGAAATGCCAAAATGTCAATACAACGCATGTAGTATTTGTAACAAAATTTAATCCAAGTTATGTAAATACACACTGAACATGTCATGGGCTTGTCCATACTAATGTGTGTGTGTGTGTATAGGTGTGTGTGTGTGTATACATATATATATATATATATATATATTGTGTGTGTATGTATAATTATATAACGTTACTCCATAATATCTTCAACATCAGACTCTGAATCTGACTGTTGTTCTACTGGCTCGTCTTCAATACCCTTGTTCTGGCATGTCTGTAACCTGCACATGTCCGTGCACTTCAGGCCATTGCTGAGGCAAGTACACTGAGGAAGTTCGCATGACCGCACACACTTGCAGGACAGTAGCTGGATAATAGCTTCTGGTGCTGGTGCCCCTCGCATCCACTTGACAACAAGCTTTCCGTCATTATCTATCATCCAACCGCAGTCTGTTGGGTTTGCAACAAATGGCTGGCTCTGCAGACTTCTCCTCCAGATCGCAGCCTGGTAGTTTGCACGCAGTGCATGCATGAAAAGGCAGTCTTGGCAAGGAGGCAGTTGACTTGACTCTACCACTCCACGTCTGGCACAGAACAGCTGATACCGGAACCTGTTTACCTCAGTTGTTTGGGTAGTTGGCAGGTACATGTGGCAGGTGATTTCCTGTAACTTCTCAAAGAGTTCGGGAGACACTTCCCATGAACGACCAACTTCCTGAAAGGCATCCTGGTATGTCTTGTTCATCTTCAACTGCTTGAGTGTCGTCATCTTTCCACGGCCAGGGAATGCACTGACTGTGTCACAGCCTGTAAATGCATGCATACCAATCAATGAATCACACACGCTGCCTCCCAATGTTCTGCTCAGAGTGGTGATATCCAGGAATCTTGTCCGGTTCTGTGTACCGCATTTCTGGAACAGGTGGGATGGGATTTTGTGGCACATGCCCAGACACAGGACCATGACATCAGTATCCTCTGAAGTGATGATGACAGACTTGTAACCAGATTCTGCTGCATGAAGAGCATGGAGAAGGAGGCGTGTGTCTGCTTCTTCTTGACTTGTTCTTAAGGTCAGCAGCCTCTTCCCACTGTTCTTTGGTGATCTTAAAGCAGAGCTGCTCACATGTGACATACATCTCCTTCTCCTCAAGCTTCTCCCTGTGGTGTTTTGCCTTCCATTCTTCTACCAGAAACTTTATGAGACTTGCCTTGTTGGAGGAATTACTTAGTAGCTTTCTCCACTGCTGGATGTTGTGCCCATGTTGAATGTTCTTGAAATGGATCCCTGTGCCTTCATATCTGTTGACTCTTTCTGTATCTTTGATGGATGTCTCCTTGTAGACGTCAAAGACAATATCAATGCGCTTGCTCTTAGCACCCTCATGGATAGCGCGACTCATTGCTGTGCCTGCTAGCTGGGCAAATGTTGCATCGTTTCCCTTCAGTTTCTGAACCAGGCTCATCCCATCAATGATGGTTGCAGAGGGCTCAGGGATCACCTCTGCAGGAGGAGCATTCCTCTCCAACTCCCTTGCTAGGACAGCCTTGTTGGTCTTGCGGATAGACCCATCACCGTTGGCAAGTGCCCATGGCAATGGCCCCAGGGGATGAGTCAAGACATCACTCATTTGTAGCTTTCTGTTCTCAGCTACAAGTGTCATCTGGCCAAATAGGTTCCTGTCAGACTTCAAAATTACCTCCTTGCCAAGGCCTTGTCTGTGTGTCTTCATTCTGATGTTAGAGAACGTTTTAAGATTGTTCTTCGTCATTTTGTCATGAAACAGTGTAGTTGGCGTATCGGTACCCAAACGCTCATCCTTGAATATGTGATATGCATCCTCTCCTTTACTGTATGCCCCTAGAAGGTCTTTGGCTACATCTGGTGGTGCTGCAGTCGCTGTTGATAAACTGATAAGTTCACCATTATGCTCTTTGTTGAAGGGGTTCAACCAACCAGTCTCCAGCAGTTCAACAAAAGATCGGACATCGGCTTCATCTCTTCTAATCCTGGACACCTGTAGGTCTGAATGACTGAAGTCAGTATATTGTTGGCCTACTAGGGCCCTCAGCTGCCTCAAGTACATGCTGCGGTACTCCGATGTCAGGTAGAATCTGGCGACAGCTCCAACTTTGAGGCTGAAGTCTTTTGTGCCCCCTGGTGTCTGGGTGTCTTTGTTGATTGTTTCTTCGATGGTCTGGTCCACAGGAATCCGTCCAAAAGGATTCTTGCTACCGATCTGGACCGAAAAGCCACCTTTCATGAAGTATTCATGGACCTCTGGGTGGTCTATGGGCAGCCGAGATATCGTAGCATAGTAATAGGTTAGGTATCGGGCATAGTTGACCTTGTCATAGGCAAAACACCACGGTATCATCTGTCGGATTGCTCCTAGGTGAAGCATCCAGTTGCATTCTCTTGAAGCTCGAACCAGGGTCAGCATGGTCTTGACCATGTCCAAGTATGACATCCAGAATGCTGAGAGTTGTTCATTTCTGAAGGTCTCAAGATAAACTTGAAAGAGTTTCAGGGTAAGTGTGCAAGATTCATTATCCAAGAATAGAGTTGAGCGAAACGGGTCGAAAAAATTCAAAAGTCGCCGACTTTTGGCAAAGTCGGGTTTCATGAAACGAAACCCGACCCTAGGATGAGGTCGGCCACGAGGTCGGCGACTTACGCGCCAAAGTCGCGTTTCAAAAGTTTGTTTTGCGCTCTTTTTCAGCCAATCAGGATCCACAGACACTGTGGGCAACGTGATGACCTAGGCACGGGTCACAACCATCTTTCAGAAGGGCATGCAAGTGATTGGCTTGCTTTGGTGGGCGTCACAGGGGGTATAAAAGGGCGTGCACGCCGACCGCCATCTTACTTCTGCCGATCTTAGTATAGGGAGAGGTTGCTGCTGATTCTGTAGGGAGAGCGTTAGGCAGGGAAGAAGACAAAAAAACTGCTTCTGCTGCTAGCGATTTGGCCTGCACAACACACAAGTCACTGTGTGTGCAGTGCAAGGGGAGGCTATATAGTGGTGTATCAGTGGTGTTGGTTGTTGGGCTGCCTTTTAAGGCTTCCTGACACGCTGGCATTGCTGTTTACCCACTGCTCCGCAAACTGCTTTTTTAAAAGCAATCCAATCTCCCTTATCCTCTAGTCACTTTTGTCACAGCTGTGCCATCGAGCCTGTCACATAGCGCTCAGATATCAGTGGTCACACAATCCACAAGTGTCCAGTGTCCAAAAGTGTGCGCAGAGATTCAAAATCTCCATTATCCTCTCGTCACTTTTGTCACAGGCAGCTGTGCCATCGAACCTGTCACATAGCGCTCAGATATCAGTGGGCCTCACACAATCCACAAGTGTCCAGTGTCCAAAAGTGTGCGCAGAGATTCAAAATCTCCATTATCCTCTCGTCACTTTTGTCACAGGCAGCTGTGCCATCGAGCCTGTCACATAGCGCTCAGATATCAGTGGGCCTCACACAATCCACAAGTGTCCAGTGTCCAAAAGTGTGCGCAGAGATTCAAAATCTCCATTATCCTCTCGTCACTTTTGTCACAGGCAGCTGTGCCATCGAGCCTGTCACATAGCGCTCAGATATCAGTGGGCCTCACACAATCCACAAGTGTCCAGTGTCCAAAAGTGTGCACAGAGATTCAAAATCTCCATTATCCTCTTGTCACTTTTGTCACAGGCAGCTGTGCCATCGAGCCTGTCACATAGCGCTCAGATATCAGTGGGCCTCACACAATCCACAGGTGTCCAGTGTCCAAAAGTGTGCGCAGAGATTCAAAATCTCCATTATCCTCTCGTCACTTTTGTCACAGGCAGCTGTGCCATCGAGCCTGTCACATAGCGCTCAGATATCAGTGGGCCTCACACAATCCACAAGTGTCCAGTGTCCAAAAGTGTGCGCAGAGATTCAAAATCTCCATTATCCTCTCGTCACTTTTGTCACAGGCAGCTGTGCCATCGAGCCTGTCACATAGCGCTCAGATATCAGTGGGCCTCACACAATCCACAAGTGTCCAGTGTCCAAAAGTGTGCGCAGAGATTCAAAATCTCCATTATCCTCTCGTCACTTTTGTCACAGGCAGCTGTACCATCGAGCCTGTCACATAGCGCTCAGATATCAGTGGGCCTCACACAATCCACAAGTGTCCAGTGTCCAAAAGTGTGCGCAGAGATTCAAAATCTCCATTATCCTCTCGTCACTTTTGTCACAGGCAGCTGTGCCATCGAGCCTGCCACATAGCGCTCAGATATCAGTGGGCCTCACACAATCCACAAGTGTCCAGTGTCCAAAAGTGTGCGCAGAGATTCAAAATCTCCATTATCCTCTCGTCACTTTTGTCACAGGCAGCTGTGCCATCGAGCCTGTCACATAGCGCTCAGATATCAGTGGGCCTCACACAATCCACAAGTGTCCAGTGTCCAAAAGTGTGCGCAGAGATTCAAAATCTCCATTATCCTCTCGTCACTTTTGTCACAGGCAGCTGTGCCATCGAGCCTGTCACATAGCGCTCAGATATCAGTGGGCCTCACACAATCCACAAGTGTCCAGTGTCCAAAAGTGTGCGCAGAGATTCAAAATCTCCATTATCCTCTCGTCACTTTTGTCACAGGCAGCTGTGCCATCGAGCCTGCCACATAGCGCTCAGATATCAGTGGGCCTCACACAATCCACACGTGTCCAGTGTCCAAAAGTGTGCGCAGAGATTCAAAATCTCCCTTATCCTCTCATCACTTTGGTCACAGCTGTGCCATCGAGCCTGTCACATAGCGCTCAGATATCAGTGGGCCTCACACAATCCAAAAGTGTCCACTGTCCACAAGTGTGTGAGGAAATTCTAAATCTCCCCTGTCCTATAGACTCCTTGTACCTTGTTTTACATTACTATATAGTTTGTTGGATTTTGTCTACATTTCTACCAAAAATGAGGAAGGCTGGTGGAAGAGGCCGTGGAATTGGGCGGGGGTTGGCAGCTGGTAATGATGGTGTTGGTGGTGGATCTGATGGTAGTGGCAAGAGCAAAATAGGACCGAATGCAGGAGGTGCTGACCCTGCGTCATCGTCTGTGTACATAAGGCCTCGAACGCTTAGTTTTCTAGGAGTTGGCAAACCGCTTTTAAAGCCAGAGCATCAGGAAAAAGTTTTGTCTTACATTGCTGACTCAGCCTCTAGCTCTATCGCCTCCTCTTCTTCAGTTGTAAAAAGTAAAAGCACTGAGTCGTCATTGGAGGCTCATGTTCATGAACCACACCTTTCCTTGTGTCCTTCACCCCAACCAAGATTGAAGGATGACGCAGGCCATACTACTGATTACTCCATGGAGCTGTTTTCACATACCATGCCTGGATTATCAAGTCAAATGGTGAATTACCCAGGCCAAGATGAATCTGACATGGAGTGCACTGATGCACAGCCGCTGATGGATGATTCTGCTGGTACATTCACTCAGAGCACTACATTGTCCTCACAGTGTACAGAGCCAGATTCTGACCCTGATGAGACTCAGGTGCCCCTTCCCGCACACTATACCACCATACACGGTGACACAGAGGAAGGTGCACATGACATAGAAGAGGAGGTGATGGATGACCCAGTTGTTGACCCAGATTGGCATCCATTGGGGGAAGAGGGTGCTGCTTCCAATAGCTCAGATGAGGAGCATCCACAGCAGACATCGACATCGCAACAGCTGTTATCTGGCAGGCCCGGAGCACTCCAAAGACAGGTTCCAAACATCAAAAGAGTTGCTGGACAGCTTGTCCAGAGGGTCAAAAGATCACAGCGTGCTAGGCCGCAAAATGTCTGCCAAAGTAGGAAGAGTGCAGTGTGGCACTTTTTTGACCAAAATCCTCATGATCAGGCCAAGGTTATCTGTAAGAAGTGCGCAAAGACCTTTAGCCGAGGGAAAAATCTGAAAAATTTGAATAACAGTTGCATGCTTAGACATTTAACCAGCATGCACTTGCAAGCATGGACACAACACCAAACCTCAAGTGCCACATGTGCAACTGATCACAACGAAGGTAGTCAGCAACGCTACATTGTTTCCCCCACTGTAAGCCCACCGGTTAGCACAGCAGCAAATGTTGAGGTGTCGTTGCAAGACCACAGCAGTCAGGGAATCCCACTGTTATATCAACGAAAGACTGATTCTAGGCCATCAGAAAGAACACCAACTCCATCACCATCATCAACCCTCTCTCAGTCCGCCCTGTCCACCGCTACTTCCACCATATGCAGCTCTCAAGTCCAGCTCACCCTCCCAGACACTATGAGTAGGTCAAGAAAGTACTCAGTCTCTCATCCGCGTACACTGGGTTTGAACGCCCACATTGCCAAACTAATCTCGTTTGAGATGATGCCCGTTCGGTTGGTGGAAAGCACAGCTTTCCGCGAACTCATGGCCTATGTAGTACCACGCTATGACCTACCCAGTCGTCACTTCTTCTCTCGCAAAGCCATCCCAGCCCTCCACCATCATGTGAAAGACCGCATTGTCCATGCACTCAAGCAGTCAGTGAGCGGAAAGGTGCACCTCACAACTGATGCATGGTCCAGTCGGCATGGCCAGGGCCGTTACGTGTCCATCACTGCGCACTGGGTTAATGTGGTGGATGCAGGGTCCACAGGGGACAGCAGTGGTGGGACAGTGCTGCCTAGCCCACGGTATAGGAAACAGTTGGCTGTAGGCGTTCGACCCTCCTCCTCCTCCTCCTCCTCCTCCTCCAGAAAGTAAAGCTCGTCCACAGAGCGCAGTCGTACGAGCACTCCATCTGCAGCTGCCACTGTTGCACACGATGTGTCCCCCTATCGAGCAGCTAGTGGAAAGCGTCAGCAGGCTGTGTTGCAGATGATGTGTTTGGGCGACAGACACACCGCCGAGGTGCTGGCCGAGTACTTGAAGCGACAAACTGAGTCATGGCTGGGCAGTGTACATCTTGAGGCAGGCAAGGTAGTTAGTGATAACGGCCGTAATTTTGTGGCAGCCATAGCCCTTTCAAAACTCAGCCACATACCTTGCTTGGCTCACACCTTGAACCTGGTGGTGCAGTGCTTCCTCAAAAATTATCCGGAGTTAACAGCCCTGCTCCAGAAGGTGCGAAGACTGTGCGCGCACATCCGCCGGTCGCCTGTACACTCCGTTCGTATGCAGAAGCTGCAGCGATTGCTCCACCTTCCCAACCACCGCCTCATTATCGACATTGCAACAAGGTGGAACTCCACCCTGCACATGGTGGAGCGGCTGTGCGAGCAGAGGCAGGCCATAATGCATTTGTGGGAGGATACACGGCCAGGCACTTTGAGAGCAGACATGGAGTTGACAGGTGTGCAGTGGTCGAAGCTGAAAGACCTTTGTAAAGTCCTTCAGTGTTTTGAGGAATGCACACGGCTGGTAAGCGCAGACGACGCCATCCTGAGCATGAGCATCCCACTTATGCGTCTGCTCATGCAAACTTTGACGCACCTTAAGGAGCAGGCGTCTGCAGCCAATGTTGATGAGGAAGAGGAGGAGGGAACCCTTGATGACATTCAGCCATTGTCTGCTCAGGGACCTCTCCTGGACGAGGTGGAGGAAGAAGAGGAGGAGGAGGATGATGATGGGGATGATTACTTAGGGGAGGAGGATGCATCTCGTGGGGCAAGTGAAAATGTTGGCGTGGCAAGGTCTGGTACAGGGTTTGTGCGTGACTGGAGGGATGTGGATTTGCCAGAAAGTGCTCCTCCACCCAGCACTCGCAGTGCATCATTGACACCGGGAACATTGGCCCACATGTCAGATTATGCCTTGCAGATCCTAAAAAGGGACCCCCGCATTGCCAAAATGATGAACGATGACGACTACTGGTTGGCCAGCATCCTGGATCCACGCTATAAAGGCAAATTACAAAACATCATGCCACAGGAGAACCTTGACCTAATATTGGCTAATAAACAAGCAACTCTGGTAAATCGGTTGCTTGAGGCATTCCCAGCACACAGCAGCGGTGATGGTTCTCACACGAGCCGTACGGGCCGGGGGCAGCTTGGCAGAGGTGTTCGTGGTGCACACAGCAGAAGTGGCGTTGGAGACAGGGGTTTCATGACAATGTTGTGGACTGATTTTTCAAATACCGCTCACACAACTGGTAATACTGCATCGATGGAAAGTGACAGGAGACAGCAGTTGTCAACTATGGTTACAAACTATTTTTCCTCCCATATCGATGTTCTCCCACACAGGTCATTCCCCTTTGACTATTGGGCCGCTAAACTGGACACCTGGCCTGAATTGGCCCAATATGCCTTACAGGAGCTCGCTTGCCCAGCTGCAAGTGTGCTATCGGAAAGAGTCTTCAGTGCAGCTGGATCAATCCTGACAGAAAAAAGGACCCGTCTGTCAACCCAAAATGTGGATGATCTAACCTTCATTAAAATGAACCACGCATGGGTTTCCAAGGATTTTGTCCCACCTTCCCCTGATGACACATAGGGTGACAGAAAAATGGCTTGCTTTGGTCCACCTCTTCCTGGTACTTCACTTATTTCGCCTTTTGCATCAGCTGAATGTCAAACGTCAACATATGCCACTTTCTAAAACTCCCTAACTGTGCTGCCTCCCCTCCCATGGCCGGGGTCAACACCTAGCGCACGACACCGTGCGAGTGCCGTTGCCCTGGACAGGTGGGTAGGCCGACTCTTGGGCGCGGGCACTGGCACAGGGTCCCTCATAGTGCAATCAAGTGTCTCTGACGGTGGTGGTGCACACCCGCCGTCAGACACACCGCTGTACTATGAGGGGCCCAGTGCCAGTACCGACGCCCACGAGTGGGCCCCCCTTGCTTGGGCAGGGCCCCAGCATTTGCAATCTTTACCTCTCCCTGCTCCTCCGCTGTGTAATCTGGGCCGTCAAATCCATACTGGGCCTAACACCGTCTGAGCCTGCCTCCTGAGACATATATTTTGAATGTGTACGCTATCCATACATGTTATCCAGAGATACGGTACCCTTTCTAACCTTTGTGCAATCACGTGCAATCCATACTGGGCCTAACACCGTCTGAGCCTGCCTCATGCTGTATAGACATATATTTTGAATGTGTACGCTATCCATACATGTTATCCAGGGATACGGTACCCTTTCTAACCTTTGTGCAATCACGTGCAATCCATACTGGGCCTAACACCGTCTGAGCCTGCCTCCTGAGACATATATTTTGAATGTGTACGCTATCCATACATGTTATCCAGGGATACGGTACCCTTTCTAACCTTTGTGCAATCACGTGCAATCCATACTGGGCCTAACACCGTCTGAGCCTGCCTCATGCTGTATAGACATATATTTTGAATGTGTACGCTATCCATACATGTTATCCAGGGATACGGTACCCTTTCTAACCTTTGTGCAATCACGTGCAATCCATACTGGGCCTAACATCGTCTGAGCCTGCCTCCTGAGACATATATTTTGAATGTGTACGCTATCCATACATGTTATCCAGGGATACGGTACCCTTTCTAACCTTTGTGCAATCACGTGCAATCCATACTGGGCCTAACACCGTCTGAGCCTGCCTCCTGAGACATATATTTTGAATGTGTACGCTATCCATACATGTTATCCAGAGATACGGTACCCTTTCTAACCTTTGTGCAATCACGTGCAATCCATACTGGGCCTAACACCGTCTGAGCCTGCCTCATGCTGTATAGACATATATTTTGAATGTGTACGCTATCCATACATGTTATCCAGGGATACGGTACCCTTTCTAACCTTTGTGCAATCACGTGCAATCCATACTGGGCCTAACACCGTCTGAGCCTGCCTCCTGAGACATATATTTTGAATGTGTACGCTATCCATACATGTTATCCAGGGATACGGTACCCTTTCTAACCTTTGTGCAATCACGTGCAATCCATACTGGGCCTAACACCGTCTGAGCCTGCCTCATGCTGTATAGACATATATTTTGAATGTGTACGCTATCCATACATGTTATCCAGGGATACGGTACCCTTTCTAACCTTTGTGCAATCACGTGCAATCCATACTGGGCCTAACACCGTCTGAGCCTGCCTCATGCTGTATAGACATATATTTTGAATGTGTACGCTATCCATACATGTTATCCAGGGATACGGTACCCTTTCTAACCTTTGTGCAATCACGTGCAATCCATACTGGGCCTAACACCGTCTGAGCCTGCCTCATGCTGTATAGACATATATTTTGAATGTGTACGCTATCCATACATGTTATCCAGGGATACGGTACCCTTTCTAACCTTTGTGCAATCACGTGCAATCCATACTGGGCCTAACACCGTCTGAGCCTGCCTCCTGAGACATATATTTTGAATGTGTACGCTATCCATACATGTTATCCAGGGATACGGTACCCTTTCTAACCTTTGTGCAATCACGTGCAATCCATACTGGGCCTAACACCGTCTGAGCCTGCCTCCTGAGACATATATTTTGAATGTGTACGCTATCCATACATGTTATCCAGGGATACGGTACCCTTTCTAACCTTTGTGCAATCACGTGCAATCCATACTGGGCCTAACACCGTCTGAGCCTGCCTCATGCTGTATAGACATATATTTTGAATGTGTACGCTATCCATACATGTTATCCAGGGATACGGTACCCTTTCTAACCTTTGTGCAATCACGTGCAATCCATACTGGGCCTAACACCGTCTGAGCCTGCCTCCTGAGACATATATTTTGAATGTGTACGCTATCCATACATGTTATCCAGGGATACGGTACCCTTTCTAACCTTTGCGCAATCACGTGCAATCCATACTGGGCCTAACACCGTCTGAGCCTGCCTCCTGAGACATATATTTTGAATGTGTACGCTATCCATACATGTTATCCAGGGATACGGTACCCTTTCTAACCTTTGTGCAATCACGTGCAATCCATACTGGGCCTAACACCGTCTGAGCCTGCCTCATGCTGTATAGACATATATTTTGAATGTGTACGCTATCCATACATGTTATCCAGGGATACGGTACCCTTTCTAAACTTTGTGCAATCACGTGCAATCCATACTGGGCCTAACACCGTCTGAGCCTGCCTCCTGAGACATATATTTTGAATGTGTACGCTATCCATACATGTTATCCAGGGATACGGTACCCTTTCTAACCTTTGTGCAATCACGTGCAATCCATACTGGGCCTAACACCGTCTGAGACTGCCTCCTGAGACATATATTTTGAATGTGTACGCTATCCATACATGTTATCCAGGGATACGGTACCCTTTCTAACCTTTGTGCAATCACGTGCAATCCATACTGGGCCTAACACCGTCTGAGCCTGCCTCCTGAGACATATATTTTGAATGTGTACACTATCCATACATGTTATCCAGGGATACGGTACCCTTTCTAACCTTTGTGCAATCACGTGCAATCCATACTGGGCCTAACACCGTCTGAGCCTGCCTCATGCTGTATAGACATATATTTTGAATGTGTACGCTATCCATACATGTTATCCAGGGATACGGTACCCTTTCTAACCTTTGTGCAATCACGTGCAATCCATACTGGGCCTAACACCGTCTGAGCCTGCCTCCTGAGACATATATTTTGAATGTGTACGCTATCCATACATGTTATCCAGGGATACGGTACCCTTTCTAACCTTTGTGCAATCACGTGCAATCCATACTGGGCGTGAGAACGGCTGGCGAGCTGTTAAGCAAGCTACAGCACCTGTCCAGACAAGTACAGGGATTCCCTAGCGAGGAGACTTATTTGATTGTTTTCAATGTTGGGACAGCAATTTTTGGGGAGCACTATACTCTGGAGAATGATAGATGGGGCCCACCATACACTGGAACATTCCAAAGGTGGACATCAGACACTGGAGCAGCATTTACAGGGCCCATTATACACTAGAGCATTAGAAATGGGGCCCATTATGTTTGGAGCATTATTTGGGCCCATAAGACAGTGGAGCTTCATCCATGGGGACCAACATATACTGTAGCATTATGTGGAGCTCATCATATACTGTTTCAAACATTATATGGGACCAATGATTCTGTATGGAGAAATAGATGGGCCTCATCATGAGATGTAAAAAGTGAGGTATTTTTCATTGTACTATACCGCTATTTATCTGCCGTATCGGAGCATGATGAGTTGTGGTATGTGTTAAAGGGGCGCTCTTTCGCCCAGGGCACATGAAAACCTGCAGCCAGCCCTCCCCCCCCCCACAACTTTAGCCAAATAACCCCCATTTTTCAGTGCGTAACTTGTATTATGAAGTTAATTAAGGTTGACAAGCTTAAGTAAGAAGAATTGATGCTTTTGGCATTCAAATGGGCACTGTAGGTGTGTTTCCTGTCCTCCTCTCACTGCCGACTTTTATTCCCATTGACTTACATTGGGTTTCGTGTTTCGGGACGACCCCGACTTTTCCCTATAATCGGACGATCTTGCTCGACCCGACTTTTGGAAAAGTCGGATTTCACGAAACGAAACGCGACCCTAAAAAACCAAAAGTCGCTCAACTCTATCCAAGAACTTTTCGAAGGATCCCTGCGATACACTGATGCGAAAGTTTGTGATGTTCTTCAGTGTTTCATCCAGATGGTGAAGGTCCCTTGCATGGTTTTCTTCTAGCCATGGAAGGAAGTTTTTCCATGCAAGCCTCATAAGTGCTTCATAGACCAGCTTGTGTAGTCTCACTGCTCTGTTGTACCTCCGGCCGTCCATCACTCCAGACACTGATCCTTCAGCGATGACACCGGATTCAACACACAGATCTCTAAGGCCTGCATCCTGAAATCTCTTACCTATGATGGAGAGGAGATTACAGATTGTGTGGAAGACACCCATTCTAATTATAATGTTCTTGAACTTCTCCTGTTTCTAGATAACCTCAGCAGCTTTGGCATAGAGTGCTTGATCAAACACGCACACAATTCTGTTAAGCTTCAGGGTCTGCATGATGGCATGTGTTTGCTCCAAGACTTCATTCACTGTGGACATGGCTGTTGCAGGAGCATTGATAGTGGGCAGGTAGCTTACAGTGTCCTGGGCCACTACAATGTCGTTGCGGATTTGGATGTTGAACCCAGTCCAACTGCTAATGGTCTGATCCTCATGGTCTGACATTCTAGCCAGATATGGTTCTTGGTTTTTGAATCCTGGACCTCCTCGGTAGTGTTAACATTCGCAGTCTCAATCCTGGGTGGCCCTCCCCGCCGCCCAACATTGTATATTGGTAGCATTAATTCTGTCGGAATTATGCTTCTTTTCTTCGACTTGGTTACATCTGGCAGGACTTTTGTCACAGAGCATGCAACATTGGACTGAACAGCGATGCCATTGACTCTATGAGATGTACCTGCTCCACTTAGTGTCTCCTCAAGTCTGTCAATGTTACCCAGGCCAAGGTTGTGAACACACCAGGGTAGATATTTGCTGGCATTGGGATGTCATCCATTGAACATTCCAACTTCTGGATTCAATGGGCTGTATCGATCTCCTCAGCCGTTGAATATGACACACAGTGGCCAAGACGATTCAGAGTTCGAAACAGTTCTGTATTGCTGGTCAAAGACTTAATTGCAAAGGACAGCAGTACGTGCTTGGGTGGCTTTGTCTTTCCATTGGTAACAGCAAAAACCAAGTCACTGCCGAAGGATGTGGCAAGACGTTGAGCTCTTTCAGAGGGAGTTTGGCACTCACAATCTCCTGTAAGCAGGGTTTGCAGGAATTGAGTGACTAATGCAGGAACGACATTCTGATCTGTATCAGGAGGCCATGGCTGACTCACATCTTGCTTCTTGATTTCATTCCTCAGCTGCATTGCTGCTTTGGTTACGACATCTCCAGAGTTAGCGGCTCTTGCTTCTTGCAGATCTTTTGTCATGCTGTGTGCTTGCCGGTCAAGGTCGTCCATTGATAGGCTATATGGATAGACTAGAAGCTTACCTTTCTCATCGGAGAGAAAGCGGAGTGATTCACCAAACTCTGTTTCAAGTTTTCGGCGAACATGTTTCTTTGTCGATGGTTTCAGTTTGATGATACCACGGGACATCATGCATCTCTGAAGCCTAGATGTGAGGTTTATCATAGGCAGTACTTCTGGGTTTGGGAACAATTCAGTCCTTATATACAAGAAGAGTTCCTCAAGGGCTTCTCTCTCTGCCTCTCCGTAGCGTACTTCCTTGCTTTCTTCCTGATTTTCTGCTGCACCAGACCTACAGGCCACTTGGGAATCATCTTTTGTGAATAGTTTGTAGCACGACTTGTGGTAGTGCCCCTCTGAAGCAACAAGGTCTCTGCTAAGTAAACCAAGGATTCTCTGTGTGCCTTTCCTTATCGCTGCTCTGTGGATCGTCTCATCTGCTCGTAGCTCAACACACTGGACGATTGGCTCCCTTGTGTTTTCTCCTTTGAGATACTTGCTTGACTTCTCGCAGAACATACATACTTTGGCATACACCCTGCTATCACTGGGGGTACCCCTCGGTAGCCTCCTCCTGGGGATTTCGCTTGCTGTTTCGACGTTGACACCCTTGGCAAGGATAGAATCCAGTGACTTCTTCATTGTAAAGAGACTACGACATTTACGGTGATATTGTATGTGTGGTATTTCTCGTTCTTCAAGGCCCTTAGCTGCTTCCAGGACGGATTCATGCTGTCTGATCTCTGCAGCCCTAAGCAATGTTTTCCAGGAGTCCAAATCCTGTAGGGACGCCAGATCATCACTGTCATCATTAGAGAAGTGTATGATACAGTGGATCCGTGATTTCTTCCTCGCTGGTACTTCCATCATGCCATTAGATATGTCAGTAAACACCTGCAAACACAAAGAAAAACATTAAAACCCTTGGCACCGAGAGCCGTACGAGTACTGCTCTCTCGTCCTGGACTAAAGGACAAGAGCAGTACTAGTACGGCACAACCCCTTTAGCGTCCCCGCCGCTAGTCGCGCGAGGATCGGGGGTAGAAGGCCGCACTTACCGGCAGCAGGGCTTGTCCCCTCGCCGTGTGTGGCCATCGCGCCGACCCCCTGCAGCTAGAATCACTGTGATTCGCTGGGCTATATAGCCCAGCAAATCGCAGCATGCCTTGTAAAACATGGCGTGATTCGCTGCAGGGGTTCGTGCCTGTGGAGCGATTGGTGCATTTACCAGTCACTCCACAGGCCAGGGGGAGGATGTCAGTGTCTGATCTCCTCCCCCTGTGCTGCGATTGGCTAGAACATCGTTCTAGCCATAGCAGCGATGTAGCAGGGCCGACACAGTGTCGCCTCTGCCTGTATGAGATCCTGTCAGCACAGGGTCTCATACAGGGACGATCGCTGCACTGTGCAGGCTGGCCGGACCTGCCTGCACTCGCTGGAACTTGTGGTACCACAAGTCCCAGCAAGTCTGGGCAGGCAGGCAAAAAGTGTAAAAGAAAGTTAAAAAAAACAAAAACACTACACTACACATCCCCCCCTCCCCCTCCCATATGCGCCAATACTGTGGTTTTAGACAACACTTGTGGTATTGCCGTGTTCGGGAGACAATGGGGAATAAAAAGTGGGGTGTACTTTTTCCTGGTCCCCCTTTTCAAAATGAAAAAGGTGGGCCTAAAGCGACATTTTTCGGTAAAAAACGTACTTTTCAATTTCCTCAACCAAGTGCATGAAACTCCAATGGAGCGCTTGTTGGGTCAAAGTGGTTACTATACCCCCTAAAACATTCCTTAGGGGGTGTAGTTTCCAAAATGCGGTAACCTTTTGGGGGTTTCCACTCTGGGGGTACCTCAGGTGCTCTCCAATACGACATGGCCCACTGGATTTCTTCCAGTGTAATCTATTATCCCAAACACCGCCTAGCTCTCCTTCTGTGCTGAGCCCTCTTGCGCGCCCATAATTTAGTTTACGTGTACATGTGGGGTGTTTCTATAAACTGTGGAATTGGGGTAACCAATTTTGGGTTTGGGTTTGCTGTTAACCCTTGTTGGGTTGCAGGTAAAATTGGATTACAATGGAATATCTGCCAAAAAATTGAAATTTTGATATTTCACTGTCATTTTGCTTGAATTCCTGTGCAACACCTAAGGGGTTAACAAAGTTTTGAAAATCCGTTTTGGACACCTTGAGGGGTGTAGTTTGCAAAATGGGGTAATGTATGGGTGGGTTCTGTTATACAAGACCCATAAAGTGACGTCCGAACTGACTTGGTCCTTGGAAAAATGGGTTTTGGAAATTTAGTCGTAAACTTTAAAAATTGCGTATAAAACTATGAGCCTTATCACATCCGAAAAATATAAAATTTCATTTCCAAAATGATGCCAATGTGAAGTAGACATGTGGAGAATGTAAACTAATAACTTTTATGGGGGGGTATCAGCATTTTTGTAAAAAGTAGAGAATTTCAAATTTCAAAAATAACGAATTTTTCCCAAATTTTCGTGTATTTTGTAATTTTTTATGCAGAAAGGTAAAATCTATTGACTCACAATTAGCACTACCATGAAGTACAATATGTCACGAGAAAACAATCTCAGAATGGCGTGGGTAGGTGATAGCGTCCCAAAGTTATTACCGCATGAAGTGACAGGTCAGATTTACAAAAAATGGCCTAGGCATTTGGGTACAAATAGGCCTGAAGGGGTTAAGCTACTGATGTGCAAGGGCTATCATATCAAAACATAAACTACAGACATGCATCTACCTAAAAACACCAAAGAGAATTAGTCACTCCGGGTGGTACCGATATCTGGCCCGGCTCATGGACTAATGGAAATTCCTTGGTGATTTTGTTGAAGAGTGTAAGGAAAGTAACAATGGGAGGTTTTGGGTGATGGCTCATTTTACAATGCCAGACTGCAGGCATGTTCACAAGTACTGAAGTGGAACACCATTTCTTAACCCAATGTCCACCTGCAGCGAGGCAGGGGAATGAGTGAGAAATGCTGATCCTTTCCTAGAATTAGAGGAAGAATTGACCACATACCCAGCATCTTTGTGGTCCTCATGACCTGCAGATGTGGGATTGATAAAAGGGGTGATTATACCCTGTCCAGCTCACCTTGTAACTAAACCTTGTTTCCAGTAGGGAGGGTGCCCCCATCTGTAAACGAGGCTGTGATTCCAAGAGCCCCCACAGTGCCAGACCCCATACTCTGCTGAATGACTGGAGGCCGGAACATAAGGACTTTACAGTGATGTCAGCAATGTCTTCTTCAGCATCCTGGTACATCCAGATAGCCAGGTTTGGTTTGTATTCACATATAAGGGGAGCAGGTATACAGTCACCAGTATCCCACAAGGGTACTGTGAATCACCTACTATTGTTTTCCAGGTAAAATCGGCTAACCTAGCTCAATGTGAGTCACCAGAAGGGAGCCAGATACTCTTATATTTGGATAACATGTTATTGGCATTAAAAAAAAACCAAAAAAAAACAAATTGGTAACCAAAGGGGTTATTTTTAAAGATGACCTATATGTATAAACTGCCCAGTAACCTCCTAAGATATGTCACAGTATTGAGCCATGGCATAAGCTATGTCTCAACAGGAGGGATGGTAGAGATCATATCTTACGTATTTAGGATGTATGGCTTTACTATTAAAAATTTTTGTTTAATATGCATTACTTGTGAAAAAATAATTCCTAAGGGAATCTGAGACCAGAGAGAGGACAATGTCCTCACCCTGAATACTTATTCCAACACATTTGTATGGATTTTATTGAACAAGTGTGAGGGAAAAAGTACGGCCTTGTTATTATGGATGCTTTCAGAAGGTGGATTGAAGCTGTCCACCCTGATGCATTAATGGTACCGAAGGCCCTTCTAAAGGAAATCATACCCAGATTTGGGGTTCCAGAAAATATATAGTAAACTAAGTAATGTTATTATTACCTAAAACATTGTCAATTGAGTTGGGAAACCACTGTGCCTGTCATCCTCAGTCAGACGGACTAGTTGAAGGACACAGTGGGATCTTGAAAAATAGGTTGACAAAGACCATGCAGGAAACAGGAAAAATTGGTTGCACTGTTTCCTATTGGTTGTACTAAATATGTATGTCACACGGACATCGGTAGTGCTGACAGCCTTTGAAGTCATATACGGGAGATCTTTTTTCTTACCTCAGCTAAAATCCTTTAGAAGGATAGATGAGGAAGTTGATTGTACATTAGCAGAATATATGGCTAAGATATTAACTCACAAAGAAGTTTCTACTTGTAGTTTTGTTCCAGGAAAACCCACTAACAAAACCTGAGATTGTGAAACCTGCAGGCTGGGTCCTTGTGAAAGTGATAAAGAAGAAACACCAGCACAATCCTAAGTGGGAAGGTCCTTACCAAGTCCTGTTGACTTCTACTGCGGTCAAGATTCCTGGGTCCATCTCTCATACTGTAAACTTGTCAGACAGGTAGGGACAGAGTAGGATCTGACTTGCTTGTCAAAGTCCAGCTACAAAGGGAGGTTTTCCACAAGGGAAAGCTTGTCTCAAACTGGTGAAGTCTCCCATTCATCCCCATACCCGGACAAGACGGTCAGATCTAGGATGTGTACATCAGGGTTAGTCACATGTATAGTCTTCCTGACCATAGTGATGGGAGATTGGAGAGTAATAGATCCAGCAGGAGAGGAAAGTCCAGGGTGGTAGAATGGTTTCAGATTTAAGACTTTGAATCTTACTTTTGAAATCGGGCAGGAGGCCGCCATGTTAGTGGATTTCTGTCTGTTGTATAAATGATGCAGAGATAGGGAACAAGCTGTGAAAGTAGCAGAGTCTGATAAGTATATTTGTGTTATGAGCTCTAATAGCAGAGGGGACGAATGTGTGTGACTGGAGTAAAGCAGCATGGACAATTGTAGCCCGAGACTATAGGTATAAGCCTTATGGCTACATAGATTTAAAGCCTGATTCTCCATTAGGAAAAAAGGAGATCCCCTTACACAAATAAGAATAATTGTAATCAGCTACTGAGAACTTTAAAAAAAAACCCTAAGATGAGGGATCAAAGGTTATAGGAGCTGATATGTCAGGAACAGACCCAATAGGACATTTCTACATAGAAGTTCAGAATAATAACATACATAGATCCAAGGAAGGTATGCCAGAGAGAACCATAACAGAGTCCATAGGGTTCATAGTTATATTGTCCAACCTAACTTATGAAGATAAACTAGCTTTAGAGAGAGGCTGTGAGAAGAATGAATGGTTAGGCTAGTTTCACATTAGCACTTTTGAGCGCAGCGACGGCCTGCGCACGGCCGCCACTAAGCCCCACCCCCTGCCGCGCTTCCGCCGGTAGCTCCGCCTACCGGCGCATGACGCTGCATGCGTCCTGCGTCCCCTATCTTTATCACTGGGGGCGCAGGCCGTGCGCAGTATGCGTCTGGCGGCGCATGCGTTCTTTTGACGGTGCGTCGACCTGCGCCAAACGCAACCTGCTGCAGTTTGGTTGCGCTCGGCGCACTGTCAAAAAGGCGCATGCGCCGCCAAACGCATACTGCGCACGGCCTGCGCCCCCAGTGATAAAGATAGGGGACGCAGGACGCATGCAGCGTCATGCGCCGGTAGGCGGAGCTACCGGCGGAGGCACGGCAGGGGCGGGGCTTAGCGGCGGCCGTGCGCAGGCCGTCGCTGCGCTCAAAAGCGCTAATGTGAAACTAGCCTTAGAATGACTTAAATACATTGAAGAAAGCTTAAAAAAAAAATTAAGTTATATAGTAAAACTTATGTCTCCTCAGAAAGGGAAGAAAATGTAAAATGTTATCATTTTTATATCCTCCACTTGAGAAACCGGATATCCCACCACAGGTGATTGCTGATCCTGGTAACTATACTTGTTTTAGTCTTCCAGGGCATGGTCACGACTTCGGAGAGCTCCAAGGCGACTCTTGTAGAGAATGGATCATTGTCTCCCACAGGGCCAAGTACTCAGCCATATGGTCAAACCAGACTACCCTGAGAGCGGATATATGGTGGTTATGCAGTGATAAAAGCATAAGAGCGAGACTACCACATGGTTCCCGAGGGGATTGTGCGGTGGTCCAGCTAATCATGCCGTTCCACCTGTTGTCAACAGGGATATGACCAAAGGTACGTAGTGGAAGAGACAGAAGCGTGAAACTCCGCAAGGATCCTTCGATTCTAGTATCTACAGAGATGGCATTGGAGTTCCCAGGGGAGTGACCAACGAGTACAAGGCTAGGAACCAGGTAGCAGCCGGGTGGGAATCCATAATTTGGTGGGTGATTATAAAAATGAATGTAGATTGGATAAACTACTTATACTATAACCAGCAGAGAATTGTTAATTATACCCGAGATGCAGTTAAAGGGACAGCTGAGCAACTAGGACCAACTCCTCTCATGGCTTGGTAGAATAGGATGGCATTAGACAAGTACTTAGCAAAAAAGGGAGGTGTATATAAAATGTTTGGAGGATATTCTTTCACCTTTATCCCTAATAAAGATCCTGATTGAAGTATCTCCAAAGCTCTTGATGGACTGACTGCCCTGTCTAATGAATTAGCAGAGAACTCTGGATATGACGACATATTCCTAGATTGAAGGATGGTTTGGGAAATGGTCCGGATTATTCACTTCTGCGTTGACATCTCTTACCATCGTGGCCGGAGTGCTGATCATTTGTGGGTGCTGTGCTATTCCATGCATTAGAGGACTTGTTCAAAGACTGATTGACTCTGCCATAACAAAAATTATGTATCAAGGAATGGAGACCTTGGAATCCAACGAAAGAATGAAAATTTTGGGACTTAATGATAAATATACTGAACATATTACTCTCCCTCTAGATTATATGAAGATCTTCTGTGAAATCTGACAAACAGAAATCTGTCCCCAATGTTTACAGATAAATGATTTTATTAAAAGATGAGGGAATGTTATAATAATTGTAATAAAGTCCTTTTATGTGCATATATATATGTATATATATATATATATGTGTATGTGTGTGAGTATATATATACGGTATACACACAGGATTGCATATGCCATTTATTTTGCCTAGACTTTGAAACTCTTTTTAGCTTACGTATTGTGAAACATATGGGTGTTACCTTTGGGTGTTACTGGTTTTCCTTGTCTTGCGTGACTTCTCTGGTAGCGTAGATAAGGATAGCTAACAGCTAAGCAAATTGTATGTGCCATTTCTGCAAACGCAATATGTTTCAACACCCTTTCGGCTCTACTATTTAAACTCTTAAGAATATGTATTGAGTTAGACAGAGGACGGTCCACACCTGGTGTGGCCGTCATTCTCTCTCCATGCCGGCATGACCAAATAAAGAAACATCTTACTTATTCAGGTCTGGACGATTTCTAATTGGAAGACAAAAATCCCTGACAGTCTCTGTCTGAGTACTCTGCAAAAAAAGTCTGTTTGTGTACTCTGCATGCATTAGATTGGATAGCTGAGAGTATCTCCAGTTCCTTTGCATTATTTTTCACCTTGTCCCCTGCAGAAATTTCAGAGTTGGCATATGTTTACCACGAGCAAGTGGCTTCCACCTCACGCCCTTGCAAATCACCCAAGCAGTCTGAGCACCAAGTCATGAAGCAGTCACTTCTGATTTTTGACGAGTCCGCTGACTGGGGTTCCGGCACTCATCCACCTGGCCCTGCTCCACAAATGGAAGATATTGAGTGCATTGATGCCCAACCCCTTGTTCAATTGGGGGATGAGCATGTGGGAGGGTTAGTGCACACAATCAGCGGACCACCATAGCACTCTGATAATGACAAAACACAGGTACCAACTGCTGCTTCTTTTTGAAGTTTGCAGGAGGGCAGGGTGAGGACTGGGTAAAATATGATGCAGGGAATGATGAGGCTCTTACCCTACCAGCCCCAAGGATTGCTGCACGTTTCTCTTTTCATGTTTCCTCCTCCTACTCTCTTTCCTCCACCGCCTCCTCATCCGATCAATGTAACACCTGCACCACCAACTTCAGCACAGCCAGGGGGAAACGACAGAAGGCTGTTCTAATATTCTTCTGTTTGGGGGAAAGATCCCACACTACACAGGAGCTGTGAACGGGAATCAACAACAGGCCGATGAGTGGTTGGTGCCAATGAACCTCAAGCCCTGCCTGGTGGTGCACGATAATGGGCAAAATCTCATAGCAGCTCTGGGCCAGGTCATTTTGACACACATCTTTTGCCTGGCACAAGGGCTGAATTTTGTGGTGCATAGTTTCCTTAAAAATTACCCTCATCTGTCAGATTTGCTGCAGAAAGTGGGTGACGTCTCTGCGCACTTTTGGCGTTATTACACTGCTGCTACTCGCTTATCTGCCCTTCAGAATCATTTTTGCCTTTTTGCTCACCATTTAATATGCAACGTGCCAACAAAGTGGAACTCGACCATGCATGTACTGGAAAGACTGTACGAACAGCAGCAGGCAATAGTGGAGTTTTACATGCAGTGTGCACGGGTGAGTTGCTCTGTGGAACACCAGCACTTCACATCCAAAGAGTAGGCCTCTATGCGGGATATGTGTGCCGTGTTGCATTGCTTTAAGTACTCCACCAACATGACCAGCACTGATGATGGCACCATTGGCGTGCCAAATCAAAAGAGCCACTTCTCTGCCACTCTCTGCCACTTCTCTGCCTCTTTGAAAAAACACTGCAGGCGATGATGACTATTCACATAATTATCAGGCCAGTTGTCCACACATGGTTCGAAAGGGTGGGTTCTTGTTACAACAGCAGCAAAATACACAACTGTCCAGCCAGGGGACAGTTAAAGAGGAGAAGGAACCATCTTCACAGCAGAGTGGCACTAAAAGCAGCTCATGGGCATCACTGGAGCATAGCTGAGGGGGATACAGAGGACACAGATGATACTCGTCCCAACTAACACTGCTTGTTTTTTCCACTTGGCAGCCTAGCACACATGAACCAATACATGGTGCTGTGCCTGTGCAACAACAGCCAAGTTGCCCGAATTGTTACCATAGAGCATAATGCAGCCACTCCAGAGTATAATGCAGCCACCCCACAGAATAAAATGTAGCCCCCTCAGAGTTTAATGCAGCCCCGCCATACAATATAATGTAGCCCCCATAGAATATAATGCAGCCCCCCTCATATAGCATAATGCAGTCCCTCCATAGAATATAATGTAGCCCCATCAAAGAGTATAATGCAGCCTCCCCATAGAATATAATGTAGCCCCCTCATAAGGTATAATGCAGTCCCCGCATAGAATATAATGCAGCCCCCTTATATAGTATAATGTAGCCCCTCCATAGAATATGGAGCTATAACACTCCTCACCCCGGATCAGTGAATTTTTGCTATACTTTGTCGTCCCCACATCACTCTCTTTAAGGGGTTATTTGAAGAGCCACATGTGAATGGCACCATAGTGCGTATGATTAACCACAGCTGCATTTACATGGTGCTCTTCAAAGCTACGTTTCCCAAGATCATGGGGGTCCCAGCGGTCAGATCCACAACAAACAGAAAGTCATCCCCTATCCCCACATAATGCTCCATACAGTATTATGGGCCCCATATATTACTGCATACAGTATTATGGGCCCCATATAATGCTCCATACAGTATAATGGGCCCCATACATTACTTCATACAGCATAATGGGCACCATATATTACTTCATACAGTATAATGGGTACCATATATTACTTCATACAGTATAATGGGCCCCATATATTACTTCATACAGTATAATGGGCACCATATATTACTTCATACAGTATAATGGGCACCATATATTACTTCATACAGCATAATGGGCCCCATATATTTCTTCTCCCCATACCCCGCTGCTCTGGTCTCCTCAGTGTATTCTGATCCTCCACACTACTTGACACAGGGACATCATTAACTTTACGTATATAATTGTCCACTTGGACTGATAGTAATAGTGATTTGTTTGTGCCCTGTTGTCTGGGGCTGGCCCACTTTATGGGGTGCTCAGGGCATATGATTATACACCATTAAAAAGTATGATAGGCTGAATGTGACCAGTGCCATCTAATTTCCTCTTATTCTACTGGTACTGTGGGCACACTGACTGGTACTGAGGAAAAGAAAGAAAGAACAGAGAGAGAAAGAAAGAATAGAGAGAGAAAGAAAGAGGGGAAAGAAAGGAGAGAGAGAAAGAAAAAAGGGAATGAAAGAAAGAACAGAGAGAAAGAAAGAAAGAAGGGAGAAAGAGAGGAAAGAAAGAACAGAGAGAGAGAAAGAAAAAAAGAAAGATTAGAGAGAGAAAGAAAGAGCAGAGAGAAAGATTCTATAAAGATACTATAGCAGCCCAGCTCCAATTGTAATGCCCACTTGAGCCTCCCGATGCAGGACATATCATGATCCGCTCACATGGCTGGCATCCCCAAGTCCAAGGCGATCCAGCTGTCCGCGCTGTTGGAGGAGGACACGGTGATGGATCTGAAGCATTCCCTGAAGTGTCTCCATGGTTCCGTCACAATCTCCTCCCGAAATTACCTCATTTCCAGTCAGCTTCTAGCACGTCACTTCCGGTGGAAAATCGGGACTGTCCCGCTGGGAGATATGAATGCTCCCCACCATACACCTTGTACACGTATGGCTCCGCATACCTCATACACACACGGTTCTGTTTTTTATGCCTCGTACACACATGGCTCCGCTCTGTACACCTCGCACACACACGGCTCCACTCCGTAAACCTCGTTAACATGCAGCTCTGCTCCGTACACCTTTTACACACGTGGCCACGCTCTGTACACCTTGTACACACATGGCTCCACTCCGTAAACCTTGTACACATGCAGCTTTGTTCAATACGCCTCGTACACACGCAGCTCCGCTCTGGACACACACGGCCCTGCTCCACTCCGTACACACACGGCTCAGCTACGTACACTTCATACACAAAGGACTCCGTTGTGTATGCCCCATACATATGCGGCTCCACTCCGTACACCCTGTACACCCGTGGCTCCGCTCCGTATACCTCATACACACGTGGCTCCGCTCCGTACACCTCGTACACACGCGGCTCATACACATCTCTGCTCCGTACACCTTGTACACATCTCTGCTCTGTACACCTCGTACACCTCGCACACACACGGATCCGCTCCGTAGACCTCACATATGTGTGTCTCTGCTCCATACACCTCGCACACGCGTGACTCCGTATATCTTGTTCACACATGGCTCTGCTCCGTACACTTCACACACGTGCGGCACCGCTCCGCACACCCTGTACACACATGGCTGTGCTCTGTACACCTTGTACACACATGGCTCTGCTCCGTACACACATCGTACACACACAGCTCTGCTCCGTACACACGCGGCTCCGCTCTGTACACCTCGGACACGCACGGCTCCGTTCCATACACCTTGCACACACATGGCTCTGCTCTGTACACCTCACACACAAGCGGCTCCGCTCTGTACACCTTGTACACACATGGGTCTGCTCCGTACACATTGCACACGCGCGGCTCCACTGCGTACACCCTGTACACGCATGGCTCTGCTCAGTACACCTTGTACACACATGGTTCTGCTCCATACACACATCGTACACATGCGGCTCGGCTCCATACACCTCATACACACGCAGCTCCGCTCCATACACTTCGCACACGTGCGGCTCCACTACATACACCCTGTACACGAGCGGCTCCGCTCCGTACACCTCATACACACGGCTCCGCTCCGTACACCCTGTACACGCACGACTCTGCTCTGTACACCTTGTACACACATGGCTCCACTCCGTACACCTCACACACAAGCAGCTCCGCTCCGCACACCTCATACACACACGGCTCCGCTCTGTACACCCTGTACATGCACGGCTCTGCTTTGTACACCTTGTACACACATGTCTCCGCTCCGTACACCTCACACACAAGTGGCTCCGCTCTGTACACCATGTACACACATGGCTCTGCTCCGTACACCTCGCACACGTGCAGCTCCGCTCCGCACACCCTGTACATGCCCGGCTCTGCTCCATACACCTTGTACACACATGGCTCTGCTCCGTACACACATCGTACACATGCGGCTCTGCTCCGTACACCTTATACACACGCGGCTCCACTCCGTACACCTCTCACACGCGCGGCTCCCCGCCGTACACCCTGTACACGCACGGCTCTGCTCTGTACACCTTGTACACACATGGCTCCGCTCCGTACACCTCACACACAAGCGGCTCCATTCTGTACACCTTGTACACACATGGCTCCGCTCCGTACACTTTGCACACGCGCGGCACCGCTCCGTACACCCTGTACATACACGGCTCTGCTCCGTACACCTTGTACACACAGGGCTCTGCTCCGTACATCTCGCACACGCGCGGCCCCGATCTGTACACCCTGTACATGCGCGGCTCTGTTCCGTACACCTTGTACACACATGGCTCTGCTCCGTACACACATCATACACACGCAGCTCCGCTCCGTACACCTTGTACACACACGGCTCTGCTTCGTACACCTCGCACACGCGTGGCTCCGCTCCGTACACCTCACACACGCGCGGCTCCGCTCCGTACACCTCGCACACGCGCAGCTCCGCTCTGTACAACTTGTACACACATGGCTCCACTCCGTACACCTCACACACAAGCGGCTCTGCTCTGTACACCTTGTACACACAAGTCTCTGCTCCGTACACATTGCACACGCGTGGCTCCGCTCCGTACACCCTGTACACGCGTGGCTCTGCTCCATACACACATCGTACACATGCGGCTCCGCTCCATACACCTCATACACACGCAGCTCCGCTCCATACACTTCGCACACGCGCGGCTCCACTACATACACCCTGTACACGAGCGGCTCTGCTCTGTACACCTTGTACACACATGGCTCCGCTCCGTACACCTCACACACAAGCGGCTCCACTCCGTACACCCTATACACGCGCGGCTCTGCTCCATACACCTTGTACACACATGGTTCTGCTCTGTACACACATGGTACACACGCGGCTCCGTACACCTCGCACACGCGCGGCTCCACTCCGTACAACGTGTACACGCATGGCTCTGCTCTGTACACCTTGTACACACATGGCTCCGCTCCGTAAACCTCACACACAAGCTGCTCTGCTCTGTACACCTTGTACACACATGGCTCTGCTCCGTACACCTCGTACATGTGCGCCTCTGCTCTGTACACCCTGTACACGAGCGGCCCTGCTCCGTACACCTTGTACACACATGGATCTGCTCCGTACACACATCGTACACACATGGCTCCGCTCCATACACCTCATACACACGCGGCTCCGTTCCGTACACCTCGCACGCGCGGCTCCGTTCCGTACACCTCGCACGCGCGGATCCTCTCTGTACACCCTGTACATGCACAGCTCTGCTCCATGCACCTTGTACACACATGGCTCCGCTCCGTACAAGTCACACACAAGCGGCTCTGCTCTGTGCACCTTGTACTTGCGCGCTCTGCTCCGTACACCCTGTACACGCGCGGCTCTGCTCCGTACACCCTGTACACGCGCGGCTCTGCTCCGTACACCTCGTTCACGCGTGGCTCTGCTCCGTACACCTCGTTCACGGGCGGCTCAGCTCCGTACACCTCGCACACACGCGTCTCCATTCCGTACACCTCGTACACGTGTGGTTCTGCTCCGTACACCTCGCTCACGCGCGGCTCTGCTCTGTACACCCTGTACACGCGCGGCTCTGCTCCGTACACTCTATACACTCGCGGCTCTGCTCCGTACACCCTGTACACGCGCGGCTCTGCTCCATACACCCTGTACACGTGCGGCTCTGCTCCGTACACCTCGTTCACGTGCGGCTCTGCTCCGTACACCTCGTTCACGCGCGGCTCTGCTCCGTACACCTCGCACACACGCGTCTCCATTCCGTACACCTCGTGCACGTGCGTCTCCGCTCCGTACACCCCGTACACGCGCGGCTCCGCTCCGTACACCTCGTACACGCGCGGCTCCGCTCCGGACACCTCGTACACGCGCGGCTCCGCTCCGTACACCTCGTACACGCGCGGCTCCACTCCGTACACCTCGTACATGCGCGGCTCCGCTCCGTACACCCTGTACATGCGCAGCCCTGCTCCGTACACCTTGCACACACATGGCTCCACTCCGTACACCTCGCTCACACGCGGCTCCGCTCCGTACACCCTGTACACGCGCGGCTTCGCTCCGTATACCTCGTACACGCGTCTCCGCTCCGTACACCTCGTACACGCGCGGCTCCTCTTCGTACACCCTGTACATGCGCGGCTCTGTTCGTACACCTTGTACACACATGGCTCTGCTCCGTACACCATACACAAAAGCGGCTCCGCTCTATACACTTTGTACACACATGGCTCTGCTCCGTACACCACTCACACGCGTGGCTCTGCTCCGTACACCTCGCACACGCGGCTCCGCTCTGTACACCTCATACAGACATGTCTCTGCTCCGTACACCTCGCACACGCGGCTTCGCTCTGTAAACCTCGTACAGACATGTCTCTGCTCGGTACACCTCGCACACACGGCTCTGCTCTGTACACCTCGTACAGACATGTCTCTGCTCCGTACACCTCGCACACGCGCGGCTCTGCTACATCCACCCTGTAAACCCCCCGACCCCACACATAAACTTACTCATCCAGCCCATGGCGTCCAGCACAGCAGAGTCCTGCAAACACGAGGGCTGTGCCACAGGACCTGTGATGAGGTCACAGGAGGGGAGAAGTCGGGTCACATTTTCAGGGGGCCCTGACTCCTTCCCTCATGTGAACTCATCAATTATAAGCCTCTGCACACTACCGCAGCACCAGCGTGCAGAGGCTAAATTGTAGGTGCTGCGGGTAGCAGAGCGCATAATGCCACCCCCTGTGCACAGCATCTGCCTGCCACCTGAGGTGCCTGGCTCAACTCACCTCATTATAGGTGCGCCCCTGCCCCCAGAGAATATAATTCAGCCCCACATTCCAGTACTCACTCACTGATATATTAAAAAAAAAGCACACATAATCCTCACCTCTCCTCATTCCCCGCTCTGCTCCCGGCTTGGCTCCCGTCTCAGCAGCTACGCAATGAAGTGATGTCATCGCGCACCCGCTGTGTCAGAAACAGATGGGACAGATGGGAGAGGGAGCATCATGTGACACTCTCTCCTCCATCATTGCTTTCAACTGTATGCCAATTTTTTTTTTTTTAATCAGATAAATTTTTTATTAAATGATAACAATTATAACATATATGACATCAAGCAGTTGTTCACATATAATCATATATTTTTATAAACAACCCCCCCTTCCCCCCCCCTCCGAGACCCCTTCAGTGTCTTCCTCATTTCTATTCCGGTACTCTTTCCCACATCCATATATAATTGTTTATTATGAACATCATCTATATCATAATACATCCTCCCCACAAATCTAACTCCATTCTACCCATGGCTGCCATATCTTATGAAATACATCGAGTTTATTTCTCTTAGTATATATACTTTTTTCCAATGAAATTATATGCTCCACCTGCCTAAGAAAGTCTCGTCTAGTCGGAGGCTCTTCTCTGATCCAGAACCGAGCGATCAACTTCCTTGGTATGAACAACAGTCTAGCAATCGCTAGTTTGACCATGGATACCGCTACTAATTCTTCCACATAACCTAATATACAGACCAAAGGGTCTCTGGGGATTGCACACCTATATATCAATTCAATCCGACTCAATACAACTGTCCAGTACGTAGACAATCTAGGGCAATGTCACAGCATGTGCAACATGTCTGCCCGTTCCTGCGAACATCGTGGACACTCGGAATCTGACCTCAAACCCATCTTGAACAGTCTATCGGGAGTTCTGTAAGCTCTATGAATTACGTATAGCTGAGACATCCTCCCAGGTTCGCTCATAGAGATCTTAGGCACATATTCTAAAATAGATTCCCATCTATCGTCATTTATCTCTCCCAATTCAGCTTCCCATTTCACTCTAGACTTGATGGGATGTTTGACTAGAAAAGTGAACAATAAATCTCTATACACTTCTGAGATTGCCCCCTTGTCACGCTGTTCTCCAAAATGGAGTCCAGTGTGATATCAAACTGGATCTCAATAAGTTTTCTCCGACATTGCGACCGATACGCATGCTGAATTCTTTTATAATGAAACAAATTTGAATGCGATAACTGGAATTCTGTTTGCAGCTCCACAAATGACTTAAGTCTCCCCTGACCCATTAGCTGTCCCATCCTTCTGATTCCTGCCTCTCTCCAGGGCCCAAATCATTCCATTTGCTTGAATTCTTGCAAATTTATATTATCCCATACAGGAGAGTATTTGGTAAAGCCCGTAACACCCCTTATCTGTTTAACTTTTTCCCAAACCTTATGAATAGAGTTGAGCGAAACGGGTCGAAAAAATTCAAAAGTCGCCGACTTTTGGCAAAGTCGGGTTTCATGAAACGAAACCCGACCCTAGGATGAGGTCGGCCACGAGGTCGGCGACTTACGCGCCAAAGTCGCGTTTCAAAAGTTTGTTTTGCGCTCTTTTTCAGCCAATCAGGATCCACGGACACTGTGGGCAACGTGATGACATAGGCACGGGTCACCACCATCTTTCAGAAGGGCATGCAAGTGATTGGCTTGCTTTGGGGGGCGTCACAGGGGGTATAAAAGGGCGTGCACGCCGACCGCCATGTTACTCATGCTGATCTCAGAATAGGGAGAGCTGCTGCTGCTGCTGATTTTGTAGGGAGAGCGTTAGGCAGGGAAGAAGACACCAAAAACTGCTTCTGCTGCTAGCGATTTTGCCTGTACAACACACCAGTCACTGTGCAGTGCAAGGGGAGGCTATATAGTGGTGTATCAGTGGTGTTGGTTGTTGGGCTGCCTTCTAAGGCTTCCTGACATTCCTGCATTGCTGTTTACCCACTGCTCCGCAAACTGCTTTTTTAAAAGCAATCCCAATTTTTTTTTTTGTCCTGCTGAGAAGAAGAAAAAAAAACTGCTTCTGCTGCTAGCGATTTTGCCTGTACAACACACCAGTCACTGTGCAGTGCAAGGGGAGGCTATATAGTGGTGTATCAGTGGTGTTGGTTGTTGGGCTGCCTTCTAAGGCTTCCTGACATTCCTGCATTGCTGTTTACCCACTGCTCCGCAAACTGCTTTTTTAAAAGCAATCGCAATTTTTTTTTTTGTCCTGCTGAGAAGAAGAAAAAAAAACTGCTTCTGCTGCTAGCGATTTTGCCTGTACAACACACCAGTCACTGTGCAGTGCAAGGGGAGGCTATATAGTGGTGTATCAGTGGTGTTGGTTGTTGGGCTGCCTTCTAAGGCTTCCTGACATTCCTGCATTGCTGTTTACCCACTGCTCCGCAAACTGCTTTTTTAAAAGCAATCACAATTTTTTTTTTTGTCCTGCTGAGGTACTGAGCGTGCATTTTTTCACACCATACAGCAGTGTACGCTCCTCACACAGTACCGTGTAGCGGCTGTTATCACAGCCACAGTGAAGCTATCAGTGAGTCACTCTGTGAGAATAAGTCGAGGACATGTTCCGTTCTTACAAACCTGCACTCTAGGGAGATTCCAATTCTGCCCAATTCTACATACACCTTGTAGTTTGTGATACACTAGCCAATTTCTGGCTGTGACATAGCGCTCAGATACTCAGTGGGCCTCACACAATCCATAAGTGTCCAGTGTCCACAAGTGTGTGCAGAAATTAAAAATCTCCCTTATCCTCTAGTCACTTTGGTCACAGCTCTGCCATCGAGCCTGTGACAGGGCGCTCAGATACTCAGTGTGCCTCACACAATCCATAAGTGTCCAGTGTCCACAAGTGTGTGCAGAAATTCAAAATCTCCCTTATCCTCTAGTCACTTTGGTCACAGCTCTGCCATCGAGCCTGTGACAGAGCGCTCAGATACTCAGTGGGCCTCACACAATCCATAAGTGTCCAGTGTCCACAAGTGTGTGCAGAAATTAAAAATCTCCCTTATCCTCTAGTCACTTTGGTCACAGCTCTGCCATCGAGCCTGTGACAGAGCGCTCAGATACTCAGTGGGCCTCACACAATCCATAAGTGTCCAGTGTCCACAAGTGTCTGCAGAAATTCAAAATCTCCCTTATCCTCTAGTTACTTTGGTCACAGCTCTGCCATCGAGCCTGTGACAGAGCGCTCAGATACTCAGTGGGCCTCACACAATCCGTAAGTGTCCAGTGTCCACAAGTGTGTGCAGAAATTCAAAATCTCCCTTATCTTCTAGTCACTTTGGTCATAGCTCTGCCATCGAGCCTGTGACAGAGCGCTCAGATACTCAGTGGGCCTCACACAATCCATAAGTGTCCAGTGTCCACAAGTGTCTGCAGAAATTCAAAATCTCCCTTATCCTCTAGTCACTTTGGTCACAGCTCTGCCATCGAGCCTGTGACAGAGCGCTCAGATACTCAGTGGGCCTCACACAATCCATAAGTGTCCAGTGTCCACAAGTGTGTGCAGAAATTAAAAATCTCCCTTATCCTCTAGTCACTTTGGTCACAGCTCTGCCATCGAGCCTGTGACAGGGCGCTCAGATACTCAGTGTGCCTCACACAATCCATAAGTGTTCAGTGTCCACAAGTGTGTGCAGAAATTAAAAATCTCCCTTATCCTCTAGTCACTTTGGTCACAGCTCTGCCATCGAGCCTGTGACAGAGCGCTCAGATACTCAGTGGGCCTCACACAATCCATAAGTGTCCAGTGTCCACAAGTGTGTGCAGAAATTCAAAATCTCCCTTATCCTCTAGTCACTTTGGTCACAGCTCTGCCATCGAGCCTGTGACAGAGCGCTCAGATACTCAGTGGGCCTCACACAATCCATAAGTGTCCAGTGTCCACAAGTGTGTGCAGAAATTCAAAATCTCCCTTATCCTCTAGTCACTTTGGTCACAGCTCTGCCATCGAGCCTGTGACAGAGCGCTCAGATACTCAGTGGGCCTCACACAATCCATAAGTGTCCAGTGTCCACAAGTGTCTGCAGAACTTCAAAATCTCCCTTATCCTCTAGTCACTTTGGTCACAGCTCTGCCATCGAGCCTGTGACAGAGCGCTCAGATACTCAGTGGGCCTCACACAATCCATAAGTGTCCAGTGTCCACAAGTGTGTGCAGAAATTCAAAATCTCCCTTATCCTCTAGTCACTTTGGTCACAGCTCTGCCATCGAGCCTGTGACAGAGCGCTCAGATACTCAGTGGGCCTCACACAATCCATAAGTGTCCAGTGTCCACAAGTGTCTGCAGAAATTCAAAATCTCCCTTATCCTCTAGTCACTTTGGTCACAGCTCTGCCATCGAGCCTGTGACAGAGCGCTCAGATACTCAGGGGGCCTCACACAATCCATAAGTGTCCAGTGTCCACAAGTGTGTGCAGAAATTAAAAATCTCCCTTATCCTCTAGTCACTTTGGTCACAGCTCTGCCATCGAGCCTGTGACAGAGCGCTCAGATACTCAGTGGGCCTCACACAATCCATAAGTGTCCAGTGTCCACAAGTGTCTGCAGAACTTCAAAATCTCCCTTATCCTCTAGTCACTTTGGTCACAGCTCTGCCATCGAGCCTGTGACAGAGCGCTCAGATACTCAGTGGGCCTCACACAATCCATAAGTGTCCAGTGTCCACAAGTGTGTGCAGAAATTCAAAATCTCCCTTATCCTCTAGTCACTTTGGTCACAGCTCTGCCATCGAGCCTGTGACAGAGCGCTCAGATACTCAGTGGGCCTCACACAATCCATAAGTGTCCAGTGTCCACAAGTGTCTGCAGAAATTCAAAATCTCCCTTATCCTCTAGTCACTTTGGTCACAGCTCTGCCATCGAGCCTGTGACAGAGCGCTCAGATACTCAGGGGGCCTCACACAATCCATAAGTGTCCAGTGTCCACAAGTGTGTGCAGAAATTAAAAATCTCCCTTATCCTCTAGTCACTTTGGTCACAGCTCTGCCATCGAGCCTGTGAGAGCGCTCAGATACTCAGTGGGCCTCACACAATCCATAAGTGTCCAGTGTCCACAAGTGTCTGCAGAAATTCAAAATCTCCCTTATCCTCTAGTCACTTTGGTCACAGCTCTGCCATCGAGCCTGTGACAGAGCGCTCAGATACTCAGTGGGCCTCACACAATCCATAAGTGTCCAGTGTCCACAAGTGTGTGCAGAAATTAAAAATCTCCCTTATCCTCTAGTCACTTTGGTCACAGCTCTGCCATCGAGCCTGTGACAGAGCGCTCAGATACTCAGTGGGCCTCACACAATCCATAAGTGTCCAGTGTCCACAAGTGTGTGCAGAAATTCAAAATCTCCCTTATCCTCTAGTCACTTTGGTCACAGCTCTGCCATCGAGCCTGTGACAGGGCGCTCAGATACTCAGTGTGCCTCACACAATCCATAAGTGTCCAGTGTCCACAAGTGTGTGCAGAAATTCAAAATCTCCCTTATCCTCTAGTCACTTTGGTCACAGCTCTGCCATCGAGCCTGTGACAGAGCGCTCAGATACTCAGTGGGCCTCACACAATCCATAAGTGTCCAGTGTCCACAAGTGTGTGCAGAAATTAAAAATCTCCCTTATCCTCTAGTCACTTTGGTCACAGCTCTGCCATCGAGCCTGTGACAGAGCGCTCAGATACTCAGTGGGCCTCACACAATCCATAAGTGTCCAGTGTCCACAAGTGTCTGCAGAAATTCAAAATCTCCCTTATCCTCTAGTTACTTTGGTCACAGCTCTGCCATCGAGCCTGTGACAGAGCGCTCAGATACTCAGTGGGCCTCACACAATCCGTAAGTGTCCAGTGTCCACAAGTGTGTGCAGAAATTCAAAATCTCCCTTATCTTCTAGTCACTTTGGTCATAGCTCTGCCATCGAGCCTGTGACAGAGCGCTCAGATACTCAGTGGGCCTCACACAATCCATAAGTGTCCAGTGTCCACAAGTGTCTGCAGAAATTCAAAATCTCCCTTATCCTCTAGTCACTTTGGTCACAGCTCTGCCATCGAGCCTGTGACAGAGCGCTCAGATACTCAGTGGGCCTCACACAATCCATAAGTGTCCAGTGTCCACAAGTGTGTGCAGAAATTAAAAATCTCCCTTATCCTCTAGTCACTTTGGTCACAGCTCTGCCATCGAGCCTGTGACAGGGCGCTCAGATACTCAGTGTGCCTCACACAATCCATAAGTGTCCAGTGTCCACAAGTGTGTGCAGAAATTAAAAATCTCCCTTATCCTCTAGTCACTTTGGTCACAGCTCTGCCATCGAGCCTGTGACAGAGCGCTCAGATACTCAGTGGGCCTCACACAATCCATAAGTGTCCAGTGTCCACAAGTGTGTGCAGAAATTCAAAATCTCCCTTATCCTCTAGTCACTTTGGTCACAGCTCTGCCATCGAGCCTGTGACAGAGCGCTCAGATACTCAGTGGGCCTCACACAATCCATAAGTGTCCAGTGTCCACAAGTGTGTGCAGAAATTCAAAATCTCCCTTATCCTCTAGTCACTTTGGTCACAGCTCTGCCATCGAGCCTGTGACAGAGCGCTCAGATACTCAGTGGGCCTCACACAATCCATAAGTGTCCAGTGTCCACAAGTGTCTGCAGAACTTCAAAATCTCCCTTATCCTCTAGTCACTTTGGTCACAGCTCTGCCATCGAGCCTGTGACAGAGCGCTCAGATACTCAGTGGGCCTCACACAATCCATAAGTGTCCAGTGTCCACAAGTGTGTGCAGAAATTCAAAATCTCCCTTATCCTCTAGTCACTTTGGTCACAGCTCTGCCATCGAGCCTGTGACAGAGCGCTCAGATACTCAGTGGGCCTCACACAATCCATAAGTGTCCAGTGTCCACAAGTGTCTGCAGAAATTCAAAATCTCCCTTATCCTCTAGTCACTTTGGTCACAGCTCTGCCATCGAGCCTGTGACAGAGCGCTCAGATACTCAGGGGGCCTCACACAATCCATAAGTGTCCAGTGTCCACAAGTGTGTGCAGAAATTAAAAATCTCCCTTATCCTCTAGTCACTTTGGTCACAGCTCTGCCATCGAGCCTGTGAGAGCGCTCAGATACTCAGTGGGCCTCACACAATCCATAAGTGTCCAGTGTCCACAAGTGTCTGCAGAAATTCAAAATCTCCCTTATCCTCTAGTCACTTTGGTCACAGCTCTGCCATCGAGCCTGTGACAGAGCGCTCAGATACTCAGTGGGCCTCACACAATCCATAAGTGTCCAGTGTCCACAAGTGTGTGCAGAAATTAAAAATCTCCCTTATCCTTTAGTCACTTTGGTCACAGCTCTGCCATCGAGCCTGTGACAGAGCGCTCAGATACTCAGTGGGCCTCACACAATCCATAAGTGTCCAGTGTCCACAAGTGTGTGCAGAAATTCAAAATCTCCCTTATCCTCTAGTCACTTTGGTCACAGCTCTGCCATCGAGCCTGTGACAGAGCGCTCAGATACTCAGTGGGCCTCACACAATCCATAAGTGTCCAGTGTCCACAAGTGTGTGCAGAAATTCAAAATCTCCCTTATCCTCTAGTCACTTTGGTCACAGCTCTGCCATCGAGCCTGTGACAGAGCGCTCAGATACTCAGTGGGCCTCACACAATCCATAAGTGTCCAGTGTCTACAAGTGTGTGCAGAAATTCAAAATCTCCCTTATCCTCTAGTCACTTTGGTCACAGCAGCTCTGCCATCGAGCCTGTGGCAGAGCGCTCAGATACTCAGTGGGCCTCACACAATCCATAAGTGTCCAGTGTCCACAAGTGTCTGCAGAAATTCAAAATCTCCCTTATCCTCTAGTTACTTTGGTCACAGCTCTGCCATCGAGCCTGTGACAGAGCGCTCAGATACTCAGTGGGCCTCACACAATCCGTAAGTGTCCAGTGTCCACAAGTGTGTGCAGAAATTCAAAATCTCCCTTATCTTCTAGTCACTTTGGTCACAGCTCTGCCATCGAGCCTGTGACAGAGCGCTCAGATACTCAGTGGGCCTCACACAATCCATAAGTGTCCAGTGTCCACAAGTGTCTGCAGAAATTCAAAATCTCCCTTATCCTCTAGTCACTTTGGTCACAGCTCTGCCATCGAGCCTGTGACAGAGCGCTCAGATACTCAGTGGGCCTCACACAATCCATAAGTGTCCAGTGTCCACAAGTGTGTGCAGAAATTAAAAATCTCCCTTATCCTCTAGTCACTTTGGTCACAGCTCTGCCATCGAGCCTGTGACAGGGCGCTCAGATACTCAGTGTGCCTCACACAATCCATAAGTGTCCAGTGTCCACAAGTGTGTGCAGAAATTCAAAATCTCCCTTATCCTCTAGTCACTTTGGTCACAGCTCTGCCATCGAGCCTGTGACAGAGCGCTCAGATACTCAGTGGGCCTCACACAATCCATAAGTGTCCAGTGTCCACAAGTGTGTGCAGAAATTAAAAATCTCCCTTATCCTCTAGTCACTTTGGTCACAGCTCTGCCATCGAGCCTGTGACAGAGCGCTCAGATACTCAGTGGGCCTCACACAATCCATAAGTGTCCAGTGTCCACAAGTGTCTGCAGAAATTCAAAATCTCCCTTATCCTCTAGTCACTTTGGTCACAGCTCTGCCATCGAGCCTGTGACAGAGCGCTCAGATACTCAGTGGGCCTCACACAATCCATAAGTGTCCAGTGTCCACAAGTGTGTGCAGAAATTAAAAATCTCCCTTATCCTCTAGTCACTTTGGTCACAGCTCTGCCATCGAGCCTGTGACAGAGCGCTCAGATACTCAGTGGGCCTCACACAATCCATAAGTGTCCAGTGTCCACAAGTGTCTGCAGAAATTCAAAATCTCCCTTATCCTCTAGTCACTTTGGTCACAGCTCTGCCATCGAGCCTGTGACAGAGCGCTCAGATACTCAGTGGGCCTCACACAATCCATAAGTGTCCAGTGTCCACAAGTGTGTGCAGAAATTCAAAATCTCCCTTATCCTCTAGTCACTTTGGTCACAGCTCTGCCATCGAGCCTGTGAAAGAGCGCTCAGATACTCAGTGGGCCTCACACAATCCATAAGTGTCCAGTGTCTACAAGTGTGTGCAGAAATTCAAAATCTCCCTTATCCTCTAGTCACTTTGGTCACAGCAGCTCTGCCATCGAGCCTGTGGCAGAGCGCTCAGATACTCAGTGGGCCTCACACAATCCATAAGTGTCCAGTGTCCACAAGTGTCTGCAGAAATTCAAAATCTCCCTTATCCTCTAGTCACTTTGGTCACAGCTCTGCCATCGAGCCTGTGACAGAGCGCTCAGATACTCATTGGGCCTCACACAATCCATAAGTGTCCAGTGTCCACAAGTGTTTGCAGAAATTCAAAATCTCCCTTATCCTCTAGTCACTTTGGTCACAGCTCTGCCATCAAGCCTGTGACAGAGCGCTCAGATACTCAGTGGGCCTCACACAATCCATAAGTGTCCAGTGTCCACAAGTGTCTGCAGAAATTCAAAATCTCCCTTATCCTCTAGTCACTTTGGTCACAGCTCTGCCATCGAGCCTGTGACAGAGCGCTCAGATACTCAGTGGGCCTCACACAATCCATAAGTGTCCAGTGTCCACAAGTGTGTGCAGAAATTCAAAATTTCCCTTATCCTCTAGTCACTTTGGTCACAGCTCTGCCATCGAGCCTGTGACAGAGCGCTCAGATACTCAGTGGGCCTCACACAATCCAAAAGTGTCCAGTGTCCACAAGTGTCTGCAGAAATTCAAAATCTCCCCTGTCCTATAGACACCTTGTACCTTGTTTTACATTACTATATAGTTTGTTGGATTTTGTCTACATTTCTACCAAAAATGAGGGAGGCTGGTGGAAGAGGCCATGGAATTGGGCGGGGGTTGGCAGCTGGTAATGATGGTGTTGGTGGTGGATCTGATGGTAGTGGCAAGAGCAAAATAGGACGGAATGCAGGAGGCGTTGAGCCTGCATCATCGTCTGGCTACATAAGGCCTCGAACGCTTAGTTTTCTATGAGTTGCAAAACGCTTTTAAAGCCAGAACATCAGGAAAAAGTTTTGTCTTACATTGCTGACTCAGCCTCCAGCTCTATCGCCTCCTCTTCTTCAGTTGTAAAAAGTAAAAGCACTGAGTCGTCATTGGAGGCTCATGTTCATGGACCACACCTTTCCTTGTGTCCTTCACCCCAACCAAGATTGAAGGATGACGCAGGCCATACTACTGATTACTCCATGGAGCTGTTTTCACATACCATGCCTGGATTATCAAGTCAAATGGTGAATTACCCAGGCCAAGATGAATCTGACATGGAGTGCACTGATGCACAGCCGCTGATGGATGATTCTGCTGGTACATTCACTCAGAGCACTACATTGTCCTCGCAGTGTACAGAGCCAGATTCTGACCCTGATGAGACTCAGGTGCCCCTTCCCGCACACTATACCACCATACACGGTGACACAGAGGAAGGTGCACATGACGTAGAAGAGGAGGTGATGGATGACCCAGTTGTTGACCCAGATTGGCATCCATTGGGGGAAGAGGGTGCTGCTTCCAATAGCTCAGATGAGGAGCATCCACAGCAGACATCGACATCGCAACAGCTGTTATCTGGCAGGCCCGGAGCACTCCAAAGACAGGTTCCAAACATCAAAAGAGTTGCTGGACAGCTTGTCCAGAGGGTCAAAAGATCACAGCGTGCTAGGCCGCAAAATGTCTGCCAAAGTAGGAAGAGTGCAGTGTGGCACTTTTGTGAACAAAATCCTCATGATCAGGCCAAGGTTATCTGTAAGAAGTGCGCAAAGACGTTTAGCGGAGGGAAAAATCTGAAAAATTTGAATACCAGTTGCATGCTTAGACATTTAACCAGCATGCACTTGCAAGCGTGGACACAACACCAAACCTCAAGTGCCACATGTGCAACTGATCACAACGAAGGTAGTCAGCAACGCTACATTGTTTCCCCCACTGTAAGCCCACCGGTTAGCACAGCAGCAAATGTTGAGGTGTCGTTGCAATGCCACAGCAGTCAGGGAATCCCACTGTTATATCAACGAAAGACTGATTCTAGGCCATCAGAAAGAACAACAACTCCATCACCATCATCAACCCTCTCTCAGTCCGCCCTGTCCACCGCTACTTCCACCATATGCAGCTCTCAAGTCCAGCTCACCCTCCCAGACACTATGAGTAGGTCAAGAAAGTACTCAGTCTCTCATCCGCGTACACTGGGTTTGAACGCCCACATTGCCAAACTAATCTCGTTTGAGATGATGCCCTTTCGGTTGGTGGAAAGCGCAGCTTTCCGCGAACTCATGGCCTATGCAGTACCACGCTATGACCTACCCAGTCGCCACTTCTTCTCTCGCAAAGCCATCCCAGCCCTCCACCATCATGTGAAAGACCGCATTGTCCATGCACTCAAGCAGTCAGTGAGCGGAAAGGTGCACCTCACAACTGATGCATGGTCCAGTCGGCATGGCCAGGGCCGTTACGTGTCCATCACTGCGCACTGGGTTAATGTGGTGGATGCAGGGTCCACAGGGGACAGCGGTGGTGGGACAGTGCTGCCTAGCCCACGGTATAGGAAACAGTTGGCTGTAGGCGTTCCACCCTCCTCCTCCTCCTCCTCCAGAAGCGAAAGCTCGTCCACAGAGCGCAGTCGTACGAGCACTCCATCTGCAGCTGCCACTGTTGCACCCAATGTGTCCCCCTATCAAGCAGCTAGTGGAAAGCATCAGCAGGCTGTGTTGCAGATGATGTGTTTGGGCAACAGACACACCGCCGAGGTACTGGCCGAGTACTTGAAGCGACAAACTGAGTCATGGCTGGGCAGTGTACATCTTGAGGCAGGCAAGGTAGTTAGTGATAACGGCCGTAATTTTGTGGCAGCCATAGCCCTTTCAAAACTCAGCCACATACCTTGCTTGGCTCACACCTTGAACCTGGTGGTGCAGTGCTTCCTCAAAAATTATCCGGAGTTAACAGCCCTGCTCCAGAAGGTGCGAAGACTGTGCGCGCACATCCGCCGGTCGCCTGTACACTCCGTTCGTATGCAGAAGCTGCAGCGATTGCTCCACCTTCCCAACCACCGCCTCATTATCGACATTGCAACAAGGTGGAACTCCACCCTGCACATGGTGGAGCGGCTGTGCGAGCAGAGGCAGGCCATAATGCATTTGTGGGAGGATACACGGCCAGGCACTTTGAGAGCAGACATGGAGTTGACAGGTGTGCAGTGGTTGAAGCTGAAAGACCTCTGTAAAGTCCTTCAGTGTTTTGAGGAATGCACACGGCTGGTAAGCGCAGACGACGCCATCCTAAGCATGAGCATCCCACTTATGCGTCTGCTCATGCAAACTTTGACGCACCTTAAGGAGCAGGCGTCTGCAGCCAATGTTGATGAGGAGGAAGAGGAGGAGGGAATCCTTGATGACATTCAGCCATTGTCTGCTCAGGGACCTCTCCTGGACGAGGTGGAGGAAGAAGAGGAGGAGGAGGATGATGATGGGGATGATTACTTAGGGGAGGAGGATGCATCTCGTGGGGCAAGTGAAAATGTTGGCGTGGCAAGGTCTGGTACAGGGTTTGTCCGTGACTGGAGGGATGTGGATTTGCCAGAAAGTGCTCCTCCAACCAGCACTCGCAGTGCATCATTGACACCAGGAACATTGGCCCACATGTCAGATTATGCCTTGCGGATCCTAAAAAGGGACCCCCGCATTGTCAAAATGATGAACGATGACGACTACTGGTTGGCCAGCATCCTGGATCCACGCAATAAAGGCAAATTACAAAACATCATGCCACAGGAGAACCTTGACCTAATATTGGCTAATAAACAAGCAACTCTGGTAAATCGGTTGCTTGAGGCATTCCCAGCACACAGCAGCGGTGATGGTTCTCACACGAGCCGTACGGGCCGGGGGCAGCTTGGCAGAGGTGTTCGTGGTGCACACAGCAGAAGTGGCGTTGGAGACAGGGGTTTCATGACAATGTTGTGGACTGATTTTTCAAATACCGCTCACACAACTGGTAATACTGCATCGATGGAAAGTGACAGGAGACAGCAGTTGTCAACTATGGTTACAAACTACTTTTCCTCCCATATCGATGTTCTCCCACACAGGTCAATCCCCTTTGACTATTGGGCCGCTAAACTGGACACCTGGCCTGAATTGGCCCAATATGCCTTACAGGAGCTCGCTTGCCCAGCTGCAAGTGTGCTATCGGAAAGAGTCTTCAGTGCAGCTGGATCAATCCTGACAGAAAAAAGGACCCGTCTGTCAACCCAAAATGTGGATGGTCTAACCTTCATTAAAATGAACCATGCATGGGTTTCCAAGGATTTTGTCCCACCTTCCCCTGATGACACATAGGGTGACAGAAAAATGGCTTGCTTTGGTCCACCTCTTCCTGGGACTTCACCTATTTCACCTTTTGCATCAGCTGAATGTCCAACATCAACATATGCCACTTTCTAAAACTCCCTAACTGTGCTGCCTCCCACCCCATGGCCGGGGTCACCACCTAGCGCACGACACCGTGCGAGTGCCGTTGCCCTGGACAGGTGGGTAGGCCGACTCTTGGGCGCGGGCACTGGCACAGGGTCCCTCATAGTGCAATCAAGTGTCTCTGACGGTGGTGGTGCACACCCGCCGTCAGACACACCTCTGTACTATGAGGGGCCCAGTGCCAGTACCGACGCCCACGAGTGGGCCCCCCTTGCTTGGGCAGGGCCCCAGCATTTGCAATCTTTACCTCTCCCTGCTCCTCCGCTGTGTAATCTGGGCCGTCAAATCCATACTGTGCCTGACACCGTCTGAGCCTGCCTCCTGATGTATAGACATATATTTTGAATGTGTACGCTATCCATACATGTTATCCGGGGATACGGTACCCTTTCTAACCATTGTGCAATCACGTGCAATCCATACTGGGCCTAACACCGTCTGAGCCTGCCTCCTGATGTATAGACATATATTTTGAATGTGTACGCTATCCATACATGTTATCTGGGGATACGGTACCCTTTCTAACCTTTGTGCAATCACGTGCAATCCATACTGGGCCTAACACCGTCTGAGCCTGCCTCCTGATGTATAGACATATATTTTGAATGTGTACGCTATCCATACATGTTATCTGGGGATACGGTACCCTTTCTAACCTTTGTGCAATCACGTGCAAGCCATACTTGGCCTAACACCGTCTGAGCCTGCCTCCTGATGTATAGACATATATTTTGAATGTGTACGCTATCCATACATGTTATCTGGGGATACAGTACCCTTTCTCACCTTTGTGCAATCATGTGTAATCCATACTGGGCGTGACAACGGCTGGCGAGCTGTTAAGCAAGCTACAGCACCTGTGGTTTGCACACGTAAGTTTTTAATTTTTTCAGGAATGACGGTTAGGCCTAATTCCGGAACTGCGGTTGACCTGCACTTACTGGGAAATCATCGTTCGCGGGTAATAACTGTAATCACAGATCCCCATCACTTATGTTGTTCAGCGGGTTATCTGCACCTGTAAGCGACAAATGCTGGCCTTTTCAGTGTAGCGCACATGCAGCCACGGACATGTAAGGGCATGACACACCAGTTATTGGCCAATCTCATGTGCCAGAGCCTCATGTGTCCCTCTAGTAAGCCGGACTCGGACCGCGGGGCATGACGGAGTCTCGTTCGTTAACGGAATTAAGCTTGCAATGTGTGCATCTGTTCTGTAGCTGGCATGGTTGAGGTTGCCCGTGTTGAGTCAAATTACGCAGTAGGCTCCACTCCTGGTGGTGCCCTTCTGGACATTCCTTTAAGGTTCAGCTTTGCAACCATACTGCCCACGTAAAACAAACACTTTGCCTTCATGAACGCTGTTTGGAGGGTCATGACTCGTGGTAATAACGCCGCCCAATCAGTTAACCTGCTAGAGAGATCCTTCGTTGCTCCCAAGCATGACATCACACTCCCTAGGAGGAAGGTAATGCCACTGTAGCGACCGTACTCCTGGGGGCGACACAAGTGCACTGATGCCCAACCACTGCTCGATGAATCTGCTGGTACATTGACCCAGACCACTACATTCCCCTCGCACGCTACCCGGCCTGAATCTGACCCTGATGAAACTCAGGTTACCCTTCCCATATACAGTTCCATCTTACACGGTGACAAAGAGGAAGCTGCAGATGAAAGTGCCAACGAGTGGGCCCCCCCTGCTTGCTCAGGATCACAGCACTTGCAAGGTTGAAATACTGTGCAGTGAGATGGAAGATGGGGACGACGAGGAGTCCAGACTAGTACAGGGATTCTCTAGCGAGGAGACTTATTTGATTGTTTTCAATGTTGGGACAGCAATTTTTGGGGAGCACTATACTCTGGAGAATGATAGATGGGGCCCACCATACACTGGAACATTCCAAAGGTGGACATCAGACACTGGAGCAGCATTTACAGGGCCCATTATACACTAGAGCATTAGAAATGGGGCCCATTATGTTTGGAGCATTATTTGGGCCCATAACAAAGTGGAGCTTCATCCATGGGGACCAACATATACTGTAGCATTATGTGGAGCTCATCATATACTGTTTCAAACATTATATGGGACCAATGATTCTGTATGGAGAAATAGATGGGCCTTGTCATGAGATGTAAAAAGTGAAGTATTTTTCATTGTACTATACCGCTATTTCTCTGCCGTATCGGAGCATGATGAGTAGTGGTATGTGTTAAAGGGGCGCTCTTTCGCCCAGGGCACATGAAAACCTGGAGCCAGCCCTCCCCCCCACAACTTTAGCCAAATTACCCCCATTTTTCAGTGCGTAACTTGTATTATGAAGTTAATTAAGGTTGACAAGCTTAAGTAAGAAGAATTGATGCTTTTGGCATTCAAATGGGCACTGTAGGTGTGTTTCCTGTCCTCCTCTCACTGCCGACTTTTATTCCCCATTGACTTACATTGGGTTTCGTGTTTCGGGACGACCCCGACTTTTCCCTATAATCGGACGATCTTGCTCGACCTGACTTTTTGAAAAGTCGGGTTTCACGAAACGAAACTCGACCCTAAAAAACCAAAAGTCGCTCAACTCTACTTATGAATTAGGAGAACAGTAGGAAACCGAGAGCCTAATTTTAAAAACTGCTCCCCTTCCAAACTCTCTCCCAGAGGCCATTTTCCAAACAAATATCTCAAACTACTAGGCAATTGTCCCTGTCCCGTCTCCACCCCCCATCCTCCAATATGCTGGCATTGTGCTGATAGAAAATAGACCCAGGGGTTGGGAAGCGCCAAACCTCCTTCCTCCTTTGGCCTCTGCAAAGCTGTGGCATCACAATCATTTTTAAAAGGTTCACCCTTCCAATTACCGAAAGATGTAATTTATTCCATGCTGATATTTTGGAACGAATTTTTTGTAACAAAGGGCTTAGATTAAGTTCTTCAAACCTAGTCAACGGAAGGGCGATTTGTATCCCCAAATATTTAAATCCCGAAACCACCTTCAATTTTGCTGACCTTTCCACCTCCCCCATATCCCTATCTACCTCATCAATGGGCATTATGCACGATTTGTCCCAATTGATTTTGAGTCCGGAAAATTCCCCGAATTCCTCAATTAATGCCACCGCGTTATCCAAATTCTCCCGAGTCCTCCAAAAATAACAAAATATCGTCGGCATACAAAGACACCCTCTCCTCCTTCACTCCATAAACAAATCCTTTTATCTCTTGTGCATCCCTTATTTTAGTGGCCAGAGGCTCCACGGCGAGGGCAAACAGCAACGGAGACAACGGGCATCCCTGCCTCGTACCCCTATGTAATGAGAAACTATCAGATAATTCATTATTCACTCTAATTTTTGCTGTTGAAGAGGAGTATAGCAACCCCACCCACGATATAAACTTGGGCCCGAACCCAAGACCAATCAAAACCGACCACAAGTACTTCCATTCTACACAATCAAATGCCTTATGGGCATCCAAAGACACTACTACTCTCTTTCCAGCATTTTCGGCTGGAATTTGCATATTTAAATATAGCCTCCTTAAATTGATTGCTGTACATTTATTGGGCATAAATCCCAATTGATCTGGGTGGATTACGTTATCAATCACGTGGGTCAGAACTGTATGCCAATTTAGTTGAATGCTGTGCTCGGGGGGGATCGGGCGGGCCCTCCTGACTCACAGGTCCCATAGCAGCTGCGTGGTGTGCCGCTATTAGCAGCACGCCACTGGCTAAGGGCCCCTGGGGGAGTGGGCGCCCTAGGCAGCTGCCTAGTCTGCCTGCCATTAACGCCAGCCCTGCATCCGGCATGGGTCAGGATTGGAAAATGAGGGAATACAAACAAAAGCTGGTAGACGCACTACTGACGGTGTTCCCACCTGACAGTGGGGGCTCAGTTGAAGCACCAAGCAGAGGCAGAGGACGCAGTCACCAATGCAGCTGGGGCACCGACACCACCTCGGAAGAATGGCCAAAATTGGGAAAACCTTCCTCAGCATGCCACAACATCTGGCACCACCATATGATACTGCCCGTATTATCAGGAGGCAGCCTTTCAGGAAGAGTATGTGGATTGCCCTCGCACCCAGGGCAGCGGGATACTCAGAGCCGGGCCCGTGGAGTTTCAATGGGAGTTGTCACGGTAGCTATGACCCGGTCCGTGGCCATGGGCGTCCATTGTAAAAGGGGAATGTTGAGCGTGTGGATGATGATGATTAAAGTTTATTAGTGAATGATTCATGACGCCACCTGTGGTGTTCGGCAATGAAGATGTTAACCCGACGCTGCAGACAGATCCTCTGGGACAGATGGTGTGGTGCAGCAATGATGTGGTGGCCCTCCACAGGTAGGGCTGTAGTCCCAGGGCAGTGTAGATGAAGCGCTAGTGAGGGGAGTGTAATGGTGCAGCGTTAAGCACAGAGATGTAACAGGGCTGAGTAGGTTGGCGCAGGAATAAGCGGAGGACACCAGGGCATGTAGTTCCAAAGCTTTACTCACAGTCTGTTGAGCATACAGGTGCCCGCATCCATGCCGTGTCCTCCAGGTCAGGGGCTCAGCCAACCTCCAGGCAAGATGAAGTACTCCGTTCCAACACTCCGCCAACATAAGTGCCTTTTCTGAATGTCTCCCTTTTGCGCCTATAGTGAAGTACTCTCAGTACTGAGTTACACTGGAGTTCCTCCTGTCAGATATTTTTAGAACTCTACTTGTACGGCAGACAGCTGTAGCCGGCTTCGGGGACTCCTTGCTACTAAGTCCCGGCTCACTCTCGTTGCTGTTGTGCCCCCAAGTCTTGTGTGGGAATAAAGTGGTGACAACTTCTATTCCTCTGGTGTCAGTCGCAGGACCATTAGTATCCATACAACCTCAGGGACCGGACCCCGGCCTTGCGCTGTGAGCTTGGGAAGGGTTCTGCTCTAACCCTAATCCTTAGTCCTCCTCTCCTTACGTTCCGTACTAATCCTTCTTTCTTATGGAGAGAGTCAGGCTTTCTATCAATGTTCCTTTCCTGTGCCAGCGGACCCAGGTCACTGAGGTCGGCTTCAGCACTTCCTTCATCCATCCCACTCAGGGGATCTTCACTCTTCCTCTGACTCTGTCAGACTGACTAAATCCTAAACTCTTCCCGCTCTTTTGATGCTAACTAAACTCCACCCGCCTCCCAGCACGCTTTGTGTTCCAAGCAGGGAGCCACCAAAGGGTGCTTTGCTACACTACTGTGTTGTGTGGGATGCAGGTGTTGGAGCGTGGTCAGGTGTCTCCACCTTACCTGAATGGTGGGGTACCACACCTCAGGAGGAGGTGCAGTACCTCTGTGGCGACTGAACCCTCAGGGGCGCCACATATGTGTCCACACTTCTCCATGTACTGAGTGATGGGTATGCACCATTTAACTTCTGGCTCTGCATATTGGACACATGGCCTGAGTTGCCCTTTTTGCCTTGGAGGTGCTGGCCTGCCCTACAGCAAGTGTACTTAGGGAACATGTGCTTATCATAGCAGGGGGTGGGATCAAAAACAAGCGCATCCGCCGCCTATCCACAACCAATGTGGGAAAGCTCACATTCATAAAAATGAACCAAGCATTGATCCCACAGTACTTGTCCATACATAGATTATTACATACAATGACTCTAAAATACAAGCTTATGTCTATGAAAAGGACTGTGCAACCTTGTGAAATAGCACATGTACATAAAAAAAGGAGAGTTTCAGGGAAGATGTTAGGAAAAACTACTCCTGTGACTTACTGGAATAACCAGACTCATTTTATTGACCTTAGAGGAATGTAATTAGCAGAGCAGTTAACATAGCTTATCCTGATAACAGGGCAATCTGGACTCCTTTTCGAAAGCCGTACAAAATTCCCCTATTTTGCTTTTTATAGCGAGAGTATAAAAATGTGCCTATATAAAGGTAATTCCTTTCCCTTTATGGTTATGATATGCCTGTCATTGCACAAGCATTCTAGCAGACTGCTGGCTATGCTGGCCAGCACGACTAAGGGCCCAGTTTGTTCATTTTCATCACTCCATTGTTATCATGGTCAGCATCATCATCATTTTCAATTGGACTGTCAGCCTCATCCCCTGCCTGTGCCGAGTCTATTTCCCCATCCGCATGCTGCTGCTCCTCCTTCTCTTCCTCAAAGTCTTGCAGCTTTTAGCATGTTCCTTCAACAGACACAGTGCTATGATGAACAAGTGCAAGTTGCTGTTCTTCTTCCATCCCCTCTGTAAATGGGATGCCCTTGCTGATTTAAGACTTGTCTCTATTAACAAGTTTTGTCACCTCTTCAAAGGGTTTCAGTAGGCAATAGGTGTTCCTTATCAGCTGCCAATTGCAGTCCTCAAAATAACCCAGTATGGCTGCTGCTTGGTATAGACAATCACCCCTTATGGTACAGATGCTCCAACATGTGCACTGCTGCGGTACAGCAGGTTGCAGCTTGCAAATCAGGCAGTGCTCTGTCAAGTTATTCTGTTTTTGCTAAGCTGGAAGAGCATGCTTTGCCACATAAGAATGGTTGAAGTCAGCTGACATTCTACATCACCTGTAGAAATTCTGCAATATATATGAAATCTATTGGGTTGTGATATGCTATAACAGGTGGCTCTCTGGCCAACCGTATAATTTTTGCAAAAACCAGGATGGTATACTTTGACACATAAGATCATTAGAAATGAGCTGACACTTTACAGACCATAGCCACCACCTTCTTCAAGGAGGTATATTTCTGAAAGAAATGTTGCACAATGAAATTCAGAACAGGTGCCATGTTGGAAGCATGAGTTACTTTTCCTGATTGTTAGGCAGCCAGAATGTTCTGGGAATTGTCATTCATAACAATTCCCAGCAGCTGCAGTTCACAAAAGTCAGCCTGTTTCCAGTCTGGAATCAATGCTTTCCTGTGTGCCAGTTGGGGAAGGGTCTGTTTGTTGTACAAGAGTCAGAGGTTGTGTAGGAGCAGACAAATAACCACAGCTTGGTCAAGGAACCAGATGCAGCTCTCCTAGACGTGGAGGCTTCACCGTGTTTGTGGTGGCACATCGCTGGCACTCAATACATTCACTCAATGACTCTGAAACTTATGTACTATTCTTGCCCAGGTGTCTAGAATACAGTGCATTTTGAAGTTCAAAGTTGAGAAGAAATAATACTATATGTCTTCCAGTGAGGCTGAGCACAGCTGACTTCTCAAGGTGGTATGGCAGAAGAAAGAGAATGTACACTCAAAGTTCGTCAAGCACTAGTGGTGGATGACAATGATGATGGTGACAAAGACACTAACCAGGAACTACTTGAGGGTGTGACATGATTGACAGAGAGATGAGAGTGACAAGAAGAAAAGAGAGGAGAATTTGAGACTTGCTCTGATTTCTGGCCAGATTGATTTTATCAAATGAGCAGGTGATGTTCCATGTGTGCTAATGGAGAATCATAGTGCCAATTCTACAAGAGCCAGACTACAGACTGTCAACAAATCATTTGGTAGCAATGTTGAAAAAATCTCCCATATATGAGATAACTACATATATGACTCAACACCACCACGAGTAGACCTTTGAGGGGTTGTTGAGCAGTCTCCACCAACAGCACATGTGACAATATGTGCTCCAGAGATCACAGCAGAACAAGATTTGCATCAGATGATCTTTTAGCCTGCACTGTGTCTCACTGAAGCCAATACCCTCCTCCTCTGATGAGCTCACCTCTTCTACACACCTCTTTGGTTCCCAAGTTTGGCTGATAATTGCCTCTGTGTGGGAAATGGCCATAGCTGCTTGACCTTCCCTCCTGTCCATCAAATTCCCATGTTCCCATGTAGAAATTTGCCCAATCTCTGAGTGCTACCATGTGCTACTACCACAGCTTACATGGAATTGGTAACTCAGTGTTTTTAATATTTAGCTCCTCCTGTCGCATGTCATCTGAGTATGAAAATTGACTATTGATGTCTTTAAATAAATTAACTGAAATTTGTTGCAGTGTAGTATCTTCCTTAGCCTCCGGGGTGTAGTGGGATAGGGGACTATGGGAGGCACAACATTAAATGTTATGGCGGTGGAGTTGGACAGAGCATAACACTGACTCAAGCTGAATATGCAGCTGTCAGAGATTCAGACTACATTATCCTATTGTTACTGAGGCAAGTGATGTAACATATATTGCATTCTACCCTCCACTTCCTCTCCACTGATATTCTTAAAAGTGAGCCCCAATTCAGACAGTGATGATGATGACTGCAAAGCACTGTGAAATTAATGGAGCTATATAAGTTAGTAAAATAAATCAATCAATATATAAAGTCCTGAAATTACATCCAAGGCAGAAAAAAAAATCATAAAATTCATGTATCATATCATCATATTTTTTTTTTGTGCATGTGCTTTACTTAACATGGTAAAGTTTTGTGCTCCCTGTTACTTGTTTTTATAGTCTTTTTCAACATTAAATGTTTCCGTGCTGTGACTCTACCCTTCTGTAGTAATATGTTATATGTTGATGTGGCCTCTAAGGGTCTCACTACTTTAATGTGTGTACTATAGAGTGTAAGAACTTGTTGGTTAGTTGTTGTTAGCAGACATCTTGTAATGGAGGAATGTATCACAAGTCTCATGTAATAAACAAGCCTGGAGATATCCAAGGAGTGTGATCCTTGACCAGAAATACATAACAGAACATGGTGGCAGCTGGGCACAGAACCTGCAAATCCTCAGAGCTTGTGTGAGGCTGGGACTGTACAGAGGATCACAGAGAATCACAGCACCTGTAAGTACAGATTCCCTGACATTACTGCAAAATGGAGACTGGTCTGAAGCCCCCTCAGGGACTGGATGTGACTTCATGTTATCTGTCACAGACTTGGAGACATTGGAAGGAAGAGTTTACACTGTATGTGGATCTCACAGTGGCCCCCACTGGTGACAAACGAAAAGTGAAGCTGTTTTATTACCTTATTGGGGAAAATGGCAGAGAATTAGCCCACACCTTGCTCCCACACACAGACAACCTCCTTCTAGCAGATATTGTGCAGGCATTTGATAAACACTGTGACCCAAAGAAGAATGAGACAGTGGAAAGATATAACTTTTTCACAAGACATCAGGAGGATGGTGAAAATGTGGACAGATATCTGACAGAGCTGAGGAGGCTGGCAACAACATGTGGTTTTGGAGAGATCACGGACAGTCTAATCAAAGATAGAATGGTGTGTGGCGTAAGAGACAGTCATCTCAAAGAAAGATTACTGAGAGAGGAAGACATGACTTTAGAGAAATGCATGTAAATCTGCAGGGCTGCTGAGCTGTCAAAACACAGCCTGAAGATGATGGCAGGCACCAGTGATAATGATGATGATAAGGTACATGCAGTATTTATGAAAGGAAAGACAAGACTAAGCTCCCCTATAAGCACTGACCACTGCAAGTATTGTGGGAAAAGACTGCAATGTAATTCCATCTGCTCTGTTGAACAAACAGGTTTCTATTGAGCCAACTGACAAGGTACTGGTGATGTACAACAAAAGTGTTCTGAAACCGATGGGGACATGTAAGCTCAAAATACGGAACCCATGTAACAGAAAGAGTTATAGAGTTGAATTTACCGTGTTGCGTGGTGGTAACCATGTACCATTATTGGGAGTAAAAGCTGTTCAGGCAATGGACTTAATAAAAGTACAGTCTCAGAATATTATGTCTGTTGAAGTTTCCCTGGATATACCAAATCCCAAACTAAATGCTGAGCACAACTTGGATATTCAGAAAATAAAAAACGAAGTATGCTGATTTATTTGAAGGTGATGGGTGCTTTGAAGGTAAATATAGACTAGAAATGGACAACACCGTGCAGCCTACCAGATTACCTACAAGGAGAGTGCCTGTTGCTTTAATGCAACCGCTGAAAGTAGAAATGCAAGATTTACAGAGAAGAGGCATGATAGCACCAGTCCATAAGAGCACAGATTGGATCAGCAGTTTGGTCATAGTGCAGAAACCATCTGGCAAGTTAAGAATATGCATTGATCCTAAGCCACTCAACAAGGCGCTGAAAAGAAATCATTACCCCATGCTGACATTAGATGATGTTCTACCAGATCTATCAAAAGCTAAAATATTTTCTGTATGTGATGTGAAAAATGGATTTTGGCATGTGGAACTGACTGAAGAATCAAGTTTATTGACAACATTTTCTTCACCCTTTGGACACTTTAAATGGCTGAGAATGCCCATGGGACTAAAACCTGCTCCAGAGGTGTTCCAGCAGACATTAATGCAGGCTTTGGAAGGACTTCCTGGAGTGAAGACAATAGCAGCTGATTTTTGGGCATGGTAAATTATCTCTCCAAATTTTGCAGTCATCTGTCAGTCATGTGTGAGCCACTGAGACAGCTAACCCACAAAGATGTGCTCTGGGAATGGACAGAAATCCAGGAGACTGCTTTCCAATCAGTAAAGAAAGCTATTGCAGATGCAGCAACCCTAAAGTATTTCGATCCAGATCAAGAAGTAGTGGTGCAATGTGATGCTTCAGAAAAAGGCCTTGGAGCTACTTTAATGCAGAACAAACAGCCACTCACATTTGCAAGCAGAGTCCTTACAACAATAGAGCAGGGATATGCTCAGATTGCGAAGGAACTACTGGCTGTGGTATTTGGGTTGGAGAAGTTTCACCAATACACCTATGGACGACGGGTAAGAGTATAGTCGGATCACAAACCTTTGGAGAGCATTACAAAGAAACCTCTACTGAATGCCCCAAAGAGACTATAGCGTATGCCGTTACGACTTCAGAAATATGATTTTGACATTGGGTACTGTCCAGGAAAAGACTTACTGATTGCAGATACGCTAAGCAGAGCTTACCTTGCTATCACAAATGATGAGGAGAAAGACATTGAAACCATCAATATGTGTAACTATCTAGCAGCGTCAAAAGAAAATTTGAAGAAAATCCAGACTTTCACAGGGAAGGATAAAAGTCTCCAGAGTTTAAAGACTGTCATCTTGCAGGGCTGGCCAAAATACAAGCAGCATGCTCCAAGGGAAGTTTCACCATTCTTCCACATAAGAGATGAATTGTCAGTGCAGCAAGGAATCATCTTTAAAGGAGGCAGGGCGGTTAAACCAGAAGTTCTCAGAAGAGACATACTGAAAACATTGCACTCTTTCCATCTTCCCACTTAGGCATGGAAGGATGTCTACGTCAAGCGAGAGAATCTGTTTATTGGCCAGGTATGAATGACCACATTAAAAATTATATAGCACAATGTGAAATATGTGCATCCTGCAGTGATAAACAACCAAAGGAGACATTGCAACCACATGAAATTCCACATAGGCCATGGTCAAAAATAGGAACGGACTTGTTCACATGGAATGACAAAGAATACCTGATTATAGTGGACTATTTCTCTAACTTCTGGGAGGTTGATTTGTTGCAGGACATAAGGGCGGGAACAGTGATTAAAAAACTCAAGGCCCATTTTGCCAGGTATGGCATTCCAGATGTCGTTTTCTCAGACAATGCGGCGCAGTTTACTTCGGAAGAGTTCAAAACCTTCAGCAAGAAATGGGAATTTGAACACCAGACGTTTTCTCCCAGATATCCTCAGCAGAGTCTACAGCAAAAACAGCCAAAAGACTCATGCAGAAAGCAAAACAAGCAGGTACTGATGTATATCTGTCTATACTGGATCACAGAAACACACCCACTCAAGGCCTAGACAGCAGGCTCATGAGTAGGAGTACAAAGACACTCTTACCAACTGCTAGTCATCTGTTAAAGCCAAAGTTGCTGGGAAACATCAAAGCTAAATTACAGAAGAATCAAGATAGGCAAGCTTTCTATTACAATAAATCTGCAAAGGAGCTGCCTGAGCTCCAGAGAAATGACAACATTTGGCTGCAGCCAAGCAGCTCGTTTGACAAACACTGGCAAAAGGCAAAAGTTGTCCAGAAACTAGGACCTTGGTCCTACAAAATTCTAACAGAGGAAGGAAGAAGACTAAGGAGAAATCGGAGATACCTGAGGAAATCGCAAGAAAGAGATAATTCATTTTCATGGCCTTTTGAGCAGTATCCTGATACCCAAGACAACGAAGCAGCAAGTACAAGTCAAGTACGAACAGTGACAGCTGACCATCAGGGTAAGGATTCTGGTCAGAGACAGGCAATATCAGAAGGCAAATTACCAGGATCAGAAGAACTACCAGATGTAGGCAGTGACACATCTTATGTTACTAGAGCTGGCAGAATTATCAGAAAGCCGGCGCACCTCAAGGATTATATCTAACTGGACTTATTATGTTATAGCTCTAACTTGGTCATGGTATACATTGTTTATTAATTGTATTGTTCTTTCAGTTAAAAGAGAAAGGATGTAGCAATATGTTATATGTTGATGTGGCCTCTAGGGGTCTCACTACTTTTATGTGTGTACTATAGAGTGTAAGAACTTGTTGGTTAGTTGTTGTTAGCAGACATCTTGTAATGGAGGAATGTATCACAAGTCTCATGTAATAAACAGTGAAAAATGAGGATAAATGGACTCATGGAGATCAACATCCAACACTGCGGAGACACCATCACATGTTTTTCAACGCAGTGATTCTAGAGCAATGCCCCCATCCCTTATGGGAAATCCCCCAAAACAGCTGTCTGTGGATGGATACCATGTTTTGGCATAGGTGGTTTCCTTCATTGGAGACTGCCCTTCCCGTGGTTGTTCCTTCCCGGGGAAAGACCTGGCTAGTCATTGCTTGCGTTGAGAAACATGTGATGGTGTCTCCGCGGCTTGTGTTTTTCATGTAATAAACAAGCCTGGAGATATCCAAGGAGTGTGATCCTTGACCGGAAATACATAACAGAACACCTTCATCCTTTTATTTGAAAAGAACATATATTATGCAGGATGACTCTGTTTTCTTTGTGATAGATATTTATTTCAGTGTTAGACATTTGAAAACAATAATACTCTCACCTTTCTGACTCGCTGGTTTTCATAATTTGTAAAGCCAAAAACAATACTATTATAATTAGTAAAATAACTCCGGAGATTTTCAAGCACCGAATGTTGCTGCAGATAAACCTGAAAGACAATCCAAAATGTATTAAGTCAATTTTATAACACATTTATAAATTTCATTGTATATTCTTTAGTGCAAATACCTACAAAGTTGCAGGAAGTTCAGAGATGTGAACTAGATGCAATGATACTTGCTTTAGCCAGTGCTTGTTTAAGATGCAAGTAAAGACCCCATCCTAGCAATACATTCTCAACCCCTTAAGGACCGCTGATATGCATTTTTACAGCAGTCATTAAAAAGCTTTATAGCTCAGCACTGCTTTTTTATGGTTCTGAGAAATAAGTAAAGGGTGCCCCCTCACTAGGCAGAAACATTCCAGGTAGCTGAAACCCTGGAGTAAAGAGTCTGAGCATTTGTTTTGGGGGGACACAATCATCGTCAGCCAACAAATAATAGCAATCTCAATTTTAAAAAAAAGTGAATCACTTATTACAAATCATTTTTCTCGCTTCTAACATTCTATGATCTGTCAGAAGAGAGACAAATAGTGCCATGAAGTCACAGTACCTCGGTAATGTTCCTCCCCTGTAAGAGTGGTGGTGGACTGTACTATTGTGTCACAAATCACACTGTGCTGCGTATCTCAATGTGAATAGTGTCATGCGTTTTTAATGTGTATTGTGATGTAGACTGTGATATGGTATAATATAAGTATTGTTAATATAGTTTGCAGCATGATTTATCTATAGTGTAAAAAAAGTAATGTCTAAGTATAGAGTAAGACATAAAGTAGTGACCATTGGATAAGATAGTGTCACGGGTGTGTCAGATACAACAGACTGTCGCTCTGCACCTGGTTGCAGAAGGTCTCTGTGTTTGGCAATACAGATGCCTCCTTAATCCTTCTGATTCTTGGATCCAGCGGCAACCTCCTTCCAGCTCTAGTTGACACACCTGGACCTTGGGGTTTATAAATCCCCAGTTTGCTGCAGAGAATCGCTGGTGATATTCACGTTTCCCGTGAAGGCTTGGAGCTATAGCAGTCAGCTAACTTCCTCCCCAGAGCTGTTTGAGGACATTTGGTGTTACCTCTCTGAGTCTGCTAAAGCTAAGTTCATTCCTCTTGTCTGTCTACCTTTTTGTCTTTAGTTTACAGTGGGGATTGACCAGTGCTAATCCCCTCTACCTCCCTATCCAGGGCCTAGCTCTAGGGAGATACAGGGCTTAGGTTCCTGCTCGGCGATTGGTGAGGAACCAATTTAGGAACAGTAGGTCAGGTAGGGTGTTATCAGATCTGCCTAGGGGTCTCCACTAACCTTTTCCCTAGTGTCTGGGCTTCCTTCCCCTCATCCCTTTGTTTGCACTTAGTCTTCCCACACTGTGCATGACAAATAGACTTTGGTAAGCAGTATAAATGTAATGTATAATGTTTGTGAAGGAGATCTGCCCAGCTACAATACATACGGTAGGAAAGACAGTTAAAGTTTGGGGCTAGCCCATAGTGGGTGGGCAAACCCCGGTAAAAGAAGATTAATTTATTAAAGTTATCTAGATAGGGAACTACAGAAACCAAGGCCAAGTTCAAGTCACAATGGATAAGCATCTATCGTTCGGCGCAATGGGAAGCTTTACTGGAATCTTTTGCGGTCATTCCTGCAACATCTGAAGCTCAAGACTCAGTACAGGTGCTAATAAGTGTGCCTTATCCTCTGGCTTACAGGGGATGAAGGACGTAGAGCCACATGAAGATAATGGATCCTGGGGACACTGTGTATCTGGACCGGAAATCCCTTGGGCTGACAGGAACAGTAAATATAGGGATAGTCCAGAAGGAAAGGATAGTGATGCTGAAGATGCAATGTATTAAGGAAACAGGAACTAAGACGTGTTGTGCCCAATACTTGAACTGTCCAGTAAACATTTGTTTGTTGAAATGAACTGCATGTCCCCTGAGTTATGTACAGCGACTGCTAAAGGTGAAAGCCTGGAGAAGGCAGGTGGGGCCTGCGGCCTACAAGTGATGCACCCCACACCTGGTAGCACTTTGGTACTGGGTCACAATTATCCTGTAAAGTACCATTGTATTATCGAGCAAGAGCTCGTCTATGGCTACTGCCCTCGACCACATTACGCCCCCATCCCTTTCTCGCTCTCCACTTCTGGTGAGTGGCACCTGTATGAGGAATATGCACTAACAAATCTGTTGTCCTGCACCTGGCAACATTGGGAACCAAATTCATTGGTTCATCATAGTTTGATCACTGTAATGAATCCAATCACAATGATTAAAGTCAACAATATTTTGAGCTATTGTTGTTCTGGGTGAGTAGAGAGAAACACAACGTCCAAGTGCTATACTGTCATAAAAAAGGAAAGTAAAAAGTCAAAATCAAGTTTAAAGGCATTGTCCCATGAACAAAGTACAATTTAATACATAGATCTTGGAATGAAAATAAGTTCCAAAATTGGATGTGTTAAAAAATGTTTCTGTGCTGAGAGAATCTTATAAATGTGCCCCTGCTACGTGCTGTGTAATGTCTGTGTCTGACAGTGCAGGAACATGGTCTAAACTTACCACAGCTCCTGGGCAGGTGAGGATGCAAAAGAGAGTATACAGACAGGACAGCATGGGATCACAGCTTTTGTGAAGTAAAACTTTTCCCTGCCTGTTTAAAAACATGTTATAAGTCACAGAAAATATGTTTTACCTCACAAAAAGAATCAGCTGTGATCCCATGCTGTCCTGTCTGGGTACTCTCTTTTGCTTCTTCCTCTGGCCAGGAGCAGTGTTATGTGGAGACCTTTTTCCTGCATGAATCAATCTAGAGGACAGCTGTTAAAGCTATCACTGAACAAGACGAGAACCATGTATTATTTAAAATAAATTATTTTATTTTGAAACATAATAAAATCCATAAAAAATGCTACTTGTACATAATCACTGTCAACATACCCAGATAGGGGACACCAACAACAAAAAAGGTCAAAATAACCTATAAAAAAAAAAAAATAAATTTGTTGCTGTACATATGATATATACATGCGGAGAAAGATATCACAACTAGGGAGTAAATAGGCGGTATACAGAAATGGTTAAAATTCCAATAAATTAATGCCTAGCGCATTTCTCATGTAAACCATGTATACCTATTTAAATGGGCCCCAAGAAAATCTCAGTGTAATTCCCACATCGTGACATCCAGCAAATAGTTTAAGGTAAAGTTACTCAGTCTACACTAGAATCCATAAATAGTATATCCGCAAGTTACTTACTGGACTGAGAAGAGTGAAGTGTGCGACCGTGGTGGTTGTGAGCCCCTGCGCCCTGACGCGCATTTCACCCGCTTGCTTTTCCTGCATGCTAGACACAGCCATTATACAGGACATAGCAGGGGCACATTTATAAGATTATCTCAGGGGAGGAACATTTTTTAACACATCCAATTGTGGAGCTTATTTTCATTCCAAGATGTATTGATTAAAATATACTTTCTTCGTAGAACTGTACAGTTACCAAGAACGGTAGTTATGCCCCAGCTGCTATCCAGTTACGCACTGGCACTCTACAGGAAAACAGTGTCCCAGTCCCAGTGTACTGTCAGGAGTGAGGTGCATCACACTTAAGGCCCCGTTACACGTAGCAATGTCCCAGCGATCACACCAACGATCCGACGTGGATGGGATCGCTGGGACATAGTTAGTTGATCGCTGGTGTGCTGTCACATAGACAGCCCCTCAAGCAATCAGGACCAGCGAGCAAGCTGGTTTCTAATGTAAACATCGGGTATCCAGGAGACGCGACTCTTGGATACCCGCTGTTTACATTAGAAACCAGCGTCGCTGATCGCTGGTCTCTCGCTGCCACACGCAGCGATGCGCGCTGGCCAGCTGGAGACCAATGATCAAAAAATCCTGCACGATCAGCGATACCCGGTAGGGGGGCCGGTCGCTGATCCATGTCACACACAGCGATGTCGCTGGCGAGATCGCTGTGGCGTCACAGAATCAGCGATCTCGCTGGCGATATCGCTGTGTGTGACAGGGCCTTTACTTGTAGGCTGCAGGTCTCCGCTGTCTCCAGGCCTCCATCATTAGGGAACACCATGTTCAATGCAATAAGCAAATGCTTACTGTCTAGTTCAAGTTCATCAAGTTGTAACATGTGGAATAGGGCACAACACTTCATATTTCTTACTTCCTTAGTACAGCGCATCTTTAGCCCTACCACTTATTTGATCTAGACTGTCCCAAAGCCCACTGACTCCATCAACCTCAGGAATTTCCTGTCCACTTCAGCAGTTTACCCGGGATCCACTACATTCCATCTACACGGTCCCTTTCCATTTTCCAGTGTACGCCAGAGGACACAATGTGCTTGGCAGGGCCGGTTTTAGACAAAATGCGGCCCTCCTTGAGCAAAAGTTTAAAGAGGGCCCCAAATGCTCACATATTGCACCATCACACAGAAACATTTCTTTTGTATTTACAAGCGCTAAGTTCAGGACGCTAAACAAGCGCGATCGACAATATTGAAGTAGTTCAACACTTGTTTCTCGGCCTCTTTAGGATAGATGCACATGTTCAGTAATTGGCAGCGCTTTGGATGCAGCACATGTCCACTGCGTCCAAAGTGCTGCTGGCTATTGAACTTAGGTGAATCCACATGTGCTCATTGAACCGTGCGATTCACTGTATTCAATACATGGTAAGGGTGAAATTTATCTTGCGGAGACAGGACATGTGTGCGGAGAAGCGCTGAATGTCCGTCTCCACGGTTGAGCTGCAGGCATCTGTGCATGCATAGTGGGCATGAGACTTCTTGAAATCCCATCCAATCCATTATGCTGTAATATCTGGCCGCTGCACAGGTCCGCAATGTCTAACCCCGCATCGTTTACTGACTGTGTGAACCTACCCTTACTCCGGCTGAGGAAGAATAATTGGTACAGATAGTCCTCGATACGGTATAATGCAGGCCCCATATGGTACATATAGTAAAATGCCATCCCAATGATTCTTGGTAGAGTATACTGCAGCCCCCCCTGATATAATATACTGCAGCCCCATCATAGAGCATACTGCAGCCCCCTCATAGAATATAATGCAGCATCCTCAGAGTATAATGCAGCCCCCACACACAATATAATGCAGAACCCTCAGAGTATAATGCAGCCCACCAGAGTATAATGCAGATCCCCTCAGAGTATACTGCAGCCCCCCTCGTAGAGTATACTGCAGCCCCCTCAGAGTATAATTCATCCCTTCAGAGTATAATGCAGTCCCTCACACACAGTATAATGCAGCGCCCTCAGAGTATAATGCAGCCCCACACACAGTATAATGCAGGCCCACCCACAAACACACACAGTATAGTGCAGCCCCCTTCACACACAGTGTAATACAGCCCCCCAGATTATAACGCAGCCCCCTTAGAGTATAATGCAGCCCCCCACACAGTATAATTAAGCCCCTGTCATGATCCAGTGTTGGATCTGGCAGTATTAAAAGCACAAAGTGAACTTTTTTTTACTTTGGTTAAGTTCAAAGGTGTTTTGACTGTCCCCGGTGGTGTTTGTGGTATTGCACTTTGGGTTTTTGTGCACTTAATTAGGTATCAGGTGTGACACCCTATAAAGGTGTGCTAGAGGTGTACAATCACTGCCTGTGATATTGTGAGTTTGTGTTCACTCTGTTTTTGGAGAGCCTGGAGGAAGGATGGAGCTGGTGAGGAGTCCTGCGCAGCTTAGCCAGGGGGGACGTGTTGCAGCTATGGTGTCTGGACGAAGGGCTGGCATGGCGTGGTGGGGTCGCAGTGATGGAGTCAGCGGGAAGTGTCTGCATGGTCTGGTGGAGTGGCTACTATGGAGAGTGGCACTCACCATGTGGGACTTGGCCGCTGAGCTGGACTCAAGCATGCTTGACTTCGTGGCAGAAGCTGAACACTTCCTTGGGACTCTGGTACTAAGCAGCTGCAACTGGTGTTGGACTCTGCTCCAAGGCTGCACTAAGGTGAAGGGTCCTGTTATGGTGATGGATCCGGGTGGAGGAGAAGACGCACGCAGGTGGTGGGCTCTGTTGCTAGGAGCGCACGCAACAGAGCAAAGCTAAGTGGTGTTTCCCCTGTATTGTCTCTTTCCTCATGTGTGTTATTAGTGCAGTGGTGGGATTAGTCTCCGCACCGACCCATTCCCTAGTGAGGGTTTAGGGTCAGGGTGAGCAAGGGCGTTAAGGTACGCGTGCGGCGACAGGTGCGGAGCCTGTTTAGGGAATGTAAGGAGTGCAGGGACACTGGCTCAGGGGAGCTTAGGAGGTCTCCATTTCCCCATTCCCTATCGCAGGGCCCACCATTGTTATAGTTACCCAGGTTCCCCCCTTTATTATTTAAATGCGCCCCACTGGAGGCGGTGTATCCAGGGTCACGTGTGTTATGGGTCCGCCTTGCGGAAACATCTGCGTCCTGACACACGTGACCATGACAGCCCCTCCACAAACACACACAGTATAGTGCAGCCCCCACACACAGTATAATGCAGCCCCCCACTTACACAGCATAGTGCAATCCCCCACAGTATAGTGCAGTAGCCCCACACACACTATCATGCAGCAGACACGCACACTATAACACAGACAGACGCACACACAATACTTATATTTCCTCCTTGTTCCCCAGCTGCCCTGACTTCTGCAGAGTGTCTCAGCATCTCATCAGCTTCACTGCTAAAACACACTGAGTCAGAGGCAGAGGGGAATGATGGGAGAGGGAGCGTCACATGACGCTCTCTCCTCCATCACTGCTTTAAACTTTATTAGCATCTATGATGCTGATAAGTTGAATGCGCAATGCAGGGAGGGGTCGGTGCCAGGCCCCTCTTACTCAGGGGCCCCATAGCGGCCACTGGCTGGGGGCGCCTGGAGGAGCAGGGGCCCTAAGCGGCTTCCTGGTCTGCCTGCCCCTAATGCCGTTCCTGGTCCAGGCTGAGAACCACTAGTGAATGAGCTGCTGCGAGCGCAGTGTCAGTGACCGGTGGTGACGTCATCAAGGTTACCTCCAGTCACTGGTGTCAGCTGACGTGACTACAGCTCCCATCAGCTGACACCTACTGCCGGTAATAACAGTGAAAGCAGGATCAGCGGATGGGAGAATTCATCAGCAGCTCCTGCGCTGTAAAAAAAATTTAAAAGATAAACCTGCATGGGTTCCCCTGTATTTTTGATAACCAGCCAGGCAAAACTCACAGATGGGGCTACAACCCTCAGCTGTCAGCTTTTGCAAGGTTGGTTATCAAGGGGTCCCAATGCCATATTTTTTAATTATTTAAATAATTTTAAAAAATGGCATGAGGTCCCCCCCCATTTTTGACGACCAGCCTTGCTTAAGCAGAGAGCTGGGGGCTGGTATTCTCAGGCTGGTAAGGGGTCATGGATATTGGCCCCCCAGCCTAAAAATAGCAGCCTGCAGTTGCCCAGAAAAGGCGCGTCTATTAAATGCATCAATACTTTGCCCGGCTCTTCCTACTTGCCCTGTAGTGGTGGCAAGTAGGGTTCATATATGTGGAGTTGATTTCACCTTTGTATTGTCAGGTGACATGAAGCCCACGGATTAGTAATGGAGAGGCGTCTTTAAGACACCTATCCATTGCTAATCCTGTGGTTGTATGGTAAATAAACACACCGCCAGAATAAAGACCTTTATTAGAAATAAAAAGGAAAACTGTGTTTAGTCTTATTTAAAATAACAAACACAGTTATACTCTCCTAACGCCTAATTCCACTGCAGCCCTTGCTCTCCTGTAATAAAACTAAAATAAAAACAACAATATCCCTCACCTATCTGTCGTTCTGTCCCATGCCGTAATCCATGTCTTGGGGATTAATAGTTTTCAACCTGGATGGCACCAAGATGCGACCGTCCAGGCTAAGTGACTAGCGGTGACGTCATTGAGGTTACCTCCGGTCACTGAGGCTGTGTTCCCAGCCGGGCTGAACTGCTGTGACCTCGGTGAGATCCCCGCTAGCACAGTGGGAAAAAGTCACTGAGTTCACAGCAGTGAGTTCATTGGCTGTGGATTTGCAGGACCTGTCTGACGTCACTGCGGGCAGGAGAACTTTCTCATGCTCGTGGTGCCCTAAGACAGGGAATAGCAGTTCACAGGCAAACACTGAGCACACGAAGCTCAGTGTCTGCTGGATGACAGGCTGTATGGATGCATCATGCATTCATGCAGCCTGCCATCTAGATTTAGCAGAGCTGGACCTGTCGTAATACAAATGGATTAGCAGCATCTGCGAAAAGGTGAGGAATTTTTTTTTACCTCTTTTGCAGATGATGAGGGCATCTGGGAAATTGGCGCGGTCGTAAGTATGATTTAAATAAGATTATCAAAGGAGTATGTGTCTTTCTTTCAATTAAAGGACTTTTTTCTGGGTGTCTGTTTTCTTACAATGTGTCTGTGGGGTTAGTAATGGGGGGCGCCTTATTGACACCTCTCCATTACTAACCTCAGGGCTTGATGTCACCTGACAATACAAAGGTGACATCAACCCCCACAACTATCACCTCACTTGCCACTGCTACAGTGCAAGTGAGAAGAGCAAGGCTAAGTGCCAGAATTAGTGCATCTTAGAGTTGCACCCTTTCTGGGGTGGCTGAGAGCTGATGTTTTTAGCCTGGGAGGGCAGTATCCATGGCCCCTTCCTAAGCTATTAATATCAGCCCACAGCTGTCTGCATAGCCTTTGCTGGTTATTAATTATAGGGGAACCCTATGTCATTTTTTTAGGGTCCCTCATTTTAACAGCCAGTAAAGGCTAAGTATACAGTTGTGAGCTGATATTAATAGCCTGGGAAGCTCCATGGGTATTACCCCCTTCCCAGGCTATAAACATCGTCCCCCAGCTGTTGGCTTTCCCTCCGCTTGTTACGAAATTTAGACAGGAGCTCACAACATTTTTTTCAGAAAAATAATCTTTTATTAATTAAATACATGTAGAGTAAGCTGCACACACGCTGTACTAATTGCATTTGTCACAGACATCTATATATCTACCTATTCTATTTGTTTTTACTGTGTGTCATCCATCTCTTCTATTCCGCAGTGCTTTTACACTATGTGTCTGCTGAATTGCTGGCTTTTCTTCTATCTACAGTATGTAATATACTGTATATACATATACTGTATATATACAGTATATGTATATATATATATATAAATATATATATATATATATTTATATATATATAAAATCCAATGGTCATTACTCCATGCTAATTCTCTTGGATCTCTCTGCAGCATTCGACACTGTGGATCATCAGCTCCTCCGCACTATGCTCCGTTCCATTGGCCTCAAGGACACCGTTCTCTCCTGGTTCTCCTCCTATCTCTCTGACCGCTCCTTTACTGTATCTTTTGCCGGTTCCTTCTCCTCTCATCTTCCCCTTACTGTTGGGGTTCCTCAAGGAATGGTTCTAGGCCCCCTCCTCTTCTCCTTGTACAGTGCCCCTATTGGTCAAACAATCAGTAGATTTGGTTTCCAGTACCATCTCTATGCTGATGACACCCAATTATACGCTTCTTCTCCTGACATCACGCCAGCCTTTCTAGAAAACACCGGCGATTGTCTAAACGCTGTGTCTAACATCATGTCCTCACTATATCTGAAACTGAACCTGTCAAAGACTGAACACCTGGTGTTTCCTCCCTCTACTAATGTACCTATACCCGACATTGCCATTTCTGTGTGTGGTTCCACTATTACTCCCCAGCAACAGGCCCGCTGTCTTGGGGTCAAACTTGATTCCGAGCTTTCCTTTGCCCCCCACATTCGATCACTGGCTCGCTCTTGTCATCTGCACCTCAAAAACATTTCTAGAATTCGACCTTTTCTTACTTTTGACTCTGCAAAAACTCTTACTGTTTCTCTTATTCATTCTCGTCTCGACTATTGTAACTCTCTTCTAATCGGTCTCCCTCTTACCAAACTCTCCCCTCTCCAATCTGTCTTGAATGCTGCAGCCAGGATCATATTCCTCACTAATCATTACACCGATGCCTCTACCTTGTGCCAGTGATTACACTGGCTACCCATCCACTCCAGAATTCAGTATAAACTTATTACCCTCACCCACAAAGCCCTCGATGGCTCAGCACCACCCTACATCTCCTCCCTTGTTTCAGTATACCACCCTACCCGCGCCCTCCGTTCTGCTGATGACCTGAGGTTAGCATCCTCAATAGTCAGAACCTCCCACTCCCCTCTCCAAGACATTACACGTGCTGCGCCAATTCTTTGGAATGCACTTCCCAGGTCAATACAATTAGTCCCCAATCCCCACAATTTTAAGCGTACCCTGAAAACGCATTTATTCAGACTGGCTTATCGCCTCCACACATTAACCTAATCTATCCCTGTGTGGCACAGCCAAAAGTTTTACCATAACCAGATTCCCCGCATCATGTTCCCACATGCTTTATGCATCCATTAGCCCTCTGTGTTTGTACTGTTACACACTTAACATTATGACTGGTCCATACAACCAGGGCAACTGTTACCACCCACCTTTCGTGTCTACCTCTGTAAGCTTGTACTGTACTGTAAGCTTACGAGCAGGGCCCTCTTTCCTCTTGGTATTTGTTATAATTTATGTGTTTATTGTTATGCTGTAATGTTTATTGTCTGTACAAATCCCCTCTGAAATGTAAAGTGCTGCGGAATATGTTGGCGCTATAGAAATAAAATTTATTATTATTATTATTTATGTGTGTGTCACTGACATCTATATGTCTATGTTTTCTATGTGTATATACACTCACTGGCCACTTTATTAGGTACACCATGCTAGTAACGGGTTGGACCCCCTTTTGCCTTCAGAACTGCCTCAATTCTTCGTGGCAGAGATTCAACAAGGTGCTGGAAGCATTCCTCAGAGATTTTGGACCATATTGACATGATGGCATCACACAGTTGGCGCAGATTTGTCGGCTGCACATCCCTGATGCGAATCTCCCGTTCCACCACATCCCAAAGATGCTCTATTGGATTGAGATCTGGTGACTGAGGAGGCCATTTGAGTACAGTGAACTCATTGTCATGTTCAAGAAACCAATCTGAGATGATTCGAGCTTTATGACATGGCGCATTATCCTGCTGAAAGTAGCCATCAGATGTTGGGTACATTGTGGTCATAAAGGGATGGACATGGTCAGCAACAATACTCAGGTAGGCTGTGGCGTTGCAACGATGCTCAATTGGTATCAAGGGGCCCAAAGAGTGCCAAGAAAAAATTCCCCACACCATGACACCACCACCACCAGCCTGAACCGTTGATACAAGGCTGGATGGATCCATGCTTTCATGTTGTTTACGCCAAATTCTGACCCTACCATCCGAATGTCGCAGCAGAAATCGAGACTCATCAGACCAGGCAACGTTTTTCCAATCTTCTACTGTCCAATTTCGATGAGCTTGTGCAAATTGTAGCCTCAGTTTCCTGTTCTTAGCTGAGAGGAGTGGTACCCAGTGTGGTCTTCTGCTGCTGTAGCCCATCTGCCTCAAAGTTCGACGCACTGTGCGTTCAGAGATGCTCTTCTGCCTACCTTGGTTGTAACGGGTGGCAATTTGAGTCACTGTTGCCTTTCTATCAGCTCGAACCAGTCTGCCCATTCTCCTCTGACCTCTGGCATCAACAAGGCATTTCCGGCCACAGAACTGCCGCTCACTGGATTTTTTTTCTTTTTCGGACCATTCTCTGTAAACCCTAGAGATGGTTGTGCGTGAAAATCCCAGTAGATCAGCAGTTTCTGAAATACTCAGACCAGCCCTTCTGGCACCAACAATCATGCCACGTTCAAAGGCACTCAAATCACCTTTCTTCCCCATACTGATGCTCGGTTTGAACTGCAGGAGATTGTCTTGACCATGTCTACATGCCTAAATGCACTGAGTTGCCGCCATGTGATTGGCTGATTAGAAATTAAGTCTTAACACACAGTTGGACAGGTGTACCTAATAAAGTGGCCAGTGAGTGTATTTATTCTGTTCTAACCTGTCACTCTGTGATTTTACTGGAAGTGGCACACGAATTGCTGGATTTTGTCTATTGCCGACTTTTTCCGATTTTAAGAAAAATGCTTGTGTTACCGATCACGAATCCGAACATACCATATTGGTGCCGAATTTATGTTTGGCGATCAGTTTCCAAAGTCAGCGCGGCCGCCTATCAGGAAATTGTAGAGCACTTCATGCTTCCCTCTGCTGAAAAGCTTTTTGGAAATTGAAATTTCATTCTCCAGCAGGACTTGGCACCTGTCCACACTGCCAAAAGTACCAATACCTGGTTTAAAAGCAACAATATGACTGTGCTTGATGGGTCAGCAAACTCGCCTGACCTTAACCCCATAGAGAATCTATGCGGTATTGTCAAGAGGAAGATGAGAGACACCAGACCCAACAATGCAGATGAGCTGAAGGCTGCTATCAAAGCAACCTGGGCTTCCATAACACCTCAGCAGTGCCACAGGCTGATTGCCTCCATGCCATGCCATATTGATGCAGTAAATGATGCAAAAGGAGCCCCAACCAAGTATTGAGTGCATTTACTGAACATACATTTCAGTAGGCCAACATTTCGTATTTTAAAATCATTTTTTTAAGCTGGTGTTATAAAGTATTCTAATATACTGAGATAATGACTTTTGGGTTTTCACTGGCTGTAAGCCATAATCATTAACAGAAATAAACATTGGAAATTGATCCATCTGCTTGTAATTGTTAGGTGTCAGGTTTCTGTGTCTGCTCTGCAGGAATCCAGAACCTCACATTCCGCGGTCTCCTGCTGTCTATCTACAGCAGAGAAGGTTACTTTGCAGCAGACCGCTCCAGAGACTAAGTTCCTCTGTGCTCCTACTGGATATGCTCACGAGACGATCTCCCATTAGAGATCGGGAGTCATGTGCCCAGGTCCTGCTCCAGATCTCATTGGTTCATCTCAGAGATCAGGAAGGTCCCGCACGGCTATAAAAAGCGTGCATGACCGTTCGGCCATGCGCTAGTATAGACTATACTTGCTATGTGTGAATGGTGACGGATGTACGTTTCTGGTGACAGACTCATTATAAAACCCCTTCCCTCTGATATTGCGCATGTGGATAGGGAATTAGTTTAGCAGTCAGCGCCAGTCAGCCACTGTGCACACCGCACCGCTACGCTAGTGTGGTGCCCCTGAGGCTCAGTCGCTACAGAGGTACTGCACCTTCTCCTAAGGTGTGGTGCCCCACCATTCAGGTAAGGTGGGAACTCCTGACCACACTCCAACACTCGCACCCCACTCAATAGAGTAGTTCAGCAAAACCACATTGCGGCTTCTTGCATAGAGAGAAGCAGAGCACCTTTGGTGGTTCCTTGCTCGGAACACTAAACGTTCTGGGAGGTGGGTGGAGTTGAGAATACATAAAAGAGTGGGAAGGTTTAGGATTACAGGTCAGTCAGTCAGTGAGTCTGAAGGTGAGTCAGAGGAAGTTACTTGGAGAGGAGTGAGGGAAGGAGATCCCTGGAAGAGGGATGGAGGAAGGAGTGCTGCAGGAGGCCTGAGTGACCCAGGTCTGCTGGTACGGGAAAGGAAAGAAGGAGAAAGACATTGAACTGAAGCCTGAGCTTCCATAGGAAAGAAAGACAAGTACAGAACGTAGGAGAAGAGGGAACACAGAGGACGTGGGTTAGGAGAGAACCCTGCCTAGAAGTTCTAAGCACAAGGCCGGGGCCCGGTCCCCGAGGTTGTATGGACACTAATGGTTCTGCAGCAGACACCGGTGGAGTAGTGGGCTGTAAATGCACTACTCCCATCTAAGACTTGGGCGCACAACAGCAACACAGATAGAAAGCCGGGACTCAGGAGTAAGGAGTCCCCGAAGCAGGCTACAGCTGTCTGCCGTACAAGTAGAGTTCTTGGGAACATCTGATAGGAGGAACTCCAGTGTAACTCAGTACTAGGAGATCTTCACACTTAAAGGCGCTATAGAGGAGACGTTCAGAAAAGGTACATAAGTTGGCGGAGTGTTGGAAGGGAGCATTCCATCTTGCCTGGAAGTTGACTGAGTCCCTGACCCGGAGGACACGGCATGGAAGCGGGCACTATAGACTGTGAGTAAAGCTTTGGAACTACATGCCCTGGTGTCCTCCATTCCTTCCTGCGTCCGCCTGCTTGGCACTGCTGCATCCCCTGCGCCGGACACTACACCATCTAAGTGTCACTTCACCTATTCTGCCCTGGGACGACAGCCATGCCTGTGGAGGGCTATAACATCACTGTTGCACCACACCATCTGTCCCAGAGGATCTGTCTGCAGCGTCGGCCTAACATCCCACTTGCCGAACACCACAGGTGGCGTCACGAACTATTCCATTAACTACATTCCACCATAAGCATTGTCCCGCCATTACTTGGGCGCCCAGGGCCATGGACCGGGTCACCGCTGCTGTGACACACCACCCGCTGAGACCGGCCCGGTACCAAGTAACCCCCACTAGCGTCCAACATTGCGCTTGCTTTCTGGCTTTGTCGTCGAGCGGCAGTGTCCTACGCCGCGCTGCAGTTGCAGGCCTTCTTGGCGCTCGTCGCACACACGGTAGGTCTAGAGGGACGCAGTTCCTCTGTCTTGGGTCCTGCTCCTGTGACCAGATACCGTGTGTGCATTTACCTGAGGCCTGTGTCACTAACAGGTTCAGCATTTTTGTATGTTTTTGTTGCGGCACCTCTGTGTGTGAACAGAGCCCGCTCTACGCTCTCCGGGTGAAGTTGAACCCGTGTGCATCATACCGCCATATTGCTCCTCTGTCATTACCTAGCAGCGGTGTAACACCTACTGCACGGTGGACCCCGAGCGACAAACGCACTTTATTTATTTAGTGCGTTCCGCCGTTCCTAACAGCAATGGCTCTATATAATATATGAGTTTCACTTTCTGTATTGAAGAACTGAAATAAATTAACTTTTTGATGATATTCTAATTTTGAGAGAAGCACCTGTATGTTCCTCATCATAGAGACACACAGACAGCCAGAGAGAGAAAGAGCCAGCCAGAATAAGAGAGAGAGAGAGACAGCCAGAGATAAAAAAGCCAGAGAGAGAGAAAACCATAGAGAGGCAGACAGCCAGAGAGAGGCAGACAGGCAGCCAGAGAGAGAGACAGTCAGAAGGAGCGAGAGACAGCCAGATAGAAAGAGAGAGACAGCCAAAGAGAGAGAGACAGCCGGAGAGAGATAGTCAGAGAGAAACAGCCAGCTAGAGGGATAGCCAGCGAGAGAGAATGACAGCCAGCAAGAGAGAGATACAGCCATTCAAAAAATGAGACAGCCAGAGAGAGAGACAGAGAGGGAGACAGCCAGCCAGAGAGATAGTGAGAGAGAGACACCCAGCAAGAGAGAGCAATAGCCATTGAGAGAAAGAGACAGACAGCTAGAGAAAGACAGTAAAAGAGAGTGACAGCCAGCGAGAGAGCCAGCCAGAGAGACAGACAGCTGTTATGATGAGTCACCGAAGGAGGAAAAAACAAAATACTAGCTAAGTCAAGAAAAACCAGAGAGGTTGGCAGCTATCGGATTGCAGACCCCTGAACCTATCCACAACAACTAGCAGTAGCCGTGGGGGGTTCCTACGGTGCCTTAGACCCCTCGATCACAGCCGGAGAACTGCATAGCCTAAAGACAGAAAGGGGAAAAACTAAACTGCCCCAGAGCAGACCCCAAAGCAATAGGAGGGAGTTCATCAGACCTCAATGGTGAAGGGAAAAATGAACTCACAACAGACTGCCAGAGAGTCTCTCTGTTTCTGTCTGTCTCTCTCACTGGCTGTCTCTCTCTGGTTGTCTCTCTTTCTTGATGGCTGTCTCTCTCACTGGCTGTTAGTAATGGAGAGGCGCCTGTCAGACACCACCATTGCTAACCGAGTAGTCAAATGAAATAAACACACACAAAAAGCTACGATGATTCTAGATGCCTCGTCACAGCCGGAGGACTAAATAAGCCTAAAGCAAGAAAAGGGAAAATCTAAAACTGCCCCAGAGCATACCCCAAAGGAATAGACAGCCCCCACACATGTATTGATGGAGAGACAAGATGAAAACACGAACACAGGTAGGAAAATAGGCTGAGCAAACGATGGGGCCCACACTAGCTAGAAAGGACAGGAAAGGAAAGCTACTGTCTGCAATCATGCCAAAAAAAACTGCAAAAATGTCCAACACTTCTAATAGCAAAAAATACCCTGAAGTCACTAGACTTCTCCCACTATATCAGCACTCTGGCATATTCTGAGAACAGAGCAAAAAGAGGCCAATCTAATAAGGGACAAAAAGCAAACTGGCACATACAGTGACATAAGAGTGGAAATTCAGCACAGCCCCAGCCGGGGCTGGCTGACTAGACAAAAAACTGAATAGACCAAACCAAATCAAATGTGAACATTAGCAAAGACAACTTAGCTTGAGAAGACAGGAACTGAGCTGGAAACTAAGACCTCAGGAGGCAGGAAAAAATCACCAGCATGGGAATAGGCAGTCGGCTGTCTTAAATCCAGTCTGAGACTCCAGATGTCCTCTCCTCTTCCTCATTATCATGTGGCAGGTCTCTGTTAATTAGATCAGCTTCACTACCTCCTGCCACCACCAGAGGGAGCCCAGAAACAGAACTCACAACTCCTCTGTCAGCACAACCAGCTCCCTCACCAGAAACCAGAGGCAAACCAGAAAATGAGTTCACAACAGTACCCCCCCTTGAGGAAGGGTCACCGAACCCTCATCCACGCCACCAGGCCGATCAGGATGGGCCCAGTGAAAAGCACGAACCAATCTATTGGCATGAATGTCAGAGGCAGAGACCCAAGAATTATCCTTCTGGCCATAACCCTTCCATTTGACCAAATACTGGAGTCTCCGTCTAGCCAAACGAGAATCCAATATTTTCTCTACCTCATATTCTACATTGCCTTCAACCAATACAGGGTCAGGAGGCGCCGCCACAGGAACTACTGGCTCCACAAACCTCTTCAACAGAGATTTGTGAAATACGTTATGGATCTGGAAGAGCCAATCGAAAAGAAACAGGATTAAGAATCTCCAAAATCCTATAAGGTCCAATAAATCTTGGCTTGAACTTTGGAAACGCAACCTTCATAGAGATATTCTTTGACGACAACCAAACCATATCACCCACTTTAAACCGGGGACCAATGGTCCTATGCCGGTTGGTAAACCGCTGGGCCTTTTCCTGAGAGAGTGACTACTTATCCACCACTTGGTCCCAAATCTGCTGCATTCTCTCTACCACAGTGTCCACACCTGGGCAGGCTAAAGATTCCACTTGCCCTGAAGAAAATCGAGGATGAAACCCAAAGTTACAGAAAAAGGACGACATCAAAGTGGCAGAACTAGCTCTATTGTTTAGCGCGAATTCGGCAAAGGGCAAAAATGAGACCCAGTCATCCTGATCAGCAGATATAAAACATCTCAAATAGGACTTCAAAGTCTGGTTTGTTCTCTCAGTCTGCCCATTGGTCTGAGGATGTCTCAGGGACAGGCAGTGCAGCATAATATTTATTGGTGAGAATGGCTATTCCTGCATTTATGCAGTACATATAGGATTATACAGGGCCACACTATTAGGTGCTTATATATTATAGCATTGCTGGTGATGATATTTTCTATTATGGGTGTTTCATTGTAACATATGTTGACAGATTTATACCTTTTTTTTATATAAAATGATATATCTATTTCTGTAGTGACTAATGGATATTGAGGGGATGTTTATTGGATTGAAACTATAACATTGTTGTCACTTTCTATGGCACTATGTAGATTATTCTGTTTGTCAACATATGATTACTGTATATACCACACAGTCTATTATTGGTTTCAGTGTTTTAAGATGTTTTTAATCAGTGTGCACATTTTTTGTTACAATAAAGCTTTTTTCACTTTATTTTGATCTGGTGTTTGCGCCTAGTTGTGCCGTTTTTTTCTTTCTTTTCTTATATACCGATTCATTTTAGAAGTCACAGGATCTTTTTGGGACAAAACAGCTCCTGCACCAATCTCAGAAGCATCTACCTCCACCTAAAATGGAAGTGAGACATCAGGTTGCCGTAAAACCGGAGCAGAAATGAATCTCCACTTAAGCTCCTGAAATGCCGAGACAGCCTCTGGAGACCAATTCAGCACATCAGCGCCCTTCTTGGTCAGATCAGTCAGTGATTTGACAATACCAGAAAAATTACCAATAAATTTACGATAGAAATTAGCAAAACCCAAAAACTTCTGGAGAGCCTTCAAAGAAGTGGGCTGAACCCAATCATAAATGGCCTGTACCTTGGCCGGATCCATTTCAATAGTTGACGGAGACAAAATAAATCCCAAAAATGAAATCCTCTGTACACCAAAGAGGCATTTCGATCCCTTAACAAACAGGGAATTCTCCCTTAAAGTCCGGAACACAGTCCGGACATGTTCCACATGAAAATCCCAATCACTGGAAAAGATCAAAATATCATCCAGATAGATTATCAAAAACTTATCCACAAAGTCCTGGAAAATATTCATAAAGGATTGGAAGACAGAAAGGGCATTAGTGAGCCCAAAAGGCATCACCAGGTACTCAAAATGTCCCTCCGGAGTATTGAACGCCATCTTCCATTCATCCCCGTGCTTGATGCGAATAAGATTATAGAATGCCCTCGCACCCAAGGCGGCGGGGTACTCAGAGCCGGGCCCGTTGGTTTCAATGGGAGATGTCACGGTAGCTGTGACCTGGTCCGTGGCCATGGGCATCCATTGTAAAAGGGGAATGTTGAGCATGTGGATGATGATTAAAGTTTATGAGTGAATGATTCGTGACGCCACCTGTGGTGTTCGGCAATGAAGATGTTAAGCCGACGCTGCAGACAGATCCTCTGGGACAGATGGTGTGTGTGGTGCAGCAATGATGGTGTGGCCCTCCACAGGTAGGGCAGTAGTCCCAGGGCAGTGTAGATGAAGAGATAGGGGAGAGACGTGGATGGCACAGTGTTAGGCACCAAGATGTAGCAGTGCTGGGTGTGTTAGCGCAGGAATAAGCGGAGGACACCAGGGAATGTAGTTGCAAAGCTTTACTCACAGTCTGTTGCGGGTACAAATGCCCGCATCCATGCCGTGTCCTCCGGGTCAGAAACTCAGTCAACTTCCAGGCAAGATGAAGTACTCCATTCCAACGCTCCGCCAACATATGTGCCTTTTCTGAACGTCTCCCTTTTGCGCCTATAGTGAAGTACTCACAGTACTGAGTTACACTGGAGTTCCTCCTGTCAGATATTCCTATGAACTCTACTTGTACGGCAGACAGCTGTAGCCTGCTTCTGGGACTCCTTGCTACTAAGTCAAGGCTCACTCTCGTTGCTGTTGTGCCCCCAAGTCTTGTGTGGGAATAAAGTGGTGACAATTTCTATTCCACCGGTGTCTGCTGCAGGACCATTAGTATCCATACAACCTCGGGGGCCGGACCCCGGCCTTGCGCTGTGAACTTGGGAAGGGTTCTGCTCTAACCCTGATCCTTAGTCCTCCTCTCCTTACGTTCCGTACTAATCCTTCTTTCTTATGGAGAGAGTCAGGCTTTCTATCAATGTTCCTTTCCTGTGCCAGCGGACCCAGGTCACTGAGGTCGGCTGCAGCACTTCCTTCATCCATCCCACCCAGGGGATCTTCACTCTTCCTCTGACTCTGTCAGACTGACTAAATCCTAAACTCTTCCTGCTCTTTTGATGCTAACTAAACTCCACCCGCCTCCCAGCATGCTTGTGTTCCAAGCAGGGAGCCACCAAAGGGTGCTATGCTACACTACTGTGTTGTGTGGGATGCAGGTGTTGGAGCGTGGTCAGGTGTCTCCACCTTACCTGAATGGTGGGTTACCACACCTCAGGAGGAGGTGCAGTACCTCTGTGGCGACTGAACCCTCAGGGGCGCCACATACCCCCTGTTAAACACAGCACATCTGCGGGCTGCAAGTGAAACAAAGTTAAACAAAAACATAAGGAACATACAAAAAAATTTTTAAATGCTTAATGAACAATGCTTATGTAAACTTCCCAATGTGGGAGGCACTCACTCTTGAATGTTACAAACATTTTAACTAACTATCTATGTTGAAATATAGTACCTAATTCAAAATGCTATTAGTAGTGAACTCACTACCAGTTCAAGTATTATCAGTAACACATTTCTTTCACCTTGTTACTCTTACTTCTAGACCCTAGGTGACAACCGCTGATGCCTGGTTCGTCACCTGCATTTTCAAATCTTTATCTTTATTCAAATCTTTCATCTCTTTATTAAAACATTCCTAATAGTTATTACCATTAAATTCTATATTAAAGCTGTTCTATAACTATTAATATTTTCATAAGGCACATTAAAAAATACTTCACATCAAAACTTCGATAATTCTTGTAAGTGCTGGACACCGCTCCCAGCCGGGATTTCTTGCAGTGTCCTTTAGGTGGGAGCCATGCTCCAGGTGAGGTAGTCCTTATCCATAAAAGACCTATGTAAAACAAAGAGAGGGCACCTTAAGAGGTGCAACTATATACAGGACAGTTCTGGATCACTCATTGTCCATGATCTCTGCAGTTCAAGTATAAAAGGGCTGCCAAGGAAACTGGGCAAACTGGAACAACATGATGAACCAAAACCAAACAAAAATTAAAAGTGAGAAAGGCATAACAGTGCCTATAACCTCCTGGGTAACAGTTAGTTAGTTAGTTAGTTATTATTAATGTTGGTCCCCTCCTGGGGTGATGGAAGCTTGGGCTGCTACCAGGGGATAACTGAAGGGCATCCTCTTCCTGCTGATGGGTTGACGTAAGAGGTAGTGGCAGTTGGTGGAATTGCTGCCTGAGGTACAGCAGGTTTAGCAACTTGTAACATAGGGTGTGGGACTGGCGTAGATGTTGTCTGCCTGGCCTTGGCAGAGGTAATCACTACTGTGGGAGGTATTCCTGCCGGGGGAATGTAGGCATGTTCCTTTTCGTAGGCCGCAATTAAATCTTAGGGGATGCGGCGCACATTCAGGACGTACCAGCCACGTAGTCCCTCATGCCGGGTGAAAGTAACATAATCTCCCTGGTGCAAGTCACGAGCAGGTTGTCCCCTCCGGAGGTGAGATTCAACATCACTCCTGCTAAAGAAGAGGTCAGAGATCCGCTTGGGGTGTGCGATGAAGCCAAACCCCCGCTCGTGATTGACATTCAGGACCTGACCCCATCCTGCTGAGTCCCGGGGACCGTAGTGACCGGCACGGACCTTCTCCTTCTGGTCCAGGTCAGGGCCTAGCACTGCCAGTCTCTGCTGTTGCCGTTCTCGCTGTTCCGCTGCCAGCTGATGGAGAGTCCACTGCCAATAGGACTCCTCGTTCTCCTCCTGGGGCCGACCCCTACTCACCGTGGACAGGGGCACTACCGCTAAGGGCTCAGATGTTTCCCCTCAGGGTTTAGAATCCTGGTCCCAGACCAGGTCCAGCACGACCTGTCCGGATAAGGCAGCAGCGGTACACCCCGAGGCCTTCCCAGGTGCAGGGGCAGCAGACGTGCCTGGGGCCTCCTGGCGATGCTCCGGTGCAGGTTTGGGACGGCGGTCAATAGCTGGAACGTCCACCGGGATAGTCCAGTCAGCTGTCGGAGGCAGCGGTGGAGCAGATGGCGGCTCCGGGTCCGCAGGGGTCTCCGGTGGGACCTGTGCAGCCGCGTCAGGTCCAGGCAGGAGTTCAGCTTCTTCCTGCTCAGCTCCCGGGCCCCCCGGTAACTCCTCCAGGCAGGCGGCGCTCAGCGGTGGCTGCAGTGAGGAGATGGAGACAGGCGCCGCCGGTGACAGGGCAGTGGCCGTAGATTCCACTGGTGCTGCCTTGGGAAGATCTGGCGCATCAGCGACGGGTACCGTGGGTGAAGGTACCGGTGATGGAGGTACAGATGGTGTAGGCCCCTCCTGGGCGTGCTGCCAGTTCAAGATCCAGAGAGCCTCCTGTCTCAGCCGCAGGTGGTGTCTCAGCTGGGCAATCTCGTCCTCCAGCTGCTGGCGGTTCATTGTGGAAGCAGGGTCAGAGCCTTCAGCCATTGCGCCGGGGAAGTTCAGCTCAACCTCCTCGCGCTCTTCGGGCCTCCTTCCTTATTCCAATATGGCGCTCTCCTGGCATTCTTCCTCCTTCCTGGCCTCTTTTCCCGCCACCGGCTCTCGCTCCTCCTTCTGAGGGCGGCATCTTCTTCCTACTCCTCCATACCAAGCCAGTATCCGAACCCCTCGGGGGGTGGGCCATGTTGCAGTTGCATAGAAGTTCAGGCAGGGGAGGCCCAGGACAGTTCGCGGTCTTTTCTTAGGACCACCCATGTTGTCACGCCCTTCTTCACCATGCCGGCGGCCATTTTGAGAGTCAATTTTACAGTCTATTAATTTTGTTATTCTGCACATTCTCAGCAATGTTTAAGTCCAATAAATTCAGGCACACAGAACCCGGTGGCACCGGGCTTCATCATCCTGTTCGTGACGCCAAAAATGAAATGCCCTCGCACCCAGGGTGGCGGGGTACTCAGAGCCGGGCCCGTTGGTTTCAATGGGAGATGTCACGGTAGCTGTGACCCGGTCCGTGGCCCTGGGCGTCCACTGTAAAAGGGGAATGTTGAGTGTGTGGATGAGGATTAAAATTTATGAGTGAATGATTCGTGACGCCACCTGTGGTGTTCGGCAATGAAGATGTTAAGCCGACGCTGCAGACTGATCCTCTGGGACAGATGGTGTGGTGCAGCAATGATGGTGTGGCCCTCCACAGGTAAGGCAGTAGTCCCAGGGCAGTGTAGATGAAGAGATAGGGGAGAGACGTGGATGGCGCAGTGTTAGGCACCAAGATGTAGCAGTGCTGGGTGTGTTGGCGCAGGAATAAGCGGAGGACACCAGGGCATGTAGTTCCAAAGCTTTATTCACAGTCCGTTGTGGGTACAAATGCCCGCATCCGTGCCGTGTCCTCTGGGTCAGAAACTCAGCTAACTTCCAGGCAAGATGAAGTACTCCGTTCCAACGCTCCGCCAACATATGTGCCTTTTCTGAACGTCTCCCTTTTGCGCCTATAGTGAAGTACTCACAGTACTGAGTTACACTGGAGTTCTGTTATGAATGAGTCACCGAAGGAGGAAAAAACAAAAATACAAGCTAAGTCCAGAAAACCGGAGAGGTTGGTAGCTATCGGATTGCAGACCCCTGATCCTATCCACAACAACTAACAGTAGCCGTGGGGGGTTCCTACGATGCCCTAGACCCCTCGATCACAGCCGGAGAACTACATAGGCCTAAAGAAAGAAAGGGGAAATCTAAACTGCCCCAGAGCAGACCCCAAAGCAATAGGCAGCCCCCAACATATAATGACGGTGAAGCAAGATGAAAACACTAACACAGATAGAAAGATAGGTTGAGCAAACGATGGGGCCCAAGCTAACTAAAAAGGACAGGATAGAAAAGCTGCTGTCTGCAATCCGCAAAAAACCCTACCAAAAAATGTCCCAACCGTCTGATAGGAAAAACAGGCCCTAAAGTCGCTAGGACTTCAAAAAAGACTATATCAGCATTCAGGTAAATTCTGAAGACAGAGCAAAGAGACAAACTGATCAGAGACAAAAATGGAACTCAGCACACCCCCAACCGGGGATGGCTGAACTCCAAAAAACAAGGTAAACAAAACAAAACTAATAAGTTCAATAGCAGAGCAAAAACTTATCTTTGGGGAGCAGGAATCAGACTGGTCTCCAAGAATCCAGCAGAGAAATCACCAGCGACTCAGAAGGGCGTCGGCTGCCTTATATCCAGTCAGCAATTCCTGTAACCCAGTCATCATCTACCAGATCAGGTGTTTGGTAATCTGCCTCACTACCTTCCTTCACCAGAAGAGGGAGTTCATCAGACATCGACGGTGAAGGGGAAAATGAACTCACAACAGAGTTCCTCCTGTCAGATGTTCCTATGAACTCTACTTGTACGGTAGACAGCTGTAGCCTGCTTCGGGGGCTCCTTGCTACTAAGTCCAGGCTCACTCTCGTTGCTGTTGTGCCCCCAAGTCTTGTGTGGGAATAAAGTGGTGACAACTTCTAGTCCACCGGTGTCTGCTGCAGGACCATTAGTATCCATACAACCTTGGGGACCGGACCCTGGCCTTGCGCTGTGAACTTGGGAAGGGTTCTGCTCTAACCCTGATCCTTAGTCCTCCTCTCCTTACGTTCCGTACTAATCCTTCTTTCTTATGGAGAGAGTGCTTTCTATCAATGTTCCTTTCCTGTGCCAGCGGACCCAGGTCACTGAGGTCGGCTGCAGCACTTCCTTCATCCATCCCACTCAGGGGATCTTCACTCTTCCTCTGACTCTGTCAGACTGACTAAATCCTAAACTCTTCCCGCTCTTTTGATGCTAACTAAAGTCCACCCGCCTCCCAGCACGCTTCGTGTTCCAAGCAGGGAGCCACCAAAGGGTGCTTTGCTACACTACTGTGTTGTGTGGGATGCAGGTGTTGGAGCGTGGTCAGGTGTCTCCACCTTACCTGAATGGTGGGGTACCACACCTCAGGAGGAGGTGCAGTACCTCTGTGGTGACTGAACCCTCAGGGGCGCCACAATTATACGCCCCCCTGAGGTCAAGCTTAGTAAACCAGCAGGCACTTTTAACTCTGTAGAATAAATCAGACATCAGGGGTAACGGGTACTGATATTTAACCGTCATCTTGTCAAGGGAACGATAGTCAATACAAGGTCTTAATGAACCATCTTCTTGGCCACAAAAAAAACCCCAGCTCCTAAGGGTGAAGAGGATGGTCTAATATGACCCTTCTCCAATGACTCCTTATATAGGATCGCATAACATCATGTTCGGGTACTGATAAGTTGAAAAGCCGACCCTTGGGAAATTTACACCCAGGCATCAACTCAATTGCACAGTCATAACTCCTATGAGGAGGCAAAGACGCAGACTTACTCTCACTAAATACATCAGAAAAATCAGCCAAATAATCAGGAATATCATGAGACTGAGGAAAGGTGGAGAAAACAGGAGTGTCCCTAAGAACACACTGACAACCCCAACTCACCACAGACACAGATTTCCAATCCAAAACTGGATTATGAGTTTGCAACCAGGGAAAACCCAGAACAATAGTATCATGCATATTGTGCAGCACCAAAAATTTACAATTTTCTTGGTGGTCTGGGGCAACTCGCATTATCATCTGGGTCCAAAGCTGAGGTTTATTCTCCTCCAAAGGAGTAGCATCAATACCCCTCAAAGGAATAGGCGTCCGCAGTGGTATCATAGGAAAACCACAATGTTTAGCAAAGTCCAAATCCATCAGATTCAAAGCTGCTCCTGAATCTACAAAAGCCTTAGCGGAAAATGTGGATAAGGAGCAGATCAGAGTAATTGCCAAAAGAAACTTAGGTTGTACACTGCCCACAGCAAATGTGTGTGCAAATCGTTTCTCTCGTTTAGGGCAGACAAACGGTATGAGAGGCATCTCCACAGAAAAAACACAGCTTATTACGCCTTCTAAACTCCTGACGTTGCGCCCTAGACAAAACCCTATCACATTGCATAGGTTCAGACGTTTGTTCAAAAGGTGGCAATGCCTCTCGTGTACTTTTACATTCACGTAAACGCCGATCAACTTGAATGGCTAATGACATAGAATCATCAAGACCAGAGGGAACAGGAAATCCCACCATAACATCTTTTACGGTCTCTGATAAACCCTTCCAAAAGAGAGCTGCCAATGCACCATCATTCCATGTAGTAAGGACCGCCCACTTTCGGAATTTTTGACAGTATAACTCTGCAGAATCCTGACCATGGTTCAATGCCAATAGGGTTTTCTCAGCATGATCAATAGCATTAGATTCATCATACAACAACCCCAAGGCTTGAAAAAATGCGTTCACATTAGTCAGAATAGGATTTTCAGATGTCAGAGAAAAAGCCCAATCCTGAGGATCGCCGCGCAGCAAGGAGATGACAATTTTAAACTGCTGCACAGAGCTCCCCGATGAGTTAGGTTTCAAGGCAAGAAATAATTTACAATTATTCTTACAATTCAAAAATTTAGACCAATCCCCAGAAAACACATCAGGAGTAGGGATCTTTGGTTCAACAGCATGTGACTGAGCGAGATAGGCGGAAATTCCCCGCACTTCAGCAGCGAGCTGCTCCACACGATCAGACAATTGCTTAATCTCCATTAGAGAAAAAATCCTCCTACGGCCCCAGAGAAAAAAAGAGGAAAAAATGCATATAAAAAAAAAATTCTGACACTTTTTTTTTCCCTTTTTTTTTTTAACCAATTTTTCCCTGCTTTAGAGTACCCTAGAATCTGCAGTATGGCTGGTGATTCTGTTGTGAATGGGTCACTGAGGAGGAAAACAAGACCAAGCCAAGTCTCAGAGGTTGGTAACTACGTGGATTGCAGACCCCTGATCCTAACCACACAACTAACAGCAGCTGTGGAGCGTAGCTACGATGATTCTAGACTCCTCGTCACAGCCGGAGGACTAAATAAGCCTAAAGCAAGAAAAGGGAAAATCTAAAACTGCCCCAGAGCATACCCCAAAGGCATAGACAGCCCCCACACATGTATTGACGGTGAGACAAGATGTAAACACAAACACAGGTAGGAAAATAGGCTGAGCAAACTATGGGGCCCACACTAGCTAGAAAGGACAGGAAAGGAAAGATACTGTCTGCAATCATGCCAAAAAACCCTGCAAAAATGTCCAACACTTCTGATAGCAAAAAATACCCTGAAGTCACTAGACTTCTCCCACTATATCAGCACTCTGGCATATTCTGAGAACAGAGCAAAAAGAGGCCAATCTAATAAGGGACCAAAAGCAAACTGGCACATACAGTGACATAAGAGTGGAAATTCAGCACAGCCCCAGCCTGGGCTGGCTGACCACACAAAAAACTGAATGGACCAAACCAAATCAAATGTGAACATTAGCAAAGACAACTTAGATTGAGAAGACAGGAACTGAGCTGGAAACTAAGAACTCAGGAGGCAGGAAAAAATCACCAGCATGGGAATAGGGAGTCGGCTGTCTTAAATCCAGTCTGAGACTCCAGATGTCCACTCCTCTTCCTCAGTCTATTTCCTCCAGTTACTCATTGTGTAATTTAAAAAAATCTGGGGCAAAAACTACATTTTAGTGGAAAAAAATATTATTTTTTATTATGTTTTCATTTTGCTTTAATTCTTATGAACAGGGGCAGGCAGGGCTTGGGGGGCAGAGGGGCATATGCTGCCGCCATTGTATATGTCCATGAGGGACATATTACATTAGAGCAGACATGTCCACTGCACCCTAAGGTAGCGGGACGATGGTTGCATTTTCTCACTGCTGGAGAGGAGCTTGGGGTGTATTGGACAGAAGGCATCAGTGATTACAGTGAGGTGATGAGGTAGACGTTACTCACCTTCTGGTAAGTCCAGGGTCAGGTCTTGAATAGTGTCAGTGGCTGCTCTGCTGAGTGTTTGGAGCGGTGCCTGTGTAACGGGGACCGGGGGGGTGGTAGTTGTGGCTAACAGGGACTGCTCTGTCGCTTCTGGCCCTCCATCACATAAATACATTGTCCCTTCTGTTGTACATTCAATGGTTCACTTACTTGCACATCAGAGTCCTCTCCGGTCTGCTGGGGGTTTCTTCCTTTAAATATCGTGCAAAGACAGACAGAGTCCAGATCCAATTTTAAACAAACAACTTTACTCAGTTCTTTTCACAGCTCGTCCAGATTAGTCAGAGGTACAACATATGATTCTTCACATGTCATAACCTTTCCTTTCCCTGTGCTGTCCCTTACGCCTCCAGGAATATCGCAGGGTCGTACCGTTGCCTACGGTACCGCAGCACTCTGTCTGGTCAGCCTAATCCACTCCAGGAGTTCCATGTCCAATTTGCTCCGGACATTTGTGGTTAACCCCAAATAATTAGCTGTCACCATGATGATGCTGCCCTGTATTCCTCCACCTCTCGGGTGACCGTTAGCTTCCAGGCCCTGGAGGAGTTGGGCTCTTCTGCTTTAACGTTGCAGGGCACAACTGCTCTGGCTGGGCTCCCAGCCCTACTCCCTGAACCCAGGAAGCTCTCTCTCACTCATCCCAGTTGGCCCCTCCTAACTAACTAGTTCCTATCTAAAGCTATCATGCCCCTCTCTAGTGGCTAATCTGTTTCCTACACTTAAGGCCCCTTTACATTTAGCGATGCACCAGCGATCCCGACAACGATACGACCCGGTCAGGATCGCTGGTGCATCGCTAAATGGTCGATAGTGAGCTGCCACACAGGCACATCTCACAGCGATGCAGCAGCGATCTAGCGGACGATACTTACCTTTCAGACGCGGCGATCCTGACGTCCTCCTGTCCGCGTCCACGCGTCGCTCGTCGGCGCCAGCAGGAAGAGCCAGACGAGAAATGGAGCTGTGCGATCTCGCGCGATCAGCGATGGACAGCGGAGGAGCTGGTCGGAGGTAAGTATCACACATAGCGATATTGCTAGCGATATTGCTGCTGCGTCACCATATCGGTGATGCTTTAGCGATATTGTTAGCGATATCGCTATGTGTAAAACCCCCTTTACCCTGCATAATAACATATGTACATATATATGTAGCAGCATTGTCAGGCATATAAGGTAAAACATATATACACAATACATCAATTACACCAGCACTGGCAAAGACATAGGAGCGTGCGCAGGGTTTAAACTGTCCTCTTTACCCCCTTACGCCTGAACGACAACGCTAGGCAGGACTCAAATACGATACAGTACACAAGGAGGCAGAAACAAGAAACAGGATTAATTGAAAACAGAGGAATATTTGCCATGCAATAAGGGTGAAAGTTATTGTAATGAGAACAGTAATATTAGATACAAAGAAGAAGAGCCAGAGCATGTCACATAAGCTGCATTCCAGCTATGGCAATGCAAAGTTTAATACAAACAGAATAAACAAGTTTCAAAAACTACTCTATACTCTGCCATCTGACTGAAGGAACCGATTACAGATGCTTATTGAAATCCGTGGAGAGGGTAGAGTGGAGCAAGAGTGAGAGAAAGGCAAATACACAGACCAGCCCATGCTGCAGGCTTCTGGTAAGAGCTTTTTTCATCCTAGAACTGGATTCACAGCTATACTGCTCAGTAATAATAGATAATGTCCTTCGATATGCTATTGCTGCTTCTGAACAGGTGTTACATAGTAACTTAGAGACAGAAAAGTTGGAATCCCTCAAGGTCTCTCTATGCTGAATATTGGATACATTATACCAGCTAGTCTCCTTCTACTAGCAACACACAAAACTGAAAATTAGAAATAGGAGGGGAAAACTGGTGAAAAAAAGGAAGGATGCAGTACAAGTTACTTAATACATAGAAATAGTGTTATTCTTCATGTGCTATCACAGGACAACCTGTTCTGAAAATTCACCTGAAAGAACAGATACATTTTAATTAGAGTTGAGCGAAACGGGTCGAACAATTTCAAAAGTCGCCGACTTTTGGCAAAGTCGGGTTTCATGAAACGAAACCCGACCCTAGGATGAGGTCGGCCACGAGGTCGGCGACTTACGCGCCAAAGTCGCGTTTCAAAAGTTTGTTTTGCGCTCTTTTTCAGCCAATCAGGATCCACGGACACTGTGGGCAACGTGATGACATAGGCAGGGGTCACCACCATCTTTCAGAAGGGCATGCAAGTGATTGGCTTGCTTTGGTGGGCGTCACAGGGGTTATAAAAGGGCGTGCACGCCGACCGCCATCTTACTTCTGCCGATCTTAGCATAGGGAGAGGTTGCTGCTGCTGATTCTGTAGGGAGAGCGTTAGGCAGGGAAGGAGAAAAAAAAACTGCTTCTGCTGCTAGCGATTTTGCCTGTACAACACACCAGTCACTGTGTGTGCAGTGCAAGGGGAGGCTATATTGTGGTGGATCAGCGGTGTTGGTTGTTTGGCTGCCTTCTAAGGCTTCCTGACAGCTGCATTGCTGTTTACCCACTGCTCTGCAAACTGCTTTTTTAAAAGCAATCCCAATTTTTTTTTTTGTCCTGCTGAGGTACTGAGCGTGCATTTTTTCACACCATACAGCGGTGTACGCTCCTCACACAGTACCGTGTAACGGCTGTTCTCACAGCCACAGTGAAGCTATCTGTGTGTCACTGTGGAAGGATAAGTGGAGGACTTGTTCCGTTCTTACAGACCTACACTCTAGGGAGATTCCTATTCTGCCCAATTCTACATACACCTTGTAGTTTGTGATACACTAGCCAATTTCTGCCTGTGACATAGCGCTCTGATATTCAGTGGGCCTCACACAATCCAAAAGTGTCCAGTGTCCACTAGTGTGTGCAGAAATTCAAAATCTCTGTGATCCTGTAGTCACTTTTTTCACACCTGTGCCATCGAGCCTGTGACATAGCGCTCTGATATTCAGTGGGCCTCACACAATCCAAAAGTGTCCAGTGTCCACTAGTGTGTGCAGAAATTCAAAATCTCCCTTATCCTGTAGTCACTTTTTTCACACCTGTGCCATCGAGCCTGTGACATAGCGCTCTGATATTCAGTGGGCCTCACACAATCCAAAAGTGTCCAGTGTCCACTAGTGTGTGCAGAAATTCAAAATTTCTGTGATCCTGTAGTCACTTTTTTCACACCTGTGCCATCGAGCCTGTGACATAGCGCTCTGATATTCAGTGGGCCTCACACAATCCATAAGTGTCCAGTGTCCACAAGTGTGTGCAGAAATTCAAAATCTCTGTGATCCTGTAGTCACTTTTTTCACACCTGTGCCATCGAGCCTGTGACATAGCGCTCTGATATTCAGTGGGCCTCACACAATCCAAAAGTGTCCAGTGTCCACTAGTGTGTGCAGAAATTCAAAATCTCTGTGATCCTGTAGTCACTTTTTTCACACCTGTGCGATCGAGACTGTGACATAGCGCTCTGATATTCAGTGGGCCTCACACAATCCAAAAGTTTCCAGTGTCCACTAGTGTGTGCAGAAATTCAAAATCTCTGTGATCCTGTAGTCTCTTTTTTCACACCTGTGCCATCGAGCCTGTGACATAGCGCTCTGATATTCAGTGGGCCTCACACAATCCAAAAGTGTCCAGTGTCCACTAGTGTGTGCAGAAATTCAAAATCTCTGTGATCCTGTAGTCACTTTTTTTCACACCTGTGCCATCGAGCCTGTGACATAGCGCTCTGATATTCAGTGGGCCTCACACAATCCAAAAGTGTCCAGTGTCCACTAGTGTGTGCATAAATTCAAAATCTCCCTTATCCTGTAGTCACTTTTTTCACACCTGTGCCATCGAGCCTGTGACATAGCGCTCTGATATTCAGTGGGCCTCACACAATCCAAAAGTGTCCAGTGTCCACTAGTGTGTGCAGAAATTCAAAATCTCTGTGATCCTGTAGTCACTTTTTTCACACCTGTGCCATCGAGACTGTGACATAGCGCTCTGATATTCAGTGGGCCTCACACAATCCAAAAGTTTCCAGTGTCCACTAGTGTGTGCAGAAATTCAAAATCTCTGTGATCCTGTAGTCTCTTTTTTCACACCTGTGCCATCGAGCCTGTGACATAGCGCTCTGATATTCAGTGGGCCTCACACAATCCAAAAGTGTCCAGTGTCCACTAGTGTGTGCAGAAATTCAAAATCTCTGTGATCCTGTAGTCACTTTTTTTCACACCTGTGCCATCGAGCCTGTGACATAGCGCTCTGATATTCAGTGGGCCTCACACAATCCAAAAGTGTCCAGTGTCCACTAGTGTGTGCATAAATTCAAAATCTCCCTTATCCTGTAGTCACTTTTTTCACACCTGTGCCATCGAGCCTGTGACATAGCGCTCTGATATTCAGTGGGCCTCACACAATCCAAAAGTGTCCAGTGTCCACAAGTGTGTGCAGAAATTCAAAATCTCCCCTGTCCTATAGACACCTTGTACCTTGTTTTACATTACTATATAGTTTGTTGGATTTTGTCTACATTTCTACAAAAAATGAGGAAGGCTGGTGGAAGAGGCCGTGGAATTGGGCGGGGGTTGGCAGCTGGTAATGATGGTGTTGGTGGTGGATCTGATGGTAGTGGCAAGAGCAAAATAGGACCGAATGCAGGAGGTGTTGAGCCTGCGTCATCGTCTGGCCCCATAAGGCTTCGAAGGCTTAGTTTTCTAGGAGTTGGCAAACCGCTTTTAAAGCCAGAGCATCAGGAAAAAGTTTTGTCTTACATTGCTGACTCAGCCTCCAGCTCTATCGCCTCCTCTTCTTCAGTTGTAAAAAGTAAAAGCACTGAGTCGTCATTGGAGGCTCATGTTCATGAACCACACCTTTCCTTGTGTCCTTCACCCCAACCAAGATTGAAGGATGACGCAGGCCATACTACTGATTACTCCATGGAGCTGTTTTCACATACCATGCCTGGATTATCAAGTGAAATGGTGAATTACCCAGGCCAAGATGAATCTGACATGGAGTGCACTGATGCACAGCCGCTGATAGATGATTCTGCTGGTACATTCACTCAGAGCACTACATTGTCCTCGCAGTGTACAGAGCCAGATTCTGACCCTGATGAGACTCAGGTGCCCCTTCCCGCACACTATACCACCATACACGGTGACACAGAGGAAGGTGCACATGACATTGAAGAGGAGGTGATGGATGACCCAGTTGTTGACCCAGATTGGCATCCATTGGGGGAAGAGGGTGCTGCTTCCAATAGCTCAGATGAGGAGCATCCACAGCAGACATCAACATCGCAACAGCTGTTATCTGGCAGGCCCGGAGCACTCCAAAGACAGGTTCCAAAAATCAAAAGAGTTGCTGGACAGCTTGTCCAGAGGGTCAAAAGATCACAGCGTGCTAGGCCGCAAAATGTCTGCCAAAGTAGGAAGAGTGCAGTGTGGTACTTTCTTGAACAAAATCCTCATGATCAGGCCAAGGTTATCTGTAAGAAGTGCGCAAAGACCTTTAGCCGAGGGAAAAATCTGAAAAATTTGAATACCAGTTGCATGCTTAGACATTTAACCAGCATGCACTTGCAAGCGTGGACACAACACCAAACCTCAAGTGCCACATGTGCAACTGATCACAAAGAAGGTAGTCAGCAACGCTACATTGTTTCCCCCACTGTAAGCCCACCGGTTAGCACAGCAGCAAATGTTGAGGTGTCGTTGCAAGGCCACAGCAGTCAGGGAATCCCACTGTTATATCAACGAAATACTGAATCTAGGCCATCAGAAACAACACCAACTCCATCACCATCATCAACCCTCTCTCAGTCCGCCCTGTCCACCGCTACTTCCACCATATGCAGCTCTCAAGTCCAGTTCACCCTCCCAGACACTATGAGTAGATCAAGAAAGTACTCAGTCTCTCATCTGCGTACACTGGGTTTGAACGCCCACATTGCCAAACTAATCTCGTTTGAGATGATGCCCTATCGGTTGGTGGAAAGCGCAGCTTTCCGCGAACTCATGGCCTATGCAGTACCACGCTATGACCTACCCAGTCGCCACTTCTTCTCTCGCAAAGCCATCCCAGCCCTCCACCATCATGTAAAAGTCCACATTGTCCATGCACTCAAGCAGTCAGTGAGTGGAAAGGTGCACCTCACAACTGATGCATGGTCCAGTCGGCATGGCCAGGGCCGTTACGTGTCCATCACTGCGCACTGGGTTAATGTGGTGGATGCAGGGTCCACAGGGGACAGGGGTGGTGGGACAGTGCTGCCTAGCCCACGGTATAGGAAACAGTTGGCTGTAGGCGTTCGACCCTCCTCCTCCTCCTCCTCCTCCAGAAGCGAAAGCTCGTCCACAGAGCGCAGTCATACGAGCACTCCATCTGCAGCTGCCACTGTTGCACACGAGGTGTCCCCCTATCGAGTAGCTAGTGGAAAGCGTCAGCAGGCTGTGTTGCAGATGATGTGTTTGGGCGACAGACACACCGCCGAGGTGCTGGCCGAGTACTTGAAGCGACAAACTGAGTCATGGCTGGGCAGTGTACATCTTGAGGCAGGCAAGGTAGTTAGTGATAACGGCCGTAATTTTGTGGCAGCCATAGCCCTTTCAAAACTCAGCCACATACCTTGCTTGGCTCACACCTTGAACCTGGTGGTGCAGTGCTTCCTCAAAAATTATCCGGAGTTAACAGCCCTGCTCCAGAAGGTGCGAAGACTGTGCGCGCACATCCGCCGGTCGCCTGTACACTCCGTTCATATGCAGAAGCTGCAGCGATTGCTCCACCTTCCCAACCACCGCCTCATTATCGACATTGCAACAAGGTGGAACTCCACCCTGCACATGGTGGAGCGGCTGTGCGAGCAGAGGCAGGCCATAATGCATTTGTGGGAGGATACACGGCCAGGCACTTTGAGAGCAAACATGGAGTTGACAGGTGTGCAGTGGTCGAAGCTGAAAGACCTCTGTAAAGTCCTTCAGTGTTTTGAGGAATGCACACGGCTGGTAAGCGCAGATGACGCCATCCTAAGCATGAGCATCCCACTTATGCGTCTGCTCATGCAAACTTTGACGCACCTTAAGGAGCAGGCGTCTGCAGCCAATGTTGACGAGGAGGAAGAGGAGGAGGGAATCCTTGATGACATTCAGCCATTGTCTGCTCAGGGACCTCTCCTGGACTAGGTGGAGGAAGAAGAGGAGGAGGAGGATGATGGGGATGATTACTTAGGGGAGGAGGATGCATCTCGTGGGGCAAGTGAAAATGTTGGCGTGGCAAGGTCTGGTACAGGGTTTGTGCGTGACTGGAGGGATGTGGATTTGCCAGAAAGTGCTCATCCAACCAGCATTCGCAGTGCATCATTGACACCGGGAACATTGGCCCACATGTCTGATTATGCCTTGCAGATCCTAAAAAGGGACCCCCGTATTGCCCAAATGATGAACGATGACGACTACTGGTTGGCCAGCATCCTGGATCCACGCTATAAAGGCAAATTACAAAACATCATGCCACAGGAGAACCTTGACCTAATATTGGCTAATAAACAAGCAACTCTGGTAAATCGGTTGCTTGAGGCATTCCCAGCAAACAGCAGCGGTGATGGTTCTCACACGAGCCGTACGGGCCGGGGGCAGCTTGGCAGAGGTGTTCATGGTGCACACAGCAGAAGTGGCGTTGGAGACAGGGGTTTCATGACAATGTTGTGGACTGATTTTTCAAGTACCGCTCACACAACTGGTAATACTGCATCGATGGAAAGTGACAGGAGACAGCAGTTGTCAACTATGGTTACAAACTACTTTTCCTCCCATATCGATGTTCTCCCACACAGGTCATTCCCCTTTGACTATTGGGCCGCTAAACTGGACACCTGGCCTGAATTGGCACAATATGCCTTACAGGAGCTCGCTTGCCCAGCTGCAAGTGTGCTATCGGAAAGAGTCTTCAGTGCAGCTGGATCAATCCTGACAGAAAAAAGGACCTGTCTGTCAACCCAAAATGTGGATGATCTAACCTTCATTAAAATGAACCACGCATGGGTTTCCAAGGATTTTGTCCCCCTTTCCCTGATGACACATAGGGTGACAGAAAAATGGCTTGCTTTGGTCCACCTCTTCCTGGGACTTGACCTATTTCGCCTTTTGCATCAGCTGAATGTCCAACATCAACATATGCCACTTCCTAAAACTCCCTAACTGTGCTGCCTCCCCCCCCCCATGGCCGGGGTCACCACCTAGCGCACGACACCGTGCGAGTGCCGTTGCCCTGGACAGGTGGGTAGGCCGACTCTTGGGCGCGGGCACTGGCACAAGGTCCCTCATAGTGCAATCAAGTGTCTCTGACGGTGGTGGTGCACACCCGCCGTCAGACACACCTCTGTACTATGAGGGGCCCAGTGCCAGTACCGACGCCCACGAGTGGGACCCCCTTGCTTGGGCAGGGCCCCAGCATTTGCAATCTTTACCTCTCCCTGCTCCTCCGCTGTGTAGTCTGGGCCGTCAAATCCATACTGTGCCTGACACCGTCTGAGCCTGCCTCCTGATGTATAGACATATATTTTGAATGTGTACGCTATCCATACATGTTATCCGGGGATACGGTACCCTTTCTCACCTTTGTGCAATCACGTGCAAGCCATACTGGGCCTAACACCGTCTGAGCCTGCCTCCTGATGTATAGACATATATTTTGAATGTGTACGCTATCCATACATGTTATCCGGGGGTACGGTACCCTTTCTCACCTTTGTGCAATCACGTGCAAGCCATACTGGGCCTAACACCGTCTGAGCCTGCCTCCTGATGTATAGACATATATTTTGAATGTGTACGCTATCCATACATGTTATCCGGGGGTACGGTACCCTTTCTCACCTTTGTGCAATCACGTGCAAGCCATACTGGGCCTAACACCGTCTGAGCCTGCCTCCTGATGTATAGACATATATTTTGAATGTGTACGCTATCCATACATGTTATCCGGGGGTACGGTACCCTTTCTCACCTTTGTGCAATCACGTGTAATCCATACTGGGCGTGAGAACGGCTGCCGAGCTGTTAAGCAAGCTACAGCACCTGTGGTTTGCACACGTAAGTTTTTCATTTTTTCAAGAATGACGGTTAGGCCTAATTCCGGAATTGCGGTTGACCTGCACTTACTGGGAAATCATCGTTCGCGGGTAATAATTGTAATCAGTGATCCCCATCACTAACGTTGTTCAGCGGGTTATCTGCACCTGTAAGCGACAAACGCTGGCCTTTTAAGTGTAGCGCACATGCAGCCACGGACATGTAAGGGCATGACACACCAGTCATTGGCCAATCTCATGTGCCTGAGCCTCACGTGTCCCTCTAGTAAGCCGGACTCGGACCGCGGGGCATGACGGAGTCTCGTTCGTTAACGGAATTAAGCTTGCAATGTGTGCATCTTTTCTGTAGCTGGCATGGTTGAGGTTTCCCAGGTGGAGTCGAATTTAACCGTAGGCTCCACTCCTGGTGGTGCCCTTCTGGACATTCCTTTAAGTTTCAGCTTTGCAACCATACTGCCCACGTAAAACAAACACTTTGCCTTCATGAACGCTGTTTGGAGGGTCATGACTCATGGGAATAACGCCGCCCAATCAGTTAACCTGCTAGAGAGATCCTTCGTTGCTCCCAAGCATGACATCACACTCCCTAGGAGGAAGGTAATGCCACTGTGGCGACCGTACTCCTGGGGGCGACACAAGTGCACTGATGCCCAGCCACTGCTCGATGAATCTGCTGGTACATTGACCCAGACCACTACATTCCCCTCGCACGCTACACGGCCTGAATCTGACCCTGATGAAACTCAGGTTACCCTTCCCATATACAGTTCCATCTTACACGGTGACAAAGAGGAAGCTGCAGGTTCGGCCCACCCGCCATCAGACACACCACCGTACTATCAGGGGTCCTGTGCCAGTGCCTTCGCCAACGAGTGGGCCCCCCCTGCTTGCTCAGGATCACAGCACTTGCAAGGTTGAAATACTGTGCAGTGAGATGGAAGATGGGGACGACGAGGAGTCCAGACTAGTACAGGGATTCCCTAGCGAGGAGACTTATTTGATTGTTTTCAATGTTGGGACAGCAATTTTTGGGGAGCACTATACTCTGGAGAATAATAGATGGGGCCCACCATACACTGGAACATTCCAAAGGTGGACATCAGACACTGGAGCAGCATTTACAGGGCCCATTATACACTAGAGCATTAGAGATGGGGCCCATTATGTTTGGAGCATTATTTGGGCCCATAAGACAGTGGAGCTTCATCCATGGGGACCAACATATACTGTAGCATTATGTGCAGCTCATCATATTCTGTTTCAAACATTATATGGGACCAATGATTCTGTATGGAGAAATAGATGGGCCTCGTCATGAGATGTAAAAAGTGAAGTATTTTTCATTGTACTATACCGCTATTTCTCTGCCGTATCGGAGCATGATGAGTTGTGGTATGTGTTAAAGGGGCGCTCTTTCGCCCAGGGCACATGAAAACCTGGAGCCAGCCCTACCCCCCCACAACTTTAGCCAAATAACCCCCATTTTTCAGTGCGTAACTTGTATTATGAAGTTAATTAAGGTTGACAAGCTTAAGTAAGAAGAATTGATGCTTTTGGCATTCAAATGGGCACTGTAGGTGTGTTTCCTGTCCTCCTCTCACTGCCGACTTTTATTCCCCATTGACTTACATTGGGTTTCGTGTTTCGGGACGACCCCGAATTTTCCCTATAATCGGCCGATCTTGCTCGACCCGACTTTTGGAAAAGTCGGGTTTCACGAAACCCGACTCGACCCTAAAAAACCAAAAGTCGCTCAACTCTAATTTTAATACATTCAGGGAACAAGGGTTAAACTTTGTAAAGGCTCTCTGCCTTTGCTGAACACAAAGATGTCTGGATAGTTTCTTAGAAGTTATCCCCCAACTTCTTAAAGAGGTTGTCCAATCTAAAGCTACAAAGTCTACAATCACTTTATGTGACTACAGCCTTGTGAATTTTCACATTGAGTGCACATTGTGAGGATGCTCAGGCAATCACGCCCAAAGCACTAGTAATTATTACTATTATTATTATTATTTATTTATATAGCACCATTGTATTGGGTCGCCCTCCCAGGGCTGTGGGGTACTCGGAACCGGGCCGGTGTCAGCGGGATGTGTCTCAGCAGCTGGGACCTGGTCCGTGGCCCTGGGTGCCCAATGTAAACAGGGGAGATTGAATGGTGGAATGTAGTTAATGGAATAGTTTGTGACGCCACCTGTGGTGTTCGGCAAGTGAGATGTTAGGCCGACGCTGCATGCAGATCCTCTGGGGCTGGTGGTGTGTTGCAGCCAAGATGGTGAAGCTCCCCACAGGTGTAGGGGGAGAGGAGAGACACCGGCGGTGTAGAAGCTGGTACCCAGATGTAGCGGTGCTGGGTGCGTTGGCGCAGGAATGAATGGAGGACACCAGCGCTTGTAGTTCCAAAGCTTTACTCACAGTCTGTAGTACACACAGGTGCCTACCTCCGTACTGTGTCTTCCGGGTCAGGGACTCAGTCAACCTCCAGGCCAGATGAAATGCTCCCTTCCAACACTCCGCCAACATGTGCCTTTCTGAACGTCTCCTCTTATAGCGCCTTTAAGTGTGAAGCACTCCTAGTACTGAGTTACACTGGAGTTCCTCCTGACCGATGTTCCCAAGAACTCTACTTGTACGGCAGAAAGCTGTAGCCTGCTTCGGGGACTCCTTACTCCTGAGTCCCGGCTCACTATCAATGTTGCTGTTGTGCCCCCAAGTCTTAGATGGGAGTAGTGCATTTGCAGCCCACTACTCCACCGGTGTCTGCTGTAGAACCATTAGAGTCCACACAACCTCGGGGACCGGGCCCCGACCTTGCGCTTAGAACTTCTAGGCAGGGTTCTTCTTCTAACCCACGTCCTCTGTTCCCTTTTACTCCTACGTTCCGTACTAGTCTTTCCTTCTTATGGAAGATCAGGTTTCGGTTCAATGTCTTTCTCCTTCTTTCCTTTCCCATGCAAGCAGACCCAGGTCACTGAGATCTGCTGCAGCACCTCCTTCCTCCATCCCTCTTCCAGGGATCTTCTTTCCTCACTCCTCTCTGAGTGACTCTCTGACTGACTGACCTCGAACTCCCCTCAATTCTAAACCTTCCCACTCTTTTATGTATTCTAACTCCTCCCGCCTCCCAGCACGTTTCGTGTTCCAAGCAGGGAGCCGCAATGTGACTTTGCTGAACTACTCTGTTGTGTGGGTTGCAGGTGTTGGAGCGTGGTCAGGAGCCTCCAACTTACCTGGATGGTGGGGTACCACACATCAGGAGGAGGTGCAGTACCTCTGTGGCGACTGAGCCTCAGGGGCGCCACAGATTCCTTGGTGCTGTACATGAGAAAGGGTTACATACAAATTACAGATATCACTTACAGTAAACAAACTTACAATAACAGACTGATAAAGAGGTGAGAGGACCCTGCCCTTTCGGGCTTACATGCTACAGTATGGTGAGGAAGGAGACAGTAGGTTGCAGCAGTTCCGGTGTTGGTTGAGGTGATATCTGTGGTAGTGGTGAGGAGATAGTGGGGTCATTGCAGGCTGTAGGATTTCTTGAAGAGGTGGGTTTTTAGGTTCCATTTGAAGGATCCTAATGTGGTTGAATGTGACCGCAAGAATGCAATATGCATACTCTCGGCCTTATTCCAATTAGACTGTTTCAGCCCTCGCTCAATACATTTGATTTGAGCGAGGCCATATCAATCTAATCGAAATGTGGCCAGGAGTATGCGTATCGCATAGTTGAGGTCACAAGACCACGGCTACGGGCATCGGAGAACCATCACAGCACGCAGTGCACACGATGTGAGAATTCACAAGTCTGCATCACATAGAGTAGCTTTAGACCAGACAACCTATTTAAATAAAATGAGCAAATACAAAGAAATTTTGCAATTCCCTGGTTTTTAAAATTTTCAGATATTCTTGAAATATTAACTCTTTTTTTTAATTTACAGTTAATTGCCACTTCTGTTAGACATAAGAACATGTGTAGGGCTCCAAGTTCTTTGCTGTGATCCTGGCCAGCTTATAAACCATGCTTACAAGCTCAATTGAAGTGAGCCCATACCTCCTAATCTTATCTAGCTTACGCATAGTGCTTATTCTAGACAGCTGCAGTGGTTGGTCCTCAAAAAAAAAAGCTGTGCTTCTTTTTACAATCACTCTCCACAATAAACATCTATTAAAGATGGGAATAATCCTTCAAATAAGCAAAGTCAAATGTACAAATTGATTCAAAAGTGATTGTATATTACAAAAGTGGGCTGATTAAAATCATCTAAAAATTGAAGCTACTTTGTTGGATGCGTTTCTAAAATATGGGATCCCAAGTAGAGATGAGAGGACTACTTTATGCAACCCTGGTCTGCAGACCAGTTCATAGCTCTCTAACCATTGACAGCAGCTGCACTAATTTCCTGAGCGTCTGGCTTCCCAGAGTGGCGTACGATTTGCTGTCCAAGAGTGGCATCATCCATGCAGAATATGGGGCACAGACGATGATGCACAGCAAATCATAAGTCAAGCCTGGAATTTCACAGGCCAAGGTAATTTGCGCGGCTCCTGTCCACACACCTTTGGCATTCTCTTGAGCAGCTTCATCAGATAATCACCTGAAATGGCTTCAAATGAACAGGAATGCCTTGTCAAGAGTACGTTTGTGAAATCACCAGACTTCAGGAAGTGTTTGTGAGAACCAGCTGTGTTTTGCTGGGGAAAGGCTGGAACACAGGTCAATACACTGCTGAGCCGTATCTCACAGCTGTTCTAAACAATAACTGACCTAAGTATAGAGAAAACATAGTATAGAGAGCAATGCTGTATTCTCAAATGCAAGAAAAACTTGGCACTCAACTTCTGAACAGATGCAGTTGTTTTTAATGCAGCCAAATTAAACAACAAAAACGTTTCGGCCTCATGTGGCCTTCATCAGTTAGCAGACTGCTCAGAGATAGGAAAAGATCTTGTTTAATGAAACAGGTAGGGGATTACATATTATATCCCACATAAATGCGGCCGCAGGTAAGAAGCAATATATGTGGGCGCAATGCTGCACAGCGTCCTTACAGACGTCTAAGGGTATGTGCACACGGTGAGGATTCTGCTGCGGATCTGCAGCGTTTCTGCAGCTGCGGGTCCACAGCAGATTTAGGTGCATTGTACAGTACCATTGTTTTCAATGGTAAAAACGCTGGAAAACACTGGAAAACGCTGTGCACATGCTGCGGATTTTTCCGCACGGTTTTGCTGCGGTTTACAATCCGCAGCATGTCAATTCTTTTGTGAAGAAACGCTGCGGTTTCACACCTCATCCATCATGAGGTGTAAAACCGCAGGGCAAAACCGCAGATTTATCTGCGGTTTTTACTACAAAATCCGCAGAGCCAAAAAACTCCGTGTGCACATAGCCTTAGGATTGTGCGCGTGCTGCCTGCAGTAACACGGTATCCACCGTTGGTTGGCTGTCACATTTATATGGGATATAATCCCCTACCTGTTTCATTAAACAAGATCTTTTCCTATCTTTGAGCAGTCTGGTAGGTAGTTATTACCTCCTTTTGCCCACCTCCAGTTTATGCTCATGTATTTTTCTATGTTTTGACCATAGCCCTGTGGGGAGGAGGACTCCCAGGCAGTGACCGGGCAGGTACCCAGGGGACCGCCATCAGGGTTCCTGAGGGAATGATACTGGGAGGACAGTAAAGGGAGAGACTTGACTGAAGTTGTCAGGGAAACAGGGGGCGGGGCAAGGATAAAAGGAGCAGGGGGCGCGCTGAAGTGGCAGTTGGGAGAGAGTGTGACAACAGGCAGGAAGCCGTATGAGACAGAGAGGACCGAGGGAGCGGACTGTGTGTTCTGGAGGGACCCACAGGGGTCTGTGAAAGGAAATCTGTGCACTCACCGACAAGTGACACGTGAGGGACGCTCACTGGCGGCCGCTCCCCGCATACGGACGCATACAGCCGTCCCCGCTGTTTACCACCCTGCTGTGACAAGTCCGCGACCTCCAGTGACCGCTGTGACTACAGACCATTCCGTTATAGCGGTCAGGACACTGCCCCCCTGCCTTCTCCCACAGTTGCGGCCCTGTCATCTCCGGCCCCTGGGGGCGCCACCTCGCTACAGGCGGCCGTAGAGGCCCCCGTCCGGTTTGCTAAGGGACCCTGAGCAGAGGTTGGTGAACGGTTATATATAGAGACTGCGTCATAACTCCGCGGTGAGACGAGAGCCGCAAGGAGACGCCTGTTGCGCCCATCGGCATCGTTTCTTCAGGGCCTGTTGCGCCCCACCGGCATCGTTTCTTCAGGGCCTGTTGCGCCCCACCGTCATCGTTTCTTCAGGGCCTGTTGCACCCCACCGGCATCGTTTCTTCAGGGCCTGTTGCATCCCACCGTCATCATTTCTTCAGGGCCTGTTGCGCCCCACCAGCATCGTTTCTTCAAGGGCCTGTCGAGCCCAGTTTCATCCCGGAATATCGAGGCGTCAAGGCAGCCGCATCAGCGACCTCTACGCAGCCACGCCTGTGATCCTGACAGATCCCTGGAAGGATAAGTTACTATAGGAGATAAAGTCCCCCAGTTTGGTCATACGTGGCCTATAGCACCCGGGCCAACCGGGTTAGTCGCATTTACCAAAAGAAAGTGTTGTTAGGTTTGTTGAGTCCCTGCGTGGACTGGTTGTTGTTAACACTTTTTGTTTGCTCAATATAGCCCCAGCGGCTACAGTTTTATAAAAGTTATTTCCACAAACCACACTCAGTCTTGTGTCTCGTCACTGCATCCTGCGAACCTGCTGAACCCTACAGCCCCATGATTCTGAGGCTTTTTGTATATACTTTCATGTTATGCACCATTATGTCTTTGGGTGTATATTTTACATATTTACATGTTTTGCATATATCTTTTATCCATAGCTAACTGATGACGGCCACATGAGGCCGAAACGTTTTTGTTGTTCAATTTGGCTGCATTAAATACAACTGCATCTATTCAGAAGTTGAGTGCCAAGTTTTTCTTACTTTACACAAGGTGTGGGACCCTACTTGTGCACCTCTCCAAGTAGTGCATACGGTGTTCTCTTTTTTTTGTATTCTCAAATGCTGTCATGAAAAACAAAAATCACTATGGTGAAGCTGGCTCTCATGTGGACCATCCCAAAAAAGGAAGACCAAGAATTATCTATGCTGCAGAGGATAAGTTCATCAGAGTTAACAGCATCAGAAACAGCAGATTGTCAGCAGCTCAGAAAACAGATCTCATAAAGGATGCACAGACATCAAGTTGCAGGTACATTTCAACATCACTTATCCAGAGAAAACTGCAAGACGGAGCCATTATGGTTAAATTACTGCACATAAACTATTACTGATGTCTGTAAGTGAGAAGAAGAGACTTGTTTGGAATCAGCAACACTAAGATTGACAGATCCATGGAAATTTGTAAAGTGGTCTGATGAGCAAAAGTATAGATTTTTGGCACCAACCTTTGTGAGAAAAAAGGTGAGCAAATGGTTTTTACATGTGGAATGCCCACCATAAAGCATGGAGGGAATATATGTGATGGACTGGGGGTGCTTTGCTCGTAACACTGTTGGTGTTGGTATTGTGAATTGTGCAATGACATGCCACACCATCTGATTTGACGGAAAACACACTTCCAGGTTATGAGAGGGCTATGTGTCCAAGAATAAAAGGGATGGGGGGCTAGATCAGAAGGCATGGCCTCTACAGTCACAAACTTTAACTCATTGAGGTAGTTTGGGAGGACTTGGACCACAAAGTGAAGGCAAAAAAATCCAAGTGCTCAGCACGTATGGGAACTTCTTCAAGACTGTTGGAAGCCATTCCAGATGATAAGCTGATGAAGCTTCAGAGAATGCCAAAGGTGTGTTAAGCTTTCATAAGAGTAAAAGGGGGAGTACTTTAAGGAATCTAAGGTTTAACAAATATTCTGGTTTTGACAGTATAAAAACTTCTACATTTTTTAATCTTCAATTCTAAAATCAAGTAACAACGAATACAAAAAAACCCAGACTGCCACAACACACCAATGCCTCAAATGATTACATCAAGGGCAACAGGTAGAGATGAGCGACCTTACCTTTTTTAGGGTCTCAAAAGTCGAGTTGAACGAAATCGGCCGACTATAGTGAAAAGTCAGGGGTCCGACTGAAACACGAAACCCAATGCAAGTCAATGGGGAAGCAAAGTCGGCAGGGAGTGGAGGACAGTAAACACACCTACAGTGCCCATTTCAATGCCAACAACATCAATTCTTATTACTTAAGCTTGTCAACCTTAATTTACTTTAAAATAATAGTTACGCATTGAAAACTGGGGGTTATTTGGCTAAAGTTGTGGGGGGGCAGGGCTGGCTCCAGGTTTTTGTGTGCCCTGGGCCAAAGAGTGTCAGTGCGCCCCTTTAACACATACCACAATTCATGATGCTCCCATACGGCACATAAATATAGGTATAGTGCAATGAAAAATAATTCACTTCTTACATGACATGACTGATATGTATTTTAAATTCTACAATAGCTCAAAAAAGGGACAGTATATTACTCCATACAGTATTATGGCCACCACATGGTGCGCCATACAGAATAATGAGCCCCATATATTTCTCCATACAGAATAATTGGTCCCATATAATGTTCCATACAGTATATGATGAGCTCCACATAATGCTACAGTTTATGATGGTCTCCATGGATGATGCTCCAGTGTGTTATGGGCCCAAATAATGCTCCATATATAATGGGCCCCATTTCTAATGCTGCAGTGTATAATGGGCCCCGTAAATGCTGCTCCAGTGTCTGATGTCCCCCATTTGCAATGCTCCAGTATATGATGGGCCTCACGGATGATGCTCCAGTGTATGATGGGCCCAAATAATACTCCATATATAATCTGCCACATTTAGAATGCTCCAGTATATGATGGCCCCATGGATGATGCTCCATTCTGTTATGGGCCCAAATAATGCTCCATATATAATGGGCCCCATTTCTAATGCTCCATTGTATAATGGGCCTCATAGATGCTGCTCCAGTGTCTGATCTGCCCCATTTAGAATGCTCCAGTATATAATGGGCCCCATGGATGATGCTCCAGTGTCTTATGGGCCCAAATAATGCTCCATATATAATGAGCCCAATTTCTAATGCTCCAGTGTATAATGGGCCCCGTAACTGCTGCTCCAGTATCTCATGTCACTCATTTGGAATGCTCCAGTATATGATGGGCCTCATGGATGATGCTCCAGTGTCTTATGGGCTCAAATAATGCTCCATATATAATGAGCCCCATTTCTAATGCTCGAGTTTATAATGGGCCCCATAAATGCTGCTCCAGTGTCTGATGTCCCCCATTTGGAATGCTCCAGTGTATGATGGGCCTCATGGATTATGCGCCAGTGTATGATGGGCCCAAATAATGCTCCATATATAATGTGCCCCATTTAGAATGAACCCAGGCATGGTATGTGAAAAGAGCTCCATGGAGTAATCTGAAGTGTGGGCTGCCGCAGCCTTCACTTTTGGTGTGGGTGAAGGACCCAAGGAAAGGGGTTGCTCCTGACCAGAAGCCTGCACTGACAACTCAGTGCTTGTATTTTTTGAAACTTCAGAAGAGGAGGTGATAGAGCTGGAGGCTGTTTCAGCAATGTAAGGCAAAACCAGTTCCTGATGCTCCGGCTTTAAAAGCGGTATACCTACTCCCAGAAAAGGGAGCCTTACAGGCCTTCCGGAGCCAGACCATGACGCAGGTTCCACACCTCCTGACTTAGCTGCTATTGTGCTTTTGGCACTACCAGCAGATGCACCACCACCACCATCAGTACCAGCTGGCCCCCCATGCCCACGTCCACGGCCTCTTCCACCATACTTACTAATTTTTGTGAAAATGTACCCAAAATACCAGCAGATTTATGGTACTGTATCAGAAGCGTACAGCTCTATACAGTCTAGGGATAATTGTAAATCTCCGTATATATTTCATGAGTCATACACAGACGCTCACAGGCTCAGTATGGATTACACAATGATATAAAAAGTTGAAAAAAGGTACAGTACCACCAGATACAAGGTATATATAGTATAGTTTAAACATTCTGAATCTCCGTATATATTTCAGGAGGCAGACACAAACGCTCTCAGGCTCAGTATGGATTAGACAAGAATATAAAAAGCAGTAAATGGGTAATGTATCACAAGTGTACAGCTGTATACAGTGTTAGTGTAATCTTAAATCTCCAAATATATTTTCGGAGTAACAGACAGACGTTCACAGGCTCATTATGGATTACACCAGAATCAAAATAGCAAAAAAGGGTACTGTATCAGAAGCGTAGAGCTGTATACAGTGTTGGGCAAATATGAAATCTCGGTATATATTTCCGGAGTCACCCTCAGACGCTCACTCAGTCTGGATTTGACCATAATACAAAATGTTGAAAAAAAAGATACTGGATAACAAGATAGCAAGTATATATATTATAGGGTACAATTTAAATCTCTGTATAGAGATTCCCATAGTCACCCTCAGACGCTCACTCAGTATGGATTTGACCATAATACTAAATGTCGAGCAAAGGTACTGTATAACAAGATAGAAGCTGTATATAGTATAGGGTAAAATTTTTATCTCCGTATATATAGAAGGAGGAAACCACACACGCTCACTCAGTATGGATTATATCGTAATAAAAAATTTAGAACAAAGGTACTGTATCAGCAGATAACAGGTGTATCCAGTCTAGGGGTAATTGTAAATTTCCGTCTATATTTCTGGAGTCAGACACAGACACTCACAGGCTCAGTATGGATTACACCAGAATATAAAAAGTAGAAAAAGGGAAATGTATTTGAAGCTTACACCAGTATACATTGTTGGGGTACTTTTAAATCTTCGTATATATTTCAGTCTCAGTAAGCCAGTCCAGACTCTCCGCTACTGGAAACTAGATGGATACAAGTACAGACGGAAAGTCAAGTGTTTGCAGAAATGTGGGAATTACTGATCACGGGAAAACCTCCCTATAGATTTCGCAGAGGCGGTACTGACCCTCAATTACTTTGTCTGTGAAGACAGCGAAAACGGTTATTTGTGAAGAAAGCATTGCTGTATCGCAGTAGCGTGGATCCCATCACCGTTACTCGTCTCCATCAAATTGTGATCACAGGGAGAGATGTAGACATGGTCCTCACTGCCTATCATGATGTGTCTGGTCACTTTGGAGTGCAAAAGACAGAAGCCACAGGCCGTAGGCGAATCTATTGGATTGGCATGAGAGGAGACATTGAAAAATGGTTTGAGGAATGTCACACGTCTGTGACTGGGAAAACTGTGAAAGCTGATCATAAAGCACCACTGCATCCGATTGTGAGTTGACGTCCATTACAAATGGCAGCCATTGATCATCTGAAGGTAGAGGCCAGCAGGACAGGCCATAGCTACATCTTAACCATCATCAATCAGTTCACCAAATTTGTAGTGGCCGTCCCTGTGAAGGATTTAACTGCCCAGACTACACAGCGGTGGAGCAGGGAGAGGTAAGTATTGCAACTTGCAAGTGCTGTGGCCATGAGCAACTAGGGGGGGCCTACTTGTGGATGACGGTACTGGCACAGGGCCCCTCATAGTACGCCGGTGTGTCTGACGGTGAGTGGGCCCCCTCACCATCAGAGACACTGTATTGTACTAAGAGAGGTCCTGTGCCAGTGCTGTTGGCCAAGAGTGGGCCCACCCACCTGTTCAGAGAAACGGCACTTGCCCGGGTGCGCCAGGTGATGACCCCCGCCCTTGGGGGGGGCAGCCCAGTTAGGGAGGTTTTAAAAAATGGCATATGTTGATGTGTAGGCTGTATATTCAGCAGCTGCAAATGGAGGAATTTGACAAGTGCGAGGAAGAGGAGGACAAAAGTGAGCCGAATTTCTGGCAACCTATGTGTCATCAGGGGAAGGTGGGACAAAATCCTTTGAAACCCATGCATGGTTCATTTTAATGAAGGTTAGATCATCACCATTTTGGGTCGACAGATGGGTCCTTTTTTCTGTCAGGATTGATCCAGCAGCACTGAAGACTCTTTCAGATAGCACACTAGCAGCAGGGCAAGCAAGCTCCCGTAAGGCATATTGTGCCAATTCAGGCCAGGTGTCCAGTTTACAGGCCCAATAGTCAAAGGGGAATTGTCATGGCACCGACTCCCGCTGCTCCTACTTACCTCTCTGTGCGCTCTGCCCGGCGCGCTCCTGCTTCTCGGCCCTCCCCGCGCCCGGCCTCCGGCTCCCTCGGCGTCGGGCACGAGCACACAGCGCGCGGCCTCCTGGGTAAGGTGACGCGCTGGTCCCGCCCCCAACGTGGCGGCACCCACCGCTACTTATGCCCGGCGTCTGCTCAGGTAAGATGCCTGATTGTCTTATGCGGTGACGCTGTCTGCTGTAGTGCTCTCTGCGTCCTCAGGCCCTTTCTCTTCCTCTGTCCGTGCTTGCTAGCGCCTTGGTTCTGCCTGTTCCACTGCCTGCTGGTTCTCGGTCTTTCTCTCCTGTACTCTGCCCTCCCAGTCTCCCTAGGGCTTTCCCTCCTCGGTCCTGCCTCCTGCTTTCCCCCTCTCCGTCTCGGTTATCTGCAGTGCTACATCTTGTGCTTCTCTACCGTTACAGCCTCCGGTCCTGTACTCCTCCGGCTCTCCGGTCCTGTACCCCACTGGGTCCCTGCCTTGCCCAGTGGCCTGCCTGTCGTCCACGTCTGTGCCTGCTTCCTATTGCCTCAGTCGTCCCTTTGGTTCCGGCATTTGCGGCTCTATCCCCTGGAGGCCTGTTCCTAAGACTCCCTGTATAGGGAGTGGTCCTCACCACTCGCACTCGCCTTCGGGGGCTCTAGAGTCGTGACCCAGAGGGTCCACTTTCAGGTGCTCCTTTATTTTCTCTCAACACCGTAACAGGAATGACCTGTGAGGGAGAACATCGATATGGGAGAAGTAGTTTGTAACCATAGTTGACAACTGCTGGCTCCTGTCACTTGCAATCAATGCAGTATTACCAGTTGTGTGAGCGGTACTTGAGGAATCAGTCCACAACATGGTCATGAAACCACATCATGATAGGCAGTGAGGACCATGTCTACATCTCCAACGCCACTTCGGCTGTGTGCACCACAAACACCTCTTCCATTTTGAACACTTTGGCTCGTGGGAGAACCAGCACCGCTGCTGTGTGCTGGGAATGCCTCAAACAAACGGTTCACCAGAGTTGCTTGTTTGTTAGCCAATATTATCTCTAGGTTCTCCTGTGGCATGATGTTGTGCAATTTGCCTTTATAGCGTGGATTGGGGATGCTGGCCAACCAGTAGTCATCATCCTTCATCATTTTGGCAATGCGGGGGTCCCTTTTTCGGGACCGCAAGGCATAATAACACGTGTGGGCCAATGTTCCAGGTGTCAATGATGCACTGGCAGTGGTGGGTGGAGGAGCACTTTCTGGCAAATCCCTATCCCTCCTGTCACGCACAAACCCTGTACCTGACCTTGCCACGCCAACATTTTCTCTTGCCCCCAGAGAAGCATCCTCCTCCCCAAAATAATCATCCCCCTCATCCTCCTCCTCTTCCTCTTCTTCCTCCACCTCATCCAGGACAGTTCCCTGACCAGACAATAGCTGAATGTCATCAAGGCTTCCCTCCTCCTCCTCCTCCTGTTCCTCCTCCGCTGCAGACGCCTGATCCTTAATGTGCGTCAAACTTTGCATGAGCAGATGCATAAGTTGGATGCTCATGCTTATGATGGCGTCGTCTGCGTTTACCAGCTGTGTGCATTCCTCAAAACACTGAAGGACTTTACAGAGGTCTTTCAGCTTTGACAACTGCACACCCGACAACTCCATGTCTGCCCTCAAACTGCCTGCCCGTGTATCCTCCCACAAATGCATTACACCCTGCCTCTGTTTGCACAGCCTCTCAACCATGTGCAGGGTGGAGTTCCACCTTGTTGCAATGTCTATGATTAGGCGGTGCTTGGGAAGTTGGAGCAATCGCTGCAGCTTCTGCATACGACTGGAGTGTACGGGCGAGCGACGGATGTGCGAGCACAGTCTTCGCACCTTTTGGAGCAGGGCTGTTAACTTCGGATAATTATTTAGGAAGCACTGCACCACCAGGTTCAAAGTGTGAGCCAGGCAAGGTATGTGTGTGAGTTTTGCAAGGGCTATGGCTGCCACAAAATTACGGCCGCTATCACTGACTACCTTGCCTGGCTCAAGATGTAGACTGCCCAGCCATGACTCAGTTTGTCGCTGCAAGTAGTCGGCCAGTACCTCCGCGGTGTGTCTGTTGTCGCCCAAAGACATCATCTTTAAAACAGTCTGCTGCCGCTTACCACTAGCTGTTCGATAGTGGGACACCTCATGTGCAACACTGGCAGCTGCGGATGGAGTGCTCGTGCGACTGCACTCTGTCGATGAGCTTTCGCTTCTGGAGGAGGAGGAGGATCGAACGCCTACAGCCAACTGCTTCCTATACCGTGGGCTAGGCAGCACTGTTCCACCGCCGCTGTCCCCTGTGGAGCCTGCATCTACCACATTAATCCAGTGCGCGGTGATGGACAGGTAACGGCTCTGGCCAGGCCTACTGGACCATGCATCTGTTGTGAGGTGCACCTTTCCACTCACTGATTGTTTGAGTGCATGGACAATGCGGTCTTTCACATGCAGGTGAAGGGCAGGGATGGCTTTTCGAGAAAAGAAGTGCCGACTGGGTAGGTCATAGCGTGGGACATCGTAGGCTATGAGCTCTCGGAAATCTTCGCTTTCAACCAAACGGAAGGGCATCATCTCTAATGAGATCAGTTTGGCAATGTAGGCGTTCAAAGCCAGTGTAACGCGGATGAGAGGATGAGTACTTTCTTGTCCTACTCAGAGTGTCTGCTAGGGTGAGCTGGACTTGAGAGCTGCATATGGGGGAACTAGTGGTGGACCGGATGGACTGAGAGGGGGTTGGTGATGGTGTTGGTGTTGGTGGTGATGGCCTAGATTCAGTGTTTCGTTACAAAACCATTGTGATTCCCTGACTGCTTTGGTCTTGCGATGACACCTCAACATTTATTGCTGGTGGTGTGCTTACCGGTGGCGGTGGTCTTACAGTGGGGGAAGCGATGGAGCGTTGCTGGCTACCTTCAGTCGGAGCAGGTGCACATGTGGTACCTGAGGTTTTGCAGTCCGTCCATCCTTGCAAGTGCATGGTGGTTAAATGTCTAAGCATGCAACTGGTATTCAAATTTCTGAGATTTTTCCCTCGGCTAAAGGTCCTTCCGCACTTCTTACGGATAACCTTTGCCTCATCAGTAGGTGATGGACAGGTAACGGCTCTGGCCAGGCCTACTGGACCATGCATCTGTTGTGAGGTGCACCTTTCCACTCACTGATTGTTTGAGTGCAGGACAATGCGGTCTTTCACATGCAGGTGAAGGGCAGGGATGGCTTTTCGAGAAAAGAAGTGCCGACTGGGTAGGTCATAGCGTGGGACATCATAGGCTATGAGCTCTCAGAAATCTTCGCTTTCAACCAAACGGAAGGGCATCATCTCTAATGAGATCAGTTTGGCAATGTAGGCGTTCAAAGCCAGTGTAACGCGGATGAGAGGATGAGTACTTTCTTGTCCTACTCAGAGTGTCGGCTAGGGTGAGCTGGACTTGAGAGCTGCATATGGGGGAACTAGTGGTGGACCGGACGGACTGAGAGGGGGTTGGTGATGGTGTTTGTGTTGGTGGTGATGGCCTAGATTTAGTGTTTCATTGCAAAAGCATTGTGATTCCCTGACTGCTTTGGTCTTGCGATGACACCTCAACATTTATTGCTGGTGGTGTGCTTACCGGTGGCGGTGGTCTTACAGTGGGGGAAGCGATGGAGCGTTGCTGGCTACCTTCAGTCGGAGCAGGTGCACATGTGGTACCTGAGGTTTTGCAGTCCGTCCATGCTTCCAAGTGCATGGTGGTTAAATGTCTAAGCATGCAACTGGTATTCAAATTTCTGAGATTTTTCCCTCGGCTAAAGGTCCTTCCGCACTTCTTACAGATAACCTTTGCCTCATCAGTAGGTGATGGACAGGTAACGGCTCTGGCCAGGCCTACTGGACCATGCATCTGTTGTGAGGTGCACCTTTCCACTCACTGATTGTTTGAGTGCATGGACAATGCGGTCTTTCACATGCAGGTGAAGGGCAGGGATGGCTTTTCGAGAAAAGAAGTGCCGACTGGGTAGGTCATAGCGTGGGACATCGTAGGCTATGAGTTCTCGGAAATCTTCGCTTTCATCCAAACGGAAGGGCATCATCTCTAATGAGATCAGTTTGGCAATGTAGGCGTTCAAAGCCAGTGTAACGCGGATGAGAGGATGAGTACTTTCTTGTCCTACTCAGAGTGTCTGCTAGGGTGAGCTGGACTTGAGAGCTGCATATGGGGGAACTAGTGGTGGACCGGATGGACTGAGAGGGGGTTGGTGATGGTGTTGGTGTTGGTGGTGATGGTCTAGATTCAGTGTTTCGTTGCAAAACCATTGTGATTCCCTGACTGCTTTGGTCTTGCGATGACACCTCAACATTTATTGCTGGTGGTGTGCTTACCGGTGGCGGTGGTCTTACAGTGGGGGAAGCGATGGAGCGTTGCTGGCTACCTTCAGTTGGAGCAGGTGCACATGTGGTACCTGAGGTTTTGCAGTCCGTCCATGCTTGCAAGTGCATGGTGGTTAAATGTCTAAGCATGCAACTGGTATTCAAATTTCTGAGATTTTTCCCTCGGCTAAAGGTCCTTCCGCACTTCTTACGGATAACCTTTGCCTCATCAGTAGGTGATGGACAGGTAACGGCTCTGGCCAGGCCTACTGGACCATGCATCTGTTGTGAGGTGCACCTTTCCACTCACTGATTGTTTGAGTGCAGGACAATGCGGTCTTTCACATGCAGGTGAAGGGCAGGGATGGCTTTTCGAGAAATGAAGTGCCGACTGGGTAGGTCATAGCGTGGGACATCGTAGGCTATGAGCTCTCGGAAATCTTCGCTTTCAACCAAACGGAAGGGCATCATCTCTAATGAGATCAGTTTGGCAATGTAGGCGTTCAAAGCCAGTGTAACGTGGATGAGAGGATGAGTACTTTCTTGTCCTACTCAGAGTGTCGGCTAGGGTGAGCTGGACTTGAGAGCTGCATATGGGGGAACTAGTGGTGGACCGGACGGACTGAGAGGGGGTTGGTGATGGTGTTGGTGTTGGTGGTGATGGCCTAGATTCAGTGTTTCATTGCAAAACCATTGTGATTCCCTGACTGCTTTGGTCTTGCGATGACACCTCAACATTTATTGCTGGTGGTGTGCTTACCGGTGGCGGTGGTCTTACAGTGGGGGAAGCGATGGAGCGTTGCTGGCTACCTTCAGTCGGAGCAGGTGCACATGTGGTACCTGAGGTTTTGCAGTCCGTCCATGCTTCCAAGTGCATGGTGGTTAAATGTCTAAGCATGCAACTGGTATTCAAATTTCTGAGATTTTTCCCTCGGCTAAAGGTCCTTCCGCACTTCTTACAGATAACCTTTGCCTCATCAGTAGGTGATGGACAGGTAACGGCTCTGGCCAGGCCTACTGGACCATGCATCTGTTGTGAGGTGCACCTTTCCACTCACTGATTGTTTGAGTGCATGGACAATGCGGTCTTTCACATGCAGGTGAAGGGCAGGGATGGCTTTTCGAGAAAAGAAGTGCCGACTGGGTAGGTCATAGCGTGGGACATCGTAGGCTATGAGCTCTCGGAAATCTTCGCTTTCAACCAAACGGAAGGGCATCATCTCTAATGAGATCAGTTTGGCAATGTAGGCGTTCAAAGCCAGTGTAACGCGGATGAGAGGATGAGTACTTTCTTGTCCTACTCAGAGTGTCTGCTAGGGTGAGCTGGACTTGAGAGCTGCATATGGGGGAACTAGTGGTGGACCGGACGGACTGAGAGGGGGTTGGTGATGGTGTTGGTGTTGGTGGTGATGGCCTAGATTCAGTGTTTCGTTGCAAAACCATTGTGATTCCCTGACTGCTTTGGTCTTGCGATGACACCTCAACATTTATTGCTGGTGGTGTGCTTACCGGTGGCGGTGGTCTTACAGTGGGGGAAGCGATGGAGCGTTGCTGGCTACCTTCAGTCGGAGCAGGTGCACATGTGGTACCTGAGGTTTTGCAGTCCGTCCATGCTTGCAAGTGCATGGTGGTTAAATGTCTAAGCATGCAACTGGTATTCAAATTTCTGAGATTTTTCCCTCGGCTAAAGGTCCTTCCGCACTTCTTACGGATAACCTTTGCCTCATCAGTAGGATTTTGGACCAAGAAGTGCCACACTGCACTCTTCCTACTATGGTATAAATTTTCAGGGCTTGCACACTGTACTAATTTGTGGCCAAGCTGTCCTGCACCTCTTTTGGTTTTTGTTCCATGTTTTTGGACAGCTACGGGCCTGCCAGATAACCGCTGCTGCGATGTCGATGCCTGCTGTGGGTCCTTCTCCTCATCTGAGCTATTGCCAGCGGCACTCTCTTCCCCCAATGGATGCCAATCCGGGTCAACAACTGGGTCATCCATCACCTCCTCTTCAATTTCATCTGCACCTTCCTTTTTGTCACCGTGTAAGGTGGTATAGTATGCGGGAAGGGTCACCTGAGTTTCATCAGGGTCAGATTCTGGCTCAGTAGACTGCGAGGGCAATGTACTGATGTGGGTTAATGTACCAGCAGAATCATCTAGCAGTGGCTGTGCATCAGTGCACTCCATGTCAGATTCATCTTGGACTGGGAAATTCAGGATTTGACTGGATAACCCAGGCATTGTATGTGAAAAGAGCTCCATGGAGTAATCTGAAGTGTGGGCTGCCGCATCCTTCACTTTTGGTGAGGGTGAAGGACACAAGGAAAGGTGTTTTTCCTGACCAGAACCCTGCACTAACGACTCAGTGCTTGCAGGTTTTGAAAGTTCAGAAGAGGAGGCAATAGAGCTGGTGGTTGTTTCGGCAATGTAAGCCAAAACCTGTTCCTGATGCTCCGGCTTTTAAAGCAGTTTTCCTACTCCCAGAAAAGGGAACCTTACAGGCGTTCTTGTGTCAGACGATGACGCAGGCTCAACACCTCCTGCCTTAGCTGCTATTGTGCTTTTGGCATAACCAACAGATGCACCACCAGCACCATCAGTACCAGCTGCCCCCCGCCCACGTTCGCGGCCTCTTCCACCATACTTCTTCATGTTTGTGAAAATGTAACAAAAATACCAGCAGATAAGATATATGGTACTGTATGAGGAGCGTACAGCTGTATAAGGTGTAGGTAAAAATTTAAATCTCCATATATATTTCCTTAGTCACAGACGCTCTCCCAGTATGTATTTGACCGTAATCCAACCAGCAGATATATGGTACTGTATCAGAAGCGGACAGCTCTATACGGTGTATGTATGGAAAAATGAAAATCTCTGTCTATTTTTTTACAGAGTCACACCCAGATAGCATGTATTTGTCCATGATACCAGCAGGTACACGGTAGTGTGTGAGGAGCGTACACCTCTATACGGTGTATGTATGGAAAATTTTAAATCTCCATCTATTTTTTTACGGAATCACACACAGATAGCATGTATTTGTCCATAATACCAGCCGGTACACGGTAATGTGCAAGGAGCGTACAGCTCTATGCGGTGTATGTATGGAAAATTTTAAATCTCCGTCTATTTTTTTACGGAGTCACACACGCTGTCTCTGTATAGATTTGACCGTAATCAAACAGCAGATATACAATACTGTTTGACAAGTGGACAGCTCTATACAGTGTATGGAAAAATTGAAATGTCCGTATATGTATTTACGGAGTCTCACACACACGCACGCTGTCTCTGTATAGATTTGACAGCAATATAAACAGCAGATATACGATACTGTTTGCGAAGTGGACAGCTCTATATGGTTATGTGTGGAAAATTTAAAATCTCTGTCTATTTTTTTACAGAGTCACATACAGATAGCATGTATATGTCCATGATACCAGCCGGTACACGGTAGTGTGTGAGGAGCGTACACCTCTATACGGTGTGTGAATAAATGAACGCTCTGTAACTGTGCAGAAAATCAGAATAAAATATTTTTTGCTTTTAAAAAAGCAGTCTGCACAGGAGTGTGCACACAGCAATGCAGCTATCAGGTAGCGTTATAAGGCAGCCTAATAACCACCAGCACTGCTGCACACACAAAAATCCTCCCCTGTCACTGCACACTAACTGTACAGTTGAAATCACTATCAGAAGAAGCACAGTTTTTTTTTCTTTGTTGCCTAACGTTCTCCCTATTGAGAATCAGCAGCAGCAACCTCTCCCTATGCTAAGATCGGCTGAAGTAACATGGCAATCGGCGGTCAGGGCTTTTATAGCCACTGTGACGCCACACAAAGCAAGCCAATCACACGAATGCCCTTCTCTAAGATGGTGGTGGCCGCTGCCAATGTCATCGCGTTGCCCACAGTGTGTGTCCTTGATGATTGGCTGAGAAAAGGTGCTGGAAGCATCATGGGAAACGCGACTTTGGCGCGTGGGTCGGCAACCTCATGGCCGACCTCACGCTATGGTCGGGTTTCGACCGGCGAAACCCGACTTTAGCGAAAGTCAGCGACTTATCAATTTGACCGACCCGTTTCGCTCAACTCTAGCAACAGGTATACTTCCATCACAATTATATGCACAAAGAAAAAAGGAGTAAAAAAACCCATTTAAAATTAATCAAGGTAGTAATTTATTAATTAGACCATAAAAAAGATATTATATAAATATAAAATATATATGCAGAGCCCCCTGAAGAAGCCCATGCAAAACGCGCGTTGGGTTTGCGTTGTCTGACAGCATAAGTGGACTTATATGGGTATGACCTTTCTTTATATATCCTAGTAATGATTTATTATTGTTGATGCTCTTATTTACTTGTCGCAAGCAAAGGTCATATTTTTGGATAATGTATTGATGTGTATAATATATTTTATATTTAGCTAATATCTTTCTTATGATCTAATTAATAAAGTACTACCTTGATTAATTTTAAATGGGTTTTTTACTCCTTTTTTCTTTGTGTATATAAAATCAAGTAACAGTAGCATACTGCATACAATAAAAGATGACAGATTAGATACAGATATCAGGCCACTCGTTTCTGACCTGCACAGTGCTTAATCCCGCCTGTATCGTATTGTTTCACTCACGTATATATAGGTTCGATAGACACAACAATGTCCAGTATCAGATATATACATCATTATAAAGATAAGGAAAAGGTTATAAAAAAAAAGAGAAAAAGGGAAAAACACATAATCAGAGACTAATCATAAATAATTTAAATAATTGATGATATTAATAATAAAGATTAAATCTGATCTGTGATTTAAACCTTTAGGATGGAAAGTGTTTAACGTTAGAATTCAATAGTCTTCCCTATTAAGTAAAGCACGTCTCAAACTACCATCACAAGGTGGCTTATTAACTCTTTCAATACCATGTACCATGTTACTTGATTCTAATATGGAAGAATAGTAAATATGGAATCATAGAATCATAGAATCATAGAATCGTAGAGTTGGAAGGGACCTCCTGGGCCATCTGGTCCAACCCCCTGCTCAAAGCAGGATTCGCTAAATCATCATGGAAGATTATATACAAGCGCTGGCGATTTTCTGAGACACAAGTATCATTGGTTAGAGCCATTAAACTGTGCACTAATTAGATTATGGTATGTGAATGAAAATATATTTTTCCGCATATTATATTTTGTTTCTTTATACCTTGTTTCCATATGTGTCACTTTATGGTTTTTATATTTTCAGTCTGAATCTACAATGGTCCCATGCCAATAAGAACAGTAAAAATCATTGCATAAACCGGTGTGTCGAGACATTTGACTGGTATTTTATATTGATATTGATTTACTGTTCTGCTCCAGACACAAAAAATCCCGAAACCTCAGAAGCTCCAGAAGCCAGCTACTTCACATACATATCTTTTATGACAAGGAGCAATGTTTGACATTTTAAGCATACATATTATATACTATAACTATTTAAAATCTTTTTCATAAATCTTAATTGTGTCACTTCTGCAGTAAGTGCATGGATCACTCAAAACGTCATTCCGATTAATGTGATTAATACTGATGGAACAACTCTGCAGTCTGAACATTTGATAAGGACATAATACGTTTACCTGGGTCTTGTTTTCCAGCCAGGCTCCATAATTGTATGATTAGAAAATTTCAGTTCCACTCACATTGTTGTTTTTGACCGTCACATTTTCTTTTGAACTTTATTCTTATATCTACGTTGATCTTCCGCAGCATCACTCCACCCCTTGACTGTCACTAAGATGATAACTCATTTTCATAATGCCATCATAACTACACAGTGAACACAATATAAAAATTAATGATTAACTTTATTACAAAAATCAACAGCCTAAAGCACCATATACCTATACTGTATATTTCAAAATGAAGGCATTCCCAACTTATAGTTGTTCTCAAATAAATATCTATATATCTTATTTTTTAAATAAGTCTGAGCTCTTAGTAAGCTATGGGAGCAAGACTTTATATGTCTGCATATAGGAAGCAGAAACCACTTATAGACAATACTGTAAAATTAGGGCACTATCAGCACTACTGCAATTGGGAATAACAATGAGCGAAACATTTGAAATTCAAATTTGCAGGCCTTGCCAAATTTTTCCAAAATATTTAATTTGCAGCAAATATATTCACCCCAAATTGGATTACTGAAAACCCTTTCCTTGCCTGAAAACAAATAATTGCGGTTTTGAGCCCTATTATGCAAACAGTCCTATTAATGTCCAAGTGACCTTAACCTATCTGGCTAGGGGAAAACAGATGATAACTGCTGGTTATCATCTGCCTACTTAACTACACACTGCAGTTTCAGACTTTGTAGGCTACTTAAAATGTATAAATGGTCCAAAAATTACCCTTTTTGGAGGAGAGATGCCTGCCTTTCTTTTGTTATACACAAGCTGTGCAAACGGAAGAAGCCAGGGCTTTTTCATACGGGGAGTGCAAAAATTATCCTTGTTTGGAGAGAATCAAGAGGCTTGTTCTTTGTTAGTGTATCAGTAATAGCTTTTTCACAATCTATCCAAAATTATCCCATTATTTAGGGAAACGAAACTGGTATACTCTTTCGAATGTGAAGTACTGATAATGGCTTCTCATCTAGGAGGGAAGAAAAGATCCCTTTTTTGGATGCACAACAGGTTTGCATTTTCCAAAATGAATAAGTAATTACAAAGGATTTTTATTAACTCATTAAAAAATATATCCATTTTTTAAAGGAGCAGGAAGAGATTAGATATTTTCGAAGTGAAGATGCAATGGCTTCAAGTTGTCACCAAACCTCTCCTAAAATTAGTCCTATTTTGAGAGTTGTGTCATACTTGTGTACCCTCAAAAGAGTGTGTTTCACAACAGCCATGCGGGCAGCTAGGAAATATGTGGCTGTGCAGTTGCTGAAGTCCACGGTAGAGTATTAGGATGGAGCAGGCAAGGAGATGTCTGGCAGTACAGAGCCAGTAATATCAGCTATGACAGAAGCAATATGGTCTAGCACTGTATAACACAGTGGGCAGCCAGGAGATATGTGGCTGGTGTGGTTCTTCAGTGGCATAAGCTGCATGGTAAGTAATTATGAAGAGCAAGCAAGGTGATGTCTCTCGTTGTAGAGTCACCAATGACAGCAGAATGGACTAGCAGTATAAAACACAGTGGATAGGCAGCCAGGAAATGTGTGGCTGGCATGGCTGTGCAGAGACAGTAGCATACCCTTAGGCAGGCAGATGGTATGACTAATATAATCATTGGTATCATCTGTAGGTGAATGAAAGTCAGCACTAATCCATGCCGGATTCATTTTGAAAAATGTAAGGTTTTCCAGGCTGTTTTTGACATTACACTGCAGGCCGGATATGACTATATTTCCATACCAAACTGGGCCAGTTCTTGCCACTGTTCCAGTCTGTTGATCCTGAAGTCCATAGAATCGGGGCAAAGGGTATCTGCCTGAGAAACGAGACAGTCAAAGTATGACTGAACCTGACTATTCCATCAGGTGCATATTTCTTTACTGAAGAGAAGCTGGTTGTCACTATGGCACATAAAACATCTGGTCCATTATATAGATATACTTTAGCTGTTGCATCTGCTGACGCCTCAGCTATTTGTTGTAGCTCTAAAGCCCCCATTACACACAGCGAAATCGCTAGCGATATCGCTAAAGCGTCACCGATTTTGTGACGCAGCAGCGATATTGCTAGCGATATCGCTATGTGTAATACTTACCTCCGACCGGCTCCCCCGCTGGTTATCACTGATCGTGCGAGAACGTCCTGGGCCGTTTCTCGTCGGCCACTTCCTGCTTGGCTTCCTGCTAGCACCGACGAGCGACGCGTGGACGCGGGCGGGAGGACGTCTTCATCGCCACATCTGACAGGTAAGTAACGACCGCCGACCGCTGCTATGTCGCTGGCGAGATCTGCCTGTTTGGCAGCTCACTAGCAACCATTTAGCGATGCACCAGCGATCCTGACCGGGTTGTATCGTGGTCGGAATTGCTGGTGCATCGCTAAATGTAACGGTACCCTAATGCAGGTGCAGGCTGGGGAGGGTTGTGTTTGCAAGGATCGCAGGGGGGTCTGTGGTTAGTTATGCATGCAGCAGGCATCCACTCAGAGAAATCTTTGCACAGCAGTTAACGCAGCTTATCCTGGTAATAAGCCAATTTGGACTGCTTTTCGAAAGTCGGAAAAAATTCCCACATTTTTCTGTCATAGTGAGTGTCTAAAGCAGTGTTTCCCAAACTCCAGTCCTCACAGCCCCCAACATGTCATGTTTTCAGGATTTCCTTAGTGTTTCACAGGTCATGGAAGTATCATCAAGGCATCAGGAATTCTTTCACATGTGTAACACTATGGAAGTCCTGAAAACATGACCTATTGGGGTCCGCGAGGACTGGAGTTTAGGAACCACTGGTCTAAAGTGTGGCTAACCAATAATCCTCCATTTTCTTGATGTTAACAATATTCCTGTCATACCACAAGCATTCCAGTATACAGCTTACTATGCTTGCTCAACCAAAGGCTAGTTATCACAGTCACCATCATAGACTCGCAGACATTATTATTTTCACTTTGTCAGCCTAATCCCCTACTCGTGCCAAGTTTATGTCCTCCTCCACATCCACATGCTGCTGATTATTCTCCTCTTCCTCGAAATCCTGCAGCATGTACCTTGAAGGTCTTCAATAGGTATAGCGCTGCGATGAACAGGTACAAGTTGCTATTATTCCTCCATTCCTTCTTGTATTATAGAGAGTGTTTTTTTCCAGGATAAACATGTTCGGAGATGACACACATGTCTCTACTGATACATACATTTTGATGCCTATTGGAAGGCCTTTAGTAGGCAACACTCATCCTTCATCAGCTGCTAATGACAGACCTCAAAGGAACCCAATTTCCAGTTTATCTGCTGTAAGATGTAGTCTGTCATCACTTTGCGCTCTAGAAGACCATTGAACGTAGTTGACACTTTTATCACCATAAACACCATCTTTCTCAAGTGTCTATACTTGTGAAAGAAATGTTGCACAATTAAATTCAGGATGTGAGCCATTCATGGAGTGTGAACCAGTTTGCACAGGCGTAAGTTATGTGCATTGTCACTCACAACAAATACAAATTCCATTTGTGGGAACAAACCAATGGTAGAGTTACTGCTTGATTCACAACAGCAATTGTCTGTCTTATGGCTTTCCACCCAGTGGCTTTCAAGTTGTAAAACCTTTGGTATGACTTTTTAACATGCAAAACCTGCCATTTTAAGGGGTTTGTAGACTTTTTATATCCAGTGGGTGCACAGTGTCAAGCAGTACGTATATATGTATATAAAAATATACGGCGCCTTGAATAAGTATTCATATCCCCTGAACTTTTCCACATTTTATCACATTACACCCACAAATTTAAATGTATTTTATGTGATATACCAACCGAAAGTAGCAAGTATTTGTGAAGTGTTTTCCAAATGTTTTAAAAATATAAAACTGAAAATCCCCATGGCATGATGCTGCCACCACCATGTATGACAGTGGGGATGGTATTTTCAGGTAGATGTGCAGTGTTAGTTTTCCGCTATATACTGTATAACGTTTTGCATTTAGCTCAAAAAGTTTTACTTTGGTCTCATCTGACTAAAGCTCATTCTTCTACATGCTAGCTGTGTCTCCTGTAAAGCTTTTTGCAAACTGTAAGCAGGACTTCTTAAGACTTGCTTAAAAATGGCTTTCTCATTGCCACTTTTCCATAAAGGCCAGATTTGTGGAATATATAGCTAATAGTTGTCCTGTGGACAGATTCTCCCACCAGAGCTGTGGATCTTTGCAGCTCCTTCATAGTGACCAAGGGCCTCTTAGCTGCTTCTCTAATTAGTGCTCTCTTTGTTTAGGTTGTCAGTTTAGGTGGATGGCCATGCTTTGGAATGTTTGCAAATTTCAAAAACTGACCGTCACATCCAAGCATAAGCATAGTGTGAACAGGTGCTTAACCTAGAGTCGCCAACTCATATATATATTCAAACAAAAAAGGAAGCACACTGTAGCGCCATAACATGCAAACATGAAAAATGAAATGCATTACTGCATTAGAAGTATGAAAAATTGAGAAAGTTTAGCGCATAAAATGGCCAAGTTATGTGCACCTGGAAGCCACGCTAAGGCATTTCTCATTTTCCAGGACCCTATCTAATGCCAATCCTCACTTAGACTGAAGTCTTAATCTGAATGGGAACCTATGTAAATTCTCTGTTTAGACTGAAGTCTATATCTCTGTGATATAGAGAGATATAGACTTCAGTCTAAACAGAGGATCAAAGCAGGATCACTACCCCTCCACAGAGATATAGACTTCAGTCTAAGGAGAGGATTTACATAGGTTCCCATTCAATTTTAGACTTCAGTCTAAGTGAGGATTAGTATTAGATAGGATCCTGGAAAACAAGAAATGACTTACCATGGCTTCCAGGTACACATAACTTGGCCATTTTATGCGCTAAACTTTCTCAATTTTTCATACTTCTAATGCAGTAATGCAATTCATTTTTCCTTTCTCATGTTTGCATGTTATGACCCTACAGTGTGCTTCCTTTTTTGTTGGTATGTTTGCAGTTGTGCCATTCTCCTTATATTTTTCGATGATGGGTTGAGCAGTGCTCCACCAGATGTTCAGAGCTTGAGCTATTTTTATAACCTAACCCTTCTTTATTCTTCTCCACAACTTTATCCCTGATCTGTTTGGTGTGATCCTTGGTTTTCATGATGCTGTTTGATCCCTAATGTTCTCACACAAACCTTTAAGGCTTTTACAGAACAGCTCTAGTTATACTGAGAATAAATCACACACAGGTGGACTCAATTTACTAATTATGTGACTTCTGGAGACAATTGGTCACTCAGGAAATAATTTGGGGGTATCAGACTTCAGGGGGCTGAGTATAAATGCACATACCAATTTTCACATTTATGTTTTTTAACTCTTTTACCCCCAAGGTTGGTTTGCATGTTAATGACCGGGCCAATTTTTACAATTCTGACCACTGTCCCTTTATGAGGTAATAACTCTAGAACGCTTCCATGAATTCTGGTGATTCTGACAATGTTTTCTCGTGATATATTATACTTCATGATAGTGGTAAAATTTCTTTTATATAATTTGCGTTTATTTATGGAAAAAACAGAAATTTGGCCAAAATTTTGAACATTTTGCAATTTTCCTACTTCAAATTTTCATGCCCTTAAAACAGAGAAATATGGCACACAAAATAGTTACTAAATAACATTTCTCACATGTGTACTTTACATCAGCACAATTTTGGAACCAAAATTTTTTTTGCTAGGAGGTTATAAGGGTTAAAATTTATACAGCAATTTCTCATTTTTACAACACCATTTTTTTTAGGGACCACATCACATTTGAAGTCACTATGAGCGGTCTATATGATAGAAAATACCCAAAAGTGACACCATTCTAAAAACTGCACCCATGAAGGTGCTCAAAACCACATTCAAGATTTTATTAACCCTTCAGGTGCTTCACAGGAATTTTCAGAATGTTTAAATGAACATTTAACTTTTTTTCACAAAAAATTTACTTCAGATCCAATTTGTTTTATTTTACCAAGGCTAACAGGAGAAATTGGATCCCAAAAGTTGTTGTACAATTTGTCCTGAATACGCTGATACCCCATATATGCAGGTAAACTACTGTTTGGGTGCACGGCAGAGCTCGGAAGGGAAGGAGCGCAGTTTGACTTTTTCAACACAGAATTGGCTGGAATTGAGATCAGATGCATGGAGCCCCTGATGTGCCTAAACAGTGGAAACCCCCAATTCTAACTCCAACCCTAACCCCAACACACCCCTAACCCTAATCCCAACCCTAACCATAATCCTAGCCACAAACCTAACCCTAATACACCCCCAACCCTAAAACACCCCTACCCCTAATCCAAGCCCTAACAATAATCCTAACATTAGCCCCAACCCTAACTCTAATGTTAGCTCCAACCCTAACCCTAACTTTAGTCCCAACCCTAACCCTAACTTTAGCCTCAACCCTAACCCTAATGGAAAAATGGAAATAAATAAAAAAAAATTATTTTATTATTTTTCCCTAACTAAGGGGGTGATAAAGTGGGGTTTGATTTACTATTTATAGTGGGTTTTTATAGCGGGTTTCTATGTTTGGATGCTGTCACACACTAAAATACTTTATTGCAAAAAATAGTTTTTGCATCACCACATTTTGAGAGCTATAATTTTTCCATATTTTGGCACACAGAGTCATGTGAGGTCCTCTTTTTTACGGGACAAGTTGATGTTTTTATTGGTACCATTTTCGGGCACATGACATTTTTTGGTCGCTTTTTATTCCGATTTTTGGGAGGCAGAATGAACAAAAACCATCAATTCATGAATTTCTTCTGGGAGGAGCATTTATACCGTTCCGCGTGTGGTAAAATTGATAAAGCAGTTTTATTATTTGGGTCAGTATGATGATAGCGATACCTCATTTATATTTTTTTGTGTTTTGGCGCTTTTATGCAATAAAAACTATTTTATAGTAAAAATAATTATTTTTGCATCGCTTTATTCTGAGAGCTATAGCTTTTTTATTTTTCCGGTGATGGAGCTACATAGCAGGACAAGATTACGTTTTCAGCGGTACCACGTTTATTAATAGCTGTCTTTTTGATCGCGTGTTATTCCACTTCTTGTTCGGAGGTATGATGATAAAGCATTGTTTTTTTGCCTTGTTTTTTTTTGGTGTTCACTAAAGGGGTTAACTAGTGGGACAGTTTTATAGGTCGGGTCGCTACGGACGCGGCGATACTAAATATGTGTACTTTTATTGTTTAGATTTTTTTACTCAAGTATTGATTTCATGATAGAATAAATACTGATTTTGTTATTATTTTTTATTTTTTCTTAGATTTTTACAATTATTTAAAAAAAAAATTCTTTCCTACTTTTACACTGCGTCCCACTATGGGACACTCATTTTGTGCAGGCTGATCGCTTATATGGCATGCAGATCTGCATGCCATATAAGCTGTCAGCACTGCACTCTGTGCACACTGACCTCAGTGACCTCAGAGACTTCCTGACATGCACTGCTCATGACAGGAAGTCTCTGAGCACTGGTAACCTGGATGTCGTCATGACAACATCGGGTTACCATGGGTGTGATCGGGACCCCGCGTCAGGCAGTGGGGTCTCCGATCCAAAGGCAGAGGGGCTGTCACAGCTGACAATCCATCTGCCTGCTCCTGGAATGCTGCGATCATATTTGATCGTAGTGTTTTCCGGGGGTTAAAGTGCCAGGAGCAGTCCGTGACCACTCCTGGCACTTAGTGCCGGATGTCAGCTGTGAGAATCAGCTGACACCTGGCCGCGATCAGCCGCACTCCCCCCGTGAGCGCGGCTGATCGGATATGACATACTATCCCGTCCATGGTCATTAAGGCCCAGGGCACATGGATGGGATAGTACGTCCAATGTCATAAAGGGGTTAAATAGCTAGAAAACCATGTATTATTTACTATACACTTCACAAATACTCTCTACTTTTTGTTGGTATATCACTTAAAATACAAATAAAATACAATTAAGCCTGTGGGTGTAGCTTAAAAAAAGTGGTTCACGTGGTATAAATATGAATATGTACAGTATGAATATGAAGGTACTGTGTGTATGTATGTATTGTATATATATATATATATATATATATATATATATATATATATAAAACTGAATGTATGTATGTGTGTATCACCAACCAATCACGAAGCATCTTTGATTTCACCAGAGCTGTTCAAAAGAAGCTGAGCTGTTATTGGTTGCTATGAGCAACAATTTTCCTTGCAACCAATCACTAAGTATCTCTCATTTCACCAGAGCTGGTTAAAAGAAGCTGAGCTGTGATTGGTTGCTATGAGCAAGTTTTCCCACTTGACAACACCTCAACAGACACTGTCATGGTGAGAGAAATCTAGCATCCCCGGAACATAAGCTCCCAGCCATTGTCTGCCCCCAGAAAGGAGCAGAGAGCACATGACAGAAATGAATCCCCCCTCCCGTAGATCATTGATATGCAAGTTAGGGCAAATTCACTCAGCGTTTTAGTACTGATCCCGGCCTTTCTTAAAGGGATCTCCGGTATAGAAGGCAGGGCAAATCCATCCATTGCTTTGGCTCTGACCACAGTCATCTCTTAAAGGGATCCCCAGTGTGGAAGTCAGGGCATTGCCTTCAAATGCTCTGGTACTGACCCTAGGCTCTCTTAAAGAGAACTCCTGTACGGAAGTTAGGGCAAATCCCTCAGCACTCTAATAGAACCCTGGGGTCAGAATCAAAGGGATCATTGGTATGCAAGTCAGGGCAAATCCACTCAGCGGTCTGGTTCTGATTTCAGGCTTTCTTTAAGGGATCTCCGGTATGGAAGTTAGGGTAAATCCCTCAGCGCTCTGATTGTCACCCCAGGCTTCTATAAAAGGGATCATTGGTATGGAAGTCAGGGCAAATTCAGTCAGCGCTCTGGTTCTGGCGCCAGGCCTCTCTTAAAGGGATCCCCGGTATGGAAGTCAGGGCAAATCCCTCAGCGCTGTGGTTCTGACCCCAGTCCTCTCTTAAAGGGATCCCCGATATGGAACTTAGGACCATTCCACTCAGCGCTGTGGTTCTGACACAAGGGTCTCTTAAAGGGATCATTGGTATGGAAGTTAGGGCAATTCCACTAAGCGCTCTGGTTCTGATCCCAGGCCCCTCTTAAAGGGATCCCTGGTATGGAAGTTAGGGTAAATCCCTCAGTGCTCTGATTCTGACCCCAGGCCTCTCTTAAAGGGATGGGACGATGTGGGATATTAGGGGTAGTAGTCCGGTAGCTCTGGTTGACGGGATGATGTGGGATATTATGGTGAATGTGGCTATGCGGAGTCGGCGGGCTCTACACTCTGCTTTATATATATATAGATATAATCATTATAATTTGCTATAACTAACCGTAGTTAGTTACTATGCCGGGCAGCGCCGGGCTCTTCAGCTAGTATATATTATATCTTTGAATTCAGCTCATGAAAAATGGGAGCAAAAACAGAAGTGTATGTATTTTTGTTCAGTATATATACTGTATATATGCTGTGTGTGTATATATATATATATATATATATATATACACTGTGTTCCAAATTATTATGCAAATGATATTTTGCTCTGATTTTCCTAAATAGTCGGTACAAATGACAGTCAGTCTAATAAAAGTCATCACTCGTTAGAGTATACATCAACGTTTATTGAAGAAACCTCCCAATGATAACAGTATAATCTCCAAAATGAATAAAAACTCAAATTGCACTGTTCCAAATTATTAGGCACAGTAGAATTTCTAAACATTTGATATGTTTTAAAGAACTGAAAATGCTCATTTCTGGAATTTGCAGCATTAGGAGGTCAGATTCACTGAACAAAAAAGCTATTTAACTCCAAAACATCCTAACAGGCCCAGTTACATGTTAACATAGGAACCCTTCTTTGATATCACCTTCACAATTCTTGCATCCGTTAAACTTGTGAGTTTTTGGAGAGTTTCTGCTTGTATTTCTTTGCAGGATGTCAGAATATCCTCCCAGAGCTGCTGTTTTGATGTGAACTGCCTCCCAGCCTCATAGATCTTTTGCTTGATGATAATCCAAAGGTTCTCTATAGGGTTGAGGTCAGGGGAAGATGGTGGCCACACCATGAGTTTATCTCCTTTTATGCCTATAGCAGCCAATGACTCGGAGGTATTCTTTGCAGCATGAGATGGTGCATTGTCATGCATGAAGATGATTTTGCTCCTGATGGCACATTTCTGCTTTTTATACCATGGAAGACAACTGTCAGTCAGAAACTCTATATACTTTGCAGAGGTCATTTTCACACCTTCAGGAACCTTAAAGAGCCCTACCAGCTGTTTCCCCATGATTCCGGCCCAAAACATGACTCCTCCACCTCCTTGCTGACATCGCAGCCTTGTTGGGACATGGTGGCCATCCACCAACCATCCACTACTCCAGCCATCTGGACCATTCAGGGTTGCTCGACACTCATCAGTAAACAAGACTGCTTGAAAATTAGTCTTCATGTGGTCGGTCGTCGGTCACTTCCTGCTGGGCTTCCTGTGGCGCCGACGAGCGACGCGTGGAGCCGGGCGGGAGGACGCAGGATCGCCACGTCTGACAGGTAAGCAGCGATCCCCGTCCCCAGCGATGTCGCTAGTGAGATCTGCCTGTGTGGCAGCTCACTAGCGACCACCTAGCGATGCACCAGCGATCCTGACCGCGTCATATCGCTGGTCGGGATCGCTGGTGCATCGCTAGGTGTAACGGTACCCTAAGTAGTTTTCCTTTAATTGGGCTCACCTGGTAAACTAATTATCACAGGCGTTTGAGATTGATTTCAGTGATCCAAAGAGCCCTGATACACAATACCATCTATGAGTTTATTTGAAAAACAAAAAATTACATCTTTATGACACTTAAATCCAATTTGCATAATAATTTGGAACGCAGTGTATATACACTCACTGGCCACTTTATTAGGTACACCTGTCCAACTGTGTGTTAAGACTTAATTTCTAATCAGCCAATCACATGGCGGCAACTCAGTGCATTTAGGCATGTAGACATGGTCAAGACAATCTCCTGCAGTTCAAACCGAGCATCAGTATGGGGAAGAAAGGTGATTTGAGTGCCTTTGAACGTGGCATGATTGTTGGTGCCAGAAGGGCTGGTCTGAGAATTTCAGAAACTGCTGATCTACTGGGATTTTCACGCACAACCATCTCTAGGGTTTACAGAGAATGGTCCGAAAAAGAAAAAAAATCCAGTGAGCGGCAGTTCTGTGGCCGGAAATGCCATGTTGATGCCAGAGGTCAGAGGAGAATGGGCAGACTGGTTCGAGCTGATAGAAAGGCAACAGTGACTCAAATTGCCACCCGTTACAACCAAGGTAGGCAGAAGAGCATCTCTGAACGCACAGTGCGTCGAACTTTGAGGCAGATGGGCTACAGCAGCAGAAGACCACACTGGGTACCACTCCTCTCAGCTAAGAACAGGAAACTGAGGCTACAATTTGCACAAGCTCATCGAAATTGGACAGTAGAAGATTGGAAAAACGTTGCCTGGTCTGATGAGTCTCGATTTCTGCTGCGACATTCAGATGGTAGGGTCAGAATTTGGCGTAAACAACATGAAAGCATGGATCCATCCTGCCTTGTATCAACGGTTCAGGCTGGTGGTGGTGGTGTCATGGTGTGGGGAATTTTTTCTGGGCACTCTTTGGGCCCCTTGGTACCAATTGAGCATAGTTGCAACGCCACAGCCTACCTGAGTATTGTTGCTGACCATGTCCATCCCTTTATGACCACAATGTACCCAACATAATATGGCTACTTTCAGCAGGATAATGCGCCATGTCATAAAGCTCGAATCATCTCAGATTGGTTTCTTGAACATGACAATGAGTTTACTGTACTCAAATGGCCTCCTCAGTCACCAGATCTCAATCCAATAGAGCATCTTTGGGATGTGGTGGAACGGGAGATTCGCATCAGGGATGTGCAGCCGACAAATCTGCGCCAACTGTGTGATGCCATCATGTCAATATGGTCCAAAATCTCTGAGGAATGCTTCCAGCACCTTGTTGAATCTCTGCCACGAAGAATTGAGGCAGTTCTGAAGGCAAAAGGGGGTCCAACCCCTTACTAGCATGGTGTACCTAATAAAGTGGCCAGTGAGTGTATATATATGTATAAATACTGAACAAAAATGTATACACATTTGTTTTTGCTCCCATTTTTCATGAGCTGAATTCAACAATCTAAGACATTTTCTATGTACACAAAAGGCCTTTTCTCTCAAATGTTTCAAAAAATGTTTCTAAATCTGTGTTAGTGAGCTCTTCTCCTTTGCCGAGGTAATCCATCTGTAAACTGCAGGGCAGGTGGTAGTCATGTCAGCACAATCCATACTCACCGTGCTGTCGACTGCTTCTCCCTGTTGTGTCCCCCGTTCTTCCTTCCACTCACAAGACAGGAGGCAGAGTCCAAAGCAACTTTAAACATAACTGATTTATTCTCTTCAGGACACAGCACATCCATAACACTTCCAGCACACTTGTCACAGTACCAGCAATGCATTATTCTTCATCTTTCCCTAACTTATTCTACTTCACTGGAATAGGCCACAAAGATATAACGGGATGAGGAGCCCGATGAAAACGCCACTTCAATATATCTCCCTGGAACCAACTTCAGACCAGGCTCAGAAATATCATCTACAGGGTCATCCACCCCCTTTTGGTTTTCCTGCCCGCGCACTCGCTGGTGGCTCACTCTACTACTTCTGTTCCCAAATTTCTTCTATAACTTCTTCACTAAGTTGCTGCGGATACCATGCATTTAACTTCTCTTCTTCCTTTGTACCCTCGCTCTTTTCTATGGATGGCTGGGCTTCTGCTTGAAAATGATGTGTGATAGCTAAGCAGCTCAGACGCAAGGCCACCTGAGCACACACAGGGGTCTGCCCCCAACTGACTATGTCCAGGAAATCTGTCAACCTTATTCCCCAGCTACCACTCCTACAATTAACCTTTAAGTGTCCTACAACTAAAGTTTCCTATGCAGTGTACTCAGTGCCCCCATCTAATGGCCTTTTCTCTAACTGCACCGTCCCTAGCTTACATATAGCAATAAACATGTATATACAGCTTACATATAATACAAAGATATGTAAATACGACACATTCAAATATGGCAAATATGCACATGTAAACAGTAGCGTCAACATTTAAAGGGCTAGGCCATGACCCTCTTACACATCCACCTCACAGATGTGGCATATCAAGATGCTGATTAGACATTCTGATTATTGCACAGGTGTGCCTCGGATGGCCACAATAAAAAACACTCTAAAATGTGAAGTTTTACAGTATTGGGATGTTCCTCACACCTCCTTCCCATAGCGTTGATCCAGTTACTTATTGTGGCCTGTGGAATGTTGGTCCACTCCTCTTCTATGGTTGTGCAAAGTTGCTGGATATTGGCAGGAATTTGAACATGCTGTCTTATACGCCGATCCAGAGCATCCCAAACATGCTCACTGGGTGATATGTCCAGGGAGTACTGTGGCCGTGCAAGAACTTTGCAAAACATTAAAGAGTAGTGGATCAACAATCCGCAGGCCACAATCAACATTCTGATCAACTTTATGCAAAGGAGGTGCGTTGCATTGCTTCAGGCAAATGGTGGCCAATGACCGATAGATACTCGATGCAGCCAATAGCCCACTATGCTTGAACTTGATCTTGGATACTATACTTCCAAATCTGACTAACTATCAGATAGTAGTCTGCTTTATACTAGCATAGCCCCATCCCATTGTGGGCTAGTCCCAAACCTTAACTGAACCTTCATCGATGTCCCCAACTAACTACAGTTATTATCTTACAACAGTATGTACTAAGCCTATTGCCTTTATCTTATATCCTAGCTCCTAATCTGTATCTTACCCAATGCTGTACACTACAATAGCTCAGTATACATGTTATAATTATTGTACTATCTCTACATTACTCATGCACTATACATTATCATGTGAAAAAGAAACTTGGCACTCAACTTTTTGAAGAAACGAGAGACATTTTTAATGTAGCCAAACAAATAGTGGTACAATATCCAGACGTTCCGGTCTAATAATGACCTTCATCGATGTACCGACTGCTGTAAAGTGCAGAGATGATGGCCATGCAAATTTAGATATTATGCATCCTTTGATTTCCTATTAATAGATGTCGTACTGTGGCTTTAAGCACTTGTAGTGCTTCTTGCAGGAAGCAACAGTTGTACACTGATGAAGGTCATTATTAGACCGAAACATCTGGATATTGTACCACTTTGTTTGGCTACATTAAAAATGTCTCTCGTTTCTTCATTATAGTTGAGTGCCAAGTTTTTTTTTCACTATTACTGGTTTGGGACCCTACTTGAGCACCACCCCAGCAGTGCCACGTCACTTCACAATATACATTTTCATGTCATAGAACTTTACCCAAGATATACAAAACACTCATAGCACTATACAAGGCATGATTGCTGTCATCAGGGGAAAGAAATGCATACATGCCACCACTCTTACACTTGTCTGTCTGTTCCATTTATTACAGGTTTAGGGCATGTCCTTGTGGGTATTGTTTTAAAGGGAACCTGTCAGCAGGATTTTGCTAAGTAAACTACAGACACTGTCAAGTCGGCGCCTTTATACTGATTAAAATGATACCTTGGTTGATGAAATCCATCTTGTGGTTGTTGTTTAATCTCTATTTGTAGCTTTCAATTAAAGAGATTCTCGTGCTTTGGGGCAGCTTGTGGCTGGGTCTCTGGGGGGTCTTTATGTGGTGCTCTTGTCATTCTTATAGGCTTACGACAGGCCACTGATCCTTCAGAGACGTGCCCCCTATTTTAAATATAATATTGTTAGCTTAGAAAAAAAAAATTTCAGCAAGTTGGTGGCAGCGGTGGCACCTGCACAGTAGCATCTATCTAAGCTTGGAAGCCTAAGGACAACATCCCAAAATTGAAGGCAATTTAACAGTTCCTTTATTGTTTTTGCATCCAATTCAACACATTCCTTGAACGTTTTCGGTCATAAAATAGACCTTCATCAGAATAAGATTCTTATGGTTGATTTTGCTATAGCACATTTATAAAGAGAAAGACAAAAAAAATTTGCAATTAACAAACAAACAATTGGAATAGCATAAACAAAGTTAACAGGATGCCATAAAATATTGTGTAACGTGATACAAGATTCATATAAGTCGATCAATGAGCCATTGCTCAAAATTAGAATGCTGAAACTGAGGTTCAGGTGAGCTCAGTGAAAATCTTTTGTTTCTATGGGCTGTTATTCAAAGTCCATGCTGTGATGGTGAATAAGGAAAATAGTACTGTGTTCCTAGAAAATTGGTGATGGACAGGGCTGCCACTAGGAATTTCGGGGCCCCCATACTGGCAAAATTTTGGGAGCCCCCTTGAAACTCCACCCATGCTCCATTCAGCCCTGCCTCCACCCCTCTGCCCACCAGGCCCCATACCCAGTCAGGGAAGTAATGCCCTGATGGCAGCACTGGTGATGGAGAAAACATATATCTCTGAAAGGATATAGTGAGGTTCACTTGAGTACTATGATGTGGAACATCAAAGGTGAGGTGATGATCGCAAGAAAAACACCTAAAAGAAGCTGTGAAGGAAAACCCATATGCTATTGGGTATGCTGTCATGGGTAGACAACTCGTGGTACTGGAAAAAAAGGGGGGATTGAACATTAGAAGAGAAGGTTATACAATATATGAACACAGTATGTTATCAAGATGTAAAGTACCATAAAGAAAGAGTCATAGTAAATCCTGAACAAGCTTGTAATCTACCGGATGGCGGCTCAAAAGGACAAAGGGGCACTAGAATCAATATGGTAGATAAAAGGAATATATGAGAGAATTGTCCTAATGTCAAAGGTGAGCTAGAACACGTTGTGGCTGTCATGATCAATTACCTATGGGGATATAGAAGTGCATGCAAAGTCGCATATGTGGGACTAGAATGGCAGTCAACAGGCTGATAACATTTTGAATACCAGGCGTACTGGTAGGTGACAAATTGAGGATACCTGGAGAATAATAATAAAATAGTAATGTAAGCAAATTAAGTAATGGTGATTAAACCATATGATATTGTTTCGGTGGAAAAATTACATGTATGCGAATTGACGTACAGGTCACATGATCGCAGTACAGCGATAGTGACACTCCCCCTTTCTCTCTCAAGCAGAAACATTAGTTCTAACTGCGCATGCGCCGCCCTCTTCACTCAGTCCGATCACGTGACCGCAATGTGACGGCCGTGATTGGGCAGTGCCTTATACATAAACCCAGAAATAACCCCCGGGCATTAAGCGTCTCCCCTGGCAAACGGCCTCATATTCCCCGGACATAGGAGAAGGTAAATGCTAAACATCTCAGAGATTTTTCATCACACCTCCTCTACATCCCTCTCATCGATCTCATACTTACCTTGCAGCGCATTTCTGTTGCACTCCTGGTGCCCCTCCAGTAGCGCTGGCTCTCTGACCTATGATCCATGGCGGATCACTGGATACGGCCTACCACCTGAGTACTTTACAGGTAAACCCAATTCCCTTTCCCCTCTTTTCCTTCCAATACTTGTATAGCTCTTAAAGAGCTTAATTACCATAGTTTCAGTCGCCCTTTTGTTTTTACCTTCGGCGCCAACCTTGGACACTGAGTCTGTCATTATCCTACCTATCACTGTGCAATCCATACAGCTAAGGCAACAACTGTACGCCAATTCGCATTCAGGTCATTTTTAAACAGTAACAATACCATATGGTTTAATCACCATTACTTCATTTGCTTACATTACAATTCTATTATTATTCTCCAGGTATCTTCAATTTGTCACCTACAGCACTAATTCTGGGCCGTACGCCTGGTATTCAACAAGTTATCAGCCTGTCGACTGCCGTTCTAGTCCCACATATGCGACTTTGCATGCACTTCTACAGTATATCCCCATAGGTAATTGATCATGACAGCCACAACGTGTTCTAGCTCACCTTTGACATTAGGACAATTCTCTCATATATTCCTTTTATCTACCATATTGATTCTAGTGCCCCTTTGTGCTTTTGAGCCGCCATCCGGTAGACGCCTGCTTTATTCTAAGCTACACACTCAGGTATTACAAGATTGTTCAGGATTTACTATGACTCTCTCTTTATGGTACTCTACATCTTGATAACACACTGTGTTGATAAATTGTATAACCTTCTCTTCTAATTATTATTATTTATTTATATAGCGCCATTAATTCCATGGTGCTGTACATGAGAAGTGGGTTACATACAAAGTTATAGATATCACTAACAGTAAACAAATTTACAATGACAGACTGGTACAGAGGGGAGGGGAACCTGTCCTTGCTAACTTACATTCTATGGGATAGTGGGGAAGAGACAGAAGGTCGGATGTGCAGCTGCTCTGGTGGTTTTTTAGGCGGCGGCTCGGGCGGTGGTGAGGCGGCAGAATGGTCAATGCAGGCTATAAGCTTTCATGAAAAGATGGGTTTTCAGGTTCCGTTTGAAGGTTCCGAGGGTGGTTGATAATCGGACGTGTTGAGGCATGGAATTCCAGAGGATAGGGGATATTCAGGAGAAATCTTGGAGGCAGTTGTGTGAGGAACGAAAAAGTGTGGAGGAGAGTAGGAGGTCTTGGGAGGATCGAAGATTATGTGAGGGAAGATATTGGGAGATTAGTTCACAGATATAGGGAGGGGATAGGTTGTGGATGGCTTTGTAGGTCAGTGTTAGTAGTTTGCGTTAGGAGTGGCGGAAGACACTAAATAAAAATAAATTAAGTGCCTTTGCCACTCGGGGTCCACCGTGCGGTGGATGGAAAAACCGCTACAAAAGAGGCAGAGCACTATGGCGGTAATGTGCACAGGGTTTTAACTGCACCCAGTGCACTGAAGCAAGCTCTGTTGTGTTCACAGAGCTGCAGGCACAAAGCATAAGCTAATCGCTGAGTCTGTTCAGAGCCACAGACATTCAGCGACGCGGACACGGTATTAAAGGTCACAGGAGTAGCCTTAAACAGCAGGACTACTCCGTCTAGACTTACCGTAAACTGAGGTGCGAGACGCCGCAACTGTGGATGTACAGATAAGCTGCAACTGCAGCGCGGCAAGAACTGAGCCACTGGCAAGGCGCTGCAATAACTCTGGCGCAATACAGATGCTAAGCTGCTGAACACGATGGAGCTGAGGCGCGCTGGCGCTAGCGCTGCTACTGGCTGAACCCAAACACTCACACAATCGTATTATCAGAGGGAAGGGGTATCTTAAGTCAGTCACCAGTCCAAGCATCCATCACCATACATACAGCAGCAAGTATGAGAAATACTTGCGCATGGCGGAACAGCCATGCGCGCTTTTTATACCAAACGGGATCTTCCGGAAATCTCCAAAGCTCCAGGAGGAGCAAATAGGATTCGACACAGGACCTGAGCACCTGACTCCCGAACTCCAATGGGAGTTTGTTCCCTCAACTGAGCATGCTCATGGGACGAAGGACTTAGCCTCTGGAGAGAGTTGCCGCAAGGCACTCTCCTCTGCAATCCCCCCTGCAGCAGATGAAGTGCAGGTGACTGCAGAATGTAAGGGTCTAGATTTCATCATAGGAGAGGAAGAAATGTGACTCCTAACAGTTTGAACTGGATGCGTTGGTGAATTGGGAGCCAGTGGAGGGATTTGCAGAGGGGAGAGACAGGGGAGTAGTGAGGAGAGAGGTGGATTAGTCGGGTAGCAGAGTTGAGGACAGACTGGAGTGGTGCAAGAGAGTTAGCAGGGAGGCCACAGAGGAGAGTGTTGCAGTAGTCAAGGTGGGAGATAATGAGGGCATGTACAAGAGTTTTAGTAGATTGAGGGCTGAGGAAGGGATGGATTCTGGAAATATTTTTGAGCTGGAGGCGACAGGAGGTGGCAAGAGTTTGGACGTGTGGTTTGAAGGACAGGGCAGAGTCAAGAGTTACTCCGAGACAGCGGATTTCAGGTGCGGGAGAGAGTGTGATGCCGTTTACCATAATAGATAGATCGGATAGGAAAGATACGTGAGATGGAGGAAAGATAATGAGCTCAGTTTTGTCTACATTGAGTTTTAGAAAGCAAGAGGTGAAAAAGGAGGATATGGCTAATAGACACTCTGGGATTCTCGACAGCAGTGAGGTGACATCTGGGCCAGAGAGGTAGATCTGAGTGTTGTCTGCATACAGGTGGTACTGGAAGCCATGGGACTTTGAGTTGTCCTAGGCCAAGAGTATAGATGGAAAAAAGTAAGAGCCCCAGGACAGAGCCTTGGGGGACTCCAACAGATAGAGAGCGGGATGAGGAGGTCGTGTGGGAGTGGGCATGAAACCCCTGAAACGCGTAGAATAAAACCACTGCAATCATACAGCACTCTCCTGGAATATGTCTAAAGCGGCAGCGCGGAATATAGCTACGAACTCCCTTTGGATTTATCATTTCTTCTGGTCACTGAAGACCTGTGGATCTGCAGCAGCCGCTACCTACACGCTCTTATCTCATCCTAACCAGGTGAGCATATTTAAAGATATACTGTCCTTTGTAACGTGGATAAGACCCTATTGCGCTTTTTGTCCCCCCCCCCCCTTTTTTTTTTTTTTTTTGCAACTGTACACCAAAAAGACATTTCGATCCCTTAACATACAGGGAGTTTTCCCTCAAAATCCGGAATACAGACCGAACATGTTCCACATGAGAGTCCCAATCCCTGGAAAAGATCAAAATATCATCCAAATAGATGATCAGAAACTTATCCACAAAGTCCCGGAAAATATCATTCATGAAGGACTGGAAGACAGAAGGGGCGTTAGTGAGCCCAAAAGGCATCACCAGGTACTCAAAATGTCCCTCTGGAGTATTAAACGCTGTCTTCCATTCATCCCCATGCTTATTGCGAATAAGATTTTACGCCCCCCTGAGGTCAAGCTTGGTAAACCAGCATGCACCTTCAACTCTAGAAAATAGGTCAGAAATCAGGGGTAACGGATACTGATATTTAACAGTAATTTTGTTAAGGGAGCGATAGTCAATACAGGGCCTTAATGAACCATCCTTCTTGGCCACAAAAAAAAACCCAGCACCCAAGGGTGAAGAGGATGGTCTAATATGACCCTTCTCCAACGACTCCTTAATATAAGAACGCATAGCCTCATGTTCGGGTACAGATAAATTAAAAAGTCGACCCTTGGGAAATTTACACCCCGGACTCAGCTCAATTGCACAGTCATAACTCCTATGAGGAGGCAAAGATGCAGACTTACTTTCACTAAACACATCATAAAAATCAGCCAAATAGTCAGGAACCTCATGCGACTGGGGAGAGGTGGAGAAAATAGGAGTGTCACTAAGATCACACCGACAACCCCAACTCACCACAGACACAGATTTCCAATCCAAAACTGGATTATGGATTTGCAACCAGGGGAACCCCAGCACGATGGTATCATGCAAATTATGCAACACCAAAAGTCTGCAATTTTCTTGATGGTCTGGGGAGACCCGCATTACCACCTGGGTCCAAAACTGAGGTTTATTCTTCGCCAAAGGAGTAGCATCAATACCCCTCAAAGGAATAGGCGTCCGCAGGGGTGCCATAGGGAAACCACAACATTTAGCAAAATCTAAATCCATTAGGTTCAAGGCTGCTCCTGAATCCACAAAGGCTTTAGCAGAAAATGTGGACAGGGAGCAGATCAGAGTAATTGCCAGAAGAAACTTAGGTTGTACATCACCTACAGCAAATGTGTGTGCAAAACGTTTCTCTCGTTTAGGGCAGACAGAAATAATATGAGAGGCATCTCCACAGAAAAAACACAGCTTATTACGCCTTTTGAACTCCTGACGTTGCGCCCTAGACAAAACTCTATCACATTGCATAGGTTCAGACATTTGTTCAACAGGTGGCAGCATTTCCCGTATAATTTTACGTTCACGTAAACGCCGATCAACCTGAATGGCTAATGACATAGAATCGTCAAGACCAGAGGGAACAGGAAATTCCACCATAGTATCTTTTACGGTTTCTGATAAACCCTTCCGAAAGAGAGCAGCCAAGGCACCATCATTCCAAGTGGTGAGGACCGCCCACTTTCTGAATTTTTGACAGTACAGTTCTGCAGAATCTTGACCCTGGCTCAATGCCAACAGGGTCTTTTCAGCTTGATCAATTGCATTAGGTTCATCATACAACAACCCCAAGGCCTGAAAAAATGCGTCCACATTAGTTAGAACTGGATCATCTTGTACTAAAGAAAACACCCAATCCTGGGGATCGAAGCGCAGCAAGGAGATGACAATCTTAACCTGCTGCGCAGAGCTCCCCGATGAGTTAGGCTTCAAGGCAAGAAATAATTTACAATTATTCTTAAAATTCAAAAATTTAGACCGATCCCCAAAAAACATATCAGGAGTGGGGATTTTTGGTTCAGCAGCGTGTGAACGAGCAAGATAGGTGGAAATTCCCCGCACCTCAGCAGCAAGCTGCTCCACACGATCAGACAATTGCTTAAACTCCATCAGAAAAAAATATATATATATTTCTCCTACGGCCTCAGATAAAAAGAGGAAAAAATATACACACAAAAAAAAATATTCTGACACTTTTTTTTCTTTTTTTTTTCTTTTTTTTTTTTTTAAACAATTCCTTCCTGCTTTTGAGTACCCTAGAATCTGCGGTATGGCTGGTGATTCTGTTTTGATTGAGTCACCGAGGAGGAAAACACAAAACACAAGCTCAACCCAGAAAGACAGAGAGGTTGGAAACTAGCGGATTGCAGACCCCTAATCCTATCACACAACTAGCAGTAGCCGTGGAGTGTTCCTACGGTGATCCTAGACACCTCGTCACAGCCGGAGATCTACATAAGCCTAAAGAGAGAAAAGGGAAAAACTGACTGCCCCAGAGCAGACCCAAAGCAATAGGCAGCCCCCAACATATGACGGTGAAGCAAGATGAAAACACTAACACAGATAGAAAGATAGGTTGAGCAAACGATGGGGCCCAAGCTAACTAAAAAGGACAGGATAGAAAAGCTGCTTTCTGCAATCCGAGAAAACCCTGCTAAAAAATATTACCAACACAACTGATAAGCAAAAAGGACCCTGAAGTCACTAGACTTCAAACCCTATATCAGCACTCAGAATATTCTGGAAGCAGAGCAAAAGAGAACACTGATCAAGGAAAAAGAATCCAGCACACCCCCGGCCAGGGATGGCTGAACAAATAAACAAAACCAAAACTAATAAGTTCAATAGCAGAGCAAAAACTTATCTTTGGGAAGCAGGAATCAGACTGGTCTCCAAGAATCCAGCAGAGAAATCACCAGCGACTCAGAAGGGCGTCGGCTGCCTTATATCCAGTCAGAAGTTCCCGTTATTCAGTCACCATCCACCTGATCAGGTGTTTGGTAATCAGCCTCACTACCTTCCTTCACCAGAAGAGGGAGATCCTCGGACACAAAAGATGAATGAACAGATGAGCTCACAACAGCTATCACTATTTCTACCGGTGTGGCGTTCCCACCTTGTACAAGCACATGTCCAGGAACATCACCCGTGCCCTTACCAACGTAGTTACTGGGATTGCATACTTAATGACCAACACATGTACAAGTGCTTGTGGCCAGGGAATTTACATTTCTCTGACGGCACACTGGGTGAACATTATGGAGGCTGAGGTCGAGTCCCACTCTGGCAGGGCACATATGACACCAACGATGAGGATTGCTGGCCCTACTTCTATCAGGGCTTCCTCCACCTCCTACACCAGTTCCTGCACCCCCTCCTGCTCCTCCTCATCCTCCATCTCTGATTTGGTATCTCAGAGCATGTCGTCCACATCAGCCAGAAAACCAACCCAGATTTGCCAATCCTTATGTTGAAGGTATGCTGAGTCAGAGCTGCAAGTCAGCTACAGCTGCTGCCACTCTGGCAGTGCTGCAGCTTTTCATGCAAGTGCTAGCTCACCGACTGGTGTGCAGTGCCAGTTAGTTTTCTGGCAGACTCCGCACATAACAACTGAAGAGTGGACATAGATGTTTTACATTTGTGCGGTTCTCCAAGACTTTGAGGTCTGCAAAAAGATAGTGAGCAGTGATGACACAATAATTAGTGCAATAATCCTTCTTTTGTGCCTACTTAATCAGTCGCTGCTTACAATTAAAGCTAGAATAAAACAACTCACTGGAAATGGTGAGAGAAACTAAAAAAGGCCATGTAAGTAAAGTCATTAACCCCTTACTGCCATGTGACGTACTTTCCCATCCATGTGCCCTGGGACTTAATTCCCAGGGACGGGATAGTACGTCACAGCGATCAGCGATTATCACAGCTGACACCCGGCACAATGTGTCAGGGGCGGTCACGGACTGCCCCTGACATGTTAACCCCTTGCACACCGCGATCAAACATGATCGCGGTGTACCGCGGGTTAAAGGGAAGCATCGGCAGGGAGTGAGCTCCCTCCATGCTTCCCTGAGCCCCCCACAGCAGCGCAATGTGCAGCGCTGTGGCGGGGGGGCTCCATCCCTGCAGGATGCAGGCACGAGGAAGCCAAGTGCAGTGCCTGTGACAGATCGCTGATCTGTCACAGTGATCTGTGATGTGACAGATCAGCGATCTGCCACATGACAGCTATGTCCCCCCTGGGACAATGTAATAAAGTTAAAAAAAAAAGAAGTGTAAAAATAATTTTTTAAAAATCGCTAAGTAAATTTAAAAAAAAAATATTCCCTAATTCATTTTTTGGAAATAAAAAAAAATAAAAGTACACATATTTGGTATCGCCGCGTCCGTAACGACCCGCCCTATAAAACTGTCCCATTAGTGAACCCCTTAAAAAATAAGAATAAAAAACATCAAAAAATAATGATTTACTATCATACCGCCGAACAAAAAGTGCAATAACGAGCGATCAAAAAGACGAACACAAATATCCATGCTACCGCTGAAAATGTCATCTTGTCCTGCAAAAAATGAGCCGCCATACAGCATCATCAGCAATTAAAATTAAAAAGTTATAGCTCGCAGAATAAAGTGATGCAAAAATAATTATTTTTTATATAAAAATTTTTTCATTGCAAAAAAGCGCCAAAACATAAAAAAAATGACCTAAATGAGGTATTGCTGTAACCTTACTGACCCTGAAGAATAAAACCGCTTTATCAATTTTACCGTATGCGTAACAGTGTAAGCGCACCCCCCAAATTAATTCATGAAATGCTGGTTTTTGTTCATTCTGCGTCCCAAAAATCGAAATAAAAAGCGATCAAAAGATGTCACGTGCCCGAAAATGATACCAATAAAAACGTCAACTCGTCCCGCAAAAAATAAGACCTCACATGACTCGGTGGGTCAAAATATGGAAAAAATTATAGCTCTCAAAATGTGGTGATGCATAAACTATTTTTACAATAAAAAGTGTCTTTTAGCGTGTGACAGCTGCCAAACATAAAAACCCGCTATAAATAGCAAATCAAACTCCCCGTTATCACCCCCTTAGTTAGGCAAAAATAATAAAATTAAAAGAAAATGTATTTATTTCCATTTTCCCGCTAGGGTTAGGGTTAGGGCTGAGATTAGGGTTAGGGGTGTGTTGGGGTTAGGGTTGGAGTTATAATTGGGGGGTTTCCACTGTTTGGGCACATCAGGTGCTCTCCAAATGCAACATGGCGTCTGATCTCAATTCCAGCCAATTCTGAGTTGAAAAAGTCAAATGGTGCTCCTTCCAAGCTCTGTCATGCGCCCAAACAGTGGTTTACCCCCACATGTAGGGTATCAGCCTACTCAGGACAAATTGCAAAACAACTTTTGGGGTACAATTTCTCCTGTTACCCTTAGGAAAATAAAAAATTGGGGGCAAAATTATCATTTTTGTGGAAAAAAATGATTTTTTTATTTTCACGCCCTGGCGTTATAAACTTCTGTGAAGCACTTGGGGGTTCAAAGTGCTCACCACACATCTAGATAAGTTCCGTGGGGGGTCTAGTTTCCAAAATGGGGTCACTTGTCGGGAGTTTCAATAGTTTAGGTACATCAGGGGCTCTCCAAACGCGACATGACACCCGCAGACCATTCCATCAAAGTCTGCATCCCAAAACATGACTACTTCCCTTCCGAGCCCCGACGTGTGCCCACACAGTAGTTTTCTCCCACATATGGGGTATCAGCCTACTCAGGAAAATTGGACAACAACTTTTGGGGTCCAATTTCTCTTGTTACCCTTGGGAAAATAAAAAAATTGGGGACTAAATGATCATGTTTGTGGAAAAAATATGATTTTTTTATTTTCACGCCCGGGCGTTATACACTTCTGTGAAGCCCTTGGGGGTTCAAAGTGCTCACCACCACACATCTAGATAAGTTTCTTAGGGGGTCTAGTTTCCAAAATGGGGTCATTTGTGGGGGGTTTCCACTGTTTAGGTGCATTAGGGGCTCTCCAAATGCAACATGACACCCGCAGAGCATTCCATCAAAGTCTGCATTCCAAAACGTCACTACTTCCCTTCCGAGCCCCGACGTGTGCCCATACAGTAGTTTTCTCCCAAATTGGACAAAAACTTTTAGGGTCCAATTTCTCCTGTTACCCTTGGGAAAATAAAAAAATGGTGACTAAAAGATCATGTTTGTTGAAAAAATACGATTTTTTTTTTATTTTCACGCCCGGTCGTTATAAACTTCTGTGAAGCACGGGGTGGTTGAAAGTGCTCACCACACATCTAAATAAGTTCCTTGGGGGGTCTAGTTTCCAAAATGGTGTCATTTGTTGGGGGTTTTCACTGTTTTGGTACATCAGGGGCTTTCCAAACGCGACATGGTGTCCGATCTCAATTCCAGCCAAAAACGTCAAATGGCGCTACTTCCCTTCCGAGTTCTGCCATGCGCCCAAATAGTCGTTTACACCCACATGTGGGGTATCATCGTACTCAGGACAAATTGCACAATAACTTTGAGGGTCCTGTTACCCTTGGAAAAATAAAAATTGGGGTTGAAAAGATCATTTTTGTGGAAAAAATATGATTTTTTAATTGTACCGCTATACGTTATAAACTTCTGTGAAGCCCTTGTGGGTTCAAAGTTCTCACCACATATCTAGATAAGTTCCTTGGGGGGTCTAGTTTCCAAAATGGGATCACTTGTGGGGGGTTTCCACTGTTTAGGTACATCAGGGGCTCTCCAAACGTGACATGACGTCCGATCTGAATTCCAGCCAATTTTGCATTGAAAAAGTCAAACGGCGCTCCTTCCCTTCTGAGCTCTGCCATGCGCCGAAACAGTGGATCCCCCCCACATATCAGGTATCAGCGTACTCGGGACAAACTGCACAATAACTTTTGAAGTCCAATTTCTCCTGTTACCCTTGGTAAAATAAAAAAAAATTGAACCTGAAGTATTTTTTTTGTGAAAAAAAGTTAAATGTTCATTTTTTTTTTTTTTTAAATATTCAAAAAAATTCCTGTGACGCACCTGAAGGGTTAATAAACTTCTTGAATGTGGTTTTGAGCACCTTAAGGGGTGCAGTTTTTAGAATGGTGTCACTTTTGGGTATTTTCTATCATATAGATGCCTCAAAGTGGCTTCAAATGTGATGTGGTCCGTAAAAATAAAATGGTGTTGCAAAAATGAGAAATCGCTGGTCAACTTTTAACCCTTATAACTTCCTAACAAAAAAAATTTTGGTTCCAAAATTGTGCTGATGTAAAGTAAACATGTGGGAAATGTTACTTATGTTTTTTGTGTGCCGTATCTCTGTGATTTAAGGGCATAAAAATTCAAAGTTGGAAAATTGTGAAATTTTCAAAATTTTCGCCAAATTTCCATTTTTTTCACAAATAAACGCAAGTTATTTGAATGAAATTTTACCACTAACATGAAGTACAATATGTCATGAGAAAACTTTGTCAGAATCACCAGGATCCATGGAAGCGTTTCAGAGTTATTACCTCATAAAGGGACAGTGGTCAGAATTGTAAAAAATTGACACGGTAATGAACGTGCAAACCACCCTTGGGGGTTAAGGGGTTAAAAATAAAAATTGATAATAAAAAGAGCAATATAGCAAAATAAAATAGCCTTTATTGCAGAAAATGGCACAACAACATTAAAAATATTATATCGTGTATTAATACATAGAAGGCAAAAAAAAACGCATAAATGTATTAAGCATACAGGATCGTATAGCAATGTATATAATGGATCCAAATAAAACTCATAAATAGTTAATGCCCACCTGGCCTGTTAGCAGGTAAATATATAGCTACTGCTGGTAGAAGCTATCCCCCTGATGGAGATATCCAAAATGCGCGTCGGGGCGCGTCATACTGGCATACCACTTTTCTCCCCCCGTCCTGATTGCAGGTAATTGGATTTGCACATTATTACCGCCGGCTGCCTCAATAACACATACAGTATGTGCACTTGTGTATCTCATTCATTGTTTATAACTTTTTGCACATTTGATGTTTTTTACATTATATTATATTTCCACTATTGTCATTATTATTGCTCAGCACTATTTGCACCTATTAGTGGTTTTAATTAGTGGCACAATTTTTGCATTTTTTGCACTATATGTTTGCACTATATGCACTTTTTTGAGGCTTCTACCAGCAGTAGCTATATATTTACCTGCTAACAGGCCAGGTGGGCATTAACTATTTATTATATATTGTTATACGATCCTGTATGCGTTTTTTTGCCCTCTATGTACTAATACATAGTAACATAGTAACATAGTAATTAAGGTTGAAGGGAGACTTTAAGTCCATCTAGTTCAACCCATATCCTATCCTAACTTGCCCTAACATGTTGATCCAGAGGAAGGCAAAAAAAACCCATGTGGCAAACAGTAAGCTTCACATTGGGGAAAAAAATTACTTCCCGACTCCACATACGGCAATCAGACTAGTTCCCTGGATCAACGCAACACTAAGGAAACTAGTGTATATACCCTGTAATATTATACTTTTCAAGAAAGGCATCCAGTCCCCTCTTAAATTTTAGTAGGGAATCACTCATTACAACATCATATGGCAGAGAGTTCCATAGTCTCACTGCTCGTACAGTAAAGAATCCGCATCTGTGATTATGCTTAAACCTTCTTTCCTCCAGACGTAGAGGATGCCCCCTTGTCCCCGTCACAGGTCTAAGAGTAAAAAGATCATTAGAAAGGTCTTGGTATTGTCCCCGCATATATTTATACATTGTAATAAGATCACCCCTAAGCCTTCGATTCTCCAAACTAAATAACCCCAAGTGTAATAACCTGTCTTGGTATTGCAGACCCCCCAGTTCCCTAATAACCTTGGTCGCTCTTCTCTGCACCCGCTCCAGTTCAGCTATGTCTTTCTTATACACCGGAGACCAGAACTGTACACAGTATTCTAAGTGTGGTCGCACTAGTGACTTATATAGAGGTAAAATTATGTTCTCCTCATGAGCATCTATGTCTCTTTTAATGCATCCCATTATTTTATTTGCCTTTGCAGCAGCTGCCTGACACTGGCCACTAAATGTGAGTTTGTCGTCCACCCATACACCCAGGTCTTTTTCAGTGACTGTTTTGCCCAGTGTTTTACAATTAAGCACATAATTATACATCTTGTTCGTTCTACCCAAGTGCATGACCTTACATTTATCCCCATTAAAGCTCATTTGCCATTTATCAGCCCAAGCTTCTAGTTTACATAAATCCTCCTGTAATATAAAATTGTCCTCCTCTGTATTGATTACCCTGCAGAGTTTAGTGTCATCTGCAAATATTGAAATTCTACTCTCTATGCCCCTTACAAGGTCATTAATAAATATGTTAAAAAGAAGCGGGCCCAAAACTGACCCCTGTGGTACCCCACTGCTAACTGTGACCCAGTCCGAGTGTGCTCCATTAATAACCACCCTTTGTTTCCTATCCCTGAGCCAGCTCTTAACCCACCTACACATATTTTCCCCTATCCCCATTGTTCTCATTTTATGTATCAACCTTTTGTGTGGCACCGTATCAAAAGCTTTTGAAAAGTCCATGTACACCACGTCCACTGCATTCCCTTGGTCCAGTCCGGAACTTACCTCTTCATAAAAGCTTATCAGATTAGTCTGACAGGAACGGTCCCTTGTAAACCCATGTTGATATTGGGTCATAAGTTTATTCTTCTCCAGATACTCCAGTATAGTATCTCTTAGAAAACCCTCCAGGATTTTACCCACAGTTGAAGTTAAATTCACTGGCCTATAATTTCCAAGTTCAGTTTTTGTCCCCTTTTTGAATATTGGCACCACATTTGCTATACGCCAGTCCTGTGGTACAGACCCTGTTATTATGGAATCTTTAAAGATTAAAAATAATGGTCTATCTATGACTGTACTTAATTCCTGCAGTACTCAGGGGTGTATCCCATCCGGGCCCGGGGATTTGTCAATTTTAGTGATTTTTAGACGCCGCCGTACTTCCTGCTGGCTTAAGCAGGTGACATTTAATGGAGAATTTTTATCCCTGATCATGTTATCCGTCATGGGATTTTCTTGTGTAAACACTGTCGAAAAAAAGTCATTTAGCATATTGGCTTTTTCCTCATCCTCCTCCACCATTTCACCCAGACTATTTTTAAGGGGGCCAACATTATCATTTTTTAGCTTCTTACTATTTATGTAGTTAAAGAATATTTTGGGATTATTTATACTTTCTCTGGCAATGATTCTTTCTGTCTCAATCTTTGCTGTTTTGATTTGCTTTTTACAGAATTTATTTAATCTTCTGTATTTAGTTAATGCCTCATCACTACCTACTTGCTTTAATTCTTTAAATGCTTTATTTTTATCTCTTATTGCACCCCTTACAGCTCTATTTAGCCATAGTGGTTTCCTCCTATTTCTAGCATGTTTATTCCCATACGGTATATATTGTGCACAGGTCCTATTCAGAATGCTAATAAACGTCTCCCATTTTCTTTGTGTATTTTTATGTCTCAGGATATCGTCCCAGTTAATTGCACCAAGATCATCTCTCATCCGTTGGAAATTTGCTTTCCTGAAGTTTAGTGTCCTTGTAACCCCTCTACTACACATTTTATTAAAGGATACATGAAAACTTATTAATTTGTGATCACTATTACCCAAGTGACCCCAACCCTTACATTTGATATGCAGTCTGGCCTGTTGGATAATATTAGGTCTAGCAGTGCCCCCCCTCTTGTTGGGTGGTCCTGAACCAGTTGTGAAAGGTAATTGTCTCTCATAGTTGTCAAAAACCTATTACCTTTGCTGGAACTGCAGGTTTCGGTTCCCCAATGTATTTCAGGATAGTTGAAGTCCCCCATAATAATGACTTCTCCTTGAGTCGCAGGTTCATCTATTTGCTTTATAAGGATATTCTCTGTTGCTTCCATTATTTTTGGAGACTTATAACAAACCCCTATCAGTAATTTATTATTTTTCCCCCCTCCCCTTATCTCTACCCACAGGGACTCTACATTTTCATTAGATTCATATATATTATCATGAAGGTTGGGTTTTAAGGATGATTTTACATATAAACACACGCCTCCCCCTCGTTTATTAGTACGGTCATTTCTGAACAGACTATAGCCCTGTACTTTAACAGCCCAGTCATGGCTCTCGTCCAGCCATGTCTCAGATATCCCCACCATGTCATAATTATGCTCCAACAACATTAACTCCAATTCCTCCATCTTGTTGGCGAGGCTTCTGGCATTAGTATACATGCACTTTATGTATCTCTCTGTACCTCTATTCTTTCTTAAATTATTAACTGTTCTAACCCCACCCCCCATGCCACCCCCACCCCCAATTTCATTATTTGTGCCCAGGTCTCTAGCTGCACTGTCTTCCCCTCCTATAAAAGGAATACCCTCCCCCCCGTCCCTAGTTTAAACACTCCTCCAACCTTCTAGCCATTTTCTCCCCCAGCACAGCTGCACCCTCCCCATTGAGGTGCAGTCCGTCCCTAGCGTAGAGCCTGTAGCCAACTGATAAGTCGGCCCAGTTCTGCAGGAACCCAAACCCCTCCTTCCTACACCAATTCCTGAGCCACTTATTAACCTCCCTAATCTCCCGTTGCCTCTCTGGCGTGGCACGTGGTACAGGAAGTATTTCCGAAAATACCACCTTGGAGGTCCTTGCTTTACGCTTACAGCCTAATTCCCTGAAATCATCTTTAAGGACCTTCCACCTACCTCTAACTTTGTCATTTGTGCCAATGTGCACCATGACCGCTGGATCCTCACCAGCCCCTCCCAGTAATCTGTCAACCCGATCAGCGATGTGTCGGACTCGAGCGCCAGGTAGGCAGCACACCGTTCGACGATCCCTGTCTTTGTGACAGATTGCCCTATCTGTTCCCCTAATAATTGAGTCTCCCACTACCAGAACCTGTCTGGCCTGCCCTGCTCTCCTATTTCCCCCTTACTGGAGCAGACACTCATCCGGCTTTCAGAGGACATGCCTTGCTGCAGCAGTGCTACTCCTGCACTAATACTCCCCTCATCTGCCAACTTAGCAAACTTATTGGGGTGTGCCAGATCAGGACTAGCCTCCCTGGTGCTCTTCCCTCTACCCCGCCTTCTAACTGTCACCCAGCTAGCTGCTTATACACGATATAATATTTTTAATGTTGTTGCGCCATTTTCTGCAATAAAAGCTATTTTATTTTGCTATTTATTTTCAATTTTGCTTTTATTATCAATTTTTATTTTTAATTACTTTACTTACATGGCCTTTTTTAGTTTCTCTCACGATCTCCAGTGAGTTGTTTTATTCTTGATAAACCGGGTGGTCTGCCATCCATCTTCTTTGGGAGAGGGCACATTAGTCACTTACTAATTCATTGGCTATCTTGCTGACATATTGTCCTCTTCCTAACTGCATATTTTACAATTAAAGCTGAAGCTTTCCATGCGGACCAGGTGGAAATGGAGGAAGACATGAGACAATGAGATACTAACCAACCCAGCCTTATCTAATCTGCTTAGTGCGGATTGTGTAGCAATGAAGAGGTAGAGAGTGAGGAGGAGCAGGAACAGGAATTGGTTGCAAATGCAACAGAGGTTAGTACTCACACAAGCTTGCCCCGTCTCTCCTAAGTGGGTGGACTGATGAGGGGAATGAGGAGGAAGAGATGGAGGAGGAGGAGGAGATGGAGAGCAGTCATTATGGTGGAGACAGGAAAGTGCTGGCTGTATGAAACTTGGCACATATGGCTGACTTTATGTACCGTTTTTCCTGTGACCCTCGCGTTACAGTCATCTTGCACAAAAAATTCCTGTTTGCTCACCCTGCTAGTCCCACACTACAAGGAGAACATTGCATCACTCCTTCCTGAGGTGGAGAGGCCGATTAAAATGGTGCTATACCAGAGGGCCATTGTGGAAAATATGTTGAAAAAAAATTCCCATCAAACAATGCTAGCGGTAAGGAACAATCTTTCTTGCACAACCAAGGAGGAGAAGTGAGGGAGACACACACCATGTGCAGCAGAGGCAGAGATACTGTCAAAGACCTGTGTCAATTTCATGCAAAACAGAAGCCACGGAGACACCATCACATGTTTCTCAACGCAAGCAATGACCAGCCAGGTCTTTCCCCGGGAAGGAACAACCACGGGAAGGGCAGTCTCCAATGAAGGAAACCACCTATGCCAAAACATGGTATCCATCCACAGACAGCTGTTTCGGGGTATGTAGTGAGGTTTTCCACTGACTGCAGAGCTTTTATGAGTGTGGAAGTACCACAACTACACTTTGTTCACAATATTTGATTGAGGTACTACAGTTGGTGCCTTGAATGGTGTATGGATGATCCTGCTTGTAATTTTTGGCAGACTTTGCACTGTGTGCAGACTTTTTATGAGTGTGGGATTAGCACAACTACACTTTGTTCACAATATATGAATTAAATACTTCAGTTGGTGCCTTGAAGGGTGTATGGATGACTCTGCTTGTAATTTTTTGAAGGCTTTGCATTGTCTGCAGAGCTTTTAAGAGTGTGGGAGTACCACAACTACAACTTGTTGACAATATTTGAAGGAGGTACTACAGTTGGTGTCTTCAAGTATGGATGACCCTGCTTATAATTTTTGTCAGTCCTTGCACTTAGTGAATAGCCTTTATGAGTCTAGGATTACCACTACATGACAATGTGTATGAGGTCCTCCTTAATGTCTAATACATGGTGTATATGAGTCCCAGGGAGTTCCTAATTTTGGGCAGTTCTTGACTGCTTTATACACTCCCTGACAGAAGTTATGTCGCTTATCCATGTTATGTAAATAAAAGCTTGTAACCTGACATTAAATTCATCCATTGGTTGTATTAATTATTCTTTACCATATCCTACCATAGGCATGATTCAGACGGTATGGGACACCATTAAAAGGTTCAGAGGGGTGGATGAGCTGACTAGGTACTCACCGGTGTGGGACAATGAGCATCTGCCGGAACTTAATAAGCTGCGTCAAATGGGCAATTGGAAGGCGAAAGGAGTAAGATGTGTGCCAGCGGACCTGAAGACCTTTGAGACATTGAGAGAGGAATTTGATTTGCCTTCGGTATGGGGGTTTCAATACTATATGCTTCGACATGCTTGAAGGGCACAGTGTAGATTAGGAGCCATGACGGTTCAGGGCGACATTGTACTAGACTTTGTGTGTATGAAGGGAGGGATGAGGGGAGTTATATCGAGCATATATCATGATCTACTACACTCCTATCTGGGGGACAATCACCTCACTGCAAAGAGTAAATGGGAAAGGGAGGTGGGTACCCTCACAACAGAACAATGGGAGACTATTCTTGAATATGTCCCGTAGATCTCTCTAAGCGAGCAGGCACGGCTCTCCCAATTATATCTAATACATAGAACATACAAAACACCGCTGGTCCTATTCAAGGCGGGCTTGAGGGGAGACTCTAGCTGCCCTAGATGTGGCACAGACCAGGCCGGACTGTTACACATGCTATGGTCGTGTCCGCGGCTGGTGGCATACTGGCTGTTCGTTATCAACAAAATTGGGAGAGCTTATGCATGTACGCTCGACAGGAATCCAGTGCTGTGTGTTTTGGGGGAGGTGGATGGGATACCTGTCTCAGAACATTACAAAGTGACAATAGCGAGGTTGCTGTATGTGGCACGCAAACTAATAGCACGGAAATGGAAGGATTCGGAACCCCCCACTAGGAGGGAATTTATTGCTCAGACACGTACGGTAATATTGATATCCACTGTTTATTGTTTAAAATCTTTTGAAACCTAAATAAAAATAACTGGTTTAAAAAAAAAAAAAAATTATTCTTTTGAAAGCTGAAACCCTCCAAAATGTGGTTTAGGTTAAGAAAATAAATTGGCATCAATGCAGAAATATTGATCATTTAATGGACATAGAATGGTTAGATTTTGGCAAGACAAAAGTTTTGTCGGTCACAGAAAGTAATGTGATTTTCAAACAAATAATTAACTTAAAAAACAAATGTTGCATATCATTGGTGGATGAAGTTGTGGTGCTATTACAGTCATATTTAATATTTTATGTGACTTTCATGAACTTGAAGGTCTGCATCCATGTGATTCAACAATGATTCATGCAATTTATTAATGAAGTCATTAATAAATTGTAGAAGTTATTAATCTTTTCCAGTATAACAGCATTAATGAGTATGCTCATTGCCCGGGTGGTCTCCGAGTATTTGGAAGTGCTCGGAGATTTAGTTTCTGTCACCGCAGCTGCATGATTTGCGGCTACTTGACAGCCTGAATACATGTGAGGAATGTCTGTTTGTTAGGGAATTCCCACATGTATTCAGGCTGTCTAGTAGTCGCAAATCATATAGCCTCGGCGACAGAAACTAAATCTCCGAGCACGCCAAAATACTTGGAGATCACCCGAGCATGCTAGGGAAAACCCGAGCTTTGAGTATACTCGCTCATCACTAGACAGCATTCAAATATACAAAAAATATCTATTCAATATCACTGTAATTGCACTTAACCAAAAACATAACGTCATCTAATCACTTATATCGCACGAGGAACGGCATAAAAAAATAAAACCAATTCTTTACCTGCTGCTGATTTGCACATTCTGCCTTCCAAAGATCACAGTATGGCTCAGCTCATATTCATCCTTTGCTGAACGCTTACATCGGGGTTTCTGTGTAAATTTCTGAAATACGTGACTCATATAGAACCCCCCCCGGTGGAAGATTCCCTATATTGAGGCAGATGGAGGCACTGCTTATGATTTGGCAGTGTCCGTCTTTTTAGGGTTGTATAAGAGTGGGGTCAGCCACAGCTTTATGGACACCGCAAGAAGGACACTGCTGCACAGAGACCAGTTGGAGTCCAGAGTAACTCTGCTTCCTCATTATAGTGAATGGATCCTTTGGAAATTTCATCTGAATCACGTCATTCAGAGATTTAGACGTAAACCCCAATTTAAGTACTCAGCATAGATAAATGTGATCCCAAACATTACGTAAAATGTTCCCAATAAAAGCTTCAACTCAATAAACAAAAAAGCAAGATCCACTCAGGTCCGTCAACTGTTAATGGAAATATAGGGAGCTTCCACGTTATTGGTAGTACAAATGCTCTGGAAAGGCTGGCTGTACGCCCTCTAAAAGAAATTCAGCTAATTCTGCGCTCCCAAATCCAAATGCCCCCCCCTCCCTTCTGAGCCCCATAGTGTGTCTAAACCACATTTAGCGTCCACATGTTTGGCACATCTGTAGCGATGAGAGCCCGCTTAATTTACGATTGCATGTCTCCAGAAGCACAAGCTGGTCATAACGGACCGGGCACTACAATGTAGGAACACTACAATGTACGGGCACTACAATAGCAGATTTGCAATTTTCACTCTGCAGCATCCATTGTTGCTTGATTCTGGAAAATACTCAATAAGTCAAAATCATCACTACACTTGTAGATAAATTCCCAAAGGTGTATAATTTAAAAAATGGGGTCTGCACACTATTCAGGGAAAATCTGTGCTCCAGGAGGCAGTACTGTACAGCCACATATGGTGTGTTTGTACGTTAAGCAAAAATTGTGAAAAAATAAAATGTGGGGCCAAAACTTTTTTCTTCACTGCCCAATGATATACAATTCTGTGACACACCCTTTGTTTCAATATGATTACTGCACCCTTAGATGAATTCATTGAGAGGTGTAGTTTGTAAAATGGGGTCACTTATGGGGGGTTCTGCTGTTCTGGCACCTCAGGGGCTCTCCTAGTAGGTCAGGGCAACCGCAAATTATAACAGTAAAATCTATCTGCACTATAAAGTGGCGCTCCTTCCCTTCTAAGTTTTGCACTGTGCCTTAAAATTAATTATATGTAGGGTATTGGCGCACTCAGGAGAAAATGCACAACAACCTGAGAGGTACATTTTTTATTATTAGCCCTTATAAAAATTAAAAATTTGGTTCGAAAATAAAATTTTAATGGTACAAATGTAATTATTTTTTCTTCACTGCCCAATGGTGTAAGGTTCTAAGACACACCCGTGGTGTCACTATACTCACTGCACCCTTAGCTGAATTTATTGAGAAGTGCAGTTCTTAAAAGGATGTCACTTATGGGGAGGGTTCTGCTGTTCTGGCACCTCAGGAACTTTGCAAATGTGACATGGCTCCCCCAAACCATTCCAGCAAAATCTGTGTTTTAATAAGACACTTTTCAACTTCTGAGCTTTGCAGTGTGCCTCAAAAAGTAATGCTCGACCACATATGGGGATAAGTATACTCAGGAGAAACTGCACAACAAATTGTATTGTGCAATTTCTTCTGTTACCTTTGTAAAAAATAAAAAAGGGGGCTAAAAGAACATTTTTGTGGGGAAAAAATTGATTTTTTTTATTTTCACAGCTTAACGTCAAACTTCTTTGAAGCATCTTGGATTTCACGGTGCTCACCACAAATGTAGGTAAATTCCTTGAGGTGTCTAGTTTCCAAAATGGGGTATTTTGTGGAGGGTTTCTACAGTTTAGGCACATCAGGGGCTCTCCAAATGCAACATGGTGTCAGCTAATGATTTCAGCAAATTTTGGGTTCAAATAGTCGAATGGCTCTCGTACCCTTCTGAGCCCTGCCGTGCACCCAAACAGTAGTTTTCCTCCACATAATGACTATTGGTGTACTCGGGCGAAATTGTCCAATAAATTATAGTTTATTTTATCCTGTTAACCTTTTGAAACAACCCAACAATGCAGACAAGCTGAAGGCTGCTATCACAGCAACCTGGGCTTCCATAACAACTCAGCAGTGCCACAGGCTGATCGCCTCCATGCCACGCCGCATTGATGCAGTAATTGGTGCAAAAGGAGCCCCGACCAAGTATTGAGTGCATTTACTGAACATTCATTTCAGTAGGCCAACATTTCAAATTTTAAAATCATTTTTCTAGCTGGTGTTATAAAGTATTCTAATTTACTGAGATAATGCGACTGGGCCCGGGGGGGGGAGTGAGGGGCCCGGCAGGTCAGACCGTGATATCTCCCAACCGTGCCAATTCTCGTGAGAGTCCCATTTTTGACCCCCAGCGTCCCGCACTGAGCCGCCACCCCCCCATGCACCCCACCCTCGCCCTCCAGCCTGCAATGAAGTCCTTCTCTGTGCAGCACAGGACCTGTGATGAGGTCACAGGAGGGGAGGAGTCAGGGGTCACATGATCAGGAGCCTCCGTGTGTCTGTTGGACTCTGCTGTGCTGGATGTCATGATGCTGGATGAGGTAAATTTTCTGTGTGGGGTCGGGGGGGTTTACAGGGTGGATGTAGCAGAGCCGTGTGTGTATGAGGTGTACGGAGCAAAGATGTGTGTGTATGGGGTGTGCAGAGCTTAGCTGTGTGTGTACGGAGTGGAGCCGTGTGTACGGGGTGTGCGGAGCGGAGCCGTGTGGGTACGAGGTGTGCGGAGCGGAGCCGCGTGGGTACGAGGTGTACGGAGCGGAGCCATGTGTGTATGGGATGTGCAGAGCTGAGCCGTGTGTACGAGGTGTACGGAGCGGAGCCGTGTGTGTGCGAGGTGTACGGAGCAGAGCCGTGTGTGTACGGGATGTGCAGAGCGGAGCTGTGTGTGTACGAGGTGTACGGAGCGGAGCCGCATAGGTACGAGGTGTATGGAGCGGAGCCGTGTGTGTATGGGATGTGCAGAGCGGAGCCGTGTGTGTACGAGGTGTGCGGAGCGGAGCCGTGTGTGTACGGGATGTGCAGAGCGGAGCCGTGTGTGTACGGGATGTACAGAGCAGAGCCATGGGTATGAGGTGTACGGAGCGGAGCCGTGTGTGTACGGGGTGTGCAGATCGGAACTGTCTGTACAAGGTGTACAGAGCGGAGCCGTGGGTACGAGGTGTACGGAGCGGAGCCGCGTGGGTACGAGGTGTACGGAGCGGAGCCGCGCGTGTACGAGGTGTATGGAGCAGAGATGTGTGTGTATTTTGGCATTGGGGGCCCCATTTGAAAGTTCGTACCGGGGCCCATAACTTTGTAGTTACGCCACTGGCTGTAAGCCATAATCATCAACATTATCAGAAATAAACACTTAGAATCATAGAATCATAGAATCGTAGAGTTGGAAGGGACCTCCTGGGCCATCTGGTCCAACCCCCTGCTCAAAGCAGGATTCTCTAAATCATCCCAGTTAGATGTCTGCCAAGCCTCTGTTTGAAGACTTCCATTGAAGGAGAACTCACCACTTCTCGTGGCAGCCTGTTCCACTCATTGATCACTCTAACTGTCAAAAAGTTTTTTCTAATATCTAATCTGTGTCTCCTCCCATTCAGCTTCATCCCATTGCTTCTAGTCTTTCCTTGTGCAAATGAGAATAAAGTTGATCCTTCTACAATGTGACAGACCTTTAGATATTTGTAGACAGCTATTAAGTCTCCTCTCAGTCTTCTCTTTTGCAAACTAAACATTCCCAAATCCTGCAACCTTTCCTCATAAGACAGGGTTTGCAGACCGGTCACCATTCTGGTCGCTCTTTTCTGAACTTGCTCCAGTTTGTTGATGTCTTTTTTCAAATGTGGTGCCCAAAATTGGACACAATATTCCAGATGAGGTCTGACCAAAGAGGAGTAGAGGGAAATAATTACTTCACGTGATCTAGACTGTATGCTTCTGTTAATACATCCTAGAATTGCATTTGCCTTTTTTGCTGCTGCATCACACTGTTGACTCATATTCAGTCTGTGATCTATTAGTATACCCAAGTCTTTTTCACATGTGCTGTCACTTAGCCCTATTCCTCCCATTCTATATATGCTTTTTTCATTTTTATTGCCCAGATGTAGTACTTTGCATTTCTCCCTGTTAAAAACCATTCTGTTAGTTGCTGCCCACTTCTCCAGTTTATTTAAATCTTTTTGAATCCTCTCTCTCTCTTCTCTAGTATTAGCTATCCCTCCTAGCTTTGTGTCATCAGCAAATTTAATCAGTTTACCCTCAATTCCTTCATCTAAATCGTTGATAAAGATGTTGAACAATACAGGGCCCAGGACAGAGCCCTGTGGTACCCCACTTGAGACATTCTTCCAACTGGATGTGCAGCCATTTACGACCACTCTTTGGGTCCGATCACTAAGCCAGTTATGAATCCACCTAACAGTTGCCTTGTCCATTCCATACTTAGTCATTTTTTCAATAAGGATTGTATGAGAGACTTTGTCAAATGCTTTGCTGAAGTCAAGATATACTATATCTACAGCATTTCCTTGATCCACCCAATCAGTAATACCATCATAGAAGGAAATTAAATTAGTCTGACATGACTTATTAGTTACAAACCCATGCTGACTCTGTTTAATCACTTCATTCTTATCCAGGTATTGACATACATGTTGTTTAATAATTTGTTCAAAGATCTTTCCTGGTATAGAAGTCAGACTCACCGGCCTATAGTTGCCTGGGTCCACCTTCTTCCCCTTTTTGAAGATAGGAACAACATTTGCTCTTCTCCAGTCTTCTGGCACTTCTCCTGTTCTCCAAGAATTTTCAAAGATTATGGAGAGGGGTTCAAAAATTTCTTCTGCTATCTCCTTCAGTACTCTGGGGTGTAATTCATCTGGACCTGGAGACTTGAATACATTTAGGTTAGCTAAGTGTTTCCTCACTATCATTCTGTTTATAGATATCCTGGATTCTTCTATTCCCTTAATAGGACAGTGAATAACAGTTGATGTTACATTTCCTTTCTGAGAGAAAACAGATGCAAAATAGGAATTTAAAAGTTCAGCCTTCCCAACATCCTGTCTTACCATTTCATCATTTTCATCCTGTAAAAATCCTATAGCATCTTTGACTTTTCTTTTACTTTTGACATATCCCCAAAATCCTTTATTATTGCTTTTGACATCTCTTGCAAGCCTCAATTCATTTTCAGCTTTAGATAATCTGATTTGTGCCTTGCAGGTTCTGCAGACAGCATTATATTCTTCTTTAGATATGCCTCCTTCTTTCCATTTTATAAACATTTTTTGCTTCCTTTTTAGCATGTGCTTAAGTTCTGTGTTCATCCATCCTGGTTTCCTTAAATGCTTCCTATTCTTCCCTCTTTTCGGAATTGTTAACAACTGTGCTTTGAGAATTTCATTTTTCAAGATTTCCCATCCTTCCTGGACATTTTTGTCTTTAAGGATATCCAGCCATTGGATCCCTCCAATTCTCTTTCTGAATCCCTTAAAATCTGCCTTTCTGAAATCTAACCTTGACGTCTGAGTCTTCACAGGTCTTCCGCCTCTAGTTATCCAAAATTCTAAAATAGCATGGTCGCTACCTCCTAGGGTCCCAGCCACTTTTACCTCCTCAACCATTTCCTCCCTGTTTATAAGGATTAGATCCAAGGTAGCAGTTCCCCTTGTTTTCTCCTTTACCTTTTGGAAGATAAAGTTGTCAGCAAGAGAGGATAAGAATTTCCTTGACCTGTTAGTTTTGCCTGAGAGAGATTCCCAACAAATATCTGGATAGTTGAAATCTCCCATGACAACTATGTCATATTTTTTGGAGAACTTGGCCATTTGATGCATAAAGAGTTCATCCATATCTTCAGCTTGCACAGGCGGCCTGTAGTAAATGCCTACAATGGTGTCCTTTCCATTGTTCTGTCCTTGTATTCTTACCCAAACAGTTTCCACAGAACTCCCAGTCTCTGAAGCTTCAATCTCTGTGCAGATATACGCATTTCTAACATACAATGCGACACCCCCTCCTCGTTTATCAAGTCTGTTTCTTGCAAATAAGTTGTATCCTTCTAGTCTTGTATTCCAATCATGTGTATTGTCCCACCAAGTTTCAGTGATTCCAATGACATCATATTTCTTTTCCTGTGTTAGTAGTTCCAATTCTCCTTGTTTGTTGCCCATGCTTTGTGCATTAGTATAGAAACATTTTAGTTTGTGATTGGTTTCTCTTTCTCCAATATTTTTTTTAATTAGATTCTTTCGTCTTTGTTCTTCCTTTCCACTTCTAATAGCAGAGTTCTCAGTAGCATTTGTCAGGTGTATGGCTTTTTCTGGTCTTTTGCTTCCCTTCCCATGTTGTTCTAGTTTAAAGCTCTCCTTACAAGTGTAGCAAGGCGACTTCCAAATACCTGCTTTCCAGTCTTCGTAAGGTGCACCCCATCTCTAGCAAGTAGTCCATCGTATAAGTAGTTCACTCCGTGATCCAGAAATCCAAATCGTTGCTGACGGCACCATTGACGTAGCCAGTTGTTCACCTGCAGAATCTTATTCCACCTCCTTGTTCCATGGCCATTCACTGGGAGGATGGAAGAGAAGACCACCTGCGCCCCCAGTTCTTTCACTTTCTTGCCTAAGTCTTCAAAGTCTCTGCAGATGGTTTCCAGGTCGTTTCTTGCGGTGTCATTTGTCCCCACATGTAGTAGCAGGAATGGGTAGTCATCTGTAGGTCTGAAGAGTCCTGATATCCTGTCAGACACATCTTTAATTTTTGCACCTGGAAGACAGCACATTTCTCTTGAAGTTATATCCGGTCTGCAGATAGCGGCCTCTGTTCCTCTCAACAGGGAATCCCCCATGACCACTTGAAATAGATCACTCTGTAATGACTCTATATAATATATGAGATAACCCTTTTGCATTGAAGAACTGAAACAAATGAACTTTTTCATGATATTCTAATTTTGTGAGAAGCGCTTGTAATTCTCCGGTTTAAGGGCATAAAAATCAAAAGTTTGAAAATTGCAACATTTTTTAAAATTTTTGTCAAATTTCAGATTTTTTCGAAAATAAACACAAGTCATATCAAACAAATTTTACCACTATCATGAAGTACAATACGTCACAAAAAACCATTTTCAGAATCAGTGGGAGATGTTGAAGCTTTCCTGAGTTATTACTACATAAAGTGACTCTGGTCAGAATGGTAAAATTTGACCTGGTCATGAAGGTGAAAACACGTTTGGGGGGTGAAGGGGTTAAGCAACCAACGAACAATACAGATATTTCACCAGAACACAGTGTCAGTCAATGGCTGCTGACTGGGGGATTTTCAGGGTCACATGCAATGTCCTCTGTCTGCACAGGTCATCACATCTAGATTTTTAGGTAGAAGAGCCTCGAAGATGAAAGAACAACATGCATAAAGAGAGAAGAGAGAAAATCCAGCAGAGTGAAGACAAGCAGATCTGTCGAAAGAACATTTTCCACAGGTAACTGGAGTCGTAGTCTTACAGAACATATAAATGAGTCACATACAATAGGTATAGTCTCTCTGCAGCTGTCGTGATAATGTAAAATTTCTTATTTGACCTCAGGTAAGAAAAAAATGGGCAAGTATGAAAAATTGTCAGTGAGAACCATGAGAAGCAGAATGCAGAACATGGGAGATAGTAAAAGAGGTGTGAATTGTACAGGTATAAGATCAGAATAACAACCACTATAACACACAGTACAGTACCTCTAGATGAGCAAAAATGATGTAACTGCTAAAACCCTTAAACATTTTTTATTTAATGGATCATTTAAAATTGGCATTGCTTTATTTTAGTTTTTTAACTATTATGTTATACCCCTTATCAGAAGAAAATAATAATATGTAGATGTTTGAGGCAAATAGAGATAGTACAGCCAATCTATTATGACTTTCATCCAAAAGCATTGAACTATGCTTGATAATGCAATGATATAATTTACATAGGCAGGATTATAATAATCAGTGAGCAATACCACATGCAATATACAATTAAAATAGAACAATAAGGTGTAAGATATATATGTTAATGATGGAAAGAAGAGTCGAAGGTTACAAACACAGCACTCGGTATTCTATGACTCAGATGAAACTAAAGACTGAACATGCTTTTTTGATGTTTTTTGGACCAAAGTGCCAAGAGTGTCATTCTGTTATCCAGTATTTACTGTAGACATCACTTTTTTGATATTCACTAGTGTAGATTTATGATCTGCTTAAATTTTGCAAGATTTGTTCAGTGTACACCCCAAGTATAACCAATAAAAGTGCAGTATATAAATTGCTTATCTATTAGAGAATAGTATGTATCATTAAGTATAAGCTACAGAATTATAATGGGATGATTCTGTGCAAAAATTTTAGTGTTCCAAATTGCTACAATAGTAAGGTTGCTTTATGCAATAATAAATGTAACAAATATCAGAGGCGCTAAGCGCTATACACCGGGATCCTAAGCAGCAAATAATAGACAAAACCACCTAGTTTGTCCAAAAGATACAAAAATCACTTATAATAAAAATACTAATTGCGCTAGAAGGATATCCAGGAAAAAAAAAGTAAAATAAAATATGCACACACAAGGATGCCTACAAGAAATGATTTAAAAATCCAAATTGTCTAAAAGACCTACACAACGGTAGGGTTATCCACAATACATGCACAGCAATACCTACACCAATAGTGAAATAGCCATAAAAAATAATTAAAATTAAAAGTCAATTGACTACTAAAGGCAGATCATATACAGATCCAAAAATACCTTCGTCTCAGCAAAGCGTTGGGCAGTAGAAAGTTCTTGGCTACGAAGATCCAATAGAAGAGCACCGGTACACGCGGCAACACAGGTAGGGATATACATTTCCAAATGCTCCAAACACAAGATGATATCATGGGTATTGGACGCTGTCCCGGCCGGTGACAGACGTCCCGCTTACTGCTTGTCAGCCGCTAATAAAAGATGGTAAGGGCACCGCGTGTAAGCTGTAGCTGTCGCGTGACGTCACGGTCACGTGTAGAATCACGTGACTGGCTAAGGAGCGCTGAATAGACCACACTAATGTCACTAGACCACATTAGTGTGGTCTATTCAGCGTTCCTTAGCCAGTCACGTGATTCTACACGGCTGGCACGCGGTAAGCGGGACGTCTGTCTCCGGCAGGGACAGCATCCAATACCCACGATATCATCTTGTGTTTGGAGCATTTGGAAATTTATATCCCTACCTGTGTTTCCGCATGTACCGGTGCTCTTCTATTGGATCTTCGTAGCCAAGAACTTTCTACTGTCCAACGCTTTGCTGAGACAAAGGTATTTTTGGATCTGTATATGATCTGCCTTTAGTAGTCAATTGGCTTTTAATTTTAATAATTTTTTATGGCTATTTCACTATTGGTGTAGGTATTGCTGTGCATGTATTGTGGATAACCCTACCGTTGTGTAGGTCTTTTAGACAATTTGGATTTTTAAATCATTTCTTGTAGGCATCCTTGTGTGTGCATATTTTATTTTACTTTTTTTCGCGGATATCCTTCTACCACAAATAGTATTATTTTTATGAGCGCTTTATACAATAGAAATGTAAATAGTTAATTTTAATCTCGTAACAAAATGAAAAGTGAATGAACAAAAGTAAAATCTAAATCCAATTAATATTTGGTGTGATCACCCTTTGTCTTCAACACAGCATGAAAGTCTCAATTCTCCTAGGTACACTTGCACACAATTTTGGAAGGAGCTTGGCAGTAGAGGTTGTTGCAGACATCTTGGATAACTAACCACAGATGTCATTTGGATGCAGGCTTGTGCAAATCCTTCTATCTCTTTATGTAATCCCACACAGACTCAAAGATGTTGAGATCATGATGCTGTGGGACCATATTATCACATTCTTGGTTCCTTGTTTACCGTATGCTGAAGATTGTTCTTAATTATATTGGCCGTATATTTGGGGCCATTGTCCTGCTGCAGGAAAACTGTGAAGCCAATCAGACATCTCCCTTATTATTCTGTAATGTGGAGCAGTAGCCGTAGGAGAAGGACTCGCATGCTGTGCCCCAGCACGTTCCATGAAAGTGGAGGTCCTGGTCGGGTGTGTGGACTTGAGCTGTGAGGGCATTACGTCCGTACAGGCCGTATATAACCAGTGTAGCCAATGTTGCTGGTTTGCCAGGAGCAGATGTTTCACAGTTCAATGAGGGAGACCATCGTTCAAAAATAAACTCTTTATTAAATGACAGCTTGGTGAGGGATAACCCTCATACAATGGATAGCGGGTACAAAGTCTTATGAATATTTCCTTTTCAACATGAAGAATTTTCCACACAGTATCCTCCCTCAGTAGTATACTCCAAGGCTATTTACTGTATGTCCACTGTTTCTCCCTACTTCGCCACAACCCAGCTTTAACACTACAGTTCTGATCAACAAGTCTCATTTACTTGCTCAGAGGTTCCATGTCCTATTTCTTCCATTACTGGCGTCCTGGAACGTCAGCTCGGGAGCCTTCACTAGTCCCCGCACACTCAGTCCTATTAAGGCCTGTTATCTCTCAGCATTACAAGCCCAAGGTCTCGTGGCTAGGCGTCCACTCCTAGGACCCATGTCAGGAAGGCCTCTCTATCTCTCTGGGTTACTTATCTTCAGGATCTCGCTATTCCACCTGTTCTGCCTTTCCTTATTTATAGTTACCCCCTATAAGTGGCACTGCTCACTCTGCACTCCAGATCCCATCTATCCTCCTAGCAGGAAGCAGTGTCCCTGTCTATCACTAGCCTTTCCCACTATGGGCTTGTCCCAAACATTAACTCATACTGTTCCTAAAGTTAACTACAAGCAACACTAACTACATGCAATACCAACATCATTAACATATTCAGTGCACTGCATTATTCACATTACATCACCATACCATTAACACATCACATTATACAGTATTTACAAATAGACACAATTCACACAACATTATACACCTTACACTTTGCAACAATAAAGCCTGTTTTCTTCAGGAGGGGAACCAGAGAAACATGTCTATACCCTTACATTTGCTTGATGTATAAGAATCTGTCGCATATCGCTCCCCTCCCATCCCTGTGCGATGCAATTGCAGAGTGCCAATGGGTTGATTTGATAGCCAGGGATCTTCAGCAGAAACCTGTTATAATTGTGCTCTGCTGAAATCCAGTCTGTCATGAATTATTTAAATGTTTGACAAAATATAGCAGGATATTTGTTGATAACTTTGTATGGCCCCAGAATGATGTTATAAATATTTAAATGGCCTTTGGCAGAAAAAAAGTTTCTTCATCCCTGGTCCAAGTATGATGAAGATCATATGATCATCAACAGTCCTTATGGTCTTACCATGGAATCTCAGTGGGATTTAAGTCTGGGCTTTTACGTGCCATATCAAAACATTATTTTTGCCTCTTTTGAGTCATCCAGAGATGGATTTGCTTATTGTGCTGCAGGTCATTGATCTGCTACATTATTCACCTGCATTTGAGTTTTTAGCACACGAAGTGAAGGTTGGACATTCAGATTGAGGACTTTGTTAAGCAGTAGAATTCATGGTCCTATCAGTTATGGCAAATTGTTTAGATCTGCAGAAGCAAGGAAGACCCACAAGATCACAGTACCACCACCATGTTTTACTGTTGGTATGATGTTCTTAAGATAGAATGCGGTGTTAGCTTAGCACCAATTTAATGCACTATTGGTGAAATTTTGATACACTGATAACTCCTGTTAGGGTTCACCATAGAGTTATTATTATATTATTATAGAGCCATTTATTCCATGGCACTTTACATGTGAAAAGGGGTATACATAATAAAAAACAAGGACAGTAATCTTAACAGTACAAGTCACTGATTGGAACGGGAGGAGAGAGGACCCTTCCCTCGAGGGCTCACAGTCTACAAGGGATGGATGAGGATACAGTAGGTGAGGATAGAGTTAGCATGGATGTAAATTTTTCCAGACTGTAAGGTTTCAAAGACTTTAGTAACTGTATTTGAATCTCTTTAGAACATGGCATCATGTGCTTCTTTTTATTACATTGTTACCACCGGTCAAAGCTGCTGGTTCACACACGTCACCTGACAGCATGGGAACCACAGCTCTCTGACCGGCGGTATTGTTCGGTAGCCTAGAAAGGTCCTATAAGTATATGGGAGCTATAGAATTCATAAAGCCAATAGAAATACGCCCATGCAAGATTAAAATGAACAATTAATCTTTATTGAAATAAATTAAACAGCAAACATTACATCAATACTTAAAATCAGATAAAATAAGTCATACGGAAGAGAAAAATAACTGGTAAGTATAAATTGTGTGTGTCCTCAAAAATGTTGATCATCTCAACAGTTAATAATTTATATGCATGGATTAAACTGGAAGAATTTAGGCACTTAAAACCCATATGGAGAAAGGTATATCATTATTAGACTTAATGCAACTGTAAATTGTGTAGTGTTTCCACCTAGTGGTATAGTGCTAGTTCAATTACAAAATTAATTTCAACAAATGTATGTTTAGATTATATATTGTTAATGAGTACAATACATGATGAATCAATCACTATAACTTAGAGTTGGCATCCAGGTGTCAGGAGATGCACTGTTCCAGAAAGAGCAATCTAATGTGTTGTGAACTCATTTTCTGGTCTGCCTCTGGTTTCTGGTGAGGGAACTGTTTGTGCTGACAGAGGAGTTATGAGTTCTCTTTCCGGGCTCCCTCTGGTGGTGGCTGGAGGTAATAAAACTGATCTAATTAACAGAGACCTGCCACCTGATAATGAGGATGAGGAGTGGACATCTGGAGTCTCAGACTGGATTTAAGACAGCCGACTCCCTTTTCCCATGCTGGTGATTTTTTCCTGCCTCCTGAGGTCTTAGTTTCCAGCTCAGTTCCTGCCTTCTCAAGCTAAGTTGTCTCTGCTAATGTTCACATTTGATTTGGTTTGATCTATTCAGGTTTTTGTGTGGTCAGCCAGCCCTGGCTGGGGCTGTGCTGAATTTTCACTCTTATGTTACTGTATGTGCCAGTTTGCTTTTTGTCCATTATTAGATTGGCCTCTTTTTGCTCTGTTCTCAGAATATGCCAGAGTACTGATATAGTGGGTGAAGTCTAGTGACTTCAGGGGTTTTTTTGCTATCAAAAGTGTTGGATATTTTTGCAGGGTTTTTTGGCGTGATTGCAGACAGTTTCTTTTCTTTCCTGTCCTTTCTAGTTAGTGTGGGCCCCATCGTTTGCTCAGCCTATTTTCCTACCTATGTTTGTGCTTTCATCTTGTCTCACCGACAATATATGTTTGGGGGCTGTCTATTCCTTTGGGATCTGATCAGGGGCAGTTTAGATTTCCTCTTTTCTTGCTTTAGGCTTATTTAGTCCTCCGGCTGTGACGAGGCATCTAGAATCATCGTAGGTACGCTCCACGGCTGCTGTTAGTTGTGTGGTTAGGATCAGGGGTCTGCAATCTGCGTAGTTACCAACCTCTCTGGTTTTCTTAGCTTGGTTTTGTTTTCCTCCTCGGTGACCCAATCATAACACTAATGTATGTGCAAGTGCATGAGTTTATCGTAAGCTAGGGGAGCAGTCGCAAATCCAGACACTCCAATTTCCAAAAATCCATACTGTTAAAGAGTATGTAAACAAACACTTCAAAGGACACTAATACACGTTTTGCTTTAGTGCTTCCTCAGAAAGGGTATACTGCGTAAATATACTCAGGATTTTTATTTGCCCGTGCAGTCTATCAGCTGTGTTGTTACTTGTGATCAGCTGTGTGCTAGCCTTCATGTGGGGAGGCCGTGTCATGGGTCTCCCAGGTGTGGTGTCCAGGCAGTACCCCAGCACGCCTACTCACACAGCATCAGGTAGTGTGAACACACCTCTGTGCGCATCATGGATGGGCAGCCGTAACGCCAGACTCCCGCAGAACACACCTCTGTGCACCTCATAGATGGGCAGCCGCGACGCCAGACTCCCGCAGAGAGTGCACAGCTGCCAGCATGTGGTTGGATAATTATAGAAGCAGTCACACGGTCGGAAAAGAGAAGTCCAAAAACTGTGTATATAGAAGAGATTATAATCAATGGAGATTTAAAGGGATATGATCAAATTAAAATTCACAGGCTTTTCTTTTAGTAAAAAAGAGGGAAAATCACGGTAATGGTGATTACAGTAGTAGAAGAAAAGAAAGGTGAAATTATGAAATTTAGAAAATAGTAATAACAGATTGTGACAAAAATACTATTGGTATGTATTGTGACAGAGTCACTGTATTTGTTGAGGAAAGAAGGTATGTGTTCCGTGTTCCATCCGTGCATCATCTGTCTGCTGTTCCATCCATGCATCATCTGTCTGCAGACTCTGTCGGAACTCTCCAGATCATCTAGTATTCTCCCTCCGGTTCCCAGAACCTTCCGCTTACTTCTCCTGTGTGTCTCTATCCCTCTCGGGTCTGACCCTCTGGTCTTGGAACCGTTCCACTTGCGTCTCCTTGGCTGTATCGGCACAGTCCCTGTATAGTGGTTCGCTTGCCAGTGCTCCATCAGAGGAATTCGGTGCCTCGGTCCAGGGGGCTTTCTCTCTGGGTCTACTTAGTTGAAGTCTCCAATAAAGTCTTGCAATTTATCTTACATTCTTGTCTAGCTGATTCCTAGGGTTTAATAACTACTACCGGCAGTTTATCCTGCACTTCTCGGATCTGACCAAACCACTCCCCGCTCTGACTCGAAAATGATCCAATCCTAAAGAGTGGCCTCCAGAGGCAGAGTCTTCCTTTCTGTCCCTCGAACAAGCCTTCTCTACTGCCCCCGCTCTTCATAGGCCATTGGTCAATAAACAGTTCTTCGTGGAGATGGATTCTTCCTCTTCCAGAGCCAGAGCCGTACTTATGAAGAAGTTTCCTTACGGAAAAATGGTGACCTGTAGGTTCTTCTCTAAAGCATTCTTGCCCTGTGAGCGCAACTACATTGGTGACAGGGAATTGTTGGCAGTCAAATTGGCCTTGGAGGAATGGCCATTATCTCGTGGAGGGTGCAGTTCATCTGGTCATTATCTACACCAATCATAAAAACTTGGCCAACCTTCAGTCGGCTCAGAGGCTTAATCCTCGTCAGGCTCGATGGTCACTATTCTTCGTCTGGTTTGACTTCCATCTCCACTTCCATCCAGATGAGAAGAACATCAAGGCTGATGCTTTGTCCAGGTCTTTCATCTCCGATAACCAAGAGGAGGAACCCCATCACATCATTGATCCGTCTAGAATGATCACCGTTGCAGCCACCTCCGGGTAAGACGCTAATTTCCGCTCTGGACAGGAGACGTATACTGCTGTGTGGGGGCATTCTTCTAAACTTGCTGGGCATGCGGGGCTGATAAAGACCATGCAGCTGATTTCCCAGCATTACTGGTAGCCCAAGATGTGTCTAGATGTCTGCGATTTTGTTGCCATTTGTACCTCATGTGCTCGCAATAAAACCCCAAAAAGGCTTCCCACTGGTCGTCTTCTGCCTCTCCCCGTGCTGTCTGCCCCCTGTAGGCATATCGCTGTTAACTTCATCACCGATTTGCTAATGTCTTCCGGTTGTACTGTGATATAGGTCGTGGTGGATCAATTCTCCAAGATGGATCACTTCATTCCTTTGTCCAGTATTCCCTCTGCAACCAGGTTGGCGGATTTATTTGTTCAACATGTTCTTCATCTCCACTGTTTACCTTTTCATATTGTGTCCGACAGGGGAGTGCAGTTCGTGTTCCAGTTCTGGCGATCCCTCTGCAAGCAGCTGGATGTCTCTCTAGATTTCTCTTCTGTCTATCACCCGCAATCCAAAAGCCAGGTGGACCAGGTGAATCAGATACTCACCAACTAGATGTGACACTTTGTCAATGCACACCACAGTTACTGGGTTGGTTTGTTGCCCTGAGCGGAGTTCTCCTACAATAACTATATCAGTGAGTCTTCTTCCAATTCCCCATTTTTCATTATTTATGGGTGCGATCCTAGGATTCCGACTCCCTTGAACACCCCTTCCAGTAATCCATCAGTCAAGGATCTGGCTAGGGACTTCTCCAGGATCTGGTCAGAGACCAAGGCTTCCTTGAAGCGAGCATCCGTGCGGAAGAAAGACCATGCAGATAAAACATGTCTGGATTCTCCTCCATTCCAAAATGGGGACAAGGTATGGCTCTCTTCTAGGCACATTCGCCTCAAGGTTCCCTCCTACAAGTATGCTCCTCGGTTTACCGGGCCATTTAAAGTACTTCAGAGAAGCAATGAGATATGCTACTGGCTAAAGTTGCCTTCCTCTTTGCGGATCCACAATTCTTTTCATGTTTCTCTCCTTAAGCCTGTCGTCCTTGGTGGCTATTCCTGGAATCCTGGTACCCTTTCTTCTCCTGTCTCTACTGGTGATGTCTTTGAGGTCAAGGCCATACTTGACATGAAACGGAGAGGGAAAAAGACATTGTTTTTGGTCGACTGGAAGGGTTTTGGTCTAGAGGAGAGGTCTTGGGAACCAAGAGAGAATATTAATGCTTCCCATCTCATGCATAGATTTTTGGCTGGCTTGAAAAGGAGGGGATGTAAGGGAGGGGGTAATGTAGCGCCATGGCCGGCGGGTCCTGTTTCCAAGTGCAGGGGGACTGGGTCTCTCCTGCCTGCAGGCTTTCCCCTAATTTCCAAATTCCTGCTCACCCAGTCCAGGCTCCCGTGATGCTCCCTCATGCTGCAGCGGCTGTCCGGTGTGCCTCCTCTGCTCCCTCGCTTCCTGGTTGCAGGGGAGCAAGTATAGGGCACATTCCCTGTATAGGGGTTCGCTTGCCAGTGGAATTTGGTGCCTCGGTCAAGGCGGTTTTCCCTGTGGGTCTACTTGGTTGAAGTCTCCAATAAAGTCTTGCAATTTGTCTGACATCTTTGTCCAACTGGTTCATAGGGTTCAGCTTCCACAATATGCTCTGTGGTCCAGTGGGTTCACTATCCCCATTCCGCCTACCTCGGGCATGACACATGGATATGTTGGGAAAAAGCCAGGATTGGAACCCGCTGGTTGCCTGACTCCATGTAAATGTTCAGAGAAGACAGGTTGCAACCCTCGGGTCAACTGGCCTTATACCTCAATGGACTGTAATCTTCCTATGCTTGTCATTATCTCCTCTCTATGTGCATACCACAGGTGTGGTAGTCGACCCTGGGACTCTGACGTAACATCTGCCATTATCCCAGTGCACTATATGAGTGGCGGAGTTCTCTTCCCCTTCAGGCTGTATCTCATAAACATTGATTCGCCGTTTTACTCAATATGGATTTTTCTCCCACCAGCTCTCTAGTTTGTTTCTAAGACGTTTTTCTCGTACTAGTACATGGTCCCCAATTTGGAGATCTGATCCTCGCAGCAGAGTTCTCTCTGCATGTTCCAGTTCTTGAAATCTGGTCCGCACCAGACGATGCAGTCCTTAAACGATGACGATGTCCTCGAACCCAGGTGGACACCCCCGTCCGTGGGTAGTCCTCCTCTGGATCCAACTCCAGCTCAGAGATCTCTTTCCCTGTCCGACCAAGCAGCAAGGTATACGGAGTATAACTGGTGGTTTCTACGTGTGCGGTTGTTGTACACCCATACTAACTCAGCTACGAACTCGGACCATTGGGCCTTCTGGTCTTCTTCCAGGGTTCTCAACATTTGAATTAAGGTGCGGTTGACCTGTTCACAAGCTCCATTTTCCTGCGAATGGTACGGCATTGTGTGGGACTTTTCGATTTGGTATAGATGGTGTAATTCGTCCATCACTTTCCCTAGAAAACAGGCCCTCTGATCATAATGAGTTCACTTTGGGCAGCTGTACACTTGAATGAAATTCTTGCAGATGGCATTGTAAGAAAATGTTCTATTGAGAGCTGGAAGAGTCGGGAAGAAGTTCCACAGACGATCTCTTATCAAGCTGAGGTTGAAGGTTTATTCGGAGATACACGGCAAAACAGATACAGAATAACAGAGGAGTTGGAATATGCGGGCAAAAACAGGAATACAGACAGGCAGAGATTCGCTAGGAAGTCTGGCGATGATAAGGCTCTGTGCCCTGGCCATGGTGAGGCACAGTGGCATGATGGCGATGGAATGGCCCCGATCGACAGTAACAGGGGCTTCTTATACATTATCAGAACAAAGAAAGGTGCATTTTGTCGCAGAGGGCGTTAACATTATAATTCTAAGGTGTTTTCATGGTAATCTACAGAAACGTGGTTTAGAACAGAGAATATAATGACATAATACGAAGATATTAATTAACATTTCTTCAAGCAACACTAAAACCCATAAGTCATTGGTATCTATGGCTACTGTCCTAAAATCTTATCATTGTCTCCAGTCTATGTCCATAAATTCTTACATCCTGACATTTTGATGATTCTTCTCTCTACCAGCAATATCACATAAACACACATTGACCATATATTTGGTGACCCTATTCCCCTATTGATCCAATCTTCCTCTATGCACATCTGCTGAAGTTGGTAAGAGACATGATCTCATTTTCCATCCTCCATTTGGTACATTTTATTAGCTCTTTTGTAAAAGTTGAATCTTCTCTAACTTTCAACAAAATGGCTGCTAGAGACAACATGGCCGCTCAGTATATTATGGCTGACCATTCTCTTACAAGTCCTCCTCTTGTACTCTATCCAGAGTACAACATACAGTACTGTAATATTCATGGGTGAATTACTGAAAATAAGAATATTGAGGTAATTCAGCACTTTATGCACGTGTGTGTAAGGCAAAAGTCCCTAAAAATAGCACAAACACATAATAAAAAAAATAATTCAAATAGTCCCAAAAAAAATAAGTTGCACAATAGTCAAGTCTTTTGGTCTTTTTCTTCTCATTCTTTGTCTTCTGGATTTTCCTGATCTTCTCCCCCTCTCACACTATCAGAGTCCCACTGTATAGTGTGAAACATCTTCTCCTGGTCATCCAATAGGTTCATGGTCCTAGGAGTCGAATATGAAAATCTTCAGCGGTCCTGGAGAAAATAGAAAAAAAAAAGAGTGGAGTATCAGTCCTTACCAGAAATCTCAGTAAAATAATTAAGAAGTCTACACTGATTGATATGAACCATTTTAATCACCTTTTTAGCTTGAAAATTTGAGCAAAGACTTAATCATTGTTGTTGGGATATAAGGCACAAGTCTGTCATTAACCCGTTTGTAATACAAGCACTCCCCCTCAATGGGCAGGGACTCGAGGGAATTGAACAGGGATGAGTCACCCTCCTTCTCCTGTGCCTTTACGAGATCTTGCAGAGGAGAAAAGACAAGGGGGGGCTCTCGGGGTTTCTCAGTGACTGCAGCGATGACTTCTTGAGGATATTTGTCATCGCCTGTGAGTGCAGCCTCCTTGGCCGCGTGATCTACATATGCATTGCCAAGGATGTGGGGGTCAGGAATCAACCTCTGGTGTCCCTTGATTTTACAGAAGGACCATAATTTTGGGAATTCTTTACCCCGTTGCTCAATTTGTTTTAGAATGTCTGCATGCTGCAAGGGCTTGTTCTGAGAATCAACCATCCCCCTAAGGGCCCATACATTAAGATATGGAGTGAGTGACGACACGACATATGCGCTATCACTGAAAATATTCATTGGCTCTGGACACACGAGAATGACCTGTAAAGCTGCTTCCAACTCAGCTCTTTGAGCGGAGAAATGACCAGGGAGTTTATACTGCAGCAGCAATGGCTTAGCTGGAAACCACACAGCGAAGCCGGTGACGTAATGCCCCTCATGCCAATAGCGAGCTTCGTCAATATAGGCACAGGGGATTTCCTCTTGAAAGTCTGCTCGGAAGGGAGAGGGAGTAACATTAGCCTGTTCAATTTGACAATCGTGACTTTTTCCTGCATACTGCATCATCTGGGCTAAGTGATATTTCTCACCCACTTCAACTTGTAAGTCTCTAGTCTCAAAATCAATGATCCATTGGGCCATTCTCTGTGAATTAATACCTGAAGCTTTTCCCTTCAGCAAAGTTTTTAAAGTGACATGCGGGGTTTGTAGAATTAAAGGAGCAAATCCCACTATATGCTTCACTTGATTCATAGTCCAGTGCACGCCCAGTAGGTGCTTCATGCACTGAGTGAATCCTTTTTCCACGGGGGTCAGCAACCTGGAGTAATAACCTAGGGCATACAACTGACTAGACACTTCTGGGCTTTCTTTGGGCCATTTTTGTAGGAGCACAGAAGAAATAGAGATATCACCGGTGTGAGTCTGAATGTAGAAAGGCTGGGAAGGGTCAGGGTTAACCAATGCAGTAGCTGCCGTAAGGGCGCGCTTTAATCCCTCAAAAGCCTGTAAGGCTGCTCCCTCTACATTAACAGGGTCAAAGTCATTATCAACATTTTTCAATAAATCATACAGTGGTTTAGCCAAATAAGCAAAATCTTCAATGAATTCTCTGGAAAAATTAATAAGACCCAAAAATTTTCTGAGTTCAGTAATATTAGTTGGTATGGGGACAGCCTGAATAGCTTTAACCCTATCATGCATGGGCTTCTTTCCTTCTGCTGAGACAGACATACCCAGAAATTTAACCTCTGATTTCATCAATTGTACTTTATCTAGACTCATTTTGAGTCCTGCCTCTTGTAAAGCTTGACAAACATTTTCAAGGGTTTCTCTGTGTTCACTTTCATCGACAGTTTGAATCAATAAATCATCCACATACTGTAAGACTTTGTCTCCATACCCGAGGGGTTCTAACATCTGAGCCAATGCCTGATGGAAATACACAGGAGAACTGTGAAATCCCATGGGCAGCCGCGTGAACAAGTATTGCACATTTTCAAAAGTGAATGCGAAGCGGAGTGCAGATTCAGGTGTTAGGGGTACTGAGAAAAAGCCATTTGCAATATCCAAACAAGAAAATACTTTACAATCACTCCTCAGCTGCGACATAACTTCAGGGACAGATGCAACAAGGTGAGCAGCTGAGGGAGTGTACTTATTTACAAGTCTCAGGTCTACTACCATTCGAAAACTGCCATCTTCCTTTTTTACAGGTAGAATAGGACTGTTACATGGAGAATTACCTTTCACAACAACACCTTGTTTCTCCAATTCACTAACCGCTACCCTTATGTAAGGGATTGCGTCCTCAGGAATACGGTACTGACGCTGGAAAGGTGGCAGTTTTTCACCATCAATTTTAACCTGAGTTTGCATTAACCCACAATCAGTTTTCTTTGAGATCCACAATTCAGGGAACTTTGGCTTCAATTCATTCTTTAAAGCATCATTGTCAGTGTTTTCAACATTTTCATTAGCACCTAATCCGAAGCTAGCAATGGGTAATTTATGACTCTCCTCCTCCTCCTCCTCCACAGGGACAATTACAGAACAGATAGTGGCTTCTTTGTTCCGCCACAAGACTTTGTTACATAAATCAACATCAATTCCCATTGCTCCCAAAACATCAGTTCCCAAAATAGTGTACCGTAACTGTGGGTTTACCCAAAAAGCGCATCGAAGACCCCTTTGCTTCGATCCCCCTGTGTCCTGAAATCTCAGGTTTACTGGACGACTTTTTACTGATTGAATACAGGAGTCCTCAAATCCTACCAAAGTGTAGTCTAGGGCAGTCCAGGGGGTGACTGGAATTTGTGTCGTGTTATTGAAACGGAGGCTCCTGTATCGATGAGGATGTCTTCCCAAGGCAGCCCCTCTATTCTCCCTCTGACATAAGGTCTACCGTCCCTGCCCAGGGAAAGGGGAGCAAGGAGGGTGAGGGGAACAGGGAGAACACTCCATCAATCAGTGTTACCTGCCATGGGAAGCCCGAAAAATCCATCATCCCCATCTGGACACGGCTTCCGTCCAACAGCTGCCACCTCCGACCCAAAGAGATCCTTAGTCAGGGTCCGGTCCTCATGTTCCCGTAGCTCCTTAATCAGAGGAGCATAGGGACGAGGAGGAGTGACTCCTCCCTGAATAGCATGGACCTCCGGGCGCGGATGAGTGAAAGCTATTGGGGAGGGAGCAGGAGCAGAAGGCTCCTGTGAGACTGGGTTAACCATTTGAAGACCGTTATACTGCTGATACTGCCTAGGGTCATTCACTGCTGGATACGGAGGTCTAACTCCGAAAGGTGGTCTAGAAAACTCCCGGGGCCGTTGGGGGTTAAAGGGCTCCCGGGGCTCTCGGGATCTAGGCCCTGGCACAAAGAGGGGACAAAACCGTTTAAAGTGTCCCCACTGCCCGCAAAGATAACACAAGGGAGGACCTCTCGTGGGATCCCGTGGGGGCTCTGCCGAACGGGACCTGCCCATTCTCGGCAGCTGGCCGTACCCCCCCAGGACTCCTGGCCTCCCGGAATCAGCAGATACACCCCGAGGTGAATGGTACGCAAAAACATTAGACTCATCACCCTTCACCTCGGACTGCATCGTTCTAACATTGGTCAATAAAGCCTCCACCACATCCTCAATTGATTCCGCATTTTGCAAAACTCCTGATTTAAAAACTCCTTCCAGGGGCACCTTTTTTACAAATTGTTCCATCATGGCAAATTTATCACCCTGGTCCATAGTATCTAGGGTCTTATCAAACACAACACACCAGGCTGCAACCCATTTATCTGCCTCCATCCTGAGATCACTCCCTTTTCTAATTTTAAAGGAATCTAATAATGCCGGTGAGGGCTTTCTCCCCCCTAACTTCTGTGAAATCACAAACTTCATTCTTCCCTGTGGCTCTGTCAAATCACACTGAACACCCTTTGCCTGCTGGGCTCTAAGGTGAGACATGAACTCAGGGGGCACAAAAGACATGAAATAACGGGAAGCATCCTCCCTAGATTTAATTTGGAATTTATCAAGCCATAATTCAAAGCCAAGGACATTACGAAACACTCCCTTACTTTCTTCCCAATTAGGCAAATTTTTAATAAATTTAAGATGGACCAGAGACATTTGGGTAGGGATTTTTCTTGGGGTAGAGGCAGTGTCAGGGTTAAATTTAAAATCTACCTGTGATGAATCATCTCCTTCTTCGATCAATTCTTTACTTAACTGTGCCTGCATAAGTTGAAGCTGCCGGGACAATCTATCCTGTGTATTGGTATATTCTCTAATCCAGTCTCCTAACATTGACCTCCATTCTGAGACTGTATCTACATCAGCCCCGCACTTCCCCACTGCAGACTCCATCTGTGCTATAAGTGCTGTCAAAGGCTCCAACTCAACCCCCTCCTTTTGTGTTTCCTCTGCTCGTCTCAATGTCTCATTCAGCTGTTCTAATCTCTCCCCATACACTGCCCCTGCCCGGGTGACCCCATATACATACTGTGGTGTAGACTGTTTATCAAGAGCCTGATCAAAGGTTATGACTGTCTTACACAAAGCCGATACCCGGCTGTTATTTTTCCCTAGCAAATTCTTTCTATCTAGTTCCCTGTTCTCTGTGGTAAACCATCGCATACAATTTAGCCATGTGGTTTCCACATTAACCCCCTCCAGCTGGGGTGTGCCAGCATATTTCTCTGCCTGCTTCCGTAACCACTCCATATTTACAGTGGTCTACAAGGACGGGTTTTACTCTGTTCTAGTATCAACAAATGCAATTTAAGCAACGTTAGATACTCACACCTCTCTCGAATGGAAGACCTCCTGCCGGCTGTTTGGGGGTCGACCAGATATCAAAAGAGGTGCAGCCGTGATTCCAGCCTCACTCGTTAGCTTGCCAGGCGTCTCCCCACGCCCTTTTAAAGCTTCTTGCTACCGGGCATACAAAAAAATTCTCACGTCCTTGTAGATAGCTTCTTCTTAGTTACTCATCTTTTTATAGTCTTTTTTTTTTGTCCGTGGTTTTCTTATAAAAAAATCGGGCAGGCGGTCTCGGAGCGATCACGAGAGGTTCTCCTTCAGGCTGGCTTACTTTGATCGGTTTCACGTGTGGCCACACACGTTTCTTTTATTTTTTCTCTTCCTCTTCCCACCTCAAACTCTCATCTGCAGCTTCTTCCGGTGGTTCTTCTGGAGGCAGCTCTCCGGAGCTGCTCCTCCTGGCTGGCAATCGCCACTTGTAAGAAAATGTTCTATTGAGAGCTGGAAGAGTCGGGAAGAAGTTCCACAGACGATCTCTTATCAAGCTGAGGTTGAAGGTTTATTCGGAGATACACGGCAAAACAGATACAGAATAACAGAGGAGTTGGAATATGCGGGCAAAAACAGGAATACAGACAGGCAGAGATTCGCTAGGAAGTCTGGCGATGATAAGGCTCTGTGCCCTGGCCATGGTGAGGCACAGTGGCATGATGGCGATGGAATGGCCCCGATCGACAGTAACAGGGGCTTCTTATACATTATCAGAACAAAGAAAGCTGCATTTTGTCGCAGAGGGCGTTGACATTATAATTCTAAGGCGTTTTCATGGTAATCTACAGAAACGTGGTTTAGAACAGAGAATATAATGACATAATACGAAGATATTAATTAACATTTATTCAAGCAACACTAAAACCCATAAGTCATTGGTATATATGGCTACTGTCCTAAAATCTTATCATTGTCTCCAGTCTATGTCCATAAATTCTTACATCCTGACATTTTGATGATTCTTCTCTCTACCAGCAATATCACATAAACACACATTGACCATATATTTGGTGACCCTATTCCCCTATTGATCCAATCTTCCTCTATGCACATCTGCTGAAGTTGGTAAGAAACATGATCTCATTTTCCATCCTCCATTTAGTACATTTTATTAGCTCTTTTGTAAAAGTTGAATCTTCTCTAACTTTCAACAAAATGGCTGCTAGAGACAACATGGCCGCTCAGTATATTATGGCTGACCATTCTCTTACAGGCATGCGCTTCAGATTCAGCAGTCTGATCATGTGTATGGGATACAACAGCGAACTTCGTGAAGTGGGCCATCATTAGCAGACAATGTTCGTACCCTTGATAAGTCGGCACAATAGTCAGGTATCATTAACACCTCCAGAGGGGCAGAAGTCACGATGGTTTGTGTACGAGCTCTCTGCTCTGGTGGTTTCGCTAACTCACAACTCCGACACAGCCTACAAGTCTCTTCCACTACGGCCTTCAGTCGAGGATGATAGACTAATCATTGTTACTACTGAAAAGTTTTCTCTTGGCCAAAGTGTTCTCTTTTGTGTGCCTCTGTGGCCACCTTGGATAATACATGACAGGTGATGCCCATTTCACGCTGTAGTTGAACCTTACGATATAGCAGTCCATTTCTCATTTGGAGTCTTTCAAATTGTCGAAAAATCCGCAGAGCCACTGAAGATAGAGCATTTCTCTCTCCTTGACTGGGAAGTTGTTTAGACGTCATCCATTGTCTTAGTTGGGCAAGTTCCCCGTCTTCCTGCTGTAACCGAACCCACTCATCATGGGATGGTCCTAAGAATTGTCTTAGTTGGGAAAGTTCCCCGTCTTTCTGCTATAACCAAACCCACTCATTACGGAATCATCCTAAGACACTCTCCCGAGTCGAAACTTCCATCTGTTCCTGCATCGCTACCACCATCCTGGCAGAATCTCAGAACCTGAGAATATCCTCATCTTCCAATTCCTCATCTCTTTTCCGCTCAGGTTTCTTATGTTTCACCCTGGATAAGGCGTCAGCATGAGCATTTTCAGCCCCTCTTTTGTAAGCGATTTTATGTTGAAATTTTGCCATTCTACCTACCCATTGTTGCTCCAGAGCTCCTAGCTTTGCATTTTCCAAAGGATTGTTATCAGTATGCACCAGTACTTCATACCCCCACAGGCATTCCTTAAACTTCTCCATCATAGCCCACACCAACGCCAGCTGCTCCAACTTGAAGAAACTGTAAATGTCAGGATTTAGTTTGGAATCATGAAGGGATAGACTCGCATAAGTGATTACCCTCTCTATTCCATCCTGAATCTGTGACAATACAGCCCCGAGTCCATGCAAGCTTTCGTCGGTGTGGAGAATGAATGGCTGCGAGAAGTCTGCATACGCCAACATGGGTGCTTCGGTCAACGCCTTCTTCAGTTCTTAAAAAGCCTTTACCTGCAGTTCTTCCCATCGTATAGTCCGGTTCTGGGTGCCTGAGGGTACTCCTTTTAGGAGCTCTAGCAGAGGGTTCACTATACGGGTAAAGTTCTTCACGAAACGCTGATAATACCCCGTCAGCCCCAAGAACGCTCTGACATCCTTCACCGTCGTTGGGGTAGGCCAATCCTGCCCTGCAGCGATTTTTCTCCAGGACGGTTTCACCCCTTTATCAGAAACAACGTGATCCAGATACTCGATTTTAGTGCGAAACAGATGACATTTTTGAGGCTTCACCTTTAAACCGTGTCTCTGAAGGCGACTCAACACCTGTTCCAGTCTTTGTAGTTGGTCTTCAAAAGAAGCGGCATAAACTATGATGTTGTCTAAGTAAATGAGGGTGGCTTCAAAATTTAAATCACCTAAACACCCCTCCATCAATCGTTGAAATGTTCCAGGGGTGTTAGCCAAACCTAATGGCATCCAGTTGAATTCATACAGTCCCATAGAAAGTATAAGGCCGGGATCACACATACGAGAAACTCGGACGAGTCTCGCATGTTAATACCCAACACTGCCGCCGGCACTCAGGAGCGGAGGGTGGGGCTGCATATATTGCTATGTGGCCTCACGCTCCGATCCGAGTGTCGGTGGCAGTGAGACTCGGCCGTGTTTCTCGCATGTGTGATCCCAGCCTAAAGGCTGTTTTTGCCCAGTAACTGCCAGTAGCCGCTGGCTAGATCAAGTGATGAAAAGAATTTGGCATTTCCTAGTGCAGACAAGGACTCTTCAATTCTGGGCAGCGGATAGGAATCTTGCACGGTGCAGGCATTGAGTTTACGATAGTCCGCACAAAAACGCAGTGTGCGATCCTTCTCCCTTCTCCCGCACTAGCACTGGGCTTTGACTCTCCCGTACGATGCCTTTCTGAAGCATTTGAGTTAGCATACCTTTCACCTCTTGATATAGCTGTGGTGGAATTTTCCGATATCGCTCTCTATTGGGTGCAGCATTCCCAGTCAGTATCTCATGTGTGATTGCCATAGTACAGCTGAAGTCATCCTCATGGCAGGCGAACACATCCTGATATCGTTCTAGCAGAGCTTCCACCTGCTGAATCTGTAGTGGAGTAAGGTCTGTCAGATGAGCCTGCATATACTCCAATATACCACGCCATGCTTGGATATGCTGGGGTTCCAGTGTGAAAGACATATCTACAGCCACAGTCCAAGGGTCTCCCTGCTTCACAGTCAACTGCACGGCCTGAGGTGGTATCACTTTTTCGGGCATGCCCATAATTCAACCTACTTCACCTCTGGGAGATAGCTTGATGTTACCTTCTCCTAAATTGACACAGTGTACAGAGACTGTCCCATGACGTACAATGGCTAGTGTTAGCGCCACAAGGAGTCCTGGGTAGATGTTCCGTGGTAGCTGGTTCAATCTGGATATCAACTCCCTCCAAAGGAGTACAAGCCCATACAGGCAGGGTAGGCATGGTCTGACCTGGTGGCAAAACAAGTTTAGCAGAGGCTGGGACAATCACTTTTCCCCACGTTCCTCCGTCACTGGATAATTCCTGAGCTTGAGCCACACGCATTAGCAGCTGGAACACTCTTCTTTGGGGAGTAACATAGTAACATAGTTATTAAGGTTGAAGGGAGACTTTAAGTCCATCTAGTTCAACCCATATCCTATCCTAATTTGCCCTAACATGTTGATCCAGAGGAAGGCAAAAAAAACCCATGTGGCAAACAGTAAGCTTCACATTGGGAAAAAAAATTCCTTCCCGACTCCACATATGTATGCGGACTCTACTGCTTCAAGGTTACATCTGAGGAGTCACTGATGAGAATACTCCCGAATTCCTTCAGCTCGTTCATCCCCAGGGTGACAGCATGTCCGTTACCTGCTTATCCAACGGTCAACGCCACTCCCTTCCTCCTCAGATCGTTCCTGAGCTGGAAATTGTATTTAAAGGCTTTCCCAGACTGGTGTCCAGTGGTTGGGACCCAGTCCTTGTCTGCCCTTATTCACACAGACGTCAACTTTGACACATGATAAGGTTATTAATACTAGACAGTGTAGGACCGCCCCGACCACAGAGTCACCTTGTCGATGGTGGGACGGCTTTTATGCTATGTTTGATTAAATACAGTATTACTAAGAACTCTGTATGATTTAAATGCACTTTTGCTTTTTACTTATTTAATTATAGCAGGGTTTTTTTCATTTTGTCTTTTGTAGGTTTTGTATGCTTTTTGGCCATGTGAACATGCATTTATATGCTGCATGTGTACCAACTCAAACCAAGCTCAATTTTTGAGTTATAGCAGGTGCAAGGTCTCTCTCGGCGAGGTTCGGGGCCATCTCTGCCCCCTGGAGGATTCAAGGCACCTCCTGGTTTCTTCTTTACATCAGCCAACTCTCCTCTAATATCCTGGATTTCTTTCCGCAGTTCCTCTACCCACTGGGGTTCGATGACCATGTTTACAGAAACCTCTCCGCTCCAGACCTTCCCTACAGAAACTGTCACCCCCTGCTCCTGCTCACGCATGCGTGCTTTGCTTCCTATCTCAGAAAAGGTCATGCGGTGATTCACCCACAAATGTTCCAGTAAAGCCTGTTTCGTCAGCACGTCCCGCAAGCCTGTCACCAATTGATCTCGCAGCAGTACGTCAGTGGGCCCTCGGCCTATGTCGTCTTTTCTAATGATAGCAGTATGGATCACCTGAAGGGCGTTCATATACTGAGTCACCGTCTCCCCCTCCCTTTGCATATGGCTAAACAGACACATCCTTAACTCCCCTACGTCCGTGGGGTCCCCATGGGTCTCTAAAATTTTCAGCACCTTGTTAAAGGTATCTCGTTCTTTGGTGGGTCGTAACATTACTGAATCTCTGGCTCTTCCATCTAGAGCTACCATGGCTACCTCAGCTTCTAATGCAGGGGTTATAGGGTGCATTTACATCATCCCCCTAAGGCGTTCAGTCCAGCTCCATAGCATGGTATTAGTCCCCGTAAACTTAAGGAGATTGTTCAACATTGCCCCCAGAGAGAAAATGGACCTAGGACTCACCACAACTGCTTGGTCTGCCGCCTCGGTGGTGGTAGACTGCATCCTGCTGACTACGCCAAATGTAGAAATAGCAGGAACGTGGGATGCAGTGATGAGCAGGAGGCAGAACAAGAGTTAAAGGGTTTATTACAGGGGATACTCCACACAGGGAGAGTGTTATGTGGGTAGTAAAACTGAGGATAGTAAAAGGATAAGAACGAATGTTTATGAAACCGGTAAAACTTATCAGTCTAATGGCTTCCAGGCAGGTGAAGCCTACAATCCCCCGATGGCGCCAAAAGTGACACGTGAAGTCTCTGGCCTGATCCTGAATAAAGTTTAGGCACTGTCTCCTGACGGAAACGGCCTATCCTGGTTCTGCTAGGCGAGGTCCTGCGTTCCCGGAGCAACGTCCATGACGTGAGTTAGTCTGTGACCCCGTCGGAGTGTGACTCAGCTCAGTGACGGGGGAAGGGGATGAGCTATCCAGCTCCATATGATTCTCCAGCATAGACTTAGGCCGTGCACTCGCAGCAATCAGCGGTTTGGTGTGGGATGAGCTCTCTTTGTACAGGGTGAACGGGCACCCAGCTTTACGATGCTCACAGTCAGTGTAGGCGGAGGCTGGGGAGCTGCAGCGCGGGTCTGTACTTGCTCATCCCTCCACGGAGAGTGAATCAACCTCCTGATGCGCACTCTGTCACCCACCAAGTGTCCCGCTTTCCCGTGCACAGTCCCTTTTATCTCTGTCACGCCCCTTCAGTCAAGTGCAAAGGTCCGTCCGGGTCAGAAAGCTTTCCCCCCGGCAACAATAGTGACAGCCCCAATAGTTCCAGAACAAACGGTGGACACCGCGTTCTTGTTTGGCAGGACATACCACTATCCACCACTGATAGACGCTGTGCCCAGGTCCATGGTCTAGGTCCTTTTCACATACAGTGTCACATGGTTGTAACAGTCGCAAACCCATTAGCTTACGGATGTAACTTGTGGTTTACATGACGCATTAATGATTCCAGAGGTTAAAGACACCTATAATATGGGATACGCACTTTGAGCCCTTCTCTGATCTACATTTAGACCACAGGATCTCACTAGGACCCTACATGATTATATTTCGGGGGTCCAAATGTCTATGAGTATCTCCCATGTGTTGTTCATACAGACACCTCAGGAGCAGTTGGTGTATTGAGGAAGGTCAGATGTATTGACCGAAATGTTTACCCGTGACTGGTAATAAAAATCATCTATTTTTCAAGTTGAGTGTCAAAGATTTATTTCACCAATAGTTCCAGAACAGACGTGAGAGAGGTATCACCAGCCAGATCCATCTTCCTACATGTGCACCATTTTGGGTTATTTTGCTGGGACTGTCTAACGTGTTTCTGCCTGTTTTGTGGTTCAATAAAGCATTGCTACACTGTTTTACCCTCACACTGTGTTGTCTGAGTAGCGTTATTCACACATTAAAGGGAGAGCGGGTGTTCGGCAGGACAATCCATGGTCCATGCGGTTTTGGCTAGCATACCTGGGCACCTGCAGACTTTCCCCCGTGTCTCTACAGTGTCCTTGAACAGATCTTTGGTCTTGGTCATTATGAAGAGGTTGGAATGTGATTAAGTGTGTGAACAGGCGTCTTTTCTACAGGTAACTAGTTCAAACAGGTGTAGTTAATACAGATAATGAGTGCAGAGTAGGAGGGCTTCTTAAAGAAAAACTAAAAGGTCAGTGAGAGACAGAATTCTTTCTAGTTAGTAGGTGATCAAATACTTATTTGATGCAATAAAATACAATGTAATTATTTAAAGGGACTCTATATGGGCATACAGGTAATAGAAATGTTAGGCTGGGGTCACACTTGAGAGTGCAATGCGATAAACTCGTGCGAGTCTCTCACCTCCATACCTGGCACTGGGGACCGGAGTGTGCGGCTGAATGTCTTTCTATGCAGCTGAATGCTCCGGTCCGAACCGCCGGCGGCAGTGCGGCGAGAGACTCGCGCAAGTTTTTTCTCACATTGCACTCGCCTTACACTAGTCCTACCTGTATGTCTCATATCAAGTGTCTTGTTGCTGAGAAATCTTATATTCTTTCTTTATATTACTGATTTCTTCAAGGCTCCGGGGCGTACAAAATCCAAACCCATGGGAGTATTTCTATTGGCTTTATGAGTTCTATAACGCCCATATACTTATAAGGGCCTTTCTAGGCTATTTGTTGATTGCTGTGTTGATTTTCACAAATTGTGGTCAAGATGGATATGAGAGCCAGAGACTCCAACTGGCTCACCCAAGTCAGTCATGTTTTCAAGGCCGCGGTCACACTTGCAAGTGCAATGCGAGAAACTCGCGCAAGTCTCTCGACTCAATACCCGGCACTGCCGCAATCACTCGGGACCGGAGTGTGTGGCTGCATGTATTTCTATGCAGTTGAACGCTCCTGTCCGAGTGGCGGCAGCAGTGCCAGGTATTGATGCAAGAGTTTCTCGCATTGCACTCGCAAGTGTGACCCCAGCCTGAAGGAAAGTTATTGCAGAGTTTTGAAACTGCAAAGGGGCAGAATCAGGAGATTATCAATGTTTTTAAATTCAAATTCAGGAAAAGACTGCAAACTTGGTGGTATAAGGAATCCCTCAAAAATTATCTTGCAAAGGGAATTATATCCAGAGGCCTGAGAAACAGGATCCTACTATCTTTCTCAGTGGAAATTGGTGGAAATTGGGAAGAGAATAGTAATGAGCGAGTGTGGTCTGATATCGTGTTATCCAAGCATGCTCGGGTGTTATCGAGGTATCTCAGGCATGCTCGAGTAATATGTTTGAGTCCCTGCAGATGCATGATTAGCAGATAGACAGCTGTAACACATGCAAGGATTGCCAGTTTGTTAGGCAATCCCCGCATGTGTTGCAGCTGTCTAACAGCTGCGAATCATGCAGCCGCAGGAACTCGAACATATTACCCGAGCATGCCTAAGATACTTGGATAAAACCCAAGCATGCTAGGATGACACGATATCAGACCATGCTCGCTCATCACTAGAAGGAGAATTGTACACATTGTTATACAGTTACGGTATATGGTTTTACAGAATAACAATACTTTCTTTTTTAACCTTTTCAGTTTTTTATGGGGTCCCGTCATTTTCCAGCTCGTACAGTTCTGTTTGAGAGAGAGAAGAATGGTGTGACTTATCGTGTACCGGCTCTCCTCTACATCCCACGCCGGTCGACTCTGTTGGCATTCGCAGAAGAGAGGCTGAGCGCCGATGATGCCCATGCTAATTTACTTGTATTACGTCGTGGCATTCTATGCCACAGCTACGTAGAGGTCAGAAGAGTGTAATTAGTGAACTATGGAATTTCTGAACATTTTCTCATTTTGGGTTATTAGTGAAAGTTGGTATGATGTTAGTTTAGTCCATAAAGTGCAATATAATAGACAGTAAGAGGCAGCACTAATAATAATATAACATGTATTAACATACTTCATTATGGACCAGAGGATTTAATGAATTGTCAAGAGCCTTAAAATTTGTGCCAGAAGATCCTGAATGCCATACAATAGCAAATTGATTTCTCCTCACCCTACCAATCCTCTCAGCTTTCTCTTTCTGCTGCTTTCTAGATCATCCATCTATCTCTCTATCCTTGTTTCCAGGGGTGAAGTACACAGTGATAACTTTGCGAAAAATAGTAAGGTCACCATTGTAGCCAGTAATTGGCTACAACATACTAACTAGAGTTTTTGTGTGTGGCCTATGATCTTTAACACGATATGCCACCAGAGGATAGTGCTGAGCCACATACAGAAACAGCAGGTTTTCAACTGAAATAATCTCTCAATGACAATGTACACTGGTTACAAAAAGTATTGACTCTCAGAGCTTCACAGTTGCACAACATAATTACTATACCAAGCTTGGTGCTTACACTTCAGGCCTGAGAAACAGAGCTTGGTGGTTACACATTAGGAGTGAAAATCAGAGCTTGGTGGTTACACTTCAAGACCGAAAAACAGAGCTTGGTTCTTATACATCAGGACTGAGAAATGGAGCTTGGTGGTTACACTTCAGGACCGAGAAACAGAGCTTGGTGGTTACACTTCATGGCCTAGAAACAGAGCTTGGTGGTTACACTTCATGGCCTAGAAACAGAGCTTGGTGGTTACACTTCAGAACCAAGACACAGAGCTTGGTGGTTACACTTCAGAACCAAGACACAGAGCTTGGTTGTTGCAGTTTAAACCTGAGCTGGCTTAGTGTTTAATAATGCAGAGTTCCCCAACTCCAGTCCACAAGGCCCACCAACAGATCATGTTTTCAGGATTTCCTTTGTATTGCACAGGTGAAGCAATTATCACCTGAGCAATACTAAGGAAATCCTGAAAACATGATCTGTTGGTGGGCCTTGAGGACTGGAGTTGGGGAACCCTGTAATAGTGGACAAATAAACAGGAGATTGTCCATTCAGTACCATCTCTAAACTGATGACAACAAAATGTATACTTCTTCCCATGACAAATCATACTGCAATGCTGCAAAATGCCAGCGACTGGTTATCAGATGTTCTCTCTGTATATGCAACTGAATCTTTCAAAACAAGAACAACTTTAAATTCTCCTCTATACAAACTGAGCAAAATCACATTTTTTATTTTACTTCTATGTGTATTACTATGATAACTCCTAGGCAGCATGATTACTGTTTTGTGATCTTTCTTTGACTTCTTTGTATCAAGTAACATGCATGGTCATGCCGTCAAAGCCTCCACACATCTGCAGAATCTCCCTTCTTACTAATTCAATAATTAAAACTTAGATTTGTTGCTCTGGTTTATGCACTTATTCTTGATGAATGTAACTAATTACTACTGCCCTCACTGCACTTTTTCCCCTTCTCCAATCCACCCTGAATGCCATATCCAAGCTGATTTTTCAGTCCAACATCTACACTGATGCCCTTTGTTAGTCACTGCACCAGTTGTCTTTCCACTATATAATATGAACTTATGCTTACCCGCATCACTGCACTAGCCTACATCTTCCCACATCTCTGTCTACCAACGCACCCATGCTTTATTTTCTGGCAATGATTTAAGCCTTATATCCTCCATAGCGTAAACTTCACTCTCACATCTCCAAGGCATTTCTCTCGCTGGGGGGGGTCTAAGTATCTGACCTCCACCAATATGATATTCATGTCCTATCCTAAAAGTAGGTCCTGAAAAAAAACTCTTTAATTATCCATTTTGGAAGCTAGCCCTTGCTGTCTTCTCCAACAAAATGTAGATATGAAACTAACATAAAGCACAATTACCATAATAACATGAAGGGACTTACACATTCACATGGGTTTTTATGTGTGTTGGTAAAAATATGTGCAAAATAATAAAGGTTTATTATGTCATCCTGCAGTGGGAGGACATGTTTGCAGTGGAGAAAGCCCACTTGTCTGGACACCGCTCAATGAATCCTTGTCCGATCTATGACAACTTTACAGGAGAGATCTTCCTTTTCTTCATTGCTGTTCAGGGCAGGACCACAGAATCCTACCAGATCATCACTGGCAGAAATCTAGCAAGACTGTGCTATGTAACAAGCTCAGACCAAGGCAGGACATGGAGTGATGCTGTAGATTTGACTCAGGAAGTCATCGGAGAATCACTGAAAGGTACAAAGTAAATTTATATATGAATGTCGACTTTAATCTCAGAATTAGTTTTGCCTTCTAGTGACTTTGAAAAAAGTGGTCATTAAGAATGTTCCAAATCACAGGAACATTACTTTTCCTTACATATCTCTTATGTAGAAGACATGAGCACACATATCCTCCTAGTACCATTTAGAACAATATCCCTGCACCCCAATAATGCCCTTGATAGCCCAGACAATAATTCATATTATGATAAAAATCAAATTTTCATGTTACCTTCATATGTAAATGTACCTGACAAGTCCGGGGACAAGGTCTCTTCACTAAGAACACTCTGGCCATAAATGCTGTGACCAAGTTGACCGAAGCATGATTGACGTTCTACTGACTTCCTGCATCTTTTCTACTAACACGACTACCTCCAGGATTATTATAGTACTCGGGAGCGGCTCGACCGCTTCTGAGATATACCTGAGCAGGGACTGGAGGATCGGTGGCGTCCTAGACACTTTTCCCGCCTGTGGCCGGCGCCATATTGCAGAGGGTGGCGGCGCCGGGGTCCAGGGCCGAGAGTACAGCACTGACAGGCCTTGTAAGATAAAACTGCACCAAGAGCTGTGGCTGAGGGGGGGAGGTGTCGGGAGAGGAGGAAAAGAAGGAGAGAATACAAAAAATAAAAATCCGCTGCCATAAAAGATGCAGGAGACTAAGGAGAGAAGGGGACAATACAGTCTGGAGTGTTAACCCTCGCTGACCTGACCCCCCCCACCTTCTTTGAGGGGCTTCTTATCTCCCACCTGTGTTTTTTTTCCTCTTATTTAGACTTGGGATCTTATAAACACCAGAAATAAAGATCCAGGACACTCTCTTTGGAATCTGACTCACTGCTGGGTTAAAAGCGACACCTAGTGGCCATTTTAAAATCAGCACCCAATTGTCTCAAAATGAGAGACGAGCCTATCCTTCTGCACATCCTTTAAAAATGTAATTTTTCCTCATGAAAATTTATATGGGGGGAGTGTGAATGGCGTTAAAATAGCTGCCAGACAATGCTGAATTTCAACGTCTAATGATGGTCAAGATTGGTAGATCCACTTCAGTTTCTTCAGGACATAAGGCTTCTCTAACTCAAGTAGACATGAATAAATTCCTTAATAAAAAAACAAATTAAAGCCACTGCAACTAAATCCAAACCCCCTGTACACATGGATCAACACTCGCAGGGTGACCTTGATTCTGATATGAGCGACATGGATGATGATAGCACTACGGGGGACCAGCTTGTCTGTTGATCCTTCATAAAGAGGATTCTTACTAAATCTCTTGAACCGGTGGTAAAAGACTTATCTGACATTAAGCAAGAAATATCTCAAATAGGCCATAGGGTGGATACGCTCGAGGCCTCCAATTCCACCATAATTCAGCAAACCAATGAGGTCATAACTTGCTCCCAGAGCCAAGGGGTACATATCAACCAAATATATTCTATCCTTGAGGACCATGAGAATAGAGAAAGGAATAATCTGCGGTTAAAGGGTATCCCTGAATCAGTAGCTGCTGAAGCATTGATCGCAACCTTGATTGAAATATTTTCTAAACTGCTGTCTCAAGACGACCCCTCACAAATTGAAATGGTTAGGGCCCATAAGTCGCTAAAGCCAGGACCCAAAATGGGAGACGCTCCCCGGGACGTCATTTGCTGTTTTTTGGATTATCGTACTAAGGACTTAATATTAAGGCGGTCAAGAGAAGCAGAAGTTATTACATTTGAGGATTCCCCAGTCTTGATCTTTCAAGACCTAGCAACATCGACATTAAATAAGAGACGTCTTCTGAAACCCTTTACTGAGGCTTTAAGACAGAACCAATACTAATACCGCTGGTTATACCCATTTGGCATTGCAATATCCTCCAAGGACAAACGCATCCAGGCCAGGACCTCGGCGGAAATTCAAGAAGCGTGCAAGGAGCTGGGGATCACCTTGGAAAAGTATCCAGATATAGAGGTATACCATTCAGTCCCTTCACTGTACCCTCTCGCCCCGCCCGAGCCTTGGAGTATGGCCCAGTCTACAAAATCCACTCGAAACCGACGTAAAGCAGCAAAGCTAAATTCTAACCATCCGGATGAAGATAACTGAAGATCTGGCAGCCCAGGACAAAGACTTGGCCATGAGATAGAGACTGCTTGTCAGTCATGGCCGATCACTAATGATAGAGCCATCTAGAGGCCGTGTAGTTTGACTTTAATGTATACCTGTGTTCTTTTGTGTGTTTTAATTTTTGGTTTCAGGTAGAAAGATCGAGCTGCGGCATCAATCGTTTATCTATGGCAGATCCCATGGACTCCATGTGTGAGTAGAATACTACTCGGAACAATGTATTGCTGTTTTCTCTCTTGGGGGGCCTGCTCGCTCCACTTTCAATGTATACTGTCTGCAGGTGGGGGGGCGGGCATTGTCTCAGGAGATGGGAAAGAGTTGTTTATTCATGATGCCCGTGACATTGGCGCCATCCTACTCACTCCCCTCTTTTGAAATGTTAATTGTTTCAACATATGGTTTGTGTTACTGTTTTTAGCACTGGCCTGGACCAGTGTACTACCCCAGTTAAAGTTACCTTATCACCTTTATACACTAATTACCCCTTGTTCTTATCCCCGTCCTTCCCTGGTTGGTCCTGCGACGTCGCACTTCAGAATAATGGCCTACCCACCCACTCCAACTCGTATGGAAGCTAAACAAGGTACACTAAAATTAGCAAGTTTTAACACGCACGGCCTAAATTCACCCATACCAAGAACACAGACACTAAATTGGTTGAAAAGGGAAAATTTTAATATTCCTCTTTTGCAAGAAATGCATTTTCAAATTGAGAAACTACCCTCTTTTGAGAATTCATATTACAACCAGTGGTACCATGCCACTTCCCCCCAGAAGAGAGGGGTGTCAATTGCATTTGATAAGAATACTTCTTTTATACTATCTGATTCGTTGGTTGACACAGAGGGGAGATATATTTTTATAAAAGGCCTACTGGGAGGAACCTTGGTCACTATTGGCAACCTATACGCCCCCAACAAGAAGCAAATTAAATGGATTTCATCCAAGCTAAACCAATTCCGCTCCTTCTTAGAAGGTGTACCGCTTATTGGAGGGGACCTGAATATTCCTCTAGACCCAATCTTGGATTCGTCCGCGAAAAAATGTCAGATATCATATCAAAATATTATTAGGATAAAAAAATCCCTACATAGTCTTTCATTAATCGATGGATGGCGGCACATGCACCCTAATGATAATCTTGATTACACTTTTTATTCTCATACCCATAATTCCTACCACCGAATTGATTATGTCTTCATACCAAGATCTTTGTTACCGAATCTTTTTAAAGCAGAAATTCTCCCCTCAGTACACTCAGACCACTCGATAGTCGCAGTGCGCTTTCAACTTCAAAACCCCAGTACGGGTATCGCTCATGGAGACTAAACGACTCAATTTATTCTAATCTCAGACACTAATTAACAGCGAATCAGGAATGCTTTAATAGACTATTTCAAGATTAATGTCTCCCCAGAGGTGAGTTTCCCAACAATATGGGAGGCCCACAAAGCAGTGGTCAGAGGTGAACTAATATCTATAGCTTCACACCTCAATAAACAGCGCAAAAAGATGATACAAGATCTATATGAAGACATAGTTAATTTAGAAAAGCAACACAAAAGAACCTTACTACGTCGGAATCTGGAGGCACTTACAGCCAAACGCTTACAACTAAAAGATCTACTGAATAAGCAGTCTGCAAAGCAGTATATTAGTTGGAAAAATCGTATGTTTGTGCATGGCGATAAGGCCTCCAGACTTATGATGTCATTAATCAACGTTAGACAAGCTAAGACCTATGTTCACTCCCTGAAAACTTCTAATGGCAGTAAAACGTCTGACATCGACCAAATTTCTCAGGAATTTTTAAAATATTATATAAGCCTTTATAATCTGAAACCTGGTCAATCTGACGTCGACAGGTTAGGAAAGCAAACAGAAGTCCAGTCCTTTTTAGCCGACCTCAAGCTCCCCAAACTCACATCAGAACAACAAAAATCTCTGACTAGGCCCTTCATTCAGGGGGAGGTCCGATCCACTCTGTCGAATAGCCCCTCCGGGAAAGCTCCTGGCCCCGATGGTCTTCCTGTTATATATTATAAAACCTTTTCGGAGATCCTAGAACCCTAATTTCCTTGGAAGCTCATATCTCTCTAATCCATAACGAGGGAAAAGACCCAGAGCTTTGCAGCAATTACAGACCCATATCATTACTGAACGTGGATCTGAAAATCTATGCCAGTATGCTTGCGAGGCGCTTTGCGGAGTATTTACCCAAACTGATCTCCCCTGATCAGACCGGCTTCATTAGAGGTAGAGAAGGCAAAGAAAATGCATGGAGAGTTCTACATTTGATTCAATATTCTAGCTTACATAAGATACCCTTGGTGATATTAGGCACAGACGCAGAAAAAGCTTTCGACAGAGTGGATTGGATCTTTTTGCAGGAAACCCTCCTTAACTTCAATTTTCCTCCTCTGTTGGTAGAGGCCATATTGAAAATGTATTCACACCCTTCAGCCAGAATTAAATTTAACAACTCACTTACCAATTCCTTTGAGATTCATAACGGAACAAGACAGGGGTGCCCTCTCTCACCATTACTATTCATAGCATTGATGGAACCCCTCATCAAAGCTATAAAAATGTGTCAAGATATAGAGGGTGTGAACATTCAGGGTACTTCGCATAAATCTATGGCCTTCGCTGACGACTTATTAGTCACCATGACTTGCCCTCATAGAGGTATACCAGGGATATTGAATATCCCTGAGGAAGGTGCCAGGATGGGCGCCGAAACGCGTAGGAAGGAATAAAGCAGTACTTTGTTACTACATCTTGCATCCCAGGTGATTTTGTGGATTCAGCAGCGCGGACTGTGGCACATCTTGCTTCCCATATTCTTTGTGCGGAGATGGGAGAGAGAGCTGGGCCACTCCTTTTCTGACTCCCAAATTAATTTAATATATAAGTCTTCATATGGACCCTCGCACTGTGTGAGAGCCCAAGAAAATAGCTATAAAATACTAACTCATTGGTATACGACGCCACTTATGCTACATAAATAGTTCCCCACTTTGTCGGACTTTTGTTGGAGATGCGAGATGGACATATCGTCATATTTGGTGGGCCTATCCCGTAATACAAAAATTTTGGAACTTGGTATCCCAAGTTTTAGATGATGTAGCACGTACCCACATAAAGTTCACACTGGAACATGTTTCCTCAATCTCCCAAGTATCCCAAATAACAAAGCCATATTGAAACTGGCGTCCTTCATCCTGACAGCCGGCAAGCTCCTTCTGCCTTCATATTGGGTTACGTCCAACATCCCAAACAGGAGCCAGTTTTTAACTAAAATTGACCAGTTATACCATGCTGAAGAATTGGTAGCACTTTCTACACATAGCTTTTAAGCTTTCTTGCATGTCTGGAGTCTTTGGATATCGTACAGGAAATCAGAAAAATTCATTTCTATGTATACACCTAACCCTACATCTTAAACTCTGGACTTGAGCATCATGTTTGCAGACCTCTGCCCCCCCCTTCTTCTCGAACCCCTCCCCCACCCGGTTTATTGATAGTACCCTATGGTTTATTCTCTTTTCTTGGGCCCAGACTGGGTTCCTACTAAGCTAATTGTTTCACATGAAGGTTTGTTAATCAACATTGGGCCCAGGTCCTGTCCCAAATGTATGTCTAATTTGTTGATAACAAGTAAGAATTAATCGTCTTTTTTTCAAGGTAGCGATATTTCGACGAAGATGTGGGTGTTTACATCCCTATAGGTATGGACATCCTCTAGTGCTCATTACCGTTCTTGAGATCGAAAGAGTCCTTTGAACACTGTATTGTATTATTTGTGATGTAATATACCTGCATTGTTGTATGCTATTAACAAAACATATGCATATGGCGAAGACTGCGTTAAAACTTGTTTGTTGTAATAAGCCTAGACAATAGTTGGAATGTTAAGGACATTATTGGGGTGCCAGATAGTGGTTCTAATCTAAATAGTACTAGGTAGATTATGAGGCTTCAGGGACCTGACAGCTTCTAATTAATTAGTTAAAAGCACAGGCTTCTCTGATCAGGTGTGACACTTGTCCTTCTGCTGATGATTACATGGACATGTGCTCTAAAATACAGAAAATAGCTCCTATTATACTTAAAATGTGGAAACAGATCAAGAAGTTTTTTCAGTTTATAAGTACAAAAATGGCTTGAATGAAATCCACTCTAATATATATATACTGTATATTGTGACACAAGACAGATTAAGGGAAAAAGCCAATGGATCATGAGATTGAAACATGTTACCATGATGATATTGCAGTGACAGCTATTTTTGATTTTCAATGAAAACCTCTGATAATTTTCCAACTTGTAGTCTTTTCACTGATATTAATTTTAATAATAACATTTGTTTTCTGTACAGTTCTCATCTTTCCGACACAAATAAAATAAAGATAATTCTTAAAAAAAAATCAATGGTAGATTGGCTTTTAGGTTCTTAAAAATTGACTCTTTTTTTTTTCTTCGACTATTTTACATACTGGTAACTACACTATGTTCCCATTTCGAGTTGCAGTAATCTTTTTTCAACATATGAAAATTAATAATTGTCCTATAATAAAATCACGCAACTGTTTTGCTTTTCTTTGTTAAAATATGTCTATCCTTTACAACTATTTTCTGTTTTCAGAGTGGGCTACCTTTGCTTTAGGACCGGGACATGGTATCCAGCTAAAATCTGGCCGTCTGCTTTTACCTGCATACACCTATTATATAGATTGCAGAAATTGCTTTGGAAAGCTCTGCCAGACGACTCCACGAGCATTTGCTTTTCGGAGTGATGATCATGGGAAGACTTGGACATTTGGAGACCTAGTCCCAAACCTGCAGACTGTAGAATGCCAGTTGGTGTCAGTGGATGAGGAAGAGGGCAGCAATGTCGTGTACTGCAACGCCAGAAGCGCTTTAGGATTCAGGGTTCAAGCTCTCAGTTCTGATAATGGTATTGTCTTCCAGCAAGGGCAACTGGTGGAGAAGCTGGTGGAGACGCCTAGTGGATGCCATGGGAGTGTTATTGGTTTTCCTGCTCCAGTAAAGTTTCCCACAAGACATGCTGTTAAAAACATGTTGATGCAGCAGCCTACGAATGCAATCAGTGCAGCTAAGCCATCAAACAAAGGAACTAAGGGACTACATCAGTTACTTAACAGAGGTGGAAGGAATCCCGAAAGCTATCAATTACCTAGACACAACAATATCTGTAAAGTAAGGGTTCACAAGCAGACAGATGAGAAGACAGTTGGCATAGGCACTAGGGTGCAATCATCGGCGAAAGACTTACAAGTACAAAAGGTTCTTTTTAAGACTGAACAACAATTCCAGCTGCCTACTTGGGTACTGTACTCCCACCCAACAAGCCCTCAGAGTCGGGTGAATCTAGGTGTTTACCTGAGTCCATACCCTAAAGATGCTGACAGCTGGAAAGGTCCATGGATTATCTACGAAGGACCCAGTGCATACTCTGACCTAGCATATATAGAGCTACGTCCTAGAGAACTTGGAGCAACAGAGTCTGCATCCTTAGTAGTCTTCGGTTGTCTTTATGAAAATGGTGTAACTTCTCCCTATGAGCAGATATCATTCAGTATGTTCACACTCTATGAAGTCATCCAGAACTTGGACTTTAACCCAGCCCATCTTCATCCATCTATGAAATGTGATGTTATGAGAGGAATTTGTGCAACTTCTTAAAAGACTATTTCAAGGGCTGTCACCTATAAAAGTGACATGTATGTGCTAAGTCAGCACTTCTCAAGGAAGTCATTCTCTTAAAGGGAATTGGTCATAAGGTTTTTACTACCTCATTTGAAAGCTACATGATTTAGGCAAAAAGACAATGAATCAAATTATGTTTCACTTAGATTATTGGGTGCAGCCATTCTGACACAATCATAGCTTTTAGATTTAGCAATGCAGCAGAGCTGAGAAAGTTAAAACTGCTCACACCAGGTTCTGTATATACAATGTCTATAGACAGTGAGCTGCTTGTCACAGGAGGGGTGGAGTCAAACCAAGGCTCACATAACCAGCTAGTAAGGGCAATATTAATCACAAGGAGATTAAATCTTTGTTCTAAGTAAACACCACTACACAGCTGGACATGTGACACATTGTTGAGTTGAGCATTTTAACCCCTACCTCATGCTGTCCTCAGTGTACATAGAAAAACCTGCTGATTCTGTTTAGCCCACTAAGGACAGAGTCACATTGTATGTCAATGACTGACCCTTATTTTTTAAAATCTGACCAGCATCATTTTATGAGGTAGTAACTCTGGAATGCTTGAATGTATCCCAGTGATTGATACAGGAAAGATGTATATCTTTGTACCGTGTTAGCCAGTGGATAGAAAAATATTCAGGATTGAGAGTCCTCAGTAGTTGATACCTTTTAATGGCTAACTGAAAAGATGGTAATACATTGCAAGCTTTCGAGACTACTCAGGTCTCTTCATCAGGCTAGACTAATACAAAATCTGAAGTCACATATTTATGCACAATACAGCCTAGAAAAAATGCAATAGATAAGACAAGTGACGTGAAGCAGAACTATCAATATGGGAGAGGGAGAAACATAAATATAAACATTGGACCAGTTCATAGATAAGGAGTCTGGATGTTTTATGGTCCTCTGATTGGGGTCTAGTTCTGTGTTGCCCCGCAAGGTTTTAAAAGGAAATTCCTTAATTGATGTAAAAAGACATAAATCCATGCGACACATTCATTCCAGCACTGAGAGTGTCAAAGTTCGTCATAAATTTGTACTCCCAAACTCGTCTCTCTCTCTGAGATGTGAAGTTACCTTTCAATACCAGTAATTTCATATCCATGCTGCTGTGATCAGGGATACAGAAATGTTTTGCCACAGGTAGATCCATTCTTTTTTCTCTTATTGTGTGACGATGAGCATTCATCCTTGTTCTAAGCTTTTGCCCTGTCTCCCCCACATACAGACCCCCAGTTGGACATTTAGTACAAATAATTAAGTACACCACATTAGATGTAATGCAGGTGAAAGTACCTGGGATCTTGTAGTCCTGATGTGAATTGGGGATCTTTATCTTGTCCGTGGTCATTATAAATGGACAGGTTTTACATTTTTTCTGGTTGCAAGGAAAGGTTCCTCCAGCTGTTGGAGAGGACAGGGAGCTTCTGACAATGATGCTTCTTAAATTTGGGGGCTGCCTAAAACACAGAAGTGGGGGGTCTGGAAAAATGGATTTTAATCGGGCATCTTTTTGTAGTAAAGGTTGTAATTTCCGTGCAGCTCCCCTTAGCACCTCCAGATTTGGGTTGTAGGTGACTACTAGAGGCACTCGGTTATTTTCTTCTTTAGCTTTGTAATGTAGCAGGTGATTCCTTGACAATCTGGTGGCTCTTGTAATTTGGTTTTCAATTGTTCTTGGATGGTAACCCTGATTCAAAAAGGTCTTTTTGAGGCGACCAAGGTGTTTGTCTCTATCCATGGGGTTGGAACATATACGATTGTATCTGATGGCTTGGCTATAGATAATAGAGTTCTTTATGTGTTTTGGATGGAAACTGTCCCATTTAAGGTATGTTGGACGGTCGATTGGCTTCTGATACAGGGATGTCTCTATTTCATTGTTTTTTAGCTTAATGATGGTGTCCAAAAAATTAATCTCGGTACTGGAGTAGTTGAGTGTTAAATTGATGGTGGGATGAAATTGATTAAACTGTTCGTGGAACGTCTTTAGCTGTTGCTCAGACTCCGTCCAGATGATTAAAATCCATTTTTCCAGACCCCCCACTTCTGTGTTTTAGGCAGCCCCCAAATTTAAGAAGCATCATTGTCAGAAGCTCCCTGTCCTCTCCAACAGCTGGAGGAACCTTTCCTTGCAACCAGAAAAAATGTAAAACCTGTCCATTTATAATGACCACAGACAAGATAAAGATCCCCAATTCACATCAGGACTACAAGATCCCAGGTACTTTCACCTGCATTACATCTAATGTGGTGTACTTAATTATTTGTACTAAATGTCCAACTGGGGGTCTGTATGTGGGGGAGACAGGGCAAAAGCTTAGAACAAGGATGAATGCTCATCGTCACACAATAAGAGAAAAAAGAATGGATCTACCTGTGGCAAAACATTTCTGTATCCCTGATCACAGCAGCATGGATATGAAATTACTGGTATTGAAAGGTAACTTCACATCTCAGAGAGAGAGACGAGTTTGGGAGTACAAATTTATGACGAACTTTGACACTCTCAGTGCTGGAATGAATGTGTCGCATGGATTTATGTCTTTTTACATCAATTAAGGAATTTCCTTTTAAAACCTTGCGGGGCAACACAGAACTAGACCCCAATCAGAGGACCATAAAACATCCAGACTCCTTATCTATGAACTGGTCCAATGTTTATATTTATGTTTCTCCCTCTCCCATATTGATAGTTCTGCTTCACGTCACTTGTCTTATCTATTGCATTTTTTCTAGGCTGTATTGTGCATAAATATGTGACTTCAGATTTTGTATTAGTCTAGCCTGATGAAGAGACCTGAGTAGTCTCGAAAGCTTGCAATGTGTTACCATCTTTTCAGTTAGCCATTAAAAGGTATCAACTACTGAGGACTCTCAATCCTGAATATTTATCCCAGTGATTGAGGTTTTTTCATGACAAGTTGTACTTCATGGTAGTGGTATAGTGGTAAAGTTTGGTTGATATTATTTGCCTTCATTTGTGAAAATATCAAAAATTTGACAAAAAACCTCCCCTCAAATTTCATAAATTCAAACTTTTAATTTTTCTGTTCTTTAAGGGGTATTCTAGGGAGTGAAAAATGTATACTCCCCCTGCCCTCAAACACTAAAAAGATGAGATGCTCAATGCACTTTAATTATCTATAGAACATTTCTAATTCCGTGTCACAGTAGCTGTTCCTCACTGCTTCCCCCCTCCGGTTTGTAACATTACATCACCCATCAGTGTGCAGATCTTCCCTGTGAGTAAAGGGGGTTTTACACTAAGCGATATCGCTAGCAATATCGCTAAAACGTCACTGATTTTGTGACGTTATAGCGATATTGCTAGCGATATCGCTATGTGTGATACTTACCAACAACCGGCTCCCCCGCTGTCCAACGCTGATCGTGCGAGAATGTCCGGCTCCATTTCTCGTCGTCAGCTTCCTGCTGAGACTTCCTGCTTTGACGACGAGCGACGCTGGACGCGGGCGGGAGGACACCATGATCGCTGTGTGTAAAAGGTGAGTATCGTTCGCTGCGTCGCTGCTACATCGCTGTGAGATCTTTCTGTATGAAAGCTCACTAGCGATCATTTAGCGATGCACCAGCGATCCTGACCGGGTCATATCGTGGTCGGGATCGCTGGTGCATCGCTAAATGTAAAAGGGCCTTAACAGTCAGCCTGAGAAGAGGGGGCATGGTTACAGCCCCTGTTCTATGCAGAGAAACAGCTATTATCAAGAAATTGGCTGATAACAGCATGGAGCTGCACACTGCTGTAATGTCTCAGACAGAAGGGTGAGCAGTGAGGAGCAGCTGCTGTCACAGCAGCCCCTCATAATGTCTACTTGTCTGCAGTCTCAGGTGAGGGGGTGATAATGTCTAGTTCACTGCTGGGCTACTAGTTGATAGTTGAAGTTTCTTCATTGATGAAACAAATCTCTCAAACAAGTCTTCACCTTTTGTACTGCCATGCATGGCTTCCAGTGACAGCAGCTCTTCTCCTGTGTCAAACTCTGCAGTGATTCCACGAATGAAAATGGCCAGTGGGGCAGTATTTGTTATATCTGTTGTCTCGTCACAAGCCAGAGAGAAAAATTGGAAATCTTCTGCTGAATCCTTGAGCATTTTTACAATATCTTGTGCTAAATCAGTAATCCGATCAGAGACGGTTCTCTGAGACAAACTAACATTCTGAAACAATTTTACTTTGCCTGGTGCTAACAGCTCTGCAGCAGCCACCATGCACTCTTTCACAAACTCTCCCTCTACATGAGGTCTCAGCTTCTTTGCAATTAGCTCACTAACTACATAGCTCGATAACATTGCCTCTGTCACAATGCGACCTAGTAAAAGCGGATTGTTGCGATTCCAAACTCCGTCGAAGAGCATTGATTTTATCCAGATGCAGTTGGCCTTTCAATTCATTGAGCTTTGCATGTTTTGTGCTGTAATGACGCTCCAGATTGGCTTTTTTCATTACTGCTAATGCATCAGCACAAACCAGGCACACAGGTTTGCCTTTGACTTCAACAAAAAAATAATCATTTGTCCATTTATCTTGAAAACCTCGACACTCTGCATCAATTTTCTTTTCTTTACACTGGCCATTTTGTCTCACCACTACCTGAACCTATTTGAAAAATAAAAAGCATGATTGAGCAAAATAACTTCAAGGGAACCCATCACCTGTAAAAACGCTATTAACCTGCAGATATAGGTTAATAGCCTTTGAATCCTGCTTGGTGCCTGCAGATTAAACCCCGCTGCCCTGCTGAACTTTAATTCTCCCAGCAGCATTATGGTTTCCATTATGAAGGTGGCGCCGGTGTGGGTTCAGTCACCGCTCTGTGTATGGAGAGCAGTGGCTGTAACCGCAGCCTTCCACACTGACTGACAGCTGCTCTGCATTGGAAAGCATGAAGAGGGGAGCGCAGTTACAGCCGCTGCTCTAGATTTACAAAGCCGTGACTGAACACCTCCGGGAGGATTAGGGCCCCGTTACACGCTTCAATGTCCCAGCGATCCCACCAACGATCCGACATGGATGGGATCGCTGGGACATAGTTAGGTGATCACTGGTGACCTGTCACATAGACAGACCCACCAGCGATCAGGACCAGCGAGTAAGCTGGTATCCAAGGTAAGCAGCAGGTATCTAAGAGCCGCACGGCTCTTAAGGTACTGTCACACTAAGCGATATTGCTAGCAATATCGCTATAACTTGTGACGTTATAGCGATATTGCTAGCGATATCGCTGTGTCTGATACTTACCTACAACCCGCTCCCCTGCTGGTTATCGCTGATCGCGCGAGAACCTCCAGGACTGTTTCTCGTCGTTAGCTTCCTGTGGCGCTTCCTGCTGTGACGACGAGCGACGCGTGGAGCCGGGCGGGAGGACGTCAGGATCGCCTCGTCTGACAGGTAAGTAGCGACCCCCGACCGCTGCGATGTCACTGGTGAGATCTGCCTGTGTGGCAGCTCACTAGCGACCACTTAGCGATGTACCAGCGATCCTGACCGCGTCATATCGCTGGTCAGGATTGCTGGTGCATCGCTAAGTGTGACAGTACCTTTAGATGCCCCTGTTTACCTTAGATACCAGCTCCCAGCATCACTGATCATTGGTCTCTCGCTGTCACATGCAGCGAAGCGCGCTGGCCAGTGGGAGACCAACGATCAAAAAATGGCACAGGATATTGGAGCACGATCAGCAATACCCGATGGGGGGCCGGTCGAAGATGCATGTCACACACAGCGATATCACTGGCGAGATCGCTGTGGCGTCACAAAATCAGCGATCTCACTAGCGATCTCGCTGTGTGTGACGGGGCCTTTAGAGTTCATTTCCTCCCAGCAGTGGCATGTTATATGCAGGAGCCAGGCAAGTTCAGAATGCTATGTACTAACCTGCTGATTAACCCCATTTCTGGGGCCTGAGGTATACAGCACATGGGGGGTACATGGAGCCTGAGGTATACAGCACATGGGTGGTACATGGGGCCTGAGGTATACAGCACATGGGGGGTACATGGAGCCTGCGTTATACACCACATGGGGGGTACATGGAGCCTGAGGTATACAGCACATGGGCGGTATATGGAGGCTGAGGTATACAGCACATGGGGGTACATGGAGGCTGAGGTATACAGCACATGGGGGTACATGTATCCTGAGGTATACAGCACATGGGGGTACATGGAGCCTGAAGTATACAGCACATGGGGGGTACATGTAGCCTGATGTATACAGCACATGGGGGGTACATGGAGCCTGCAGTATACAGCACATGGGGGGTACATGGAGCCTGCGGTACACAGCACATGGGGGGTACATGGAGCCTGCGCTATACAGCACATGAGTGGTACATGGAGCCTGAGGTATACAGCACATGGGTGGTACATGGAGCCTGAGGTATACAGCACATGGGGGGTACATGGAGCCTTAGGTATACAGCACATGGGTGGTACATGGAGCCTGCAGTATACAGCACATGGGGGGGTACATGGAGCCTGAGGTATACCGCACATGGGTGGTACATGGGGCCTGAGGTATACAGCACATGGGGGGAAATTGGAGCCTGAGGTATACAGCACATGGGGGGTACATGGAGCCTGATGTATACAGCACATGGGGGGTACATGGAGCCTGCAGTATACAGCACACGGGGGAAATTGGAGCCTGAGGTATACAGCACATGGGGGTACATGGAGCCTGATGTATACAGCACATGGGGGGTACATGGAGCCTGCAGTATACAGCACATGGGGGTACATGGAGCCTGCAGTATACAGCACATGGGGGGTACATGGAGCCTGAGGTATACAGCTCATGGGGGTACATGGAGCCTGAGGTATACAGCACATGGGTGGTACATGGAGCCTGTAGTATACAGAACATGGGTGTTACATGGGACCTGAGCTATACAGCACATGGGTGATGGTACATGGAGCCTGCGGTATACAGCACATGGGTGGTACATGGAGCCTTAGGTATCTGAGGTATACAGCACATGGGTTGTACATGGAGCCTGCAGTATACAGCACATGGGTGATACATGGGGCCTGAGCTATACAGCACATGGGTGGTGGTACATGGAGCCTGTGTTATACAGCACATGGGTGGTACATGGAGCCTGAAGTATACAGCACATGTGTGGTACATGGAGCCTGAGGTATACAGCACATGGGGGTACATGGAGCCTGAGGTATACAGCACATGGGTGGTACATGGAGCCTGAGTTATACAGCACATGGGGGTACATGGAGCCTGCAGTATACAGCACATGGGGGTACATGGAGCCTGAGGTATACAGCACATGGGGGTGCATGGAGCCTGAGGTATACAGCACATGGGTGGTACATGGAGCCTGCAGTATACAGCACATGGGGGGTACATAGAGCCTGCGATATACAGCACATGGGGGGTACATGGAGCCTGAGGTATACAGCTCATGGGGGTACATGGAGCCTGAGGTATACAGCACATGGGTGATACATGGAGCCTGTAGTATACAGAACATGGGTGTTACATGGGACCTGAGCTATACAGCACATGGGTGGTGGTACATGGAGCCTGCGGTATACAGCACTTGGGTGGTACATGGAGCCTGAGGTATCTGAGGTATACAGCACATGGGTGGTACATGGAGCCTGCAGTATACAGCACATGGGTGATACATGGGGCCTGAGCTATACAGCACATGGGTGGTGGTACATGGAGCCTGTGGTATACAGCACATGGGTGGTACATGGAGCCTGAAGTATACAGCACATGTGTGGTACATGGAGCCTGAGGTATACAGCACATGGGGGTACATGGAGCCTGAGGTATACAGCACATGGGTGGTACATGGAGCCTGAGTTATACAGCACATGGGGGTACATGGAGCCTGCAGTATACAGCACATGGGGGGTACATGGAGCCTGAGGTATACAGCACATGGGGGTACATGGAGCCTGAGGTATACAGCACATGGGTGGTACATGGAGCCTGCAGTATACAGCACATGGGGGGGTACATGGGGCCTGAGCTATACAGCACATGGGGGGTACATGGAGCCTGAGGTATACCGCACATGGGTGGTACATGGGGCCTGAGGTATACAGCACATGGGGGTACATGGAGCCTGAGGTATACAGCAGATGGGGGGTACATGGAGCCTGATGTATACAGCAGATGGGGGGTACATGGAGCCTGCAGTATACAGCACATGGGGGGTACATGGAGCCTGAGGTATACAGCTCATGGGGGTACATGGAGCCTGAGGTATACAGCACATGGGTGGTACATGGAGCCTGTAGTATACAGCAGATGGGGGGTACATGGAGCCTGATGTATACAGCAGATGGGGGGTACATGGAGCCTGCAGTATACAGCACATGGGGGGTACATGGAGCCTGAGGTATACAGCTCATGGGGGTACATGGAGCCTGAGGTATACAGCACATGGGTGGTACATGGAGCCTGTAGTATACAGAACATGGGTGTTACATGGGACCTGAGCTATACAGCACATGGGTGGTGGTACATGGAGCCTGCGGTATACAGCACATGGGTGGTACATGGTGCCTGAGGTATAGAGCACATGGGTGGTACATGGAGCCTGAGTTATACAGCACATGGGTGATACATGGGGCCTGAGCTATACTGCACATGGGTGGTGGTACATGGAGCCTGCGGTATACAGCACATGGGTGGTACATGGAGCCTGAGGTATACAGCACGTGTGGTACATGGAGCCTGAGGTATACAGCACATGGGGGGTACATGGGGCCTGAGGTTCCTTGATTACCTTGCACACTGCAGCTGCACAGGAGGACGTGACACTTTCAGCTCTGCTGTCTCGCTCAGCAGAGGATGGAGCGGGGGAGGGCAGCGACTCCTGTCGGGATTGGCTCCTGTGCGTGGAGTCTGGCGTCTCCCTTGTGCAGAAGCAGCCCCTGTGACTATTGCTGCAGCCGGAACTGTCCCTTACCTGGAGCTGGCACCGCAGGAGTCTCCTCACTGACTGTCCCTCACAGACACCTGGAGCCACACCGCAGGAGTCTCCCCACTGATGGGAAAAGCGCAGCAAAATACCACGCTCAATTCTTAAAGGGCCCGTGGCCAAAAAATAGGGAAAGTGGGGAAAGCGGCTGTGGGCCACACAAAATGATATGGCCCGCGGGCCGGACGTTCCCCACCCCTGCTTGAACTCATGGACATCACCAGACGCTGTGTTTACTCCTTTTTGATGCTTGCCAGGCTTTCACTGCGGTGGTTTTCAGTTGCTGTTTGTTTGTGGGCCTTTCTGTCTGAAGTTCTGAATGCTCAATTGGGTTGAGATCAGGTGACTGACTTGGCCATTCAAGAATATTCCACTTCTTTGCTTTAATAAACTCCTGGGTTGCTTTGGCTTTATGTTTTGGGTCATTGTCCATCTGTAGTATGAAACGATGACCAATCAGTTTGGCTGCATTTGGCTGGATCTGAGCACACAGTATGGCTCTGAATACCTCAGAATTAATTCGGCTGCTTCTGTCCTGTGTCACATCATCAATAAACACTAGTGACCCAGTGCCACTGGCAGCCATGCATGCCCAAGCCATCACACTGCCTCCGCCGTGTTTTGCAGATGATGTGGTATGCTTTGGATCATGAGCTGTACCACGCCTTCACCATACTTTTCTCTTTCCATCATTCTGGTAGAGGTTGATCTTGGTTTCATCTGTCCAAAGAATTTTCTTCCAGAACTGTGCTGACTTTTTTAGATGTTTTTTAGCAAAGTCCAGTCTAGCCTTTTGATTCTTGATGCTTATGAGTGGCTTGCACCATGCAGTGAACCCTCTGTATTTACTTTCATGCAGTCTTCTCTTTATGGTAGATTTGGATATTGATACGCCTACCTCCTGGAGAGTGTTGTTCACTTGGTTGGCTGTTGTGAAAGGGTTTCTCTTCACCATGGAGACTATTCTGCGATCATCCACCACTGTTGTCTTCGGTGGGCGCCCAGGTCTTTTTGCATTGATGAGTTCACCAGTGCTTTCTTTCTTTCTCAGGATGTACCAAACTGTAGATTTTGCCACTCATAATATTGTAGCAATTTCAATTTCTCAGATGGGTTTTTTCTGTTTTTGCAGCTTAAGGATGGCTTGTTTCACCTGCATGGAAAGCTCCTTTGACAGCATGTTTCCTTCACAGCAAAATCTTCCAAATGCAAGCACCACACCTCACATCAACTCCAGGCCTTTTATCTGCTTAATTGAGAATGACATAACGAAGGGATTGCCCACACCTGTCCATGAAATAGCCTTGGAGTCAATTGTTCAATTACTTTTGGTCCCTTTAAAAACAGGGTGACACATGTTAAGGAGCTGAAACTCCTAAACCCTTCATCCAATTTTAATGTAGATACCCTCAAATGAAAGCTGAAAGTCTGAACTTCAACTGCATCTAAATTGTGCTGTTTAAAATTCATTGTGGTAATGTCTACAACCAAAATTAGAAAAATGTTGTCTCTGTCCAAATATATATGGACCTAACTGTATCTTCTCTGCGGACAGGTAAGGATATTGTTGCTTTTTTATTTTACTTCTTTTCCAGGAGACAAGGGCGTTGGTTGAATAGGCGATGCAGTATCGTTTAATTAAGATCTATTAAAGTAGGCTGTGTCAATATTTCAATCAAAGAACTTTATTCGGGCTCTGTCTTTATTTACCATGTAACTATAGAATTAGTAATAGATAGGTTTCTTACAGAAGCTTCACCATTACTAAGCCGTGGGCTTGATGTCACCTGACAATACAAAGGTGACATTAACCCCACAAATATGAATCCCACTTGCCACTGCTACAGGGCAAGTGGGTACAGCTGGGCAAAGCGCCAGAATGGGCGCATCTAATAGATGTGCCTTTTCTGGCCAATAGTGGGCTGCTATTTTTAGGCAATATCCATGGCCCCTTACCAGTCTGAGAATGCTAGACCCCAGGTGTGAGCTTTAGCAAGGCTGGTTGTCAAAAATGGAGGGACCCCATGCCATTTTTTAAAATTATTTAAATGATTAAAAAAACAGCTTAGGGACCCCTCTATTCTTGATAACCAACCTTGCAGGTGATGACAGCTGAGGGTTGCAGCCCCCAGCTGTGAGTTTTGCCTCTCTGGTTATAGAAAACTAGCTATCAACCCATTCTACACGTGGCTGGAGAGCATTTTTATTGGTATATGGTCTCCCATCCTGGTTTGTGCTGCCCCCCTCCTATCCTGGTATGTATGGCTCCCCTCATCCCTATCGTGGTATGTACAGTACTCATCATCCCTATCCTGCTATGCATGGTACTCCTCATCCCTATCCTGGTATGTATTGTACCCTCATGCCCCAAATCCTGGTATGCATGGCACCCCATTCCTCATCCTGGTATACATGGTCCCCTCACCCCTCAATCCTGGTATGCATGGTACCCCCTCATCGCTATTCTAGTATGCATGGTCCCCTCACCCCCTAATCTTGGTATGCATGGTACCCCCTCATCCATATCCTGGTATTCATGGTTCCCTCACCTCCCAATCCTGGTATGCATGGTACCCCCTTATCCCTATCATGATATGCATGGTCCCGTCATCACTAAAACCTGGTATACATGGTCCCCTCACCCCCCAATCCTGGTATGCATGGTTCCCCTCATCCCTATCGTAGGATGTATGGTACCCCCTCACCCCCCAATCCTGGTATGCATGGTCCCCTCATCCCCAATCCTGGTATACATGGTCCTCTCACCCCCCTATCCTGATATACATGGTCCCTTCACACCCCTTTCCTGGTAAGCATGGTCCCCGAACCCCCCTATCCTGGTATGCATGCTTCCCCTCACCCCCCAATCCTGGTATGCATGGTCCTCTCTCACTCCCCAATCCTGGTATGCATGGTCCCCGAACTCCCCTTTCCTGGTATGCATGGTCCCCGAACCCCCCTATCCTGGTATGCAGGGTCCTCTCACCCCCCTTTCCTGGTATACAGGGTCCCCGAACCCCCCTATCCTGGTATGCATGGTCCTCACCCCCCTATCATGGTATGCATGGTCCCCCTCATCCCCCAATCCTGGTATGCATGGTCCCATCAACCCCCAATCCTGGTATGCATGGTCCCCCTCACCCCCCAATCCTGGTATGCATGCTACCTCTCACCCCCCTTTCCTGGAATGCATGGTCCCTTCACACCCCTTTCCTGGTAAGCATGGTCCCCGAACCCCCCTATCCTGGTATGCATGCTACCCCTCACCCCCCAATCCTGGTATGCATGGTCCTCTCTCACTCCCCAATCCTGGTATGCATGGTCCCCGAACTCCCCTTTCCTGGTATGCATGGTCCCCGAACCCCCCTATCCTGGTATGCAGGGTCCTCTCACCCCCCTTTCCTGGTATACAGGGTCCCCGAACCCCCCTATCCTGGTATGCATGGTCCTCTCACCCCCCTATCATGGTATGCATGGTCCCCCTCATCCCCCAATCCTGGTATGCATGGTCCCATCAACCCCCAATCCTGGTATGCATGGTCCCCCTCACCCCCCAATCCTGGTATGCATGCTACCTCTCACCCCCCTTTCCTGGAATGCATGGTCCCCCTCACCCCTATTAAACTGCACACATGCAAAAAAGAAAAAAATATTTATACTCGCCCTTCTTTCCTGTGTTCCAGCGCTATCCCGTTCTGTCGGATGCCAGGGGAGGAGTGTGGTGCCGGAGTACGCTCATGCCCATACCGCGCTGTCCGGTGCCATATTGCTGAAGACACATTGCAAATGTTTCTTCAGTAAAATGGCGCCGGATAGCGCTATGCGCATGCGCGATTCTCACGCGCACACCTGCCCCTGTCTCCGGAAGAAGAGAAGCGCTGCGGCAACCCTCCTCCCGGTGAGGTAAGTATGGCGCCAGAGATTGCAGTATGCAGTGTCTACGCGTACCGCCATCTCTGGCGCCATACCCATTACCTGTAACGCTGGATGCCTCGTTCTGTCTGGAGCCAGACTGCGCTTGCGCGTCGCACTTGTGCACTCTATAAAGGCTTCAGACAGAGTGACGCTTACAGCGTTATATTATAGATACAAGAGAACCCACACAGTTTTTTTAATTTATTTATAGCGCAGGCAGCGGCTGATGAATAAGCCCAACAGCAGCTCCTGATGTCACTGTTATTAGCAGCAGCAGGGGTAGGCTGATGGGAGTAATAGTTCCATCAGCCGCCACCTGCTGTCTCTCTTATCACTTAAATGTAACTCTCATCGTTATCCCGTGCTCATGCCGATCGCTGGCACAGCAGGGGAGAATGATGAGAGCCGTGTTCAACATCTGGTGCCGGGGAACAGAGCTTACTGTAACGCTTCTTCCCCTGCACCGATGCGTGTCACATGGATGACATCCATGTGTGTTAGGCATATGCACATGTGCAGGACGTTTTGTGGTCCATGCTGACATTTAAAAAATGGACATATCAGCGTGTTTTGCCCACGGAAACACACTGACATGTGTACAGACCCATTCACTTGAATAGGCAAATAGTGCTCCATTCCTCCAGTCTCTCCATATGGCTAAATAGTACTGCACAGCCACATATGGGGTATTACCATATTCATTAGAAATTGTGGGACAACTGTTGGTGTCATTTTTACCCACTTCTTGTGTGAAAATGTAAAATCTTTGGCTAAAACAAAATTTTGGTGGTAAAAATGTACACTGTGTTCCAAATTATTATGCAAATTGGATTTAAGTGTCCTAAAGATGTAATTTTTTGTTTTTCAAATAAACTCATAGATGGTATTGTGTATCAGGGCTCTTTGGATCACTGAAATCAATCTCAAATGCCTGTGATAATTAGTTTACAAGATGAGCTCAATTAAAGGAAAACTACTTAAGAATGATGTTCCACATTATTAAGCAGGTCACAGGTTTCAAAGAATTTAGGAAAGAAAAAGAATCTCTCTGCTGCCGAAAAGCATCAAATAGTGCAATGCCTTGGTCAAGAGATGAAAACATTAGATATTTCCCAAAAACTTAAACGTGATCATCGTACTGTTAAGAAATTTGTGGTTGATTCAGAGCACAGACATGTTTGTGCTGATAAAGGCAGAATGAGGAAGGTTTCTGCCAGGCAAGTTCATCGGATTAAGAGAGTGGCTGCTAAAAAGCCATTACAAACCAGCAAACAGATATTTGAAGCTGCTGGTGCCTCTGGAGTCCCTCAAGGTGTAGGATCCTTCAAAGGCTTGCTGAGTTGCATAAATCTATTATTCGTCCACCCCTAAACAGTGCTCACAAGCAGAAACGGTTGCAGTGGGCCCAGACATACATGAAGACTAATTTTAAAACAGTCTTGCTTAATGATGAGTGTTGAGCAACCCTGGATAGAGTAGTGGATGGTTGGTGGATGGCCACCATGTCACAACAAGGCTGCAACGTCAGCAAGGAGGTGGAGGAGTCATGTTTTGGGCCGGAATCATGAGGAAACAGCTGGTAGGGCTCTTTAAGGTTCCTGAAGGTGTGAAAATGACCTCTGCAAAGTATATAGAGTTTCTGACTGACAGCTGTCTTCCATGGTATAAAAAGCAGAAACATGCCTTCAGGATCAAAATCATCTTCATGCATGACAATGCACCATCTCATGCTGCAAAGAATACCTCTGAGTCATTGACTGCTATGGGCATAAAAGGAGAGAAACTCATGGTGTGGCCACCATCGTCCCCTGACCTCAACCCTATGGAGAACCTTTGGAGTATCATCAAGCAAAAGATCTATGAGGCTGGGAGGCAGTTCACATCAAGACAGCAGCTCTGGGAGGCTATTCTGACTTCATGCAAAGAAATACAAGCAGAAACTCTCCAAAAACTCACAAGTTCAATGGATGCAAGAATTGTGAAGGTGATGTCACAGAAGGGTTCCTATGTTAACATGTAACTTGGCCTGTTAGGATGTTTTGAAGTTAAATAGCTTTTTTGTTCAGTGAATGTGACCTCCTAATGCAGCAAATTCCACAAATGAGCATTTTCAGTTCTTTAAAACATATCAAATGTTTAGAAATTCTACTGTGCCTAATAATTTGGAACAGTGCAATTTGAGTTTTTATTCATTTTGGAGATTATACTGTTATCATTGGGAGGTTTCTTAAAAAAAATTTGATGTATACTCTAACCGGTGATGACCTTTATTAGACTGACTGTCATTTGTACCGTCTATTTAGGAAAATCAGAGAAAAATATCATTTGCTTAATAATTTGGAACACAGTGTAGTTATTTTGTCTTCACTCTCCAATGGTATAAAATTCTGTGACATACCCATGATGTCAACATGATCACTGCACCCCTAGATAAATTCATTGAGAGGTGTAGTTCGTAAAATGGCGTCACTTATGGGGGGGTTTCTGCTGTTCTGGCACCTCAGGGGCTCTCCCAGTGGGTCATGGCACCTGCAAACCATAACAGTAAAATCTGGCGCTCCTTGCCTTCTGAGCTTTGCACTGTGCATGAAAAATATTTCCCAATTACACGTAGGGTATTGGCACACTCAGAAAAAATGGACCTCAGTTTGTTGTAAAAAAAAGAAAAAGAAAAAAAATCCTATTAGCCCTTAGAAAAATTAAAAACGTGTGGTTAAAACAACATTTTAGTAGTAAACATGTAATTTTTTCTTTCTTCACAGCTCAGTGGTATAAAATTCTGTGAGGCACATGTATATGACCACTGCACTCAAGAGAAATTGTACAACTTTTCGGGTCCAATTTCTCCTGTTACCCTTGGTAAAATAAAAAATTGGGGGTGAAAAAAAAAATCATTTTTGTGAAACAAATATGATTTTTTATTTTTACGGCTGTACGTTATATACTTCTGTGAAGCACGTGGGGGTTCAAAGTGCCCACCACCCATCTAAATAAGTTCCTTGGTGGGTCTAGTTGCCAAAATGGTGTCACTTGTGGGGTGCTTCCACTGTCACTGTTTAGGAACATCAGGGGCTTTCTAAAAACAACATGGCATCCCATCTCAATGCCAGCCAATTTTACATTGAAAAAGTCAAACAACGCTCCTTCCCGTCCGAGCTCTGCCATGTGCCCAAACAGTGGTTTACCTGCACATATGGGGCATCCGTATACTGAGGACAAATTGCAGAACAACTTTTAGGGTCCAATTTCTCCTGTTAGCCTTAGTAAAATAAAACATATCAGAATACATTTTTGGGGAAAAAAAAAAGTTAAATGGTTCAATTTTTTTTAATCATTCCAAAAATTCCTGTGAATCACCTGAAGGGTCAATAAACTTCTTGAATGTGGTTTTGAGCACCTTGAGGGGTGCAGTTTTTAGAATGGTGTCACTTTTGGGTATCTTCTGTCATATAGACCCCTCAAAGTGACTTCAAATGTGATGTGGGTCCACAAAAAAAAATGGTGTTGTAAAAATGAGAAATCGCTGTTTAACTTTTATGTTCAATCTATTTTATTGAGCATTTTACAAACAAAGAATACATTATATGCAAACAGATAATATATAGAATCATAGAAAATATCTAGAATTCAAAAATGAGAATACAACCATCTATCAGTAATTCAAACATACCATGGTAGACAATAACAGTAGCCATATGGCGAACGCCAACAAGGTATTCAAGAGAGGAAGTATCCTCTATATTATGCAGAGGACAGACACAGGGTAAAAAAGAGGGAAAGAAAGACAAGGGAAGAGGGGGAAAAAAAAAAAAAAAAAGGTTATGGATAAAGCAGTCCTTAAAATCATGTATATATTAATGTGCAAATTCCTATGTAACTGAAACATTCAGCGGAACAAATTATGGAAATCAGGTGAGTCCTGAAACAAAATCTCTCCACTCCAAATCCTTCTAAATTTATCGTTTGTACCATTGCAGTCTGCAGACAGCTCCTCCATTCTACACAGATTGACCATTTCCTTATACCAGTCTAATATGTCATGGGGGTTTGTAAGTTTCCAAAACCACGGGATTACCATTTGTGCTGCTGTGCGACAAAACCAAAGAATATCTCTCTTCTGAGTCCCTATTGAAGAAGGTAAAATTGACAGAAAAGCTATTTGAGGGGACCTTGCTACACAGTTTCCCATGATTCGTTGATAATTGTCGAAAACCTTCTCCCAGAATGGCTTGATCTTAGAGCATTCCCACCAAATGTGAATCATAGAGCCCACCTCCCTCTCGCATCTCCAACAAACCCCTGAAACTGCTGGATATATTGCATGTAGTTTAGAAGGGTAATGATACCATCTCATAAGTATTTTTTAGTTCTTCTCTTGTGCAATCCCAGGGCTAGCAAGTTTGTGAGTGAAGAGAAACCCCCTTTCCCATTCCTCAGGAGATAAGCTTATCCCCAAGTCTCTCTCCCACGCCTGCTGAAATGTTAACTTCTCCGCTTCACCCTCTCTGCTTAATCCCCCATAAATCACAGATATAGCATGTGGAGGCTTATTTTCCTCTACGAACAATTTCTCAAAAAAGGTGAAGTTTGAAATTTTATCAAAATTATGTGTTACTAGGAAGGATTGTAATTGCAAGTATTCAAACCACCTAATTTTCTCATTTGGAAACAGCCTGTATAGAGACAAAAGAAGGCAACTCCCCGTTTTCTAGCACCTGAAACAATCGAGTATCCTCCACTGCCCTCCGACCGAGAAAAGATCCGCGCAAGTATCCAGGGAGAAAGGATGGATTGAAAATCATTGGTGTAAGTGGGCTAATATTCCTATCTGGAAACCCCTTCTTTCTCAGAGTGTGCCATATTTTAAGTGTGTCTCTAGTTAAATTACAATTGACAATAGTCAATGACTCCCCAGAACACCACGGCAGATGTCTTAAAGGGACATCTAAACCCTCCTGTTCCACCCCCACCCATTGTTTAGCATCAGCCCGACAGTGCCAGTCTAGAATCCTAAGTAATGTAGTAGCCTGAAAATACCTCTTAAAATTGGGTAAACCAGCACCACCTATAGATTTAGGTCGAGAAAGGGTCTGTATGCTTATGCGAGGTTTGAGTTTACCCCACATGAATTTGGTTAAAGCTGATTGTAATTTACAGAAGATTTTATAAGTATAGTTTGGAATATGTATAAGAAACGGGGTAAAACGCCCATTTTGATAGCATTCATCCTTACAAACCAGGATAGTTTAAATTTACTATAATTCGCTAGGTCTCTGTATGTTCTGCTTAATAAAGCTTGATAGTTAAGCTCAAACAATTTATTAGGATCAGAAGGGACCACGACCCCTAGATATTTCAATGACTCTCCTTGCCATTTAAATGGAAATTTATTCATGATTTGAAGGACCTCATTCTGAGAAAATGATATATTTAAGGCTTCTGATTTGGAATAATTGACTTTAAAATTACTAAGTGATCTGAACCTATCAAATTCTTTTAAAATCATTGGAAACGATATTTGTGGTTGTGAGATATAAAGGAGTAAATCATCTGCATACAGAGCTGTTTTATAAGAGTTAGGTCCTATCGTGTATCCATGAATATTGATATTATTTCTGATAGCGTTGCCTAGGTGTTCCATTACCACTATGTAAAGTAATGGAGAAAGTGGGCAGCCCTGTCTGGTTCCATTGTTGATCTTAAATGGGCTGGATAATGAACCATTTATTCTAACCCGCGCTGTTGGACCATTATATAAGGCTAAGATTTTCTGTAGAAAGTGAGGACCTAGACCTATCTGTCTCAAGGCTTCCTCCATAAACCCCCAATGGACTCTATCGAAAGCCTTCTCTGCATCTACAGATAAAAGACCTAGTGGTGTGGAGCTAGTTTTTGCCTTGGAGATAAGTAATGTCTTAATAGTATTATCCCAGGCTTCTCGTCCTTTGACGAATCCCACCTGATCATTATTGACCAGGGAAGGAAGTAAAGGGGCTAGCCTCTCAGCTAAGATTTTAGAAAATAATTTAATGTCCATGTTTAAGAGAGAAATCGGCCTAAAGTTGGCAATTATTGAAGGGTCTTTACCTGGCTTAGGGAGCACACTAATGTGTGCTTCTAGAGACTGGGGAACAAATCCAGTACTTTCATCAATAGCATTGAAAGTTTTTGCCATTATTGGAGAGAGTTGTTCCCTAAAGTTTTTATAAAACGCCGGTGTGAATCCGTCTGGACCAGGGCATTTACCCGACGGAGAGGACCGTATTGCCAAATCGATCTCCTCTATTGAAATCTCCTCCTCTAAAGCTTTTAGAGCTGAACTACTTAACACAGGTAGGGATGTTTCCTGAATGTATTCTTTTATCTTATAGGAGAGGTCTAATGGGGGCATATCTGCGAATTGGTTCTTAATGTTGTATAAATTCTCATAGTAAGACTGAAAGAGATCCACAATTTCTTTTGGGTTGTGTGTATCCCTGCCATTTTGTTTTTTAACAAACGGAATAAATGTAGCTGACGCACGTGGATGGAGCAGTCTGGATAATGGTCTCCCGCACTTGTCCGATAGGTCATAGAAAAAACGTTTAGATTTTTCCATGTATTGAAAATATTTTTTATCTAAAGTTTCTCTTAATTCATTTCTTTTTTTCGTCAAGTCAGCAAGCGTGGAAGCAGATAGAGTTTGTTTGTGTGAAATTTCAAGGGAATGAATTTGCTGTAATAATTCATCCACTTTCTGAGCTCTCTCTCTCTTTAACCTAGAACCATGCTTTATCAGAATCCCTCTCTTGACGCATTTCAAAGTCTCCCATTGCAAGGGAGCTGAAGTTTGGTCAGAGGCATGTATTTGGATAAAGGAGTCAATAGACTCTTTCAGCTCTGAAGCACATAAAGTATCCTTGATAAGGTTATCATTCAATCTCCAAGTCCAAGAACGTTGGACCAGAGATGGCAGAGATAAGGACAGAAAAATCGGAGCATGGCCCGACCACAGAATGTCTCCGATTGTGGCCTTGGGTTGCCAGGACAAAGCATGGTGGCTCAAGAGAAAGAGGTCGATGCGGCTATAAGAATTATGTATATGAGAATAATATGTGTAATCCTTCCCCTGATGATTCATTATCCGCCAAACATCGGTTAGTCGGAGGGCATGGAGAACCCCTTTTAGAGAACGCAGCTGTCTCACTGAAACAGTTTGCCTCCCAGAAGAAGAGTCTACCTTTGGGTTCATTGTAAAATTGAAATCTCCACCTGCGATCAGTGTACCTTCTGCGAAACTAGAAAGTGAGGTTAGGAACGCACGGCATGCTGGAATCTGGCCCTTATTAGGAAGATACCAGTTAGCAATTGTGTATACTGAGGCTGCAATTTTTATCTTGAGAAAGATATATCTACCCTGTATGTCTACAAGTGTATCAATAAGAGAAAATGCTAATGACTTATGGACTGCAATGGAGACATCTTTGGACTTTGATTCAGGATTTGTGCTATGGAACCAGGTGTTGAAGTACCTATCTTTTAACTTAGGAACGTGATCAGATTTAAAGTGTGTTTCTTGTAACATAAGAATCTGGACTTTTTGTTTATGCATAGAGTAAAGAATCTGAGAATGCTTCTGAGGGATTTTAAGACCTCTAACATTCAGTGAACAGAATTTGACGGAGTTCATTTCACAGACCAGAAATAGGGTTTGAGAAAAGACCGGTAAAGAAGGAAAATTCCCTTTAAAAAAAAAAAAAAGAAAAAAAAAAGGGTGGGGGGAGGGGGGAGCAGGAAAAGAAAGAAAATAAAAATATAAACAATCGGATGGGAGACTTTCCCAACCGCAAAGAAAGTCCTCAGAGAAACGGACTGAAAGGGGGAAATATAAAATTCCACACCCATCTAGCGGAATGTAGATCCCCTTAGTGGAAGCGCGCTTTCCAAAGAGGGTAGCTCCCCCTGGGATCAAACAGCAGACCCACAATAACACATTAAACTGGTAAAATAGCTAACATGTGAAACGCATATCACTTCACCAAATCTTGAGCACCCAGAACGTATATAGGTGTATCTATATATTGCTGAATCAACTAATGTAGAAATCCCAGAATGTTAAGCATTAATCACATAGAATCTCTACTAAAGGCCCTGTCACACTAAGCGATCTCGGTAGCGAGATCGCTGCGGAGTCACAACATTTTGACGTAACAGCGATCTCACCAGCGAGATCGCTGTGTGTGACAGCGATCAGCGAGCGGCCCCCCTGCCGGTATCGCTGATCGCTGGAAGAAACCTCTGGACATTTCTTTGGTCGCTGGTCTCCCACTGGCCAGCACACATCGCTGTGTGTGATAGGCGGGAGACCAGCGATCAGGTGTAAAAAATAATAAAAAATATAGTTATTCTCACCTTCCGACGTCCCGTTCAGCCATCCTGCCTCTCTCCACGCTCCGGTCCCAGTGATCCTTTGCACGAATGACCGCGAGACTTTGTTATCCCTCGAGACTGTGACATCTCGCGGTCATTCTCGCAAAGGATTACTGGGACCGCTGCGTGGAGAGAGGCAGGATTGCTGAACAGGACTTCGGAAGGTGAGAATAACTATATTTTTTATTTTGATTCTATTTTTTACAGGGATGGCCAGCGATGCCAGGCGCTCGGCATCGCTGTGCTGATCGCTGGTGAAGCTGTCTGTGTGACAGCTCACCAGCGATCACATAGCGACTTACTAGCGATCCTGACACCTTGATATCGGTGTCGGGATCGCTGGTAAGTCGCTTAGTGTGACGGGGCCTTAAAGCCTTTTTTTTAGGAAACCCCATTTATCTATGTTAATCCTGTAAACCTCTTACATAGGACAGGAGAACAAATAGAAAGGCAAGTAAATGAAACAATAACATTTAAGTGAAACTTGTCAATCTGGGGATGGAGGGCCCATTTCCTCTGTATTGCGAGCCCGGGTTTTCATGCCAAAGTTGCGGTTTCTCCTTCTCTGGGGATGAGGAATATTGTCCATTCCTAGGCCTCTAGGTAGGCCTGGCCATTCAGATGGAGAAATCTGGACTGAAGGGATATTGGGGATATGTCAAAAGTAAAAGAAAAGTCAAACATGCTATAGGATTTTTACAGGATGAAAATGATTAAATGATAAGACAGGATGTTGAGAAGGCCGAACTTTTAAATTCCTATTTTGCATCTGTTTTCTCTCAGAAAGGAAATGTAACATCAACTGTTCTTCACTGTACTATTAAGGGAATAGAAGAATCCAGGATATCTATAAATAGAAAGATAGTGAGGAAACACTTAGCTAACCTAAATGAATTCAAGTCTCCAGGTCCAGATGAATTACACCCCAGAGTACTGAAGGAGATAGCAGAAGAAATTTTTGAACCCCTCTCCATAATCTTTGAAAATTCTTGGAGAACAGGAGAAGTCCCTGAAGACTGGAGAAGAGCAAATGTTGTTCCTATCTTCAAAAAAGGGGAAGAAGGTGGACCCAGGCAACTATAGGCCGGTGAGTCTGACTTCTATACCAAGAAAGATCTTTGAACAAATTATTAAACAACATGTATGTCAGTACCTGGATAAGAATGAAGTGATTAAACAGAGTCAGCATGGGTTTGTAACTAATAAGTCATGTCAGACTAACTTAATTTCCTTCTATGACGGAATCACTGATTGGGTGGATCAAGGAAATGCTGTAGATATAGTATATCTTGACTTCAGCAAAGCATTTAACAAAGTATCTCATACAATCCTTATTGAAAAAATGACTAAGTATGAAATGGACAAGGCAACTGTTAGGTGGATTCATAACTGGCTTAGTGATCGGACCCAAAGAGTGGTCGTAAATGGCTGCACATCCAGTTGGAAGAATGTCTCAAGTGGGGTACCACAGGGCTCTGTCCTGGGCCCTGTATTGTTCAACATCTTTATCAACGATTTAGATGAAGGAATTGAGGGTAAACTGATTAAATTTTCTGATGACACAAAGCTAGGAGGGATAGCTAATACTAGAGAAGAGAGAGAGAGGATTCAAAAAGATATAAATAAACTGGAGAAGTGGGCAGCAACTAACAGAATGGTTTTTAACAGGGAAAAATGCAAAGTACTACATCTGGGCAATAAAAATGAAAAAAGCATATACAGAATGGGAGGAATAGGGCAGCGACAGCACATGTCAAAAAGACTTGGGTATACTAATAGATCACAGACTGAATATGAGTCAACAGTGTGATGCAGCAGCAAAAAAGGCAAATGCAATTCTAGGATGTATTAACAGAAGCATACAGTCTAGATCACGTGAAGTCATTATTTCCCTCTACTCCTCTTTGGTCAGACCTCATCTGAAATATTGTGTCCAGTTTTGGGCACCACATTTTAAAAAAGACATCAACAAACTGGAGCAAGTTCAGAAAAGAGCGACCAGAATGGTGACCGGTATGCAAACCCTGTCTTATGAGGAAAGGTTGCAGGATTTGGGAATGTTTAGTTTGCAAAAGAGAAGACTGAGAGGAGACTTAATAGCTGTCTACAAATATCTAAAGGGCTGTCACATTGTAGAAGGATCATCTTTATTCTCATTTGCACAAGGAAAGACTAGAAGCAATGGGATGAAACTGAATGGGAGGAGAGACAGATTAGATATTAGAAAAAACTTTTTGACAGTTAGAGTGATCAATGAGTGGAACAAGCTGCCACGAGAAGTGGTGAGTTCTCCTTCAATGGATGTCTTCAACCAGAGGCTGGACAGACATCTGACTGGGATGATTTAGCGAATCCTGCTTTGAGCAGGGGGTTGGACCAGATGGCCCAGGAGGTCCCTTCCAACTCTACAATTCTATGATTCCCAGACCGTTAGTGAACATCTGCAAGTCTCCCAGAGTACGTAAAACATGTAAAGTTCCAGACAGTCTCACTTGAAGTTTAAAGGGAAAGCCCCAAGAATAAAGGATTTTCTGTTGTCTCAGTATGGCTACTTTCACACATCAGGTTTTCGGCGTCAGGCGCGATCCGGCGTCGTGCCGGAACGCCGGATCCGGCAAATGTTTAGTAAAGCCGGATGTGACGGATCCGGTTTTCTGCCGGATCCGTCTTTTTCTTGACAGACAAAACCGGATCCGTCTCATCCGGTTCATCCGTTTTTCGACGGATTACGCCGGATCCGGTTTTTAAAATTGACCCTTGTGGCCTTCCGAACGGGATTGGCTACTGGAAAACTATATATAGCATGTTCCTACAGCCCTTCTTTGACAGGTTGTAGAGGAGAAAGTGCAGGTTGGAGAGAAGAGCAAGTTTACTGGCGAAGATGGATGTTGTCATTGGAAATATTTTGAAGAATTTGGCGGATTTTACAGCGGAGGCAAATCGTTTGAGGGTGATTGTTCTGGAGAAGGAGAGAGCGAGACAGCAGCGCATCAGGCATCGTAGACGACGTTTGTGGATCCACCCCATCACAGCCAAGAGAATGACGCGTGGGGTCTATTCTACACTATGCATGGACCTTCGACGAAACCCGGATAAATTTTTTGGATATGTTAGGATGAAAATGGAGAATTTTGATTACTTGGTGGAGCGCATTGCACACCTCATAAGAAAAGCGGACACCTATTGCCGCTTCTCCGTTTCACCCGCAGAGCGTCTGATGGTGACTTTAAGGTAAGCCACATTTATTGGATGTGATCGCATCAGAGCACACTTTCACTGCAATCTTGTTGGTGGTAATTTGTATCTCCAAGTGTTAGGTCAGTTTTGGTATGTAATGCTGTGATTTAAAACTAATTTATTGTTTGTTAATTCCCCACAGATTTCTTGCAACTGGAGAATCACTTTCGTCACTGCATTTCCAGTACAGACTCGGGATTTCCACCATATCTGGAATAGTGAAGTACACATGCCGTGCACTGTGGGACTCCTTAGCTGAAGAGTTTTTACCAGAGCCCACAACAGAGAGGTGAATTGAAATTGCTGACAAGTTTCAACAGATATGTCAGTTTCCAAACTGCTTGGGCGCTGTGGACGGGAAACATATCCGCATTGTAAAGCCAGCTGGATCTGGATCGGAATATTTCAATTACAAGAAATATTTTTCAATTGTCCTCATGGCCATCGCTGACGCGGAATACAAATTTATTGCGGTTGATATTGGGGCCTATGGCCGCTCCAATGACTCTCAAGTTTTCAAACTGTCTGCCATGGGGCGTAAACTGTATGGAAACACCTTCCAGTTCCCACCACCTAGACCGCTGCCGCAAACATCTGGTCCACCTATGCCATTTGTCTGTGTAGGGGATGAAGCCTTCCAGCTGTCAGAACACCTTTTGAAACCGTACTCTAGCAGAGGATTGACAAGACCAAAACGCATTTTTAATTACCGCCTCACAAGAGCAAGAAGAATGGTTGAATGTACCTTTGGTATTCTGACAGCCAAATGGCGGGTCCTATTGACTGCGATCAACCACAAGACAGAAACTGTGGACGAGGTGATCAAAGCGTGCGTGGTACTCCACAATTTTGTTATATGCAAGGAACCCATTTCCATTGAGGACACCTCTGAAGAAACCACCTTGCAAGATTACCATGACATTACCACTAGAAGTTCTGTGACGGTTTCAGTAATGAGGGACAATTTTGCACTATACTTTATGTCACCTCAAGGCAGAGTACACTGGCAGGATGACAGAGTGTGAAAGATTTGTGCCCCAAACTTGTGTACCTTCTGTACCAACAGTATATACCTTTGCCAACCAAAGTTGGCTATCTTATCATGGTCTCTATTTTTAGCTTTAGGCCACAGGTGTGTACCTGGTTGTGTTTTATGCAAAGTATTTCACCTTTTAACAAAAGTTGTGTACATTGTTAGGAAATCACCAACAATAAACACAACTTTTTAGGTGAAATACTTTGCTTCAAACACAACCAGGAACACAACTGTGGCAAAAAGCTAAAATTTACCCACAGTTATATACCTAGTTTTGAATACCATTTCACCTTTTAAATACCCTGTATTTAACCTTTTTCGCCGCAGAAAGAAATTACAGACAACCAGTGTAAAATAATTTAACTTTTATTGAAAAATGTTTTTTTTAGTAAACTTTTTTAAAATTTTAATAAACATGTTTAATAAAAATTTGAAACTATAAAACTGAAACCATAAAACTGGTCATTTTTATTTAAAAACACACATTATAATTCTGTGTAGTGTGTGGTGGAAATACTGCTGTAGGGGCTGCGGGACACTTCGACACTGGGAGTGTGGAGAGAGGACTGGGATCGTTGTGGGGAAGGAACAGTTAGAGGTGAAGGTGTGGAAAAAACTACAGAATGGGTGGACATGTGGGAAGCAGAAGAGGTGGTGGGTGGTGGAGTGGAGGGTTGGGCAGGGACTGTAGGAGCAGATGATGTTGATGGCAAGTTGTATGGGGAAGGAGTTTGGTACGGGGCAGGTTGCTGGAAGTGGGGAGATGTCTGGTACGGGGCAGGTTGCTGGAAGTGGGGAGATGTCTGGTACGAGGCAGGTTGCTGGAAGTGGGGAGATGTCTGGTACGGGGCAGGTTGCTGGAAGTGGGGAGATGTCTGGTACGGGGCAGGTTGCTGGAAGTGGGGAGATGTCTGGTACTGGGGAGGTTGCTGGTACTGGGGAGTTTGCAGGTACTGTGGAGGTTGCTGGTGCTGGTGAGGTGGCTGGTGCTGGGGAGGTGGCTGGTGCTGGGGAGGTGGCTGGTGCTGGGGAGGTGGCTGGTGCTGGGGAGGTGGCTGGTGCTGGGGAGGTGGCTGGTGCTGGGGAGGTGGCTGGTGCTGGGGAGGTGGATGGTGCTGGGGAGGTGGATGGTGCTGGGGAGGTGGATGGTATGTAATAGGAGGGGGAGGATGGAAAGTGGCTGGAGGTGGATGGTATGTAATAGGAGGGGGAGGATGGAAAGTGGCTGGAGGGGGTGTAGATGTAATAGGAGGGGGAGGATGGAAAGTGGCTGGAGGGGGTGTAGATGTAATAGGAGGGGGAGGATGGAAAGTGGCTGGAGGGGGTGCAGGTGGAGGAACTACTGTGGTGGGAGGAGGAGGAGGAGGTTGGGAGGTAACTTGCTGGAGAGCAGCGTGGCATGAATGCATTACATGCATCTGCTGGGCAGGAGAGAGCGTTTCCATGCGCTCCACAACAGACCTGAAAAAGGTGTGGTTTGGCGAAGATCTTGCTTCTGAATGCATGGTTTGCAGAAGTGTCTTCACCTCCAGAATGCTGGAGTTGATCTGCTGATAGCCTGCGGAGATTTGCTCTGACAAGACTTTTAGACAGTTCTGGAAAGATGCATTCAGATGCAAGAACTCTGGCGCATAAGTCTTTTCCTGACCCCTCTGCCGCTGCCGCCCAGTACCCGCAGGTGTACTAGAGGTGGCAGGGGCAGAAGGGTGGGGTAAAGGGAAAGCGATCTCCTCACCAGCAGCTTCATGTAATGTAGGCGGCCACGATGCTCCTGTGCTGGTGGATGGGACAGATGGGTCGAATGTGTGGGAAGGCTGGGAAGGTGCAGATGTACCGGGGCGGTCGAAGTGTCCCTCGGTGCCGGTCTCCTCAGGGATCGCCTCAGAAGGGTCCAATCGTGCAGGCTCCCGAGTGCTGCTCACCGTGCTGTGGAATAAAGAGAAAAAAAAACAATTAAAATACTGACATGGTATGGCCCTGGCTGAAAAAAAAAGTTACATCTAACATTTTTTTTCACATGTGGTGTGTAATATTTACATTCTGGTGAGCATTGTTTCCCGGAGGAACGACAGGGCTTCTGCGTACTTGTACTTGCTCCTGCGTCCTCCAGATCCACTCGGGGCCCGCATCTCTTTATTGAACTCCTTCTTGAAACGATCCCTCACAGACCGCCACCGATTCACAATTCTGTTCCCTGAAACGAGAAAGGAGTGGTTAGTATACAACATCAGTGTTTCCCAAACTCCAGTCCTCATGGTCCCCAGGGGTCATGTTTTCAGGATTTCCATAGTAAATAGAAATCCTGAACACATGATCCGTGGGGACCACGAGGACTGGAGTTCGGGAAACACTGGTTTACATCAAGCAACCGGTACTGTATATACTTACGCTCTGTAATCTGGGCCCGAACATCGAGGTCCTCCCAGCGGCCCACAAGGAGCGAACAGATTTCCTCCCAGAGTCGTCGGGTAACGATCAGGTCAGCGTGGCGGCGGTCAGCCATATTCCAGAGCGGCTCCCTTTCTCTGACAAGATCGATGAGGCGGTCCATATCAATCCCTCCATCCTCAACGTCAGAGTCGGGAGCACGCTGTGAAGGCTGTTAAAGAAAAAGACAAAAATAACATAATTAGCCTCCACAAAAGAAATGAAATAAAAAGTGCAAAAAAACAAAGCAAAAATATTTATACTTACACGCTGGTGACCGCCGCGTTGCTGTCGCCGACGACCCTGGGAGGCACTGCGAGCACCTCTTGGCCAAGCACCAGATTGGGAAGACTAGAGAAGAAAACAAAAAAAGTTATGTCTTTGGATGTAGGCATTTGTTTGCTGTGTGTGGTCTGCAGAACATTGTTTTCTATGTGTCGTGTGTAGTGTGATGTGTTTCTGCGTTTGATGCAAAAAACTTACCAATTGTGAGCCCACTCCAGGTGTCTGTCCACCCCTTCCTTCTTCTTCTGGGAGCTCCTCTTCATCTTGTGATTCCTGTTTTGAAATAAAAGGCCATGAATAGACATATATTACAGAGAAGATGGATTTTGGAAATAAAAACTTACCGTCAAACGCTGACGATGCGAGGGAGGGCTCCCAGAAGATGATGTGCTGTCTTCCTGGTGGCCATACTCCATGCCTGTGGGTGGTGTTGAAGCTGCTGCCATTGCTGCTGCATCTATTGGGCGGCTGTTGAATAAAGAGAAACAAAGGGCCAATGAATATCTTGATATTCAATAGCCCTAGTTTGGAGGAATGGGTTATTTGATAATTACCGTCTCTCCTCTGCTGCTGGCCTCCCCTCCTCAGCATGTTCTATTTGCTGCTCCATTTGGGGTGGTGGTGGTGCGGATGGTGCTGCAGTGGTCTCCTGCCTTCTCCTGCGCCTGGTTGCTGTCTTGGGTGGCATGTTGGGTGTGGCTGTGGGTCCCACTGTCTTGCTTTTATATATGTCTTGTGGGCAGAGCTACTGAGCATGCTCAGACCAAAAAAACCGGATCCGGCCGCCGGATCTGGCTTTCGCCGGATCCGGCGCATTGCGGCGCTCATAGGCTTTCATTGTGTGAAAAAGCCGGACGCGCCGGATCCGGCGTGTCCGGCTTTTTCGCCGGAGACAAAAAACGTTACAGTAGACGTTTTTTCCAGACGCCGGATCGCGACACATTGCGACACATTGCCGGATCCGGCGATAACCGGATGAAATGCATGGCCATCCGGCGCAAATGCAAGTCAATGGGGGGAAACCGGATCCGGCATTGCATTTCGCCGGATCCGGTTTCTGTCAAAAGCGCCGGATCGCGCCTGACGGCGAAAACCTGATGTGTGAAAGAGGCCTATGTCTAGTAAGGGTCTCAGAGCACATCTTTTCTGGAGTGTGCACCATGACAGATCATGCATAACTTAGATAACGTGCTCTTTATATTTGATGGTTTCCATTGTGCGGGCCCCCGCAAGAATGTTCTGCTTTACTTTGTATCTATGTATCCAACATATTACATCTCTCAGTCTAGCTGAATCAGTGGATTTGGGTCGTAGGGACCTATGAGCCCTGTCAAATTCTATGTCTGAGTCACGTGGGACATTCAGTATAGAATTAAAAATGCAACGCAGGGATTCCTCTAACTTGTTTGGTTCCACCGACTCTGGCAGACCTCTGATCCTGATATTATTACGTCTCCCTCTGTTTTCCATATCATCCACCACTTCAGCCAAGCATTCCAGTTTCTGTGAGTGAGAAGCAATTAACTGTGCCTGTGCATGTAATCTCTGAGAGATGGCCTCTGTGTGACGTTCATTATTAGCCACCCTTTCAGAAATCTGCTGTACTTCCTGTCTAATAGCCGCAGTCTCAGCTCTATAAGAGGATTCAAGTCTGGAAACATAATTCTCCATATCCTCCTTTGTGGGGATAGCGCTTATGTGAGCCTTAAGGTCTTCCCATACATTGTGTGCCTGTGTCACATGTCAGGCTCTCTGGCTGCACAGATGTACCTTGAGACAAGTCCCTCAGCATGGGCAGAGAACTGCTGGCTGCCTGTGAATAGGAAGGACGAGACATCCCCCTCTGCCCCTGCATGTTGTCTTTAGAAGCCTGTATGGTGTGAAGCCTCTCCTCCTTATTTGTATGACTCACACTTTCTGCTGATAATGCAGGCTCCTTATCTGTCCTCTCCTCTTCAGAAAGGCAGGAGGACATAAGTACAACTCCAGGGGCTTCCTCCACAATCTTTTCCTCCAGCAACTCAGAACAGCATGGGCCATCGCCATCTTGTGACTCACAAGCTTCTGAGTGGAGCCTGCTGAGCTTCTCAAATACCTGGAAATTCCTGTCGCTGATACCATCGGAGGACGTCTGCTTGATGGGCCGTAGCTTACACGCTTCTTAGCTGACATTTGGTGACAAATAGCACCTCTAATATAGGTCTGCAGTCATCACCCAGGCAGGAGCTGAAGAGCTGCACATCCTCACTCCTCCATAGCCAAGCCACACCCACCCGCTGTTCAACTTTTAACTCATAACTTACTAACAAAAAAAAATTTGGTTACAAAATTGTGCTGATGTAAAGTTGAAATATGGGAAATGTTACTTATTAGGTATTTTGTGTGACAAATTGCTAAATTTTCAAAATTTTCCCCATATTTCTGTTTGGTTTTTTTATCAAATAAACGCAAGTCATATCAAAGAAGTTTAACCACTTTCATGAAGTGCAATAGGAAAACAATCTCAGAATCACCGTGATCCATTGAAGCATTCCTATGCTATAACCTCATAAAGGGACAGTAGTCAGAATTGTAAAAATTGGCACGTCATTAACATGCAAACCACGCTCGGGGGTAAAGGGGTTAAAGATGGCACAATGAAGTTAATAAGGAAAATAACACTACCATCAGTTAAGCATGGTGGATGATCTATAATGCAGTGGGGTTTCTTTGCTGCGTCTGGAACGGGAGGCCTTGGCCGTATCACAGGAAACATGAAATCAGAGAATTATCAAGAGATTATAGAGCGAAATGTCCTACCCAGCATAAGAAAACTTGGTTTGAGTTGAAAATCATGGGTCTTCCAGCAAGACAATGACCCATAGCACACATCCAAAAGTACACAGGAATGGTTGAAAAAGAAAAAATGGACTGTTTTAAAATGACCGACAATGATTCTTAACCTAAATCCCATTGAAAATGTTTGAGGTGAGCTGAAAACTGCCACTAGGAAAAAGAACCCAGCAAATATTCAAGAGCTTGAACAAACTGAAAAGGAAGAGTGGGAGAAAATGCCAGCTGAGAAGTGCAAGAAGCTTATTCGATGTCTACAAGAAACCTTTGGAGGCTGTCATCAATGCCAAAGGGTGTGCAACCAAGTATTAATTAGGGGTGCCTTCATTGCTGCATATGCTGTTTATTCTCTTTCTTCTTTGAAATTGCAACATGTAATTTGAAAAAAGACCACTAATTAAAAAATCCTGAGGATATAACCTTGGTACATTTCCATTTATTTCTGAAGATATTGAGCAGTCTATGTAAAAAATGAAAGGCTCCAATAATGTTGAGCAACACTGTATATAGTGGCATGCAAAAGTTTGTGTTCCTTAATAATAATTACTGTTATTGTGGACAGTTAAGCATGTTGAAGATGAAATGATCTCTATAAGGCCTAAAGTTGGCAGACAGGCACCTGAACAGGGTTACACTTGTATAATAGTTATCTATTTACAAATTGTACCGTTATACCCACAGGTGGCACATGTGGTTCGTGAACCCACTGTGCCGCGGACCAGACTTACCCTGGAGGGGCGTGACTAAGCAGCTACCTTGGTGATCACTGCAGCCTCTAGTCGTGAGGTCAGACTTGTGTGGCAGGTGGTGCTAGCTGTCACTCCAGGACTGCGTCCAGCAAGATCAGCTGACCTCAAGGGTTTAAATAGTTAAATCAAGATTCCTAGACAGGGCAGGATGTCCAGAGTAGTTCAGACTGTGCCAACAGGATGGCCACTTGGGACAGGTACAGACAGGACTGCCACTTGGGATGGATAAAGACTATGTAGTTTCTGGACAGCAGACAGGATCGCAACTTGGGACAGGTACAGAAACACTGGACTCCGGAAAATTGTTCAGGTACCACAAATGCGGCTATGGGGTACAGATACTGCAGATGCCGCTACAGGGTAATGTAGTCTACTCAGGACTACAGGAACAGAACAGGGAATGGTACCACTATAATAGACTGCAGGAACACAGTATTCAGGAATAGCTTTAACAGACTAGGGCCTGGGAACCTGGCAACATACAGTTACACACCAACACAACTAACAGTATAGGGGTTACTCAAGCACCTCCCAATTGGGGATAGTGCCTTATATACAAGACAGCTCCTAGCTGTTGGCTGGGAGACACCTTGCAGATGATTACTTACAAAATGTCTCCCACCTGTCAACTGGGAGCATTTTGCCATGTATGAGCTGCGCCTTTAAGAGCTGCAGAGCGCGCACATGTACGTACCAGGCAGCGCTCAAATAGGAGAGGGAGGCGGCACACGAGAGTGCTGCAGCAGCCGGGGCAGTAAGTCGGCATCCCTGCTTGGTGGGAGGAGGGGAACCATGCGGAGAAGTCGGCAAATGAAATATACCCCTTATCTAAAAACAATTTTCTCAGCTAGATTTAAGGAGGGAGGGCATTCAGGAGGAACAATTTGGGAGTCTTTCCCCTCATACTCACAGAATTTGTGTGTGTACACAGAGGCATAGGAAATGTGTCATCTATTCTTTAACTTTACGCCTTTTAGAGTTCATTTCATCTTCAACTTGCTTAAATCTTCACAGTAATTTTGACCAGGGGTGCCCAAACTTTTACAATGCCAATGCTTATATATATATATATATATATATATATATATATAAAAAAAAATAGTCATTGTTTTTTGTTTTGCTTGTTTTTTTTACAGGATGCGTCATCCTGCAACAATTAAAGCTGGAGATATAGACAACACAGCAATGATGTCCATCGGACGGGACGTAATAATTTGTATACAGCACAGGAAACATGCAAATGGAATTTTTTGGGATATACAGGGAGAGTTAGTAGATAATATGCAGGTTTATGGATTTAGATAAAAGAGTAGTTAACACCTTCCCGAAATGCACCAGTTCAAAAGAAGTTCCTCACAGGCCATCCCTTCCACAAATCTCGGCTCTTTGGAGAACAGCTGGACAAGATTATCTCCAATGCCACGGGAGGAAAGAGTACATCTCTACCCCAACAGAGACCCAAACGTACGCCCTGTCGTACTGTTCCCTTTCGCTCCTTTCAGAGGTTTCCACCACAGAGTAACCCCCGACAGGACAAATCCGATGCGTCAACAAAGGAAAAGGCCCTCCTTTAAACAAACACCGACCTAGCACTCAAGACCTACTCAATGCTGGCCAACCAGGTCAGGCTCCAACAGATTTTCCTCAGCATGATGTGTCACCCCCATCTGGGATGTCTCTCAAGGTGGGCGGTCGTCGCCTTCAGTTCTGGAAATGACTATCCGTAGTAGACGACGCCTGGGTCTGAGACGTCATCTCTTACGGCTACAAGAAAGAGTTTTCTACTATCCCTCCGTTTCGTTTTTTCGAGCCCCGTCCACCAAATACCTCCCTCATTCCGGGCTTCTGCAAAGCTGTCGACTCCCTCCTCAGGGCAGCTTTTCTCAGGTTTTTCTTCAAACCTGTTTGTGGTCACCTAAAAGGACGGTTCAGTTCGTCCCATTCTGGACCTCAAATTACTAAACAAATATGTGCGCCTGCACCATTTCATGATGGATTCCCTTCGATCTGTGGTAGCCTCCATGGAGCCAGAAGAATTCCTCTGCTCGGTGGACATTCAAGATGCCTACCTGCACATGCCTATTTTTCCTCCGCACAGAGATCCCTTCGCTTCGCATTCAGGGCCTTCACTACCAGTTCACGGCACTACCGTTTGGCTTAGCCACAGCTCCCAGAGTTTTTACGAAGATCTTGGCAACAGTGATGGCGATTCTAAGCAGCAGAGGCATCCTCGTCATTCCCTATCTAGACGACATACTTGTTAAGGCCGCAACACCCTCAGCGTTCCAGGAAAATCTATGGATCACCTTAGACACTCTTTTCCATCTGGGATGGATCGTCAACACCGCAAAGTCGTCTCTGATCCCGGTCCAACGTCTTGTTTTCCTGGGAATGCTTTTCAACACCGTCCAAGCAAAGATTTTTCTGCCCAAGGAAGTGTTCATCACGGATACACGGGGTTCGGTCTCTCAGAGGTAGTTCTCCCTGCTCTCTCCGCTTCTGCATGAGGGTGCTAGGCAAGATGGTTGCTTCAATGGAAGCACTCCCTTTTGCTCAATTTCCCACACATCCTTTGCAACTTTTCCTCCTAGCGAGATGGGGACAAGTCGATCCGCTCCCTGGATCACGGTCTCAATATCCCGCAGATAAAACAGTTCCTTGAAATGGTGGGAGAGCTCAGTCGATCCATCTCGGGAGGTCCTTCCTGCCTACCCATTTGTTGGAGGGTAGTCACAACGAACACGTCTTCTCAGCTGGGGAGCAGGGTTGGAAGGTTTGATTGTCCAGGGTCGATGGTCAGCTCAGGAGTCATCCCTCCCGATCAACATCCTGGAACTTCGAGCGATATTCCTCGCCCTGCTACACTGGCAGGAACTTCTTCATGGATGTCTGATTCGAGTCCACTCCGACGCCACGGCGGTGGCGTATGTCAACCATCAAGGGGGAACTAAAAGTTTGGCAGTGATGTCAGAGGTCGCTCGGATCCTGTCTTGGGCCGAGCAGAATGTTCCAGCAACTTCTGCGGTGCACATACGAGGAGTCGAAAACTGGGCGGCACACATTCGAGAGGGTCTTGCCGCAAGTGAATGGTCACTGAATCTGTCAGTCTTTTGCAGGATCTGTCTCAGATGGGGGACTCCGGATGTCGACCTCATGGCATCCAGACTCAACCACAAGGTTCCTCATTTTGTGTCCAGTTCTCGCTACCCGCTAGCGGATCGGGTCCTATGCACTAGTGCTGCCCTGTGCACAGTTCTCCCTCCCATACCTATTGCCACCTCTACCGTTGATTCCCATGGTAATAAAAAAGATAAAAGCGGAGCAAATTCCCATCATCATCGCCCCAGATTGGTCATGAAGACCCTGGTATGCAGAGTTGGTAAACCTCCTAGCGGACACGCCGTGGAAACTTCCGGATCTCCTGGACCTTTGTCGCAGGGGCCCCTCTTCCATCAGAGTCCTCAGTCGCCCAATTTAACAGCATGGCAGTTTTGAAGTCGGCTGGGTTCTCCGATCAGGTCGTCCAGACCATGATTAAAACTAGGAAGCCTTCATCTTCTCACATCTATCACCGCACATGGAAGGAATTTTTTTGCTGGTGTTAGACCCACCAGATCGCTCCAATGGCTTTTCACCTCCCATCCATTTTGTCCTTTCTGCAGTCCGGTCGGGAGTCCGGACTGTCCCTTAGTTCTATTAAGGGACAAGTTTCGGCTCTGTCCATTCTGTTCCGAAGGAACTTGGCCAATCGCCGACAGCTCAAAACATTCATCCAGAGAGTTGCTCATTCTGCTCCCCCTACCAGCCCCCAGTGTATCCCTGGGATCTTAATTTGGTACTCAACATCTTACAGGACTCTCATTTTGAACCACTGCGTGAGGTCTCTTCCACATTCCTTTCCTGGTCGCGATTACTTCAATTAGACGGGTTTAAGAGCTAGCAGCACTCTTGTTGCTCTCGTTACCTGTTTTTTCACCAGGCAAGGTGGTTCTACGTCCGTTTCCATCCTTTCTTCCAAAGGTGGTTTCCGGTTTTCACCTTAATGTGGTAATTGTACTTCGTCTCCCTCTCACCCCAGAGAGCTGTCACTCCACAAACTGGATTTGGAGCATTTATCTGTCGAGGACTGAGCCTTTCCAGTGCTCAGACACTCTGTTCATCACCCTGGAGGGTCCACAAAAGGGTCTCCCTGCATCCAGGTCTACCATTGCTCGATGGATCCATTCCACCGTTCCGGAGGCTTACCGTCTAAGAAGTAGAGCAGCCATTGAGGATCACTGCACATTCCACGCGTTCAGTGGGGGCCTCCAGGGCAGTTCGCCATCAAGTGTCAGCCTCGCAGCTCTGAAAAGCTGCTACTTGGGCTTCCATTCCTACTTTTACCAAGTTCTACAGGATTCACACTCATGCTTCATCGGATGAGAACCTTGGTAGAAAGGTCCTGCAAGCAGCAGTGGCCTGAGCTCTGATCTGAGGGTATTATACTTCTTCCTACCCTTGGGATTACTTTAGGACATCCCATGGTTTCCTGTGGCCCTCAATGAAGCGAGAGAGAAAACAAGATTTTGGGTACTCACAGTAAAATCTTTTTCTCGGAGCCTTCATTGGGGGGGACACAGCACCCGCCCTTGTTTACTGTAGTAGCAGGTTCTGTTCTTATCTGTTACATTTGTGTTATGTTCTTTACTTCTACTGCTTTTCTCACTAACTGACTGGCTTTCTGCCAGTTGGTGAATATACTGCTGGGGAGGAGTTAACCCTTTTTTTGCCGTGTCAACATCCTAATAGCAGCAGCAAACAACCATGGTTTCCTGTGCCCCCCCAATGAAGGCTCCGAGAAAAAGATTTTATGGCGCGTACCCAAAATCTTGCTTTTGCCCACTCGAAAATTAGTTTGTAAACTGGCTTGAAATAACATAGGATTACTGTATGTAAAAGATGATGCTAAAAACGCATTGCACATGGATGCTAGGCGAGAGAGAAAAAGCAGAAAAAAAAAATGACACTAACTTTTCTGGCCGAGAATCTCAGCCACTTTATATATGGAGATAAAAAGAAATGTAATGCCAGCTAACCATTGGAGTAAACAGGGATCCAGCGTGCACGGAACCACGAGCCGACCACTCGTGTTAGCAGTGTAGAAAAGAGGAAAAGTTCCAGCTTCTGGTAAAACTTGAAATAAGCTTCAATACAATAAAGATTACATTTCAAATTTTACCAGAAGCTGGAACTTACCCTCTTTTTCCTACATTTTATATATTATGAGATAACACTGAATGTGTTGGGGGAACACTCACTTGGCAGCGGGATTAAGACACACAAACAATTTTCCACTTAAGGCCGGGGTCAGACTTGCGAGAAACTCAAGAGTCTTGCACGTCAATACCCAGCACTGCCGCCGACACTCGGATCGGAGCGTTCAGCTGCATAGAAATCCATGCAGCTGAACGCTCCACTCTGAGTGACGACGGCAGTGCCGGGAGTGTCTCACAAGTCTGACCCCGGCCTAACAGACCATCCGGTTTATTTAGACAGCATAAAGTACAGTCTAATACATCAAAGAAACATGTTGCGACCACCAGTCTGTTCCAATAGCAGATACAACTGTCTGCCTTTCATACAACCCCCTTGTCCGAGGTTACCTTCCAGGAGCTCCGCTCCACAAGCTGACTTCTTGTTAGCCCTGACTTCCAGGGAAAATTCCTTACTGGGATTACTGACCCATACTATGACTCGAACAGCTCCAACCTGTCAGTACCAGACCCTCTGAAGACCGGTAGCTTTCCCCTACTCAGATAGCAGTCACGGACTCTGCAGGCACATGTCCTCCTCCATGTGCTTTCCAGGAAAACCAGTCCTCTTCCAGGACCTTCCAACACAGAGACCATGTGACCAAACAACAGTCTCATTATATCCCATGAGACACACCCATTGATGAGGGGGCTCGGCTAACCACCTACCTTCCATAAACTAAATAAGGCTCGTGGAACCTACAGGTCCCAGAGAAATCTTCCAGGCTTACAGCGCAGAGGGCCTCTGCAACATACTGGACATTCACAATAAAGCTGGTCACTGACTCACAATATGCAGATGGGACTATACGCCAACTCTAACAATTCAGACCCAAAGGACTGAAAACAGGTAGCTCTCATTCTATGTAAACAGCAGACCACCCAGTAGTAAGGCTAGGTTCACATTAGCGTTTGAGTCCGCAGCGTATCATCCGCATGCACAAACGCATGCAAATCGCATGTTTAAGCGTTTTTATGCGCATCACCTTAAGCATGATGGAAAAAAACCGCTGCGTGTGCATGCGTTTGCATTGTTTATGCTAATGCGTTCGATATGATATCAGACAAAAATGGGAATGTCTCATGGGATTTCTATTTACATTTTGAACGCATGCGTACGCATGTCCTTGCATACCAATGCGTTCCCATAGACAGTAATGCATTTTTTGACGCATTCATCCGCATGCCTGCACATATTTGATGGATTTTTGACACCTCAAAAAATGCAACATTTTGTGTTCGCCACACCCCACCACGAAACGACGCATGCGTACGCAAAAGCATGCAAACGCATGTCCCTGCGCAAACCATGTTAAATATATGTACGCATGTCGCATACGGATCTAGGCGGATCAAACGCTGCACTCACAGACGCAAATGTGAAACCAGCCTAATCTGGAAACATTCAGCCACAATGATACAAAATTGTATTTATTTGTAAATGAAAACAAAATTAACAAATTTATATATTTTAACTGACATGGGGGTAATAACAGAATTCTGCTTTTTTCATTTATCACAGTATTTTAACACTGATGAAAAAAATAGTGTCACTTGTAGGAGAACAGAAAAATACCTGGAGAGGACTGATCTGTGTTTCTGACTAAAATGAAAAATAATAATTTGGAAACACTTGTATGATGAATGAATGACGGAGCATTCGTATAAGATATCTAAACAGCTCAATGAAAATATGACTGACAGAAGTGTGGAATCCATGGTTATACAAGACTTCTGGTATGATGGTGACTCACTCTCCAGAGCTGAAATCTCCCATCCTACGTCCATCATAGTCATTACGCAACTTATAGAAAAGAGCGGGAAAGTGGAGAAAGTATTAAGTTTCAGGACCTAAAGTAATTTAGTTATGTACTCATACTGCAAATCTGACCAACATCTTACAACAAGATCTGCAGAATATTGCAGATGTGCTGCTCTGCCTGGAAATTTTTAATTACAGTTGCAGAAACGCCATTCACATGTTTGGGAAGCTGTCCCCATCGCCTTCATAGATAGCGCCACTCTTACCCATAGGCCAGGTCTTATATTGCAGATCATCCGCATTTAAGTGAATGCAGCTACGATGTAATACCACACAGGCCGCGGACATGAGAAACGCTTTGTCTGGAAATAATCACCACAAAAAATCTTTTCTTATTGGCAGATGATGTTTCCAAGAGATCATACTCCACTATATTAACAAACTAACAGCAAACATGGCCTAATAAATAACTAGTAGTGATGAGAGCACGTGCTCGGATAAAGTGTTATCCGACCATGCTCGGGTGCTAATAGAGCATCTTCGGAGTGCTCGAAGACCATGATCTAGTCGCCGGGGCTGCAGGTCTCGTTGCTGTTCGTCAGCTGCAACACATGCAAGGATTGTCAGTTTATTAGGCAATCCCTGCATGTGTTGCGGCTGTCGAACAGCCAGGAGACATGCAGCCACGGCGACTAGATCATGGTCCTCGAGCACGAGGAAAATGCTCTATTAGCACCCGTGCATGCTCGGACAACACCTTATCAGATCACTCACTCTCATCACTAATGACTAGTTGGGCAAAAAGCGAGTATACAGTGGGGCAAAAAGCGAGTACACATCATTGTTCAGCAATTGTCCACTGCACTAGAAGGTGTAGAGACCAAGGTTAGATTATTTCTTAGAGCTAATCTAGTCGCTCATACAAAGGATCTCTGCACGAATAACAAATTAGCAACTGTGGATTCCTAGTACAGGACATACAAACCCAAGTCATTGTAATATTAAAGAGAGACCACAGCCCTCAGCAGAAGCTCCAGAGAACATAGGATTTAGTAAGCGAGATCTTAAAATTTAGCATTTGGCCTCAAAGCTGAGTGCCAGCTAACAAGGTTTTCTGTGTCGCCATGCCGTGGTGCACAATACCTCCAAGTGAGAGCAGAACTGTAAAATGGCGCTCAATGGCATGTGTCTTTTTTTTGTTTGTACTGAAACAGAAAAAAAAAACCTTAATGGGGCCATCTTATCTCAGAAAACTATGGGATTGTGAACTGAGCTGCCTGAGCTTAATATTATTCCTCTTGAATCAGTCACGATATTGGTTATAGAAAGTGTTATGTGCCCTTGAATGAAGATTACAATTAGGCCAATTCGAGAAAAGCAGAAATCGCTGTATTACAGGCTCGACCACAAGTCCAATGACCCAAAACCAACATCTTTATAGAGCTCTATGAGGCTGTCACAGTTCCTTAGACCCACATTCCAGCTGGGAAAGGTAAGGAGCTAACTTTGAGAAATGTGAATAGGAAAGAGTTTTTAATCCAGTCCAGACATTGACAGTTCAGCGACAGGAACTTTATATAAAACCACACTGCCGACAAATGTTATAAACATATTGAAGTAAATGAATATCAATGGTTTCTATTCAATTGCAAAAAAAACAAAAATAGGTTTTTATGAGTGCGTCCCACTAGGTTACTCTGCACAGCAAAGAAAAAAAAGGATAAGGAATGTCTCATTTCAAGTGTGATGACTATATAGCAACTTTAGGGATGCATAGAGTTGTGCAACTTCAGTAGGGGGTGTATATTGAAAACATGGCTGCCTCCCTCCAGACCTGATCACTGCTATTTAAAAGGAATCTGTCACCAGATTTTGCTCCCTCATCTGAAAGCAGCATGATGTACGGTCAGAGACCCGGATTGAAAAGATATGTCACTTCGGTTACTGGGTGCAGCAGTTGTGATACTCAGTTTTTAGATGTAGCTGAGCTCAAAGCTGCCCCAATCCACTCCACAGATTTATGAGCATATTGTATAGTGAAAGTAAGCTGCTAATCAATGCTGGGAGCTGAGAAGGACCAGGGCTCACATGGGCAGCAGATGATAATCTCCTGCTGATAAAATACTCATGGTTTTGAAACAGAACACAGCCTAATAAGCGACACATTACTGAAATCAGTGTCTCAGCCCCTACCTCAATCTGCCCTCGGACTACATAGCACAAATCTGCTGACAGATTCCCTTTAAGCTTCTCTTTGTCCATTAGGGTTGTGTCTGGTATTGCAGCTCTGCAACATTCGACTAACTCCTCAAAAGCGCCGCAAAATATGATTGCACCAAATTAATTCAGCTTTATTCTGATCTGATGAATAAACTGCAGTCCCTTTCAGTTTAATGTGAGACTTGAACAGTTTGTCTAATTTGTAAGTTACGAACTCTCTCAATAGAGAGATACACTTACAATGGAGCGCGCGAGAATTAAATGCATGTCCCCGTATAGATGTAGCCTAATGGTAGAACAGTTTGTTATTTTATTTTGGTTTTCAGGTGTTTCTTTAACGGTAAAGTTCGCATTTTTTTCAATAATGTCAGATTACAGATATTTTACTGTATGAACACATTCTCTATCGTTGTGATATTATTATTGTCAACACCCAATGTGTTTTACGATAAAAAATAAAAAAAGGCATGGTGTAAATATTTTACATAAAAAACACCCATTTTATCCCGCCCCTATCAACCAAGAAAACTAGGGGCATGGGTGGGACAGATAGTGCAATCTGAGGCTGCCTCCAGTATTACTGGCATGTGATAGCGCTCAGAGACAAATGGACAATCCACAATTGGTCAGTTTGAGAATCCACATATCAAATATGTAAAACCAGGTCTTATATGAAACATAACATGCTCGGATGTTGCTGCAAAGCAAAAAGAGGAAAAAAATATAAGATGCAATAAATAATCGTCACTGATGAAATTAACATGAAGTTCCATAAGAACTTATCAATTATTCAACATATGAAAAAAAAAAAATAAAAAAAAAAAAATACAAAATTGGCTGTGACCTTCCAAAAATAAAAAAATAGTTGGGAGCTGCTGACATCAGAAGAGGCAGATTTTTCCGGTACAGTTGAAGAACAGTTTGCGAATTGCAGGAACTGCCTTTATGGTTCCTTCATAACCATAGAACAGGAGGCCTCTCCAAAACATAGTACGTCAATGATATTTGCCATTCCCAAAAATATGTAATAAGAATGAGACAAAACTAACAAATGGCAGAAAAAAAAGTCTTATGAGGAGTGACAAAGTAAAAGAAGGTGAACAGGGAGGAAAAAAAAAATATATATACAGGAAGTTGGTCAATTTCTTTCTTGCACAAACACAGTCTCTTGAGGACACAAGCCGGCATCTTGTAATGTGATATCATAGTCCAAGTGTGATAACTTCCGTCGTGGAAAGTTTGTTAGGAGCTCAAACCTCTCATTTGGATATCCTTTCTGCTGTACATGCTTAACCAGAGCCTGCGAGATAAAATGGGAGACAAGCTCAAGTGAAAAGACACGAAGGATCACCAAAACATCTGTCTATGCAACCTAAATCGTCACGTCCCCAAGAGGTAGAGACCGAAGCGACATTTCAATCAGTCAGGTTAGCCACCAAATCAACCAGGTTTACAGGATCCCTGTGAAGTTTGGGCTCTAATTTTAACAAAAGCAAAATAAAAAACAATATATAGACTTTGACTGCAATGCATACTCCATATAGTATTATCATACATGAGCTTGTGACCTCAAAAGAGGCACCATTAGACATTATGAGAACCATCCATGGGCACAACACCTGCTGATTTTACACAGCCCGGCACGTATCAGCAGACATGACATCCAGTGGCATAGTATGGGCAGGTAACACTCGGGGCAAGACAAGAATTTTGCACCCATGCCATGTTGGCACGCCAAGTCCCTTCCACCAGTCTAATAATGAACCCGTTTTATCTCCCAAGCACAGGGATTGTACTTTGAGGAAAGTACTGCTATAATTACAGTTTGCACTTCATTATTTTCTACCTTTTCTTGAATGCTGACATACATTTAAAAAAAAATTATACATTGCTGTGTGTCCTAGCTTGGTCTGAAGTGAGCGGATAGAAGTGGAGCTGGGGGAATGCTTAGTGTAGCCTTTGCATAGGCAGCAGTCAAGATAAGTGTTTGCCTTTTTTTATTTTTTTTTTATAAGAAAGGTAATGACTGACGACATAACTCATTTCATCAAACTAAGAGATTTTGGTCACTGCCTATGCGGAGCACAGCAGTTGATGACACGCGTCTTTTGACTGCCGAGATCTGTATAGGATCCTGAAGCACCGACCGATATGTCAAAATAGTGCCTAACTGCTGCAGTTGGTGCACAGGGTCAAATTTTGCACCTCCAAAGTATTTGATACCCAGGGCAACTGCCTGTGTTTTTCACCCGGGCTACTGATGTCACCATCAGCCTTGCTCATATACATACCATCAACTTGGCCTTTTCTGGTAGCGAGATCTGCTCCCTTTTACCATCTGGGTATCGCAGCATGAGTTTCGCTTTGGGACCTGAAAGATTATAAAAAAAAACACAGGAAATAAATGCCCTGATGAAATTTTACAGTTTAGTAATCATCTCTAATGCATTAGTGGACAGCAGTTACCCTTGTGTAGCTGGGAACTACAGCCCTAACGCTATGCCTGCTCACCATAAGTGTAAAGCTCTATTCACATTGCATTTGGGAAAATCTATTTAACGCATATATATCAGCATACACAGACATGTATCTCCCAGGAATAGATTGGTGAACATCACCCATAGATTAAGATGGTATAAGAAAAAAAAACCAAAATGATAATTGTACATTGAGCAGAATGTGTTTTTTTGCCTCATACTAGAGGCCACATGCTGGTGGGTGCTAAAGGGACAGGAATCTAAAACTACATTTAGGCTATGGACATATTTGACATGCGCAGGGCCACAGAGATCATATACATGGAAGAACATTGTCTGCTAGCTACAGATTTCTATTTAAACAAAATTTTACACGAGGGAGCGCGAGGCAGAGGCAGCGCTAGGCAGAGGGTGCGCCAGGCAGAAGGAATCGTGGAGCATGCAAACTGCGATGAAATTCAATTAATCACGCAGTGTTACCCATGGAAACTAGAAAACAATACTAAATTTCTGCAGGCATGCATAATATGGTGCTGTACAAACCGTTACTTGTATCCGGACAAACTTCAGAAGATTCATCATTCCCAAAATTGTCTTTTATATCTTCGGATTCTGTGGGAGGATTTTCAGGTAGTAACTGGTGGTTCGAAGAATCGTCTTCTCCTATAACTGGCTCTAGAGGACATAAATCACTTTTCCTGTGATTGATGGTTTTAGTTGTGGCCTTCCTAGATTTATTGCTGGATGTCCCCTGTTCTGGCAATGACTCGGGCAGACGCTCCTCCTCATCTTCATGATCTGATCCACAGACTGAGATAAACTCTTCACTGCCAGAATACAGCTCCGTGTCGGACTCCTCCTCATAGCGAGTGGCTTGTTTACTTGCTGAAGAGTCAAAATGGGTTTCTTGCAGGGAGGCACGTATTGCCGCTTCTAACTGACTGTCCTCACTTGCATCGATGAGGCTCTCCTGGAGGACAGTAAGACCACTAATGCAAATTAGAAGAGTACGATTAAAGAAACAAGGCCCATAGTACTCAAATACAACATACATAGAAGGTGTCAAAGACTTCAGCATTTTAGAGAGAAAAAACAACAGCTAATTGTAGTCTAGCCCCTTGTCAATCATCGACTGGGCAAGACGCATCTATATAAAAATGTGCATCATGACTATTCGCTGTGACTCACAGAGCCGTCTCAAATGGGTCTACCCCTCTTTAACATCAATAAGCCCTAAGATAAATCTAGCGAAAAAAAGAATCTAGTCTAAAAAGAACAGAAGCGGCTTTATACTTACAGAACGCAACCGTTTCTTGGGAGGGCTGCTGGAAAGTCCATCAAGCTGACCGTGCTCTGCCAAAAATCCCATAACTTGTTCCAAAAATGAATTAACATCTAACTTGTGCCATTCAACCATCTTTTGGCCTTTTGGACAGAGGCAAGAAAAAACAAATCAGCAAAGAGTCAGACAGCTTAAAAGGAATCGAGAAAAAGAGCAAGCTCAACATAAGTGTCAGTCACCTGTACGAGGGTCCAATATGGAGACATATGGGAAGTCGGATAACTTGTAAAATTGTATGTATCTCTGCCCCTCTTCACTGTCATGGTAAACCTGTGAAAACAGAACATTTGCAGGGATGACTTGTTGGTAATCGGGTTGACACACTGAATTACTTGAAAGGCTCATTAACAACTTTCTGTACAGACTATAGGAAAGGCATAAAATCCTATATAAAAAAAAAAAAAAGAAAAATATATATACATACATGCAACATGGCTACTATTGGTTGCATTTCATGCAGTCAACAAATGCTCCGAGATCCATGTATTTATTTAAGATATCAATGTGAGATTGATGGGGGCCTGACACCTGACACCCTGGTTGACTGTTTTCTAAATTAGCTAAACTTCATAAATAATAAATCTGCTTTCAGGTCGTTCATTTCACAAACCCAGTGTGTAACTCAAGAATCCAGATGGCTTCCCAGGCCATACGTTTTTTATACTAGTCACCAACTTGTGTGGGGACTTTAACTTGTTCAACACCAATTACGGTATTTTTTGGATTATAAGATGCACTTTTTTCCTCCAAAAATGTGGAGGAAAATGGGGGGTGCATCTTATAGTCCAGATGTACCAGCTCTCTGGCTGTAGTTGGGAGGTGGGGGAGCAGCATCGGCAGAGCAGCGGGTCACAGAGGCAGGAGCTGGCTGCTGCGGCTATCTCCTGTACCCGCTGCTAAAGAGAGATGAATATTCACTGCATTCCACGCCCATGGGCGTGGAGGTCAATGAAAATTCATTTCTCTTTAATATCTTGGTATGATTGGCCTCCCAACCCCGGTCCTGGTATGCATGGCTGTTATGAATAGGTCACCGAGGAGGATGGCAGGAATAGGCTAGGCCACCAGGAAACCAGAAAGGTTGGTTACTTACCGTGTGAAGGGTTAAAACTAAAATCAAAGCTGAAGGTTTTATTTCTCCTTTCTCTGAAGGTTTCATTTCTCCATTTTTGTTGCTTTAAGATACATTTTTGTAATTGGGATAAAAGTTCAGGCTGTTATGAAACCAGACTGTTCCTCATCAGGTGCAAGATAAGGGACCCGGGGGTGTATTACTTTGAAGACTATGCCATTATACTACTTTCTATGCTCTGTAGATACGGACATATATGTAGTTTCCGGTTTTCTTGCAATATTATTGGCTTATAAAGTGAAATGATGCTATTGGTAGATGAGAACTTTGCATAATTAAGCAAAATATTATAAAAGTAGTGACTAAAATAAACGGGTTTAGCGATCTCCTTGGATCGTCCCATAGAGAGACACGTCTCAGTTTGGTCATTTGAGTTGCTAGCAACACTGTGGAATGATTTGGAAATCACTGGATCAACCGTGAAGGGTTAATTTAATCCTCTCCCTATCAGCTGGCGCCCAACGTGGGGCCCCCGAATAGGGACGCCTCTGCCCCCGGAGGACAACAAGACAAAGGACCCTCGGACTGGACACAGGTGCTGGAAAATTGGGACTGATCATTCCCCACGACAACCACGGTAAGTTGGCAGTTATACTGTTTAGACTGGCCGTTTTGGTGTGGTTTTCCTGTGCTTGTTTCTGCAAAGAGGATCTGAGGTTTGTCCCCGATGGTGGGGTAATTCTTGGGTGGAATCATATAGAGGTGCAGTCCCGTTGGGGGCCCAGTGTTCGAACCATACCTCATAAGGGACGGACACCCCAGATTGACCAGTGATTGTGACTCTCTTTATAGTCAAAATATCCTGAAATCCTGATCACTGTTAGTATCGGGCGTGGTGAGGTGAACGAAGATTGGGTAGGATATGTAACTCAGGAATATATATATATCCAGAGGAGTCCGGAGGGATAGTCTGAGACGCCCTCCTCCTTTCACCGAGTACCGCGTTGAATTTTGGGCTTCCCAGAAGGGGATTGACCCTGTGGAACAGATGGAATGGCCGCTCCAGATCTGTGCACAACTGAAGGATATTTAGCTCTAAAGGAGAGAATTATGTTTCCGTGGAAGAAAAAGAAAAGTTTGGAATGGTGTGAAGGATCGGATACTGTTGGTCTTATGATTCAAAGACGAGGAAAGAAATCTGTCAGGAATGCAGAAAAAATATTTTCGATTCTGGGATTTCCTAAGGGCGGGAGGCTACAGCCTACGCTATGGGACAAAGGTATTAGGAAGAACAAAGGGAGGTTGACTGATGGTGGAATGCTTAAAGGCGCTGAGGAATTCCGTGGCTTGGCACATTAATTGTATAATGAAGGTAATGTGGAAATTGAAGAGCAAGTGAATTCTGAAAAAGGAAAACTGTCTACCACTGTGAAAAAGACTAGAAGTTTTGTGGTACAAGGAATTGAGAATGTGATTAAAAGAAGAAACTGAGATCGAGACTAATGTGTCAGGCAGACAAACAGTTAAAAGTGATGATTTGAAACAAGAGGTCTCCCTGCTAGATAAGGTCCCTTCCCAGGAAATCAAGCCTCTCCTCCCGACTGTAAGCTCTGTGCCCTTTAACCCTAAGGCACCAATATATCCTGGACTACCAAAGCAGCCCCCACCCTATGATCCTGCCGGGTGGATTTGTGCTGTATGCGGAGTTACTAATCCTCAGTGGAGAGAGGTCTGTTACAATTGTGCAAGAGACCGGGAGTAGCAGCCCCCACCTTGCCTTTGTTAAACGCTGATGGTACCTACTATCATCCGCCGCCAGCCTCAGTCCCGGCTATGCCTAATATTGCTAGTGGTTATGAATATCCACCCCCTCCTACTTTAGTCACTCGGTCAGAGACAGGATACTCAGAGGAGATAGAAGATTTCCAGGAAATGTATTCCAATGTTATTCCTGGACCCCACTGTTATCATGTGATCTTTAGGATAGGGACAGGGGATCTCACGAAGCAGCATGTTGGGGCCATAGTAAATGCCGCGAATAATCAACTTCGCCATGCTGGAGGACTGGCCGCAAAAATTTTACAGAAAGGCGGACCCATGATACAGGAAGAATCTGATTCGTAAATACAAATGTATGGCCAGGTAGAAACAGGACAGGTCGCAGCAACCAGAGCAGGACAGCTGCCGTGTCAATATGTAATACATGCAGTGGGACCACGATATGATCCTATCAATATTCCTAGGTCCCAACAATTGCTTACTGAGGCTGTCCAGAACGCAATCCTGTATGCCTCCTCTGTCCCCCCCGGTACGATGCCTCAACGTACAGTGGCTATACCATTAATCTCTGCCGGTATTTTACAATATCCCAGGAAGGATGCCGCCATGTGTGGTGCTAATAAAAATATGGATATCTTATAGCCTACATATTGTAATATATTGTTTATATGCTTTGATATGGTGTGGTCACTAGACCAAGGGTGGAATGTATTGCAAATATGAAATATGGTTGTTTGAATCCAAACACTATATATTGCAATATACTATGGTGTAATATCATTAATGCTGAACTTTGATACTGAGCCACAAAGCGTTTGCTCTGTGTTAATACCATAAGAAAAGGTTAATTGTTCTATGGTCTTTGAAGCTGTGTTTCAATGATTCATTATCCTGATTTGCACACAAGTGACCACTGTGATATTTGCTTTGACAAACAGTGATACTGAATACTCACTTTTCTATACCCTGCCAATTGGGTTAAAGGAATTGGGGGGTGGTTGATGGGAGTTCTACAAGGAGCTTTCCAACTAATTCTGTGTGGTATTCTAATTTATATATAGGGGTAAGAGTTGTGTGGTGTATTCTTACACATGTGCTAGAAAATATTACAAAGACAACAAGAAAAATAACTGTACAGATAATGAATATTTATGCTGCTTGAACAAGGAAGTCTTGTGTTCAATAATAGTATGATGCTCGGAGACAAGGGAGACCAAAATGTTTTGATGGTCTCATGTAGCAATGGTCATGCATGACATCAATAATCAAGGACCGATTGTGATACAAATGAGACAAGTATGAGAGTGTGCCTGGGTTACGATAGGTATCCAGCTTTCAGAATAGGTGATTATGGAAGTCATGCTGCCCATATGCTACCATCTTAGAGCATTATGCTATGATCATGAAGAGTTAACTGTGACAAGCAACATATGGGGGGACTTTGAACAGTGACAAACAACCTTGAAGCATTGTGCTATTGTTGGAGGACATGCCAGTGGCAAACCGATCTTGGGTAGTAATCAGTAGCAAACAACCTTGAAACATTGTGTTATTGTTAGAAAACAACCTATTGCGCAATGGCAAGATACTGATGATTCAGCCTAAACATACTGCACAGATGTAATAGGGGAGGATGTGGGAGTTGTGTATAAAAAAGGGGACCCGGTTCAGCGAGGTAGGGACATTTCCAGAAGGTATTGTGGACGCACGGTTTCTGTGATGACAAGACCAGAGTATTTCCTTCTCGCTGACAACGTGGTCCCTCCAGTGGAGAAGTGATGTTACAATACTTGGGACATTTCCATAAGGTATCGTGGATGCACGGTTTCTGTGATGACAAGACCAGAGTATTTCCTTCTCGCTGACACTGTGGTCCCTCCAGTGGAGAAGTGATGTTACAATACTTGGTAATGTATTGATGCTTATTTCTCTATGTATGTATTCATATTAATTGCATGATTCACATGAAATGAATTAACAAAACAGGGTAATATATCTGGCATTCCATAATTCAGCATTATCCTGATGCAATCTTAATAAATTGTTACATTATTGTTTTACCATAAAACTGTATTCAGTGTGCCTAATTTGCATATTAGTGAGCGTTACGTAAGTAAGGGCGTACCCGCCCTGTCACTTTGATGTGGTAAAACACCATGGTCATAGTATCAGCAATAGAGCGGTGTATACAGGAAAACCCCATAAAATTGGAAGAGGTCCGATTTGTCCTCGACAGCCGCCTAACGGCACATGAGGCAATACAATCTCTAACTGTAACAGAGCCTCCTGCCCCGCTCCCACAGCAGATACCTCTTGTGCCCGTACTACCGCATCCTCCTCCTCTTCCTGCCCCCGAGTCAGTAATATCCGAATTTGAAGATGATAATGTGGAAACCACTCCTGACAGGTCAAAGTATACTCCCTTCACCCCATCCCAAATAGGCACTCTTTGCAATCAATTACCCGACCCAGAGACTTCCCCCCATGGCTTTCTACAGGCAAATGGCAGCAAACCAAGAGATTTATTCCACTCCCCGAAGACATCTATTACTAATAATAATAATAATAATAATCATTTTTTTTTTATATAGCGCTAACATATTCCGCAGCGCTTTACAATTTGCACATATTATCATCACTGTCCCCGGTGGGGCTCACAATCTAAATTCCCTATCAGTATGTCTTTAGAATGTGGAAGGAAACCGGAGTACCCGGAGGAAACCCACGCAAACACGGGGAGAACATACAAACTCCTTGCAGATGTTGTCCTTGGTGGGATTCGAACCCAGGACCCCAGCGCTGCAAGGCTGCAGCGCTAACCACTGAGCCACCGTGCCGCCCCACATACTTCGAGTAAAAGCTGGGGAGGGGTATTTTCCAATTATTGAGGGTGGCATAATGTATGATGTGAACATGGATGGGGGAACCTATGAGAGTGGTGTTGATTTCTGCAATGCTTTAAAGGTTTGGGTACAAAATAGACTAGCAGACCAAGCTACCTCTCTCACAGAGGTCACACAGGACAAGGGGGAGACTGCCGAGAAGTTCTATGGGCGTCTTAAGGTAGTATTTAGAGATCTGGGATTCTCACTGTATAATAAAGCCCATACACATTTTTGTGGCAGCTTTGATGTCTGGCCTTAAACCCGAATTGCAAGAGGTAATAATGTCAGTTTGACCTGATGTCGAGAATTCCACTCCAGATGATGCATTGAAAGTAATAAAAAGTTTTCAGAAAAATTTAACCCGCTCTGCAGCTGCAGGGAAACAGAAAAATAAACCAACAGCTGCAGCTGTTATAGCTCCTGCTCTAACAGCAGCTCCCACCTACGCGCCCAGCGCGGCTGCGAGTACACAGCTCGTTCCTTATCAGTGGCGCACACAGTAAACCCCAGCCCCCCTCAGACTTCAGCTCCCTACTCCAATATCTCTCCTAATCCTATGACTAGGAACCTTACTCCCCAGATATGCCGTGCCAATTCTTGTCTGCAATGCTGGCGCTGTGGCCGACTCGGTCACTTTCAGAGAGACTGTCACACTCCCGCTGATAGATGCTACTCTCAAGTTCCCTCTTCCAATCCTAATCTAAATACTGGGAACCCTAGAGGATACCCTGGTTAATTGTCCATACTGAAGGGGTGGCCAACCAGGGTCTGCCATCACAATGTCCTCCTCCAAACCTGGGGCATGCTCATCCGTCACGCTCCCTGTAGGGGACACCCTTGTTAAGTTCATGGTAGACACTGGGGCGGCCAATTCTATAATCAAATCATCAGATGTACCTACGGATATCCCTATTAAATTCTCAGATCAAGAGCTTGTTTTAATTGGAGTAGATGGCACACCCAATAAACATACTCTTACAAAACCCATCCCTGTGGGACCCTTCCTCAAGGTTAATTCTCAGTTCGTAATCTCTCCAACATGTCCAGTAAATTTACTGCGGGCAGATTATCACAGTTCCGCTCCAGAATACAATTCCAAGATGATGGTCATATGGTTCTTACATTACATAACCCCTATCCAGATGAAGACAATGAGGAAATCTGTATTTTGCATGCCCTTCCCACAGTTATGATGGCCCTGATAGGCCCAGATCCACCCCCAATATTGCCTGAGGATCAACGACTCACCCCATACCTCTCAGAGATACCATCTAAACTTTGGTCAAAAGGGCCAAATGATATAGGGAAAATGCCTGTAAAACCAGTAAAAGTGTTTCTCAAACCTGGTGCCCCTTTTCCCAAAGTCCATCAATATCCTTTGAAACATGATCAGGAGAGGGGCCTTCAGGAACAAATACAAACGTTGCTTGATAACGGTGCTCTGGTACCCTGTGTTTCTCGTTAAGAAAAAGACCCCACCTGGCCAGCCCCCTGTGTACCGGCTGGTACAAGATCTACGGGCAGTTAATGCAGCTACTGTTCTGGAAACTCCAGTGGTGCCTAATCCACATACTCTTTTGTCCCAAATACCCCAGGATGCTGCTTGGTTTACAGTCATCGATCTTACCAATGCCTTCTTTAGCATTCCATTACACCCAGATGGCCAGTTTCTGTTTGCATTCACTTATCAGGGACGACAGTTAACATGGACAGTTATGCCACCAGGGGCCCAAAACAGTCCCAAACAGTTTGCAAAAAAAAACATGAGCGAGTGTCTCTTGCCCTGGCAGTTAGATCACCCCCAGGTCACGCTGCTTCAGTATGTCAATGGTCTTTTGTTGTGTGCACGAACGGAGTAGAAAGCCATTGCTGCCACTGTTAGCCTCCTCAAGTATCTGGCAGCACTGAACTGCCGCGTTTCGGCCTCGAAACTTCAGTTTTGCCTTGGTCAAGTGATATTCTTGGGTCACTGTCTCCTTCAGGGTGTCAGGCACCTCACAGAAGAAAGAAAAATAGCTGTCAGCTCCCTTCCTTTCCCAAAAGATGAAACTGAACGCCAGCGTTTTCTTGGACTATGTACTTATTGTCGTCAGTGGATAACGGATGCATCCCGCATAATGCAACCTCTTTACAACGCCTTGAAAGACGGCATAATGAGCTACAAGGAAAGATCACCGGTTTGCATGGAAAGCCTTTATCATGCCTTCTCTGAGTTAAAGCGGCTTACTGCTTCTGCCCCTGCCTTGGGCATCCCGGACTATACTCGACCGTTCCATTTGTATGTGTCTGAGAATGAAGGACACGCAGCAGGGATACTTACACAATCACATGGCAGTGGGCTATTATTCGGCCCGCCTTGACCCAGTGGCCCGAGCATCACCAAGTTGCATGAGGGCAGTTCACGCCACTCACTCGTTGCTTGACAAGACTGCAGACATAATTCTTGGACATGAAACGCACATTTTTGCCACGCATGATATTGCAGCAACACTGACACTTCAGCAACCAAGACAATTGACTGTGCAACGACACTTACAGCTGTAGTGTTCACTCCTTTTGCCTGATTATGTCAGGTTGCATCGCTGTACTACAATCAACCCTGCTACTTTACTGCCGGTCCCCAAGAAAGATGGCAGTGATGAGGATTTTCTCCAACATGATTGTTCCCAACTTCTGACTGAAGAAACAGCTACTCCACCAAATGTCAGTGAGAATCCACTTCCAAATCCTGCTCTGGTGTTATACACGGATGGTTCAAGATATGCTGACGAGTTTGGTAGATTCCACACGGGATATGCTGTTACCACAGAGGACACTGCAGTGCACGCAGCTGCACACCCGCCCTCACAGTCAGCACAAGAAGCAGAACTCCAGGCTCTGTCTACTGCATGTACTTTGCCCAAGAGCAAACGGGCTAATATACACACGGACTCACGGTATGCATTTGGTATTGCTCACGATTTTGGGGCTCTATGGGCCAATCGAAGGTTTATTACTACTGCCGGAATCCCAGTGAAAAACACCAAGGTTACTTACCAGTAGCCGTTTTTTTCCGGAGCCCATGACCGCACACATGAGAGAGGGGATCCGCCCAGTCAGGACAGGAACCCTACTGAAGATAAAAGGGGCAGTACCTCTCCATGAGAGGCCTCCCCAGGTTAGTACACATGGTAAAACTATCACCACATTATTTCTAACTAAAAAAGCACCCAAACTATAATGCACACAAAAGGAGTGAAAAGGGGGGGGGTATACAGATGCCGTCATGGGCTCCGGAAAAACCGGCTACCGGTAAGTAACCTTGGTTTTTTCCCGTCTCCCATGACGGCAAACGAGAGACTTTTGTAGAATAAGACACCTTAGGGAGGGACCACCGCTTGCAGCACCCTTCTACCAAAGGTTAGGTCAGTAGAGGAAGATAGATCAAGTCGGTAGTGCTTAAAAAAGTTGAAGGTGAGGACCAAGTAGCGGCTTTACAAATTTGTTCAATCGATACCTCAGCCTTCTCTGCCCAGGAGGTAGCCACGGCTCTGGTGGAGTGAGCCTTGATGCCTTCTGGAACCGGAGCGCCACTTGCAGAGTAGGATAACATAATGGCCTCCCTGATCCATCTGGCAATGGTACTCTTAGCTACCCCGTACCCTTTTCTACTACCCTGAAAGGCTACAAAAAGGGACTGATCTTTCCTCCACTGACTAGTTATTGACATATACTGTAATATGGCTCTTCTTACATCTAATGTATGGAACTTTTGCTGCCCAGGGTTTCTAGGACTGTTACAGAAGATGGCAAGGAGATCTCCTGAGTCCTATGAAATTTTTGGACTACCTTGGGGACGTAGGGCAGGTCTGGTCTTAGAACCACTCGGTCATCCAAGATCTGCGTATATGGAGGGCATATAGATAGAGCTTGTAGGTCGCTCACTCTCCGGGCTGATGTTAAGGCTGCCAATAACAGTTTTAAGTGTAAGTAGCTTTGGTGACAGCTCAAGTAGTGGTTCAAAGGGATCTTTGGTTAAGGCCTCTAAGACTAGGTTGAGGTCCCAGGGTGGTATCTTGGGGATAATGACCTGCCACAGGACTTTATGAACTGGGACACCCACCTATTGGCTGCTAAGTTGCAGTTATATAGGGCCCCTAAAGCTGAGACTTGGACTTTGAGTGTGTTAGTGGCTAACCCAAGTTGCAGCCCCGACGGTAGGAATTCTAGGATAGGTCCCACTGGAGCTACATCCCCCAAGGGTTCCCCCAGGAAGTCTAAGAACTTTTTCCATGTTCTACCGTAGATTTGGGATGTTATAGGTTTCCTACTTTTCAACAGGGTGGAGACTAACCCTGGAGAGAATCCGTGGCGACTCAGTAGCGCCCTCTCAAATTCCAGGCTGCTAGATTGAAGCCCTTCACTTGAGTGGACCACTGGTCCCTGGGAAAGCAGGTCTGGAATCTCCGGTAATATCCATGGATCTGTCACTGACATGAGTCTCAGAAGGGAGAACCAAGGTCTCCTCGGCCAAAACGGAGCTATAAGAATTATTCTCGCTCGATCCTCCCTGATTTTCCTGACCACTACTGGGATCATTGTTATCGGGGGGAATGCATAGGCCAAGATGAACTTCCAGGGTATTTGTAGGGCATCTACTGCAAAGGGGTTTTCCCTTGGATTCAGTGAGCAGAACTTCCTGACCTTCCTGTTGTGGGCGGTAGCGAACAAGTCTATTTCTGGTTTGCCCCAGGCCTGAACTATTTGCTGAAAGACTTGAGGGTTTAGGGACCATTCCCCTTGTCTTAGGTGCCTGCGACTCAGGAAGTCTGCCTGTGTATTTTCTACCCCCTTTATATGCAGTGCTGTGATGGATAACAAATGTTGTTCTGCCAACTGGAAAAGTAGATCCGATATTTGCATGAGGCCCAGAGATCTCGTCCCCACCGGTGATTGATGTAGGCTACTACTGCCTGATTGTCCGTCATGACTCGGGTGTGGCGGCCCCAAAGTAAGGGAAGGAAATGTTTCACAGCTTTTTCTACTGCCCATAGTTCTTTTACATTTGAACCCTGATCCTTTTCTAGCGAGGACCAGGTCACCTGTATTGAGTGGGATCTCAGGTGTGCTCCCCATCATGTGGCACTCGCGTCGGTTGTAATGATGTCCTCGACTGGTTTTTGCCACGGAACACCGGCTGTTAGATTCTTTTCTACAGTCCACCAGAGCAGGGAATCTCTTACAGCCACGGAGAGACAGTTTGCCCTCTAAATGCCCTTTTAATTGTTTCTGTGCTGACAGAACTTCCCACTGTAGTTCTCTTAAGTGGTACTGTCCCCACGCTACCGCGGGTGTGCATGATGTCAACGAGCCTAAAAGGGACATTGCGTTCCTCCGTGTCATAGCTGGTCTTTGTATTGCTGTGCGAGCTAGGCCCCTTATCTTGGTCACTTTGTTATCTGGCAGGAGGCAGCGTTGTTGCTCGGAGTCCAATATCGACCCTAGGAAGGATTGCTCTTTTACTGGGGTTAACCTTGACTTGGGGATGTTTACTATCCATCCTAGTCCTACTACAGTTGCTATCACTTCCTTCACTTGGTGTGCGCAGTGGGTCTCCGACCTCCCTATTACAAGGAAGTCGTCTAGCCGATCACTATGTCCCGGGAACGAAGAAAAGACATTACTTCGGCCATCACTTTGGTGAACACTCTGGGGGCTGTAGACAAGCCAAACGGAAGGGCTGCGTATTGGTAGTGTTTCACCTGTCCTTGGACATAGCGCGCTACTCTCAAGTATTTTCGATACTCCTGATGAATTGGGATGTGATAGTAGGCATCTTTTAAGTCTATCACTGCCATGAGGCAATGCTGGAACAGGATTTTTGTGGCCGTGTTGATTGACTCCATTTTGAAGAAGCAATTCAGAAGCAATTGTCTACCCACTGATTGAGTCTCCTCAGGTTGACTATGGTTCTCCAAGAGCAGTCTGGTTTTTGTATTAAGAAGAGGGGGAAGTAGAACCCCCTTCCTTCTTCTTGCACTGGGACTTCCTGTAAGACTTGTTTTTGCACTAGTCCCAAGACTTCCGTCTCCAGGGCCAGCTGTTGCTCTTGGGCTTTCCTTCGGGGAGTCATTATAAAGGTATGCCTGGGCGGACGGATGAATTTTATTTTTAAATCGTCCTTTATTATGATTAGGACCCATGTACTGGGGGAGATATGTGCCCAGGCGGAAAGGAAGAGAGAAAGCCTTCCCGCTACCTCCGGCCCGATGTCATTGGGGAGATTTTTTGGTGAAGTGGAGGGCCCTTTAAACATACAGCCGATCCTCTCCTTTCTTTAAAGTCCCAGTTTTTCCTATCTCCCGGGGGACGACCCTTGTTAAATCTCCTCCTCCGAAAGGGCTGCTTTTTAGGTTCTCCCGGAAATCGGGGAAAGCTTTTCTTCCGCATGTTCCAAAATTTCTTCTAGTTTTTTCCCGAAGAGGAATTGACCATCACATGGAATGGAACATAACCTATGTTTTGATGGTAAATCTCCGGGACACCCTTTAAGCCACAGGGCTCGTCTTGCCGCATTTGACAGGCTTGCTGCTCTAACTGTCAATCTTGCGGAATCTGCAGAGGAATCCGCTAGGAAAGCCGTGTACCAGTGTCAGATTAGACAGAATTTTGTCCCTAGGAACTCTATCCTTGATCTGGTCTTCTATTTGTTGTAGCCAGACCATGAGGGCACGAGCGGTACAGGTACCAGCTATCACTGGTTTTAATCCACCTGCCGAAGCTTCCCAGATATGCTTTAGGAAACCGTCTGCTTTTTTATCAAGTGGGTCTTTCAACACGCCAGAGTCCTCTAATGGTAGAGATACCTTTTTTGAAGATTTGGCTGCGGCCCCATCAATTTTTGGAACTTTTTCCCAGGTCTCAGAATCCTTTAGCTCAAATGGGTACCTTCTTTTTGTTGTAGAAGGTAAGCCACCTGACCTCTCAGGTTTTTTCCATTCCCTGTCAATTAGGGCCTTTATTTTATCATTTACAGGGAAAGTACATTTTTTCCTTTCCTCCAGTCCTCCAAACATCACATCCTCCAATGATTTAGGAGTCTTTTCCTCTTTAAGGCCAATTGTAGCCCTGATAGCATTGACCAGCTTTTCCACGTCCTCTGTAGGGAAACATGGACGGCCGCCTATATCGCTGTCCGAGGAGGATTCTGAGGACTGTGTATAGGAAGAGGAGGTGGAGGGGGACAAGGATCTTTCCCACCCCTTCTGCCCTGGCGAGGCCTCTGAATCAGAATCCCTTCTACGGCTTCTTTTATCCTTTTTAAGGGCTGCCTTTAGGGAACCATTCACCTCCTGTTGTATTAACGCCTTAAGGCTAGTCACCAAATCAGGGGTTTCCTCCTGTATAGTTTTATTTATACAGTCAGCGCAGAGGTCTTTCTGCCACTGATCTGCCAGCGGGTGTTTGCATAGGCCGCATTCCCTATTCTTGGTTTTGCTGCTAGCCTTCCTCTACCCCTAGTGATCAAACAGAGAAAATGGAACCCCGTGACCATAAGGGTGACATTCACGTAGATCACTCACTGCCACTGTCAATCAGGGGTACCGATCTCAGAGACTCCTCAGATGCACTCGTGACGTTTCTTCTGGACGTCTCAGAGTCATGCCGGTTGCGTTTACGACTGCCGCTCTCACCACTCGAGCGGTTGCTGCTGGTATGCTGGCGGCTCGGCCTGGTATCTGGCGAGAGCTCTTGCTGCTGACGCTGCGGTCGCTGCTGCTGACGCTGCTGCTGCTCATCTTGCCCCACTTCCATTGTGAAGCCTTGGGCATGAGTGCGTCTTCTGTGGTCATCCCCACTTATGTAAGGGGGATCCACTACACTCTCCGCCTCCTCCGGTTACCCCCACAGCCCCTCCCCCCTGCCATGCCGCCGGGATCTTTTGTCGGCCAGCGGTTTTTTCCTATGAGCACCGCCATCTTGGATACCGGCGCCGCCTCCCGACGTCACGCCCCTTCCCAGCGTGCCCTACGTGCGACGTCAGAGGGGCGCGACCCGGAGGCGACCGCTTCCTGACGCTGCGGCAGAGGGGAGAGGGCGGTGCGGCAGCCACGGCAGAGACCCAGGACCCCAGGCCGTGCTGCTTCTGCGCCAGCTCGGACGCTGAGCCCCCGCGGACGGCGCTTCCCCTTCCCGACGCACAGCGCCCAGGACCCTGCCTATTCTTCTTCGCCGGCACGAGAGAGGGGCAGGTACATGTTCTTCAGTACACGGGTCCCTGTCAGGACAGGAAACCCAACTGAAGCGAGGGAGAGGTACCGCCCCTTTTATCTTCAGTAGGGTTCCTGTCCTGACTGGGCGGATCCCCTCTCTCATGTGTGCCGTCATGGGAGACGGGAAAATGCTGAAGCTGTTAAAACCCTCATGGACTCGATCAAATTACCTACTCAGGTGGCTATTATCGAAGTTAAGGCGCACGGTCCTAGTAACAGTCCACAGACTGTTGGCAACGCATTTGCAGATATGCAAGCAAAAGCCACCGCTCTTTTACCCGCTGAACCAACCATACCAACTATGGCGACCACAAGCTCTCAGCGTTAACAGTTACAAGAAGCAGTGACCCTACAAGAACCTGATGATCTACAACAGACTAAAGTTTTCTGTCGGACCCCGCGAGACCGCTTAATGACGATGCAGAGAATGTCTCCAAAGGAAGAGGTGAAGCAATGGAAGACTAATGGGGCAAGTATGGATAATGGTCTCTGGAAGAAGGACCAACTCGTGTGTCTCCCTAAGCGGATGTACCCTGCTACTGCCACATGGGCCTACACATCGAGGAAAGAATCAGGCCCTCGCACTGGTGCAAACATTCTACTGGGCCCCGGGAATTTCTACAGTTTTGACAGCGTTCATCCATGCCTGTTATATCTGTCAGACTTGTAATCCCCGTCAACTTCAACGTGTACCCCTGAAGCATCTTGCTAAGCCCGACTATCCTTTCCAAAGGCTCCAGGTGGACCATATCACGTTGCCCAAGTCTGGAAGGTATGAATACTGTTTGGTTGTTGACGTGTTCTCCAGTTGGCCGAAAGCATTCCCTGTTACCAACATGACTGCAAAAACCACAGCAAAGAAACTGGTGATGGAAGTCATATGCAGATATGGGGTTCCAGAAGTTGTTGAAAGTGATCAAGGTCCGGCCTTTTCTTCTCATGTGTACCAAGAAGTTCTGACAATGCTTGGATCCACTGTAGCCCTCCACACTTTGTATCACCCACAATCCAGTGGGAAAGTTGAGAGGCTGAACGGCACACTGAAGGGACAATTGACCAAAATGATGCAGGAGACTACGGCTCCATGGCCAGAGCTCCTACCCATTGTACTATACCACATTCGTACTACCCCTATAGCAAAACATGGCCTGTCCCCATAAGAGATAGTTTGGTACTAGGCCCCCAACTGCAAATTTCCATCCTCAGCAGTTATCAGAAGAAACTGACCGTGCTGTTCAATGTGTTATTCAGCTTCGTAAAAATCTTGCTAACTCCCATGCTCTAGTTTCTTCTTCTCTTCCAGAATCAGCAGAAACAGACACCTGTCATAACCTGAAACCTGGTGATTTGGTAGTCATGAAAAGGCATGTCAGAAAGCACAGACTAGAACCCTTGTATGACAGTCCCTATCAAGTCCTCCTCATCACCCCTACATCAGTGAAACTAGAAGGAAGACCGACTTGGATTCACACATCGCACTGCAAGCTGGTTCAACAAGCAAATAGCAAATAAGGGGGCATAATGTTTTGGTCTTTCGCATTTTCCATATTATTGGTAACCGCATGGGACAGCCTACATTCCACAATGTCCTTGAATAATAAGTTTATACAACATCATGAAAAATTACTGAGCGATTTTTGTTGGACAATTCCCAGTCTCTGGCAGACTGTTGGATCTGCACGTATTCACCAGTGTCAGCCACAAGCATCCCCTTTTTGGCTATCCCTGTTCCACCTGAGTTATTTGCTTGGACTAACTGTTCTGACACACTCGCTAATAATGCCACAGATAATGCTAAGTTATGGAATTTAACTGTTGGTATACCTATTGTGGGATGGGTGGGATACCCCTGGTGGCAAGGTAACCTTTCAGGAGGCAATACACAACTTCAATATTTGACCTGCAAAGGAGGGGCTTGAGTCCCTAAGTATAAGACTAGTCTAACCAATCTAGGGCAAATTCCAACGTATGGTTTACAAGTCAGTTTCAATGTAACTTCACACTCTACTGATGCCTTCAAACCAATGTTGTTAGAAAGAAGGTTACATAATACGTCTTGGGAATTTTCTAATTTGTTTCCACAGGGTTCTAACGAAACCTGTGCCAGTATTCCTGGCAATACATTTTGTAATGAGTCCTCTGAATATGTACCAGGAACACCCACTTGTGGAAATCCTGATGTAGGTTATTGTAGTCCTTTAGGACAATCTCCAGCTTGGTGTATGCTTCAGAATGCATCTGCATTCATGGACTTAGTTCATAGATTGGTACTGCAACATTCAGCCCTATGGGATTTACCTGATGATATGTTCTGGGTATGTGGAGACAATGCTTATAAATAGTTGCCAGTAGGGGTAAGAGGGACTTGTACTCGGGGTCGCTTGACCCCAGTCACTTTTGTTATTCCAAACAAACAGTTGGATACACAGGCTATACCCAAACATACATTATACAAAAGAGCTGCAGACAATTCACCCCGCCCTTCAGGGAGACCACATATAGTACAGAGGAGTGTGGCCAATAAAATTGTCAGTTCTATTTTCATTTACCCTATGATTACACAAATGTGGGATAAATTGGTTAGGGCCACAGACTATCTAGATGATCAAATTTGGGATATAGTGGATATACTTAATACTACTGTTGCTGTCCAAAATCAACTTATTATAGTCACTAAACATACTATAGTGCTGGACTACTTAACAGCAGCACAAGGTGGCATGCGTCAGGTCATTGGACCCGCTTGCTGTCATTATATAGATCCTAACAGTACTATGAAGTTAAAGTTAAAGTTAGAAGATATTCAAAGACTCAGATCAATACGATAAAGACAATGATCATAATAAGTACAGTTTGTGGTCAGACACCTTCTCCTTTCTCAATCCAGCCAATTGGTTTAAGGGAACTGGGGGCTGGATAGCTGGGACCTTACAAAGCCTGTTACACATTGCTGCCTGTATCCTTGTTGTATTTGTGATACTAAAACTTGTTTTTTGGTGTATTTCTGTATGTATTAGGAAATTCTGCACTAAGACAGCTAATGATGATACCAAAGGCGTCGTTGCCCCTGCTCTTCTCTGCACAGATCTCAAAAGGCTACTTGATGAAGATGTTGAAGCCAAGCACATGGCTACCTACAAAAGATCTCCACCACCGTCATCAAAAATTGTTATTCGTGAATTGCAGTATACCGGGGGGGACGAGTGCGCCGCAACAGCCATGACTGATAACACGGCATCAGTCATGTGAAGACCACTACCCCTCAAGCTGTTAGCTTGGGTTAGCACCTCTGATGCTGCATGTGTTAAAAAAAATTTATCTAGGGGGGATTGTGAAAGGTTAAAACTAAAATCAAAGCTGAAGGTTTCATTTCTCCATTCTCTGAAGGTTTTGTTCTCCATTTTTGTTGCTTTAAGATACATTTTTGTAATTGGGATAAAAGTTCAGGCTGTTATAAAACCAGACTGTTGCTCATCAGGTGCAAGATAAGGGACACTGGAGTGTATTACTCTGAAGAATATGCCATTATACTACTTTCTATGCTATGTAGATACGGACATATATGTAGTTTCCGGTTTTCTTGCAATATTATTGGCTTATAAAGTGAAATGATGCTATTGGTAGTTGAGAACTTTGCATAATTAAGCAAAATATTATAAAAGAAGTGACTAAAATAAATGGGTTTAGCGATCTCCTTGGATCGTCCCATACAGAGACACGTCTCCGTTTGGTCAATTGAGTTGCTAGCAACACTCTGTGGAATAATTTGGAAATCACTGGATCAACCGTGAAGGGTTAATTTAATCCTCTCCCTATCGAGCGGATTGCAGACCCCTAATCCTAACAACCAGGGTGGATAAAAATCAATGTTTTTTTTTTAAAAATTAAAAAAAAAAAAAAAAAAAAAAAAAAAAAAAAAATCGGATTTTTTTTTATTTAAATCGGATTTTTTTTATTTAAATCGGATTTTTTTCAATAAACTGCTTTTTGAGGAAAATATTTTACCATCCAAAGGTTCTTCCATCATGAGATAAAGCTGAGTTGTTTAACTTAGTAGAATAAAGGCTGTATATGTGTAACATTCACAATGCCATGCTCTTCCAGAGGTTTCTGTAGGATTAGTGGGCAGTTTCTCTCCTATATTATCACAGACGCTCGCTTTACTTACGCAGTTCTCAAAACTGAATTTGAATCCGCAGAGGTCCCAGCCTCTTCTTCACAGCAAAAATGTTACAACATGAACAGAGTTGAGAAAAAGACCTTAATCCTATTGTTCTACAAACCTATGAATACAGAATCAACCCCTTCAGTGCCAAGTCCAAGAAGTTAGACAATATGTTTCTGATTGTTTGGTGTGGAATAGATCTGCACAACACAAGAAGAATGTGAATCTAAGTGTGAGGAGGAGGAAGGGCAAGCAGACAAGAAAATTAAAGTGAAACTTTGAGCACAATACTGCAGCATAGCCACAGACAGACAAGTCTGGATCTGTTTGTGTGTACGATCTGAGGTTTATTACATTCTTTCCTTATAATGGCAGCAGGCCGTAAAAGAGACCCAGTTTGGGAATATTTTAATGAAGCTCCTTCGCCTATCGGTAAGGCAGGCATGCGTGCAAAATGCAAACGATGCAACAAAGAGATGCAAGGCCTGGTGGCGCGAATGAGACAACATCATGAGAAGTGCGGTGATGAAGATGACCAAAGAAACACTTCTGAACAGGCAGGATCTTCAGGTTGGTAAACATTTTTATTGAATCCTATTTCTAAAGACTGAACTGTCATGTGTGAGAAAAATTATATTTCTTATTATTACTGCATGTTACTGTCATTTGGTACAGTTATGAAGAAAAACAAATATTCCTTTTGGGGCAGTGATGTGTTGTGTACAATAAGCAGAAATTGTATAAACAATAAAATAACAGCATTGACTTTTTTTGTTTAGGGGAATTCATGGATTCTGGAAACTATCCACCTCCAAGATCACCATCATCCTGTTCTACAGTTTCAGAGTTATCCATCCAGGATAGTGCTTCATTAGCAGCAGCAGCATCATCATCAGACACCCACAGCCACATATCACCATCACCCAAAAGGAAGAAAAAACCTTTACCTCCTGGAACCACCATAGATAGGTTTGTGATAAGAACTAGCAGATTAGAAAAAGAGTTGATTGATGAAAAAATTGCCCAGTTTATTTATGCAACGAACTCTTCTTTCCGTCTGACTGAGAACCCACATTTCATTAATATGGTTCAGTCACTGAGACCAGGATACAGTCCACCCAGCAGAGCTGATGTTGCAGGGAAACTGCTGGATCAAGTGTATGACAGAGAAATGGAGCAATGTGCAACAGCTCTGGAGGGTAAAATTGTTAACCTAAGTATTGATGGGTGGAGAATGTCCACAATGATCCTATTGTATGTGCTTGTATAACAACAGAAGAAGGTAAAGTCTTCCTTGCACAAACAACTGATACGTCAGGAAATGCACACACAGCAGAATACTTACAAGAAGTGGCAGTAAAAGCTATAACGACATGTGAACAAAAATTCAAATGTCTAGTACGCAATTTGGTCACTGACAATGCTGCAAACGTATCCAAGATGAGAAGAGATTTAGAAGAGCAGGGAGGGAATACAAAGCTGCTAAAAACATATGGTTGCAGTGCTCATTTGCTGCACCTCTTAGCCAAAGACTTAAGTGTTCCAGAAATAAAGGCTAATGTTGTTGAAATTGCTAAATACTTCCGTAATAATCATTTTGCTGCAGCAGCTCTGAAAAGGATGGGTGGAACCAAGCTAACGCTCCCACAAGATGTTAGATGGAACTCTGTGGTGGACTGTTTTGAGCAGTATATCAAAAACTGGCCTATTCTGATGACACTTTGTGAAGAAAATCGAGATAAAATAGATGGCACTGTCACAGCCAAAATCCTCAACATTGGGCTTAAGAGAAATGTTGAACATATGCTGAGCTTCCTGAAACCCATCTCTCAAGCTTTAAACAAAATACAGAAAAATAGCTGTTTTATTGCGGATGCTGTTGAAATTTGGAAGGAACTGAGTAAACACTTAAAAACAGAACTACACATGGACAGAATTAAATTACAAGCAGTAAACAAACGAATGGGACAAGCACTGACTCCAGCTCATTTTTTGGCAAATATTGTCAATATCCAATATCAGGGTCAAAACCTAAGTGCTGAGGAAGAGGAGTTAGCTATGACATGGGTATCCAGCAATCATCCATCTTTAATGCCAACTATAATAAACTTAAGAGCTAAGGGGGAACCATTCAAGAAATATGTTTGCTGAAGATATTTTAAAGGAAGGTCACACCAGTAAACTGGTGGAAGTCACTTAAGCGCGTGGATTTAGAGACTGTTCAAGTAATGATTTCACTTTTAACAGCAGTAGCTTCTTCTGCAGGCGTTGAAAGAATATTCTCTTCCTTTGGACTCATTCATTCTAAATTGAGAAATCGGTTGGGACCCAATAAAGCAGGAAAGCTTGTTTTTCTTTTCCAGATTATGAATAGGAACAAAGAAGAAGATGATGATGAAGATGACGACAAGTGAGCTACAGAGGACAGCAGGGACAGTAGTATTTAAGTTTTTCATGTGTCGGCTGGGCTGACAGTCTAAGTTTCTTAAAATATATATATATTTTGTTTAGCCAAATTAGTTAACAAACATGGATGTTTGTTTAAGCAAATAACTTATGCTGTAATGTTGTTATTGTTTCAGTTGAATAAATCTATTTAAATTGTTATTAAGGTCAGGATTATTTTTCTCCTTCCCAAGTACAACAGAACAGTGGTGTCCAAATATGAATGATTAACCCATTAAACTGGGGAGAAAAAAGTAATATAAAAAGTGATTCTAAAAATCTTCATCTACTTGCATGTTAAAGTAGCAAGAACTAGTTTAGGTAGAAACTTTGATTTAAATCACTGATTTAAATCAAGCCTTACTGACTAGTGATTTAAATCGTGATTTAAATCAGTTAGATTTATATCAAATCCACCCTGCTAACAACACAACTAACAGTAGCCGTGGAGTGTACCTACGATGCCCTAGATGCCTCGGCACAGCCGGAGAACTAATTAAGCCTAAAGCAAGAAAGGTGGAATCTAAACTGCCCCAGAGTAGAACCCTAAAGAAATTGATAGCCCCCAAACATATATTGTCGGTGAGACAAGAGGAGGTACAAACACAGGCAGAGAATAGACTGAGCAAATGATGGGGTCCAAACTGTCTAGATAGGATAGGAAAGACACTGTCTGCAATCACGCAAAAACCCTAAAAAATCCAACACGTCTGATGTACAAAAAGATGGATTTTTGGTTCTTACCGTAAAATCTCTTTCTTGGAGCCTTCATTGGGGGACACAGAATACCATGGGTGTATGCTGCTGCTGCTAGGAGGCTGACACTATGCAAAAACCAATGAAATTAGCTCCTCCCCGGCAGTATACACCCACCGACAGGCACCAAGCACCTCAGTTGGTGAAAAAGCAGTAGGAGAAGCAACGAGAAAAAACTCGAACCATATGTACCAACCCAACAGGGGACTCTAAGACCCAACACGGTACAACTGAAAAAGGGAGGGTGCTGTGTCCCCCAATGAAGGCTCCAAGAAAGAGATTTTACGGTAAGAACCAAAAATCCATCTTTCTTTATCGCCTTATTGGGGGACACAGAATACCATGGGACGTCCCAAAGCAGTCCCAAGGGTGGGAACAGCAAAAAGGAACGAAAGTAACCGAAAGGCTCAGGTCGGCCGGTGAGCCACCGCCGCCTGCAGAACCTTCCTACCAACCACAGCATCAGACGAGGCCTGGGTATGAACCCTGTAGAACCTCGTGAAGGTGTGCAAAGATGACCAGGTTGCAGCCTTGCAAATTTGCATGGCCGAAGCCTGGTGACGAGCAGCCCACGAAGCTGCCACAGCCCGGGTGGAATGAGCTCTTACTCCCGGAGGGGGCCGCTTTTCCTGAAGACGATACGCTTCCAGAATGGTAGAACGAATCCAGCGAGCGATCGTGGATTTGGAAGCCGGAAGGCCCTTCTGGCGACCTTCAGAGATGATTAGCAAGGAATCGGACAGACGGAAGGAAGAGGTCCTGGCAAGATAGACACGCAGGGCTCTAACTACGTCCAGTTTGTGGAGAGACTTCTCAAGAGGATGAGATGGAGCCGGACAAAAAGAAGGAAGGACGATATCCTCATTGATATGGAAAGCGGAAACCACCTTTGGAAGAAAAGAAGGAACGGGCCTGAGGACGGCTTTGTCCTGATGGAGAATGAGGTAAGGGGAACGACATGACAAGGCCGCCAATTCAGAAACTCTTCTGATGGAGGAAATGGCGATCAAAAAGGTGACCTTCCAAGAGAGAAGGGACAAAGGAATGTCCTGGAGAGGCTCGAACGGCGCCTTCTGGAGCGCGTTAAGAACGAGGTTGAGATCCCACGGGTCTATTGGCGAATGATGAGGGGGAGCCACGTGGGAAACCCCTTGTAGAAAGGTCTTGACCTGTGGTAGAGAAGCTAGCTCTCTTTGGAAGAGGATAGAGAGAGCGGAAACCTGGCCCTTGAGCGTACTGAGGGACAGACCCGCGTCTAACCCAGCTTGAAGAAACCCTAGGATAGACGGGATAGAAAACGACATTGGGAAGACTTTTCTATCATCGCACCAACGGAAAAAAGCCTTCCAGTACCTATAGTAAATGCGGGAAGAGGCTGGTTTCCTGGCTCTGATCATAGTTTGAATAACCTGACTGGACAGACCTGATTCCTTTAGAATTGCGGTCTCAATGGCCATGCCGTCAAACTCAGAGACTGAGAATTCTCGTGGTAAAGGGGGCCTTGCGAGAGAAGGTCTGGACGGTCCGGAAGCCTCCAGGGAACGTCCGCGAGCATGTTGACCAGCTCCGCGTACCAAGGCCGTCTTGGCCAATCTGGAGCAACTAGAATCACTGGTACGCCTTCCGATTTTATCTTTTTTACCACCCGAGGGATCAATGCCAGAGGCGGGAACAAATACGGAAGTTGAAACTGGGACCACGGAGTCACCAGTGCGTCGCATGCGACGGCTAGAGGGTCCCTGGACCTGGCTACGAACTGCGGTACCTTGTGGTTCATCCGAGATGCCATGAGATCGACATCCGGGGTGCCCCAACGGTCGCATATCTGAGAGAAAACCGCGGGGTGCAGGGACCATTCGCCGGACGCTAGGCCCTGGCGACTCAGAAAGTCGGCTGCCCAATTTTCCACCCCTGGAATATGGACGGCAGAGATTGTCGGAACGTAACGTTCTGCCCAGCGGAATATCTTGGCCACTTCTGACATTACCTGTTTGCTGCGCGTACCCCCCTGATGGTTTATGTACGCCACGGCCGTGGCGTTGTCCGACTGAATGCGGACCGGCTTGCCGGAAAGGAGAGGCTGCCAGTGAAGAAGGGCCAGGAAAATCGCCCTGATCTCCAAAAGATTGATTGGAAGGAGAGACTCCTGTGGCTTCCAGCGTCCTTGGGCCGCTTTCTGATGGGACACGGCTCCCCATCCTAGAAGGCTCGCATCGGTGGTGATGATTTGCCACTGAGGAGGAAGGAAGGACCTCCCTTGGAGAACTGACGCTGGCCGTAGCCACCAAGTGAGAGACTGCCTCACTCTGAGAGGAAGCCGAATAGGACGGTCCAAGGACATCGTGGTCTTGTCCCAGGCTGAAAGCAGAGACAGCTGGAGGGGGCGAAGATGAAATTGCGCAAAGGGCACTGCTTCCATGGAGGCCACCATCTTCCCCAGGACCTTCATGCCGAACCGAATGGGAATGGGAGCAGGCCTCTTGAGAGATTTGATGCACTTGGACAGAGTTGTAAATTTTTCCTTTGGAAGAAAAACACGGGCTAGCTCCGTGTCGAATTCCATACCCAGAAAGGTCAGACGCTGGGTGGGGACCAGAATGGACTTCTCCTTGTTGACTAGCCAACCTAGGCGGCTGAGAGTGTCCAGGGTTATCTGAAGGCTCCGGAGACAGTCCTGGCGAGACGAACCCTTGATCAAAAGATCGTCCAGATAAGGGATGATGAGGATCCCTCTGGAGCGAAGGATGGCCATCACAGTCGCCATCACCTTCGTGAAAACCCGGGGCGCTGAAGCCAGGCCGAAAGGAAGAGCTGTGAACTGAAAGTGGTCTCCCTGAAACGCAAATCGAAGATACTTCTGATGTTGCACACATATTGGAATGTGGAGATAGGCATCCCGAATGTCCACCGAGCAGAGAAATTCCCCGGGCTTCATGGAAGCAATCACCGACCGAAGAGACTCCATCCTGAAATGGAGAATCTTCACGTGGCGATTGAGCAATTTGAGGTCCAGAATAGGACGAAGAGAGCCGTCTTTCTTCGGGACTACAAAGAGATTGGAGTAGAACCCGGAAAACCGTTCGTCTGAGGGAACGGGAACAATGACTCCGGCGGAAAGAAGGGAGGAAATGGCCTGCAGAAAACCCGGAATCTGGGCCCGCTGTCGCGGAGGCCGAGACCGGAAAAACCGTCTGTTCGGGAGTGAAGCAAATTCGATTTTGTAACCGGATGCGACGAGTTCTCTGACCCAAGCGTCGTCTACAACGGACAGCCAAGCATCCGCGAAAAAGGAAAGTCTGCCGCCCACCCTGGAAGAAATTCCAGGTGGGGGTGACCCGTCACTTAGACGAAAATCTGCCGGAATTGGCTCCTGCAGATCTGGAATATTGTCCTCTAGATCTCCAGCGAGGAGCGGGTTTGTAGGAAGGTTTCCTCTGATCCCGCTCCCTGGTGGCAGGCGGCCGATCCTGTTGAGTGGCCCTCTCCGTGGCAGAGAAGAGACGAAAAGGCCTGAATGGTCGAAACCCCCTTCTGTTGAGGGGACGTTTTGGTTGAGACTGGGGAAGCGAAGTACTTTTGCCTCCAGTGGCATCGGAAATTATCTGATCCAGCTTTGCTCCAAAGAGCCTAGAGCCATGGAATGGCAGATTGGTAAGCGACTTTTTCGAAGTAGTGTCCGCATTCCATGACTTTAGCCAAAGGACTCGGCGTACAGCTACTATGTTGCTGTTTGCCCTTGCTACGCAGCCGGCCGCGTCCAAGGAGGCGGCCAAAAGGTATTTTCCCGCCTGGTTAATCTGATCTGCAAGATCTGCCAATTCGTCTTGAGGAGCTGACGCTAAGATGCCTCTGCGAAGGATTTTTGCCCAAGCGGAAATGACCTTCGCCACCCAGGCGGATGCGAAAATAGGGCAGAGAGAGGCGCCAGATGCCTCAAAGATAGACTTAGCCAGAGATTCAATCTGCCTGTCAGTAGGATCTTTGAGCGACGCCCCGTCTGGAAGAGAGCACCGTTTTAGAGGCTATCCGGGATACTGGAGGATCTACCTCTGGAGCCTTGGACCACTTTGAGAGCAGTTCTGCGTCAAAGGGGTACAGAACGTCCAAATACTTGCGGCCTGAGAAACGTTGTTCAGGGCGCTCCCAGTGTTTGGCTAAGGTAGTATTGAAATCGTTGTGATTGGGAAAGGTTCGGGACGGAGGTCTGGCTCGTCTAAGGACAACCGAGCTTTCCTGAGCTGGAGCCTCATCCTGTTTAAGTTTTAGTGTTTGGAAGATAGCTGCAAGCAGACTATCAACCATGTCCCGCGTTTTAGAAACGCTGTTCCCCTCAGAGCTAGCTTCCGAATGAGAATCATCGCCTGACTGAAGGCTGTCATCTGAGGAAGGAGAAGGAGGCCTGGGAGCAGAAGGGCCCTGCGAGCTCGAGGACGAAGTGGACCGAGCCCGCTTCCTAGAAGACCTTCCCCGTCTGTCTCTCTGAAGGTCGCGGTCAGGTGCGGACGACTCACCCCGAGAGGTGGTCGGGGCAGAGGTGGCTGAGGATAGCTGAGGTAATCGTTCTAAAACCTGGACCAGCGACTGTGATACTTTTGTCAAGTCAGACACAGACTGTGACATTGTAACGGCCCACTCCGGGGGGAGAGAGGAGGGAAGAGCGCCCTCCGCCCGGGACTCTGTGCGCTCCTGAGATGCTGACATATTGGAAGGACTGCAGGGGGGGCAGAATGGAGACGACTGACCTGATGCCCACTTCTTTTTACAGCGCGCACAGGCATAATAGATAGCGGTGGGCCTGAAGCAGAGATCCCCTGAAGGGTTGGGCATAAGTAGACTGCACTGAATGGCCGCAGGATTTAAGGAATAACTGCCGAGGAGAGCTAATCTTCGCCTCAGAGCAGAGCCTACCGAGATTCTGTGAGCAGCAGAAAACGCTGACGTGTCCCCCAAACAGCGCAGGAAGGAGTGAGACAACCAGGAAATCCTTGTGCTGGAGGCTGGGGGCGGAGCTTAGCGGCCGCTCCATGACTGGTTAACAGCGAAGGAGAGGGCATGGCCGAAGGAGGAGGCTGGCATATGAAACGAAAAGGAGCCCTGTGATGGGCTAGTAAAGGCGCGCTGAAAAGAGCGCGCTCAGGAAGGGAGGAGGGAGCACAGCGATGAGGAGACTGTGAGGGAAAGTGAAAGTGAAGACGCCGCAGCTCCATGCCAGCGCCGACATAACGGAGCTGATCTGACAGTGGCCCTGGGAAGTCTGCCTCCCCTGCTTGTGACGCTGTTGGAGGAATCCCCAGTGTCTCCCTGGGAGTGAGAAACAAGCGGCTTGAGTGTGCGGCAGGCAGAGAGGGCGGGAAATTCAAAAGTTGTGGACCTGAAATCACAAAGGTACAACTTCTGCCATTCACGGAGCTTATGCGGGGCCGGAGGGAACGTACAGGCACTTACCTGACGTCCCTGAAGAGGATGACCACAGGGGCCCACGGGGAAACGGCAGGCCGCTGGGGGGAAGGGAGTCCTCTGTACCCGCATCCTGCAGAAGACGGCTTGAAATACCTGCGATCGCCGTCTTCCTCTCAGCCCTGTCCCGAGAGAGGGGTGAGGAGGGGGATTCGGCAAGGACTAGCCACCTGTCCACAACCCTTATCACCGGAAGGCGAAAGGGAAAAGTCCTGCCTGCGGTACTGAGAGTTGCGATGTGGATGACACCACACTGCTCGCTCAGCCGCATGATATGGGAAATCAGGGTGACAACTACACCCTGTTTCCCGATGGAAAATAACCTAAAAGACAAAAGAGGGAAAAATTAAAAAGTTCAGACTAAACCTGAAAAGAAAAATGCGGATCTGGGGAGATCCCGGTCCGCCTCCTACAGACACTAAGCACAAACTGGGGTGCTTGGTGCCTGTCGGTGGGTGTATACTGCCGGGGAGGAGCTAATTTCATTGGTTTTTGCATAGTGTCAGCCTCCTAGCAGCAGCAGCATACACCCATGGTATTCTGTGTCCCCCAATAAGGCGATAAAGAAAACACTGAGGTCTCACGACCTCTCCCCCACTATATCAGCATTCTGGTGTAAACTGGCAGCAAAGCAAAAGAGACCAATATAACAGGGGACTGAACAAACTGACACAAGCTGAAACATATGGAGCGGGGTCCAGCACAGCCCCAGCAGGGAGCACGCTGAACCCTAACAGCAAAGCAGAAAGAGGCAAAACCAGATCAGATGAAAAGGATTAGCAAATGAACAACTTAACTGAAAAATGCAGGATCAGGCAGCAGACCTCAAGATACACTGGAAGAAACTAATCAACAGCAGCAACTGCAGGAAGCCTGCTCACTTAAATACTCCCAATCAGTAACCCCTGATTTCCAATCGTCGTCGTCAGGTGGCAGACTTCTGTCAACCCGGCCAGCTCCACTACCCGCAATAACCACCAGAGGGAGCCCAGACTCAGAAGTCAGATCCAGAGAAGTCACAACACAATGGCCCCATCAGAAAACATTAAAAAAAAATTACACTAACCTTCCCGGCGCGCCCTTGCAGCCTCTTGTTCCGATGCCAGGAGCGGCTTTACGCTTATAAGCAGCGCATGGCAGGAACGTCATACGCCTTGCAAGCTGAAGGGCAGCTGCTGATATACTCCGTAATCTGCATGTTGGGATTGTGTGCGCGGAAAGCAGTAAGTATTCATTGATCTTCAGTAGCTCGCACAGCATCAGTCGGAGCCTCCTGCAGCTGTCGGGCGTCACATGTGCCTGCTACTTAAGAGAAATGAATATTCACCTCTCTGGGCGTGGAGAGGTCAGCTGCCCTTCGGCTTGCAAGCAGCACATGTTGTCCCTGCCTTGCACTGCTTATAAGCATAAAGCAGCTGCTGGCATCGGAACAAGATGCTGTGAGGGAGCGCAGGGAAGGCAAGTATAACTTTTTTTAACGTTTTCTGATGGGGCCCTGCACACCAGGCTAGGGACGAGGGGGCCATACGTATCAGGCTGGGGATGAGGGAGCAATGCGTATCAGGATGGGGATGAGGGGACCATATACACCAGGATAGGGGTTAATAGTACAGAACTGATCACATTTTTTTTGCTTCTTTTTTTTCCTCCTTTCTCCTGTAAAACGTAGGTGCATCTTATGGTCCGCTGCATCTTACAATCCGAAAAATACGATACTCTACAATTAGCCAAGTTGCCTTGGTAGTTTTAGGCTATGTTCACAAGTTGCATTTTTGCAGTGCTTTTTTCCTCTAGCTTTTCTTATGCTACTTTTCAACTGCAGTTCCCAGTACCAGCAAAGTCAAGGAGATTTCAGACATGTCATGCACACAGCTTGTTTTTTTATTTCCTGACTGTTTTGTCAGAAGTGCTTGATTATTGCAAAACGCAGCATGTCATTTATTTAAGTGTTTTTCACCCATTAACAGCAATGTTAGAGCAAAAACTAAACAAAAAAAAAAAGGGTATCAGGTTTTGCCGCGTTTTTGGTGTCAAAACCTGATGACGTGGAATCAGATTTTTTTTATGCACCAAACTTTATCAGCATGCAAAAGAGACAAAGGTACGGACAAAACCGCATTAAAAAAAGTGCAAAAACTGAGCAAAACCTGCTTTTTGTAAACAGGTTTGTAACTAGGCATTTAAAAAAAAAAAAAAAAAAAAAAAAAAGTAATGTCTGAACATAGCCTTATAGCTTTCTAAATGGTCGTGGTTCTTCACGCTTTGTACTGCATGTCACATTAAGTTTGCATAGTTTATCTTTATGGATGAAAACGTGGTAGTTTTCATTGAATATTTACACAAACCTCATTGGTGAATACCACATTCATAGCATCCAGTGGTTGTAAGCCACAATGATTTGCTCCTAATAACGAGCGTGGCATTTGTCAGATACATAACAAAATTGTAATCTTGCTTTTTTTCTTTCAGTCTTAAGAGGAAATTACTATTCCTTTTAGACATCTTACTAAACGGAAATGCAGAGCATGGGAAGTGAATTACTGCACAAATAGAAAATCAATATCCGCAATTTGGAATTACACATCCTTAGTGATCATCAAAAACGTGATCACAAACAGTGAGCTGTGATTAGGAAACCTGCTGTGAAAGCTGCAGGCTAGTGATTTTGCTAAATTTATAACAGAATCCCTCCAGAAGACAAAAGTGATGGGAGGAAGGTGAGCAGCTAACTGCTATATAAAAATCAATGGACTGGAGAGGGCTGGCTGGGATGTTAGGAGTTAACTCTTCTCCTGTAATGTAACTACTTGTAGTTACCAGGTGTACACCATAAAAGATAAAAGCTCTCAATGACAGCAGATTGAAATAAAATACAAGTCAATAGCAAACTTGCTTATTTTTATGCTGTATAAAAGAAATTTAGGAACTTCAGAATAGCCCTCTAAGGGCTCATACTGACATGCGAGAAACTCGGTCGAGTCTCACAAGTCAATACCCGGCACCCGTGCGAGACTCATCCGAGTTTCTCGCATGTGAGTATGTGCCCAAAAAGTAAAGTGAGGTCTATTTGGAAAGACCACTAATAAATTAACGGGCTAATTAGTGCACACCTGTGCAAGCTGCTCTTTTGGGTGTACAAATAGTGATTAGCCAACGTGCTCAGATAAGGTCTTACCCAGAGCATGCTCAGGTGCTAAGTTTCTTTGGCGTAGTTGAAAAATATGCTGGAGACCCTACGGCTGCATGTCTCACGGCTGTTAGGCAATCCCTGCATGTGTTGCGACTGTATGTGAGATATAAACCTGATGGTACTAAACATTTTCGTTAGCGGGAACCTGTCAGCAGGGTTGTGCATAGTAACCTACACAACGTGTCAGGTCGGCGCCATTATACTGATTACAATGATACCTTTGTTGATGAAACCCGTCTTGTGCTTTTTTTTTTAAATCCTTATTTTTAGTTAATGATATGCTTGTTTCCTAAGGCGGGGTTCATGTATGTGTTGCTCTGATTATATATTCATAATGCAGACTGCTGACAGGTCACTGATCCCTCACTGACCTGCCCCCTAGGTTACATAATGATTATACTAATGTGTGCATTTGAAAACAACATGTCACTTCATCAAAATGGCGGCGCCTGTGCATCAGTTGTCAGTTAGTGCCTATTATATTGCTGTGTTGAAAAGAAAGAAAAAAAATCATCAAAATGGCGCCGTGGGCTGCGCCTGCGCATTAGCATCTATTGCCGCCTCAGCGCCATTTTGTTGCAGTGTAAATTTTTTGGGCTGCAGCAACAAGGGGGAGGTGCTTGCGAAGTAGCATCTATCGGTATGCTTATGCGCAGGCGCCACCCACGGCGCCATTTTGATGGTGATTTTTGTTTCTTTCCAACAGCACAAGATAATAGGCACCAACTGAGAAGTGATAGCGCGCAGGCGCCATCATTTTGATGGAGTGACATTTTCTTCAAATACACACATTATTATATTCATTATGCAAACTAGGCGGCAGGTCAGTGAGGGATCAGTGACCTGCCAGCAGTTTGCATTATGAATAGTCAGAGCACCACATACATGAACCCCGCCTTAGGACACGAGCATATCATTAACTAAAAACTAAAAATAAGGATTAAAAAAAGCACAAGATGGAGTTCATCAACAAAGGTAACATTTTATTCAGTATAACGGCGCCGACCTGACCCTGTCTGTAGGTTACTATGCACAATCCTGCTGACAGGTTCACTTTAAACTAATATTGCAGTTTTATAGTGCAAGCTAAACAATTTCTGCTACAAAAATCAACATAGAATTCCACATTGCCTCAGTACAAAGTCCTCCCTCAGTGGATGCGCAACTGGGCATAGATATAACAGAGGGAGATTACATTTACTTATTTTCTTTTCTTGCAGTTTTTCTTAATATACCATAAATACATTTTAAAGTAAATGCTAAGAAATTGAAGACCACAGGAAAGATTTTTAAAAAATGCTAAAATCACTGTTGATCTTTTATGCCTGTAAAATCCATTACAGCCTAGTAGAGGGAACCTACCTGCCAAAATATAAAATGTTCCTTTATTAATGACTTCACAGAATCATTGCTCCATATGTCACGGTTTAAGCATTGACAAGCAAAATCCTGCACATTCTGGATATTGATCATCAGCCACCTGTTCTTCAGTTGGCCACACTCCTTTGCCTGCAAAAAAAAAAAAAAAAAAGTTTGATTATAAACTGACTCCAGATTAATGTACTCTCCAGAAATACAGTGATAGGAACTCCGCTGCCACACCAATTCAGTATGCTTGCCTTTCAACTCAATATTTAATAGGAAAGTGTCATTTGGCAGTTAACATTTAGGAATAGGTGGATTTTATGATCAGATAAAAAAAAGTTTGGGTGCTACTGCTGTTTATTTTTACTTTTTTTTTTAGGGGGGGAGGAGCATTTAAAAAATCTATTCTATTATTTCTAAACACTGTTTTTCGGTGATTACTTTGTATCCCCGTTCATACTGCACCCACACACACTAATGATACACCATTTGAAAGGTAAACTTGGCCCCTTCAGCAAGCAAATAGACAAACAAACCACACATACACGATTTGATCACAAAATACAGTTTAAACATTAATTTTCATAAACCTGCAGTAATGAAAAATGATTGCAGGTGGCACCACAGTACCCCAAAGCACACTACCAACACATTTGTAAATATGCACTGCTTTTTCGCTGATTACTTCGCCCCACACACATACAAATGATACACCATTTCAAAGGTAAACTTGCTTTTTTCAGCAAGAAAACAGCCAAACCAACCACACATTCACGATATTATCACTAAATACAGTTTAAACATTCATTTTCATAAACCTGCAGAAAGACACAATGACCTGCAGGTGGCACCTCAATCGGAAGACATTTTTTGGCCTCTACTTATCAAAACAAATTTATTGTATTACCAATCTACATATATAAAATACCTGTCTGTGTTCATCAGCTCATGAAATACATTTATATTTCACCAGCTTGCTTTTTCTGAAGTTGCCTGCGCCCCCGACGTCCAATGTGCGAAAATTTCCCACGGGCCAAGCTAGTATATATATTACATCTCTTAACCCTGCTGTTATGTTCGGGTCATAGTGACCCGTAAGAGAATTTGTGTGGCCCTGTAGATATTTTTCTATAAGTTTTTAAAACTTGAGGTTACTTGACTTTTCCTCATTTGGGGGGACCTATCTATGAGTATTTTTTTTTGTGTTTACTTTTTGCTACACGCAAATTTGTACACTTGTCATGTTTGGGTCATAGTGACCCGCATTCATTTTTTACAGCTGTGAGGCCATATTTTCATTGAAATAAAGGAGTTATAACCTCAGTTGGGTCTATTTATTGCATCTACTATTGTATGTCAATTTATTTCCTAAATTATTTCAATGGGGTCGTACACGCGCTCTGCCGGGTGTATGCATTGAGATCTGCGCACCATAAAAATGGCTTTATATTGCGCATCCAGAGAGATCACTAGGTGTGCACTACACGTGTATATTCTGCGCAGAACGCGCTGTGTAAGAGGGCCTTATTTTGTAAAGCTGAGCTCTAAAGGCCTCCAAATGATTTTGTTTTGCTAAGTAAAGGTACTGTCACACTTAGCGATGCACCAGCGATCCCGACCAGCGATATGACGTGGTCAGGATCGCTGGTGCATCGCTAAGTGGTCGCTAGTAAGCTGCCACACAGGCAGATCTCACCAGCGACATAGCAGGCGTCGGGGGTCACTACTTACCTGTCAGACGAAGCGATCCTGACGTCCTCCCGCCCGAGTCCATGCGTCGCTCGTCAGCGCCACAGGAAGCTGACGACGAGAAACGGTCCAGGACGTTCTCGCGCGATCAGCGATAACCAGCGGGGGAGCGGTCGGAGGCAAGTATCAGACATAGCGATATCTCTAGCAATATCGCTATTAACGTCACAAAAACCTGTGACGTTATAGCGATTTTCGCATAGTGTGAAAGGCCCTTAAGTCTGTCTTCCTGGCATTTCTCGTTTTCAGAAGGGTTCTTATCTTCTCTGATCTTATCAGTACACATATGCTAGCACACTTAAGGCCCCTTTACATTTAGCGATGCACCAGCGATCCAGACGATATGACCCTGTCAGGATCGCTGGTGCATCGCTAAATGGTCGCTAGTGAGCTGCCACACTGGCAGATCTCACAGCGACATAGCCATCTAGCGGACGTTACTTACCTTTCAGACACGGCGATCCTGACGTCCTCCCGTCCGCGCGTCGCTGGTCGGCGCCACAGGAAGCCCCCGACCAGAAATGGAGCTGCGCGATCAGCGATGGACAGCGGGGGAGCCAGTAGGAGGTATCACACATAGCGATATTGCTAGCGATATCGCTGCTGCGTCACCAAATCGGTGATGCTTTAACATAGTAACATAGTTATTAAGGTTGAAGGGAGACTTTAAGTCCATCTAGTTCAACCCATATCCTATCCTAACTTGCCCTAACATGTTGATCCAGAGGAAGGCAAAAAAAACCCCATGTGGCAACAAGTAAGCTTCACATTGGGGAAAAAAATTCCTTCCTGACTCCACATACGGCAATCAGACTTGCTCCCTGGATCAACGCAATATTAAGGAAACTAGTGTATATACCCTGTAATATTATACTTTTCAAGAAAGGCATCCAGTCCATTCTTAAATTTTAGTAGGGATTCACTCATTACAACATCATATGGCAGAGAGTTCCATAGTCTCACTGCTCTTACAGTAAAGAATCCGCGTCTGTGAGTATGCTTAAACCTTCTTTCCTCCAGACGTAGAGGATGCCCCCTTGTCCCCGTCACAGGTCTAAGAGTAAAAAGATCATTAGAAAGCTCTTGGTATTGTCCCCGCATATATTTATACATTGTAATAAGATCACCTCTAAGCCTTCGATTCTCCAAACTAAATAACCCCAAGTGTAATAACCTGTCTTGGTATTGCAGACCCCCTAGTTCCCTAATAACCTTGGTCGCTCTTCTCTGCACCCGCTCCAGTTCAGCTATGTCTTTCTTATACACCGGAGACCAGAACTGTACACAGTATTCTAAGTGTGGTCGCACTAGTGACTTATATAGAGGTAAAATTATGTTCTCCTCATGAGCATCTATGCCTCTTTTAATGCATCCCATTATTTTATTTGCCTTTGCAGCAGCTGCCTGACACTGGCCGCTAAATGTGAGTTTGTCGTCCACCCATACACCCAGGTCTTTTTCAGTGACTGTTTTGCCCAGTGTTTTACAATTAAGCACATAATTATACATCTTGTTCGTTCTACCCAAGTGCATGACCTTACATTTATCCCCATTAAAGCTCATTTGACATTTATCAGCCCAAGCTTCTAGTTTACATAAATCCTCCTGTAATATAAAATTGTCCTCCTCTGTATTGATTACCCTGCAGAGTTTAGTGTCATCTGCAAATATTGAAATTCTACTCTCTATGCCCCCTACAAGGTCATTAATAAATATGTTAAAAAGAAGCGGGCCCAAAACTGACCCCTGTGGTACCCCACTGCTAACCGTGACCCAGTCTGAGTGTGCTCCATTAATAACCACCCTTTGCTTCCTATCCCTGAGCCAGCTCTTAACCCACCTACACATATTTTCCCCTATCCCCATTGTTCTCATTTTATGTATCAACCTTTTGTGTGGCACCGTATCAAAAGCTTTTGAAAAGTCCATGTACACCACATCCACTGCATTCCCTTGGTCCAGTCCGGAACTTACCTCTTCTTAAAAGCTTATCAGATTAGTCTGACAGGAACGGTCCCTTGTAAACCCATGTTGATATTGGGTCATGAGGTTATTCTTCTCCAGATACTCCAGTATAGCATCTTTTAGAAAACCCTCCAGGATTTTACCCACAGTTGAGGTTAAACTTACTGGCCTATAATTTCCAAGTTTAGTTTTTGTCCCCTTTTTGAATATTGGCACCACATTTGCTATACGCCAGTCCTGTGGTACAGACGCTGTTATTATGGAATCTTTAAAGATTAAAAATAATGGTCTATGACTGTGCTTAATTCCTGCAGTACTCGGGGGTGTATCCCATACGGGCCCGGGGATTTGTCAATTTTAGTGATTTTTAGACGCCGCCGTACTTCCTGCTGGGTTAAGCAGGTGACATTTAACAGAGAATTTTTATCCCTGATCATGTTATCCGTCATGGGATTTTCTTGTGTAAACACTGTTGAAAAAAAGTCATTTAGCATATTGGCATTTTCCTCATCCTCATCCACCATTTCACCCAGACTATTTTTAAGGGGACCAACACTATCATTTTTTAGTTTCTTACTATTTATGTAGTTAAAGAATATTTTGGGATTATTTTTACTTTCTCTGGCAATGAGTCTCTCTGTCTCAATCTTTGCTGTCTTGATTTGCTTTTTACAGAATTTATTTAATCTTCTGTATTTAGTTAATGCCTCATCACTACCTATTTGCTTTAATTCGCTAAATGCTTTATTTTTGTCCCTTATTGCGCCCCTTACAGCTCTATTTAGCCATAGTGGTTTCTTCCTATTTCTCGCATGTTTATTAGCATCCTGAATAGGACCTGTGCACAATATATACCGTATGGGAATAAACGTCTCAAATTTTCTGTGTGTATTTTTATGTCTCAGGATATCGTCCCAGTTAATTCCACCAAGATCATCTCTCATCCGTTGGAAATTTGCTTTCCTGAAGTTTAGTGTCCTTGTAACCCCTCTACTACACTTATTAAAGGATACATGAAAACTTATTAATTTGTGATCACTGTTACCCAAGTGACCCCCAACCCTTACTTTAGCGATATCGCTATGTGTAAAACCCCCTTTAGCCATTTGACCTTTCAGTTTCTTTGGACAGCAGCTCTGTACACGTCTCCAGGCTGTATCTTGGCTTTTTACAGGTATCTAGCTTGTTATGCTTTTCTTATTCAATTCTGTTGGTAGATTGTATATTGTAAAGGAATACTTTTTTTTTTTTACATGTACTTATTGTTATTACTGTGTGATTCTGTAAGCTATAGGTCACTGCATACTGTCTGCAAAGCTTTTTCAGCTAAGAGCTGGGTTTTTTTTTCCTTAGCTCTTTGTTGAAGCAGGGGGTTACTTACATTTGAAAGACTCAATGTTTTTACAAGTGGTGTAGTATTTTCACTGCTCTGACTGAATGATTAGCATGTTAGATGGCTGGACATTGAGCACTGGTATGTTTTGATGTAGTATAGAAGCTCTTATTGTTTTTGAAGCTGGTTGTTTTCTCAAATTTTATTATTGGAAAATCACTGGTTAGACCGTATATTGAGGAAAGAAAGGTCACACCCAGAACGGAAGGAGCAGCAGGTCTTGTACAGAGCATCCAGCAACATGCTCAGGAAAGTGAAACCATGACCTCCACACAAGCACTTCTACCCCCATGGCCTCTACCAGTGGTGCTTCAAGAATAAAAATAAAAAGGTGCAGCTATTGCCCTTACTCTTGTGATAATAAAACAAATATTACATGTTCTGGATGCAAAAAATACTTATGCAAAGCCCATGTTTATTGTTCTTCATGCAAGAATACATAAAGTAATATTACCATGTAAATATGTTCAAATTGAAGTGTTTATCTTCTTTAATTTTTTTGTCACAAAGTGTTTGATTTGCTTGTTTTGGTTTGTTTTTTTTTACCACATGTGTAGTTTGCCATTTTTCGTTTTGCTTATTACTAAGTTTTTTCTGAATAAAAAAAAAAAAATTAAAGATTTCAATTTCATTTTTCTTTTTTTAAATTTCCAAACATGTTCCCATACAGTCTAGTAAGCAAAATGTATAAAAATAATTGAGTTAGTGTATCTAAAATCAAGATTTAATAAACCGGGTCATAGTGACCCAGGAGCAATACAAGTGTATAGTACATGGGAACAGAACAGCAGGGTTAATTAGAGTTGGGGTTTGAATCCTGAACTCTGACAAGAGCTGTCCGAGAGAGGGGCATAGATAACATAAGAACAGGAAATCAATGTAAAAAATCACAGAAAGCCACTTTAAAAATTGTGTACATTGGGCCTCATATTGCCCAACTATGCATGCAGGACAAATACACTGCTCAAAAAAATAAAAGGGAACATTTAAACAACACAATGAAGTCAATCTCAATTCTGTGAAATCAACCTGTCCGGTTATGAAGCAACACTGATTGTTCCATTTGCACAACAGCAGGAGAAAATGATTCACAGAAAAAAGGAAGAAATGATAGGCAATAAGCAAGACAACCCCTATAAAAGGAGTGGTTCTACAGGGGGTGACCACAGACCATTTCTCTGTTCTCATCCTTTTTGGCTGTTGTTCTGGTCACTTTTGCATTTTGTTACTGCTTTCATCCCTAGAGGTTCAATATGAAGCGAGGTCTACAACCCACAGAAGTTGCTCAGGTAGTTCAGCTCATCCAGGATGGCACATCAATGCAAACTGTGGCAAGACGGGTAGCTGTGTCTGTCAGCACTGTGTCCAGAGCATGGAGCAGAAACCAGGAGACGGGCTAGTAAACCAGGAGACGTTGAGGGGGCTGTAAGAGGGCAACAACCCAGCAGCAGGACCACTACCTCCTTTTTTGTGCAAGGAGGAACAAGAAGAGCAGTGACTGAGTCCTGCAAAATGACCTCAAGCATGTCACTAACATTCATTTGTCTGCTATGAGGGCTAGACATCCATAAGTGGATATTGTGCTTACAGCCCAAAACCATGCAGGGCGATTGGCATTTGCCAGAGAACACCAAGATTGGAAGATTCGACATTGGTGCCCTGAGCTCTTCACGGATTAGGGCAGCAGGTTCACAATGAGCACACGTGAAAGGTGTGAGTCTGGAGATACCGTGGAGAAAATTCTGCTGTTTGCTACATCCTTCAGCATGACTGGCTTTGCAGTGGGTAAGTAATGGTGTGGGGAGGCATTTCTTTGGAAATGTGCTAGCCAGAGGTACCCCGACTGCCATTAGGTACTGGGATGAGATCTTCAGACCCATTGTGAGACCATATGCAGGTGCAGTGGGCCCTGGGTTTCTGCTGATGCATGACAATGCTAGGCCTCATGTGGATAAAGTGTGCCAGCAGTTCCTGTATGATGAACGCATCGATGGTATGGACTGGCGTTTCCATTCCTCAGACCTGAATCGAATAGAGCATATGTGGGACATCATGTCTTGTTCCATTCACAAACACCATGGTGCACTACAGACTGTCCAGGAGTTGAATGATGGAATCCAGGTCTGGGAGTGCATCCGCTGGCTCATTAAGAGCATGCCCAGGCGTTGTAGGGAGTGCATACAGTCATGTGGAGGCCCCACACACTACTGATCACACCACTGAAGTTGGATCAGCCTGTAATTTTGTTTTCCACTTTGATTTTGAGTATCTTTCCAAATCCAAACATCCATGGGATATTAATTTTGATTGACATTATTTTTTGGGTGTTCCCTTTACTTATTTGAGTAGTGTATATTGCCACTTCCTGTTCTTCACATGGACATAAGCAGCAATAGACCGACTCTGACCCCATTTGTTTGTAGTCATCTTTTCTGGGAATGCCATAATCTGGGCAAAGATCACTGTGGAGGGAGGAAAAGTAGACAGTCAGGCTATCTTCACATGTCCTGTAATGATCTGTTAGAACATATCCAGCAAAATGTCGCTGGCAGAAAAGTTGTGCAGAAACAACTTTAGTCCGTTTTTCAGAAACAGATCTCAGCTGGATGTTTTTTTTTTGTTTTTTTTTAACACTGCAGTGTTTGGACAACAGATCCGTTAATTAGATATCCTTTGCTCTCCTATTTCTAACGGGTCCATTTTCTGCTTGCTGGATCTGCTAGAAATGGAGGACAATGGACGGCAATTTAATCAAGCAGAGATCAGTTTTTGTAAAACCGACTAAACAGGTGATTCTGTACAACGTTTTTCTCAACAGAATTTTGCTGGATCTGTTCTAACATAACCACTGGACATGTGAACACAGCCTAACATTGCCCATTGTTAATGCTGGATCTTGTGTTATCTGCTGTATACACTGTGTTCCAAATTATTATGCAAAAAATATTTTCTCATATTTGCTCTAAATTACCTATATGAATTGCAGTCATTGTTATTTTCCAGTCATCTAATATTCTAGTATAATTGCAATGTTTTTGAACAAACTGCCTATGAAAACAGTATATTTTTAAAAATAAACACTCAAAATGCATGTTCCAAATTATTATGCACAGCAGAGTGTTCAACCTTTTTATTTTGAACAAAAAAAATGGTCAATTGTGAAATTATAAGCATTATCAGCTTATTACAAAATGAAATCAAACAGTTTTCAAGTCAAAACTTTATTCTCGGTGATGTTACATTTGCACATAGGTAGGACCCCTTGTTCGAAAGAAGCTTCTGAACTCTCTCGTCCATTGAATTTGTCAGTTTTTGGATGGTTTGTGCTTCAATTGTTTTGCATGTGGACAGAAAACCCTCCCAGAGCTGTTGCTTAGATGTGAACTGCCTCCCGCCATCATAGACACTCCTTTTGATGATGCTCCAGAGGTTCTCAATGGGGTTGAGGTCAGGGGAAGATGGTGGCCACACCATAAGTTTGTCCTCTTTTATGCCCATAGCAGCAAGAGATGCAGATGTGTTATTTGCAGCATGAGACGGTGCATTATCATGCATGATAATGATCTTGCTGCGGAAAGCACGGTTCTTCCTCTTGAACCATGGCAGGAAGTGCTGTTTAAGAAACTCCACATAGATTATGGAGGTCATCTTTACCCCTTCAGGGATCCTAAAGGGGCCGACAATCTCTCTCCCCATGATTACAGCCCAAAACCTTACTCCACCTCCTCCTTGTTGGCGCCTTAGCCGTGTTTTCATGGGGTGTCCATCAACCAGCCATCCTCCACTCCATCCATCTGGACCATCGAGCGTTGCACTGCACTCATCGGTGAACAAAACAGTTTGGAAGTCAGTCTTCATGTATCGTTTGGCCCACTGGAGCCGTTTCTGCTTGTGTGCAGTGGATAGAGGTGGTCGACAGGATGGCTTACGCACAGCTGCAAACCTCTGAAGGACCCTGCATCTTCTTGTTCGGGGGACGTTGGAGGCACCAGCAGCTTCAAAAACTTGTCTGCTGCTATGACAAGGCATTTTTGCAGCTGCTCTTTTAACCTGACGCAATTGCCTGTTCGAAAGAGTTCTCAATTTTTCCTTAGCACGCACACGTGTGTGCTGGGAATCAGCTAAATACTTCTTGATTGTGCGACGATCACGATGAAGTGTCTTGGCAATGTTGATTGTAGTCATGCCTTGACCTAAATACTCCACAATTTGTTGCTTCTCAGCAGCCGACACATCCTTTTTCTTTCCCATTTTGGCAAAAAATGTAGGCTGCTTAATAATGTGGAACAGCCTTCTTAAGTAGTCTTGCCTTTATTTGAACACACCTGCCAAACTAATGTGCACAGGTATCTGCAATTGCTTTCAGTGATATAAAGAGCCCTGACACACATCACCATCAATGAGTTTAAATGACAAACAAAAAAATTCTAACCTTATCACTCCTAAACTCTTTTTGCATAATAATTTGGAACACAGTTTAAAAAGGCGTTATATGTCATTGTGATCATGTCTGTTGTGATAACAAGATTGATGAAAAGATCAGAAGGTACAGGCTCCAATACACATCAAACTACGGTAGTGTCGGCTGTACCTGCGGATATCGACATGTTCAGCTATCGGTCTAATGTGTATCGAGTCGTGGGCTGACTTATGCACTGCGGGGATGTTGATGATGCATGCAGATTTTGGACTTCCAATCGCATTATTTTCGAGAAAATAAGTCACTGGTCAGTGTGTCAGTCGGCAGCTTTCTCAGAGAACACAGAAGCGCTTAGCCTGACCAGAGATAGTGTATAGGAATGTTGGGCGAGATCGGTTGACTAAAATCACTCAAAGCAAATTGCACAGTCCGGTCAGATGGGTGTCTCCACATTGCGATCAGCGCCACCCAGGTCCCTTCAAACAGTGAAATTTACATTTTTTTTTACATTTTTCGTGCACAGAATTATTACAATTAACATTAACACATGATATACTCAGCACTTAGACAATGTATACTGGATCAATGTGACATGCTGATCAATTTTATTACCATATATACTCGCGTATAAGCTGAGATTTTCAGCCCATTTTTTGGGGCTGAAAGTTCCCCTCTCAGCTTATACGTGAGTCCTATACCGGGGGTCGGCGGGGGAGGGGGAGAGGGGGTGTCAGAGATCATACTCACCCCCCCTCCTGGCACGGTCTCTGCACCCCCTGCTTCCTCCATGGTCTCGGCGCCCCAGCTGTTCCTGCATTCAGCCGTCACGTGGTACCGCTCATTAAAGTCATGAATATGTGCATATTTAATGAGCAGTACCATGTGACCGCTGAATGCAGGAACAGCTGGGGCGCCGAGACCATGGGGGAAGCAGGGGCTGAAGAGACCGTGAGCCAGGAGGGGGTGAGTATGACGGGGGAGGACGGGGAGCAGAGCAATTTTTAACGGTCCTCGCACCATCGCTGTCTCCCGGGTCCTCTGGCTGTGACGTTCAGCAGAGGGTACGATGATGTAGTCAGTGCGTGCCCTCTGCTGAACGTCACTGCAGAGGACCCGGGAGACAGCGATGGTGCGGGGACTGGTAAATATCGCCAGTGCCGGGGGCCTGAGCCAGCGGCTACACCAGCACCTGGCCCCCAGCGACGGAGAGGTATGTCTTTTTTACACATATATATATATATATATATATATATATATATATATATATATATATATATTATTATTTTTTTTTTTTTTTAATAGCAGCAGCATATGGGGGGGGGGGGTATTTATGTTTGGAGCATCTTGTTGGGCCACAATTAACCCTTGTGCAGCAATATATGGGGGGTATTTATCTATGGAGCATCTTGTTGGGCCACCATTAACCCTTGAGCAGCATTTTATGGGGGGTATTTATGTTTGGAGCATCTTGTTGGGCCACCATTAACCCTTGTGCAGCATTTTATGGGGGGTATTTATCCTTGGAGCATCTTCTTGGGCCACCATTAACCCTTGTGCAGCATTTTATGGGGGGGTATTTATCATTGGAGCATCTTTTTGGACCACCGTTAACCCTTGTGCAGCACCACCATCGGCTTATACATGAGTCAATGTTTTCCCATTTTATACAGGAGTATATACGGTAATTACTATGCAACTGTGAGCCACTAAAGTCCCAGTCTGCAGGTAACAGGGTATTGTGTAGCTTAAGTAAGCCTAGCCAAGATCCTTTATATCAGAATTGGCCAGAAGCATGTGCTCTTATTATCGTCAGCTACAACAAATAGCGAGGCAGTAGCTGCTGCAGGGAACTTCATCATTAGACAGTGCTGCATATCACGATTATACACTGTAGCCAGATCATCATATAATACACGATGCAGAGACAACAACAGGATTTTTGGGTTGCTTACCGTAAAATCTGTTTCTCGGAGTCTTCATTGGGGGACACAGAGACCTTGGGTGTATGCTGCTGCCACTAGGAGGCTGACACTATGCACAAAAAAAAAAAAGATAGCTCCTCCTCCGCAGTGTACACCCCACCGACCGGCAGAGAATTCCTCAGTTAGTGAGAAAGCAGTAGGAGAAGGAACAGAATTGGTTGACAACATAGACAACTCAACTGTAAACATTCAACCAAAGTAAGAACAGGAGCTGTAAAACATGGGAGGGTGCTGTGTCCCCCAATGAAGGCTCCGAGAAACAGATTTTACGGTAAGCAACCCAAAAATCCTGTTTTCTCGTTCGCCTTATTGGGGGACACAGAGACCTTGGGACGTCCCAAAGCAGTCCCTGGGGTGGGAAACAAACTTCCATCAGGCCAGCGGACTCACCACCGCGGCCTGCAGAATCCGTCTACCTAGGCTGGCGTCCGCCGAAGCGTAGGTGTGGACTCTGTAGAATTTCACAAACGTGTGAACCGATGACCATGTTGCAGCTTTGCAAAGCTGCAGTGCGGAAGCTCTGTGGCGCCCGCCCAGGAGGCACCCACTGCTCGAGTAGAGTGGGCCCTGATACCCGGAGGGGCTCCGCGACGCTTAACACGGTAGGCTTCCAGGATAGCCGATCTGATCCAGCGAGCAATGGTGGCTTTTGACGCCGGGTGACCTTTCCGCGCTCCATCAGGGATAATGAAAAGAGACTCTGTCTTTCGCAAGGAAGTCGTCCTAGACAGATAGACTCTTACCGCCCTAACCAGGTCCAGCTTGTTCAAGGACCGCTCTCGGGGATGAGTTGGATTCGGACAAAAGGACGGGAGCACGATATCCTCGTTGAGGTGAAACGAGGACACCACCTTCGGAAGGAACGAGGGCGGAGGCCGCAGAACTACCTTATCCTGGTGGAGAACCAGAAAGGGAGAGCGGCACGAAAGAGCTGCCAATTCCGACACGCGCCGGACGGAGGTGATGGCCACCAGAAAGGCTACCTTCCAAGAAAGGAGAGAAAGGGAAATATCCCTGAGGGGTTCAAAGGGCGGACCTTGCAGAACCTCAAGAACCAGATTAAGATCCCATGGATCCACGGGCGCCCGGTACGGCGGGACCGTGTGAGCCACGCCCTGAAGAAAGGTCTTAACCTGAGGACGGGAAGCCAACGTTTTCTGAAACAGAATGGACAGCGCCGAAACTTGACCCTTCAGGGAACTGAGGGCAAGCCCCGCATCCAATCCTGCCTGAAGAAACGCTAGGACTGAAGGGAGCGAAAAGGACATGGGCGCGACGTCATTGGTCTCACACCAAGTGAAATAGGCCTTCCAAGTACGGTAGTAAATCTTGGAAGATGATGGCTTTCTGGCTCGGATCATGGTCTGAATTACGTGGTCGGAAAATCCTGCTCGTTTCAGAACCTCGGTCTCAACAGCCACGCCGTTAAATTGAGCGGCCGAGAATTGGGGTGGCAAATCGGACCCTGAGACAGCAGATCTGTTCTGTCTGGAAGCCTCCAGGGGGCGTCCGCGAGAAGGTTGACAATGTCCGTGAACCAAGACCTTCTGGGCCAATTCGGGGCGATGAGAATGACCGGAAGTCCTTCTGCCTTGATCTTCAACAGCTTGGGAAGAAGAGACAGAGGAGGGAACAGGTAGGGAAGTTCGAACTGGGACCAAGGAACGGCCAGGGCGTCGGCGCCCACTGCCAGAGGGTGCCGAGACCTGGACACAAATTGTGGGACTTTCCTGTTGAGGCGAGACGCCATGAGGTCTACATCCGGGGTTCCCCACCGAAGGCAGAGCAGATGAAACACTTCCGGATTGTAGGGACCATTCTCCCGCCGCGAGACCCTCGCGGCTGAGAAAATCGGCGGCCCAGTTGTCTACGCCGGGAATGTGAACCGCGGAGATTGTCGGGACGGAAATCTCCGCCCAACGAAGAATCTTGGACACCTCCGCCAGGGCTGAAACACTCCGTGTTCCCCCTTGGCGGTTGACATATGCCACCGCTGTGGCGTTGTCTGTCTGAATCCGTACCTGCAGTCCCTTGAGGAGCCTTTCCCAGTGGACCAGAGCAAGATGGATCGCTCGAATCTCCAGAACGTTGATCGGTAGTGCTGATTCCCGATCCGACCATCGACCCTGAACAGTGTGGTTGCGGAACACAGCACCCCAACCGAGGTGACTGGCATCTGTGGTTACTATCTGCCAGTGAATGGGAAGGAAGGATCGACCCGATAGAATGAGAGGTGACGACAACCACCAGTTGAGAGACCGCTTGATCCGGTAAGAAAGATGGACAGGGCGATCCAGGGACTGAGGCGACCTGTTCCATTTCGACAGAATGGCCTGCTGGAGAGGCCTGGCGTGAAATTGGGCAAAGGGAACTGCCTCTATTGCCGCGACCATCTTTCCCAGGACCCTCATGGCTGTACGGAGGGATGGGAATCGCGAGGTCTGCAGCGATCGTACTTCCTGCTGCAGAGAGAGAATCTTTTCTTGTGGGAGAAAGACCCTTGACCGACGAGTGTCGAACAGAAGACCTAGAAAGACCAGGCGTTGGGTAGGAACCAGACAGGACTTTTTCCTGTTGATGATCCACCCGAAATTGGAAAGAGTGTCCAGGACGATTGACAAACTTTGGTGAGCCTGTTGGAATGAGGGAGCCTTGATCAGAATATCGTCTAGGTACGGGAAAAGAACGAGGCCTCTGACTCTCAACAAAGCCATCAACGCAGCCATGATCTTCGTGAAGACTCGGGGAGCGGTGGCAAGACCGAAGGGCAGTGCGACAAACTGGTAGTGGTGCTGTCGAATCGCAAAGCGCAGGAACTTCTGATGTCCGGAGAAAATTGGAACATGTAAATAGGCATCTTGGATGTCTATTGAGCACATGAATTCCTGCTCCTCCATGGAGGCGATGACCGAGCGAAGCGACTCCATGCGGAAGTGGCGAAGGCGGACCCTCTTGTTGAGCAGCTTGAGATCCAAGATGGGTCGAACTGCGCCGTCTTTTTTCGGCACTACAAACAGGTTCGAGTAGAACCCCGTGAAGCGCTCCGATTCGGGAACGGGCACAATCACCCCGGAACGGAGGAGAGCGGCGATAGCCGTAGAGAACCCCAGGATCAAGGCTGGATTCCTTTGGAGGCCGGGATTCGAAGAAACGATCCCGTGGGAGAGAGACGAACTCTATCTTGTATCCTGAGGATACGACCTCCCTGACCCAGGCGTCCTCCACGGCGGCCAGCCAAACGTCCCTGAAGGAAAGAAGTCGACCTCCCAATTGGAAAGGCCCTTCGCGTGCCCGATGATAGTCATGCTGAAGTAGACCGTCCAGATCTAGATCTGGACGGTCTGCCCTGGGAGGAGTGGGGTCGCCAGGAAGGAGTGGGTCTGAAGGAAATTTTCCTTCTCTCCTGGCGAGCCTGCGGTCTCTGTTGGCTGGAGGAGTTGTCCGCCGTATTGAAACGGCGGAAAGTCCGAAAGGGTCGAAACTGACGCCTTAGTGGGGGTCTGCGAGGCTTGGACTGAGGAAGGAGTGAACTCGTGCCTCCGGTGGCGTCCTTAATAATCTGGTCCAATTGGGACCCAAAGAGGCGCACCCCCTGAAAAGGCAGGTTAGTGAGGGACTTTTTAGAAGACAAGTCCGCTTGCCATGCCTTTAGCCAAAGTGTACGTCGAATTGCAATAACGTTGCTTGACGCCTGAACTGCACAGGATGCAGCATCCAAGGAAGCGGAGAGAAGATAGTCCCCAGCCTGGGAGATCTGATTGGCGAGATTGGCCAAATGCTCCGGTTGCGCCTTATCTAAGATGCCCTGCCGCCGAAGGTCGTCTGCCCACGTGGCTATGGTCTTTGCTGTCCAGGATGAAGCAAAGATTGGACACACCGCCGCTGAAGCCGCTTCAAAGGCAGACTTCGCCAGGGATTCTATAATCCTGTCATTAGAATCCTTTAGGGACGCCACGCCTGAAAGCGGGAGAACCGTGTTATTGGATAGCCTGGACACGGGCGGATCGACTGAGGGAGAGGCCGACCAGTTGTCCGTGAGCTCCTTAGCAAATGGGTAGAGTATGCCGAGACGTTTTCCTCTTTGAAAGCGTCTGGTCGGATCCTCTCTTTCCTTGGTAAAAATTTTCCCAAACTGGGAATGGAAAGGAAAAACCCTGGAGGGAGTTTCTGCCCATCTGAACGAAACCTCCTGATCTGAGGATTTCGCAGGGGAGTCAGCAATATCGAAGGTATGATGGATCGCAGCAATGAGGTCCTGCACTGTGACCTTCATGCTTGCATCCTGGTCTGAATCCAGCTCTAAAATCCCCTCAGATGACCTGTCCGAAAGCGCTTCCCCTGACTCGGGAGAGGAGGCCCGAGAGGGAGACTGGTGAGAAGGGCTATGCGGTGAGATGGGACTAGGAGAGGATTCCGGCTGGGAATCTTGCCTGGGTCTTTTGCGACTACCGCTGGCTGATTCAGATGGAACAATTTGGGACCTGCTTGGCCCTGCTGAAGAGTCCAGGGGCAACTTATCAAGAACGGCCACCAGGGACTGAGACACCCTGGTGAGGTCTGCCACTGATTGAGAAAGCGAGGAGGCCCAGCCAGGCATGGGGGGCTCACTCTCACCTGGGGCCGCAGATGGCTCCTGGACGGCGTCAGGCTGAATTGGATTGCTACAATCCAGGCAGAGGGGAGTGGACTGGCCTGAGGGAAGTTTGCGATTGCACGAAGAACATGCAAAGTACTTGACTAAAGTGCAGGGGGGGGGCGGTAGAGCGGGTACGATCAGACTTAGACATAGTGAAAAGCTGAGGTAATGCCGGAAGGTTGGGGGACAGAGGGCGGAGAAGTGTCAGTCTGCAGTGCAGAGCTACTCACGGTCCGGTGTCCCCAGAAGCGATGCTCTGCGACCTGTCAGTGGATGCAGGTCAGAGCGAAATCCGGCCGACAGACCTCCTGAAAAAAACCAGCTGGAGAAGATGCTGTCCAGTGAGGAGCTGGTGCCCGGCTAACAGGCTGGGAAAATGGCGCCGTCCTGAGAAAAAGCGCGCCTTAGGAGAGGAGGGAGGGCGGAGCACCTCGCAGGGTTAAAATTCACCACCCTCTAGCCAATAGCAGGCTGGGCAGGTGAAGGACAGGCGGTGGGAGGGCCTGGGAAGAGCGGGAGAGAAGCCCGCTTAGAAGAAAGGGGCGGGGGGCGTGGCCGCGACGCAGCGGTAGGCCCGAACTGAAGCCGGGGCCTAAATTAGTTGCGGCGGCCGCCTGTCAGCAGGGGGTCGGCGCGGAAGTCCGAAAAAGTGGGACGCCGCAGTCGCAAGTCGCTCCCAATGGGAAAAAACCCCCTGCTCCCTGTACCCAGAAAGGGGGGAGGGAAGGGGGGGGGATGCCCAGCAACATTGAGCTGCGTATAGCCTTGTGGCGACTGCGAGCGACCGCAGCGCCTACCCCTGTGACCATTGAAGAGGTGACCGTCGGGAATGGGCAGCAGGGCCTAATACTCACCTATCCACGATCCGTTACCTGTCTGAAGAAGTCTTGCGTCTCATCCAACCGACAGGCTCTGGTAGGCGAGTGGGAGGGAGACTGGCAACAAGGACCCCTGGAGTCAACTGGCACGTCTTGGTGTCGGCGTCCGTCTGGCTGGTCCTGCCACGGAGAACCGCAAGGATACGGGGTGGCAGTACACGCCGTACTTGCAGACTCCATGTGGGAGTACAGATGTGACTTTTCACTCTGTATCCCTCCGTAGAACCTGAAAAGGAACGACGCACAATGAGGTAGATATGGGTCTAATAAAAGACCCGTGTCCACCTCCTACTGACACTAAGCTAAACTGGGGAATTCTCTGCCGGTCGGTGGGGTGTACACTGCGGAGGAGGAGCTATCTTTTTTTTGTGCATAGTGTCAGCCTCCTAGTGGCAGCAGCATACACCCAAGGTCTCTGTGTCCCCCAATAAGGCGAACGAGAAAATAGCTTTATTACCACCTCTACCCTAGTGCATTAAAATTAGTGATAATGACCTCTACCGCTTCACACCACCAAGGAAGTTTTAATTAAAAGGAAAACTGTTTTTCTCATTTTCTGCAGTGTAAACCTAGGGTGCGTCTTATCGTTCAAACAAAACGGTACTTTCTGGGGAATTACTTGCAAGCTAATTTGGGCCAATATTTATTTTATAACTTAGGAAAAAAAAAATAAATAAAAAAAAAAAAAAATATATATATATATATATATATATATATATATATATATATATATATATATACATACACACACACACACACACACACACACACACGAGCCTCACTAATCTAGAATCTACAACAGCTATAGTAGGAAAGTGCGAACAATCGGGGGATGAGATACCCAACTCACATTTTGTGCTTACAGGATGCAGAACATTGTGCTCCCTCACACTGAAGTTAAGGGGTCTTCTTGCATTTTCTTCATTTACTACATTACTTCTCCTTTTAAGGG